>NC_141781.1:14852651-15475676 GCF_054643075.1 Acanthaster planci | reverse complement strand
TGCTAGGTGGTCTGTGTGACATGAAGCAACTTTGTATGTTTCCTTCCACAATCGGACATAGTGCACGTCCAGTTAAGCTTACATGCCACAGTCACATGTCCCTTACGTAGACAACTGTATAGCACATTCTTTCTTAATTGGCATAGTTCAGTCTGTCTTGAAGTGCCATTCCCTTTAAACTCTTTCAGCCGAATAGATTGTGATCTCCTTTAAACAATAACCATTTCTTGCTCATTGTCTCTGTTGTAGAGGTGACTGCAAACTAACTCTTCTGTCTCGTCTTGTGTGCTTGAGTTGCGTCTCGATCTTTCTTCCAGGCGGCTGTCCCTTAAATTAGATTGTTCTCTTCCCCCGTAGGATCCTCAACATAAGCAGCCAAGTAATCAATGCCAGGCAGCCTTTTTCCTTTTCCCCGTCTTTCTGACCTTCCGCAGCCATCTACAGCGCAGATAAGTAAGCAGGCGTTCCACCACTTCTTTCAAAAAACTCTGATGCCCATTTCCTTCTCGTAGCCCATGGCCTTAGGAGTCTGAAGGCAGACACTCAGGTTATCAGCAACTGCTTTCAAGGCTATCCCATCATGGGAAGCACAGGTGAAACCTTTGAGACTTCTTGCATTCACATGCATCGGCAATTTTGTATTTACGTCCAAATCTCTCGCTGAGTACAGTCTTAGCTCAAGCATACCCCTGCACTGGCTCCATCACTGAGCAAGCTTGCATTGCCTTTACAATAATGCAACAGCTTTATCAGCTTAGCCGGATCCTTGATCTGCTTGCTGTCAACGTTGCTCTCCAGAACTCCCAGTATCTCAGGAGGTCACCTTCATCCACCATGAACCTCACCTTTGGCAACTGTAGTGTTTCCACGAGTCTCTGCTGATGCTGTAGTCTGTTGTTATCAGATATCTTTGTTGCGGTCAGCTCCACTCCTTTTGGAGGAGTCTGGGTGGAGCAATTCCTGTCTCTGGGACGGTTCCTGGTGATCATCAACAGGGTAGGTAAGGGTGCTACGGAACGAGTCATCTTTGTTTTGGACGTATACCCTCTGCTCAGCCTCCACACATTCAATCTTGGCCTTCAGCTGCAGCTCAACTATTCTTTGCTGCATCTTCAGCTCCTGCTACTCAATTTATTGTTGCTCTGTCAGTAATTCAGCTTCAGCTTGCAGAACAGCCTTGCTCACCATGGCTTCAATCTTGTACTTGCAGTGGTATTTATTGTCTTCCCACTGCTCTGACAGGCTGAATCCTCTGGCCTCAAGTCATCTTCAAGATGTGACGAGACTGCACCCATCGTGGTGTTTTCTCAACATGCTGTTATTGAACTGAAATGTGACTTAATTTTGGATTTTTTTCGGGCGCCCTGCCTGACGTGTATTATAACGCTATTTACTCAGTGTTTGCCCCCGAAGTCTTGGAGATGGTGGGTTTGAGTCCCACCCGAGTACACTTGTGGCTTTTTCACAAGCCTTTGGGGGCAAACACTGAATATATAGTGTTAAATACGAGTCGGGCAGGGCAAAAAAATTCGAAAATTAATTAACATCTCCCCGGCTCAAATCCATCCTTGGAAACAGATGTTCGTGAAATGTGACTGGTAAACTCTCAGAAGAAATTCCAAAGACGGTGACGTAATTTGCCCTAATATCATACCACTTTAATGACGACTTGTCACTGACAGCAAGTCTAACAGTGCCAGTACATATGCATGAGTCAAAGCTGTCTTCCAGATTCAACTATTCAGGCACACACTTGAATATTAATTAATCCTATCCGTCCTAAATCCTCCAATTTCAATAGGAAATTATTTTTACAACCTACGGGGTTGGGGTTAAATATCCAAACTCAACGCTGAATCTTTCTATTCATAATACGCTATACGTGCACATGTGTGGAACTGACCTCATGGTCTGGCATGTCAAAAATGAAGGTTCTTATCTCACTCCTTATACATGTATATCTTAATGTGTAACACGTGGGCTGTAAATATAAGTAACCCAAAACATTTACTCACAACATTGGGCGTATATTTACGCAAAAGTCAGGAAAACTTATGCGAAACGCAAAATGTGCCACGAAGAACATAATGGCAAAACGCCATCTAGACTTCATAAGAAATCCTCGCTTCTGCCGTTACCTTCAGTAGAATATGTGATTGAATATGATCCACGACAAGGGGGTAGCTTTTTAACTCAAATGCAAAAAAGTACCAAAATCTGCCTCACCTTTTTGGTACGTCCTCAGTAAAACCCCCACAAATCAACATGTTTATCGAGAGCAGAACAGAACTGGACACCTGTTCTACTTTCATTTTTTAAATGAATGTCTGTAATATGTTTAAATTTTTAACTTTTTTGCGATTTTGCCCTTTTTACACCCTTCTCTGTTTGGTCTGTACACCTTTTATTTTAGGTGCCCACAGTATGCACATGAATCGACCATTAATTCAAGATTCGAAATTTCGTCTTAATGACGTCATCACTGGTCACCTGAAAGCACCAGAAAGCTGCTAGTATTCGAAGTCCATTATCCTAAGAACTATCCAATCGGAATGGTACTTTGCAAATGTAAAGAAAATAGTGTGTCGCGTCGTGGTAACGTCATCTAAATTGCGACTTCTTATCACATATAAGGAAACATACGGGCAGCACCAAACTTATTGGGGAAGGCACGGCATGTTTCCTAGAGGACATGTGAAGTGATGTCATGATAAAAATAATCGTCATTAAATTTTTCATTTTTTCATTTTTATTATTATAGTGACATGGTTGGTATGTGGGGTTGGGTTATGTGGTTTTGCTCGATTTTTCTAACGACGTAATGTACGGACTCATATAATCAATCATACACTATACGATTTGGGTTGGAACTTCCTCCTCAATCGTTTGTCTCGTAGAAAACCCACTCCTACTTTTCAACTTGCCCTACTTCCACCTCCACCATGGACTGATACAGCCGATTGATTTGTCTTCAGAAAAAACAAGCCTTAGCTGTTACTCCTGCTGTTTTAAGAATATCTGGTGCCTGATCTTCAAATGGCTTCAGGTTTAGGTGGAGACTTAAACGGCAAGTGTGAGAAATATCTGCTTATCGGAAATTATTAATAGGGGACAAAGATATACTCTTTTATTTGGGCTGGTCTATCTCATTGGTTGAGAAACGTGTCCACGCTGAGCAAGGCTAAATCGACCAACGCTTAATGGAATCAATCCCAAGGAGAGCAGTGTATCATTTTCCGGCCTTGCGTGGTTGGTTACGCATGTCCTAAGGCAGATTGTGAAAACACGGCACCATAGGGAAACAGCCTATTGTTACGTTTTGTTATTTGTTACATCAAACGTTGTGCACCATGATACAGAAGTCGGCCCAAATCATTTGGGAATCCTCAGTGGCCGACTCGTCCGCATTTTGTATTTTTCTGGGCAGAGAAGGAACTGCGCCTTTTAGCCTGAGTATTCCGATCCGAAGTCTTCCTCCGTCGTACACAGCCGGAAATCAAAATTCATCCTGTCAGATGTATTTTGGGGCCGGCAGCAATACAAACAGAAAAAGGCAAGACCTAGATCCATTCTTCAGCCCACTCGAACTGCCACACTTGATATTCATATTTAGACGATTCTAAATGAGGGCGCTGTCATGGTTTGAGGTCCTTACAAGAAGACGCTATTCATTTTAATTGAGGTTTTTCTCTTCGAATTGTGAACCCAAATCTTACTCACAGAAATACCTGTGAGTAAACATTGCTCAGTGGTCTACTCTCATGGACTGAAAGGACAGAAGATTACCAAAATAAACAGAATTTACAACTGAAACAACCACAATTCTGGCAAATTTTAGTGCAGTACCTGTTACACTGACGTTTCTGCCCTGGATGACTTTACAAATTTCGCTGTATTTAATGCTATTAATATAAAATTAAAGTAGTATCGACATAAAGACCAAAAATAAAATGTTCTTGAAATGCTAAAACCAAATTTTATAGTCAGATTATTTGGAACACAAAGCAGCATTTACATGAACTGCACTAAAAACGCATAATGTGAGCCCGCTAAACGTTCAAATATCTGGGATTTTCTTTTAACTATATATTTAGAGCTGAAATGACGCGTATAACTTACGCCATCTCGAATATCGTATGAATACTAAAATCCTTTCTATCTTTCTACTTAACGTAAATTTTGGAGACAAGCACTTCCAGTTTTCTTAAAAGAGTTGTCAAAATGTGCGTACAACACATCTCTCCCTTCAGAGACAAATACAAAACAAAAAATAATTACTTAAAGGTTTTCGGCGAGACCAAAAGGAATGCATTACGATGGTAGTGAAGAAAATAAGTGTCTGTTTCTATTTAATATGTCGTGTTTACATTAACCTCAGCAAACGCGTGTTAGGAATATGTCTCAGTACTTTTTTAACATTACACCGTGATATTCATTTGTTAATTTATTATACAGATATAAATCTCACGTCATTGTTACCGATTGTCATATACAAACGTTATATACTCCTATGAAAAATCAGAGGACCTGGTTTTTAGAAGGTATCAAACGCCTGTATAAATGAGTTATTCAAAAGTAACTAGACACAAGGCGAAGTAAATTCGTCGATGCTTGTACAAAATTTAAGAGCAGTTGCAATTCAAAACTTAACTGGTGAACACCTATCCCAGTCAATTTTGTCTGTCCTTAAAAATAACCAGCCCAGTCAAATACCTGATATCCTGACACAAATTTCCCTGATTAATTTAACTTCGAACAGCGGGGGAGAGCACTGATCATGCACAGAAGGACGAACGCTCAAGGCGTCCTGAGTTTCGCCTGGCCAGTAACCTTTTCTGCTAGTCCGGATCAGGAACTTTCCTGCGACGTTAGCGGAATACTAATTCACAAATTATACATGCTATCCGTGGAGGTTAAAACACGTTTCAGTGTTTTCGCCACGGTGTGTATTCGGCGCACGTTTTGAAATGCGAAGGACTGAGTTGATACAATAAACTGTAAGGAATTTGACACTCAAAGTTATGACAAGCACTGATGGCCATAATTTTAAACCATCACAGCATTTTTCTTCGGTCAAACGTTCCCCTATCAATTTGCGTTGATGTAAATTGTATGCAATTATGCAAATCACAATTGCGAAATACGAAATACGTAGTTTTACTTTATATCAAAGTCTGATCTGCTGTCTGATTTGAATGTATCTTGACAAATTCAAGGCCAATGTCCTCATACTTGTTCACTGCTGTTGCCTATTTTTGGACAGATCTGTTCCGCATGATTAGTTTGAGTTTTATTGTGTATTCTCACACAGTGGAACACCCATAGTACACAGAACCCCGATTCGGCTTGGCCAAAAAAATTTAACTAATTTTTCCCACCAAACGGAGTCTTAACCCAAACCTCGTAGTTTCCGCGGGCATACGTAATTTTCACCCCGCTAAATAACTAAACAAACTAGATTTGCGTTTGTTTGTATTTGCACCCAATTTTTTGTTCACGGATTCACTGTTTATATTCATGAGTTTTGGGTAGAGTAGATTTTTATCCTGGACAGCATATGTGTGTGTGTGAGAAAGAACGATTTTGATCTTCATGGTGGTGACATCGAGTATGTGAGCTGAGAATTTTTGCGAGATGACGATCGGCCAGAGAAAATCCAGTCCCGGTAAGATCGGATCATCAGATCTAGCAAAAACAGAGCTATCACGATCCTTCAGAATCTGGTCCCCCATGCATTCGCAACACTCGGCCAATTATTATGTTACCTGAAAAAACTGTAAGTTGAGCTTCTTTTCTTCTAAGAAATTATTACCAAAATGTAATTGTTGGATCATTGTGGATATAGAAAGACACTATAGAGGATTTGCAGTCAGGGGATTTTTGTAGGTGGTCAGCTTTCAATTTTCACAGATGTGCGCGGAAATGTGCGCGCCTTTGAAGTCTTTCAACATTCTGGTGCAGATGAAATTGAAATACACAGATTGGAAATCTGCTTCCTGAAAAGCCTTTTCCCGTCGTGGTACATCACGTGAAAACCGCTATATGAGCATGATTTGCAAATCAGAATGTATGAAAATTATGAACGTAATTGAGAAATGTTGTTTCAAACGCAGTGCAGTTTAACTGAATAAGAAGCATTGTGAATTTCACCACTGCAAAAGTAAAAAAAAACAAAAAAACTAAAGACATACGACAATTGATTGCCTTGAGGAAAACCGATTTGTTGGATTACAAAATTCCATTCTTTTCCTGGACAAAACTTGCGCTTTTTAGATCAATGCAGTTTACACGCTCTGTGGAACACAAACTGGCATGTGTGGATTGCAATACCCTCTCAGTATAGCTATGCAGATTGTAACCTCTTAACTTACACAAGAAAATACGCTAGGATAAACACACAGACAAAGAACTCCTTGGAAACAGTTCAGTCTTGAAGCATGAAGAAACTGCTTACTTTCTACTCTTAATAGACCTCTTCACTGATAAATTTATACTTATGCACGCATGCCCACAAATGGCCTTGGCGCAAGAAGTGTGAGCGGGCCATTGAAAATGTGCAGGGGTGGGACTTCGATGATCATTTTCTCCCAGGTTTTCTGACTTTATTCATTTTTTTCCCTCAGAAAACACCCTTACATCATTTTTTGACATTAGTTTCTAATGTAAGTGGAATTAGAATATCCTCTTGCGTCCTCTTGTTATCGACAGTAACTCTATTCATAGGATCTCTTCTTCCAAATTCTCGGTTGTTATCATCGATCAAAACCTCTCTTGGACAGAACATATCTCTTCCATAAACAAAATTGCCTCTCATAAGAAATGTCTTATCCAAATTACGTTTCTTTATTCCGAGTACCCCTTATTATTATACACTTCTCTTATTCTTCCGTATTTAAATTATTGCAACATTGTTTGGGCACGCACAACGAATAACAAATTGAACGCTTTGCTTATCACTCAAAAAAAAAAGGCTATTTGTACTTGCACCTTGTCTCACTCTTGGGCCCACACTGCACCCCTTTTTGCACGTTTAGAAACCTTACTGTTACCGACATCAACAACTTATTCACTTATTCACTGGTATCTTTAATGTTCAAATATCAATAATCTTCTCCCTAGTACGTGTTCTTCGTACTTCACATCGGTCAATGAAATCCACGGTTACTCCACTAGATCCCATAACAATATGTTTATTCCCTTCACTCGCACTGTCCACTCAATGAACACCCTTCGCTTTTTCGGTCCCCGTTTGTGGAATGTCATTTCCGGTCCCCGTTTATGGAATGCCATTTCCGATGAAATCAGGACGAAGTCGTCCGTGGGTCAGTTTAAGACCTATTACAAAAAAGCCCTCTTTCCCATTATGTGACAAAGCTTAAATCTTCTTCTGTACTTAGGGTTAATACCTCCTTCTTGTATTTTATTATCTTTTAGTCAATTTTGTACCGGTAACTTTTTGTCGTCAGCTGTTGTCATGACTTTCATTTTTTCTCCGTCGTGTTTTCTTTTTGGCTTTTTCGCAGTTTGCGAAAGAGGCATTCTTTCTGTCAAGATCCTTTTTGGATTTTTTTAATTTTGCGAAAAACGCATTCCTTTTTTCCCGTGTTTTTTTTCTTCTTTCTTTTTCGCATCTTTTTGTCAAGATTCTTTTTATTTGGGTTTTTCGCAATTTTGCGAAAAAGCCTTTGGAATCGTCAGGATTTTTTTTTTTTTTAGCTTTTTTGGGCCCCGGCCGAAACAGCTATTGTTTTTGTTAATTAATTATTTTTTATTGGCTTTTAAGCTGTTTCAGGCAACGGCTGAAACGGCTATTTTTTTATTATTTTTTTTCTTTCTTTCTTTTTTTTGCTTTTGCAATTTTGCGAAAAAGCTTTTGGAATCTTCAGGATTATTTTTTTGGGGGGAGTTCTTCTTTTTGGGCCCAAAGGCCATAGACTTTGCACACGTTTTTTCTGTGCAGGACTTTTGCCATTAATCTTTGACGCACAGCATTCAAAGTTGGCATAGACATAATCATTATCGTATAGATATGTGCCAAAACATGATGTCACAATGACGTCATCAAGTGATTTATTATTGAATATTGAATATTTGAATAATCCCTTAAATTTATAAAAATCAATATAAAATCAACCGTGGCCTCCCGCAACATTCTGTTTGCAGCAAGTGGCAGGATATATTGTGGTCTTGAATTCGTCTCGAGTGGGTCATATAAAATGACCCTTCCTTCCGGTCGAAACCGGAAGTGGTCTATCGTTTAAAAATGGTAATAGGTATCAAGTTGTTTTTAACTGTGTTAGTCAGTCGTGGTATTATATTCTTCAGATCATCTACTGATGACATCACCTAATTATCGAGCGCCCTCTACCGACAGGTTAAAAATTCCTAAAAATTCATTTTGAATAGATGTCTGTGGCGAAGTTTGTCTGAATCGCCTGAAAATTGATGTAGATGATCATCTTTACCTTGTCAACACGTATGTGAAGATTGGGGCTGATGACGTCATCAGACCGGAAGTTTCAAAAAAACTTCTTTTATTCTTCAAATTCGGTAAAAAATCAACCCTACGAGATATAAGCGTGAATTGTGCATGAGATGGCATGTAAAACATTGGAGTCAGCTGCATGAAGCGCATCACTGATGTACTTTTCACACACATGAAGCGCCGGACGAAAACCCCCTTAAAATATAAATTGCCATCTCGGAAATCCAATTTCGCACAATGCTGTGCATATGCTACTGTGTGTTTGGACGCCCAATATCTGCCTGCAACACAAACGGCGCAGAGTGCGTAGGGCATTATATTCGGTACTTGGCAAAATGCCGACCACGTGCTGCCGAGAGCAGATCGCATTGTATGGAACGCCAAAAGAACAAATGTTTAAAAATTTAATCTGTACCTTTTCAGCAGTAAGTATAATGTTTTGCATTATATTGTATTTTACATGTCTTATTGGGTTGAAACCTTGCAGGTAGTTAGGAAGGGAAGGTTTAGAAACGGAAATTGATCTCATGTGATGAGGCAATGCCCTCAGCAGACGAGTCACGCACATTAAGGGTGCACCATTTAAAGTACAATATATCCAAAAGTGTATATCCAATTTGGTTCAAATGCTGCAGAAATCTTGAAAGGGCGTGCTTACAGGAACTATGACGTTATGTGATGTAAGGGGGGTAAAAGCTCCCTTTGTAATTATTTAGATTATTTATGTGTAATGGATTAGTATTATTATCTCATGGACATAATTTGTTGGTCGATATTTTACCTTCAGGGTCATCCCGTTAGTTCAACAAGTCGGGTTCCGTGTTTATTTACATTAATTACTGGAGTCAGACGTACCAACAAACACATAAATAAGCACATTTCATCAATATTATTGGTACTTATTTTTGGAAAGAAAATCTTTATTTTGTTCGATTGTAAAATTTCCATACTTTTACTATTAATATCTAACCAGGATGGGCTTATTGTCATTTATCATAACATCTTATAGGAATTAGGTACAGGAAAATTAGGCTCTTTTTAACTATTACATCATACTTATTGTTGTTAAGTTACTACGTGCGCGGGCTCCGGCAGTCGCCTGCGCTGACGTCCACAGGTAACTTTGTCATAATTATAGATCGATTTTGGTGCTAATAATTCATGTTTTATTTGGGAAAGTAATGACTGGGGTCCTATGTAAATATAACCGCAGGAGATCATGGATCATTGTAATGTAAATATCAGTCATGTTTGGGTGGAAAAAATTTTGATTTTTTGGGCCTGAAAAGTTTAAGTAAGAATAAAGTTTGGCGATCGTTGTACGAGTGTGTAGGTACTGTGTAGGCCCATGTAGCGTTACTGCGGCACACATGTACGTGTGGACATGAGGCCCCGGGCGTACATCGCTTTTCGACTTATGTTGTAATATTTGTGGGTCTTTATAATGCTAAATCATTATAACATAATCACACATCGTTGTTATGTAAATGTATTTCACAACTCCAAACTGAATTGCTCCTATTTTTCTCAAACTGTATCTTAGATTATTTATTTTCTTTAAAAATTGATATTCTGTAAGCCTAAGTGGAGAAAGTATAACGTACATGTTTTCTACAACATTTCAGTCGCCTGCCCTGACATCCACAGGTGCAGGCTGAACGGTGTGGCAGACGAAATAAATTGTTATACACGAGGCAAGCTGACAATCCTGCTTCGGTCCACCTACATCCTTGGAGTCCCAAGGACCTGTGTGCCGATTCAGCCCTTCCCCGTCCCTTCGTAACCCAAGGAGGCCCCTACCTCCAAGCGCCCCCACCCCGCCACAGTAACAATGACTTCATCAGGAGACAAGTCACTTGACATTAAGGGTGCACTTTTTAGGCCCCATATCTCCTGAAGTACATGTCTGATCGGGTTCAAATCTTGCAGATATCTTGAAAAGGGAGTGCTTTGGGGGTATATTGACATTGTCTGATGATAACGTCATCAAGAGACAAGTCACGTGACATTAAAGGTGCACTCTTTCAGGCCCTGTATCTCCAAAGGACATGGCCCAGCGTGTTGAAAGTTAGCAGATATCTGGAAGGGGATGTGTGATAGACGAAAACTGACCTCATTGGATGATGACGTCATCAGTGGACAAGTCATGTGATATTAAAGAAGTATCCTTTAAAGCCTTATATATCCAAAAGTATATGTCCCAGCGGGATGAAACATTGCAGTCACGACGATTCCTTTTTCAGTGATAGACATAGAAGCTCTCGTTTGTTTGTTTTGTTTTGTTTTGTTCTTGTTTGCTGTCTAGTAGTTGTTCGTGTTGTTCTTGTTATGTCTTCTGTCTTAAGGGCTGTTTTTACAAGCCTCTGCTTATTCAACAGCCTCATGCTTCGCTTCTTTCAATGCCCCCTCTGTGACGGATGACGACAAAAAGAACTCCCTCGATGACGAATTACTGTTTACCCTTGCATTGTACCAGTACCAACTATGACTATGTATGTACGTACGGTTCAATCTGCAAGTAATACAAAACCAAAAAATACTGTAAGTCTCTAGAATCATGCCAAAATACACTTGGGCACATATGAATCAATTACAATGAGAACTAAATGAATTAAACTGACTGATTTGATCCCCAAACTGATGGAATTGTGTCCATGAATTATTTCCTCATTAACAACTACATGTACACGTGACCTAGTATATCAATGTTAAAATTAAAATTAACATGCAAGCCACCAGAAATTAACCTTGGTTGACAGTAAGCCAAGCAAACTGGAGCAATTGATGTCGAGAACCATGTCACATCTATAAAACGTGTATCGCTAATTTTACCCAAATCTTACCCCAAAAAGTTTACCCAAAGTAACTATGTCTAATGACCGTAATTATTACTCCCCTTTCCCCTTTATACACAATAATCTCTAAACCTTTATCTAAATCCCAAAGCAATTATATGTACTCACAACATTGGGCGTCTCAAATATGAAGCAAAATCAAAGGAAATCTTTGACGACTTTCTTCAGTTAACAAGAAATGTGACGATGTTGGCGCACCAAGAGCTCCCTCTCTTGACCAAGAAAAGTATACATCTATGACGTCACGAACAAACTGGAAAAACTGTCCTACCCGCAACACCCTCGATGACGGCTTTTCATCAACGTACCTTGTTGCCAGAGCGAGATCCATTTCTGTTGTAAATGGCGTCGATTGTTTGGCACGCGCCACGGCCTCTTCACTTTTGTCCGCCATTTTTTCAGTTTTCACGAAGCCAGATTTTGCTTATGGTTGCACTACACCAAATACGCGCCCATAGAAAACAGTGCAAAATTGGATCGAAATAGCACCGCCTGTTGACTCTCGTGAAGAGGTTGGCCTCCGTTTCTTCACAGGAATTTCATGGGGGTTAGCCACGAAGAAACTTTCTTTAATCCCCGAAGATACGAAGACGAAGATACCCCAAAACTAAGCGCTTATTTCTGAATGTATCCGCCCGCCTCTATCCGAAACAGGTCCGCAATTTTGGGCTTTTTGTGAAAGAAACACCCCGAATTGGAAACTTTCACTACTAAATTCGGGATTTGTAGAAATATTTGTATGATGCCTCCTGATTATGGCTTGTCTTATTGTAAAATCTCGCGGGATCACAAAATATTAATGAGCTCGCTGAAACTGAAAACTGAAACTGAAAAGTTGAAGCATAACGCTATGAATAGTAGTGGGAGACATGGCAGTTTTGTACAGGAAACGTCCGAAATTAAGTAGTGTAGGTACAGCCTTTCCAGCATCTTTGAATTGACCTCATTTAGAAATATGAAAAGGTCGAGACTGTTTGAAAGAAACCAGAGAAGGCACTGAAGAGAAGTAAAGAGAAAAATTGAGGTTTTTGCTCCTATATAGTACTACAAACATGACCAAATCTTAACTCAGTGATTATAAGAAACTCTTCACGTTTTCTGCACGTAAAAAGCCTCCATAGAATTGCACAATAGCCAATATGTGGATGAGACACTCACAGCGGGTTGCTGCAGGTCTGTTTTTAACGATGTTTCGCATGCTCAGTATGTTAATTACGGGTAGATTCTTCACTGTGATAAAAGCAGCCATTTAAACATTTCATTAAACTCAAAATCCGTACTGTTTAGACACTTAAAAATTATCAGTGATGAATTGGCGTCAATGAATTCATGTAACGCGTAACACCCCTCTGACACAATGGGTCACGCAGTTGGCTAATCAGCTGTGCTCATGAATGCGGACCTCAAAAATTATTTTAATGAAGCCAGTGGTGGCTTCCGCAAGCGTATAAAGGCCACTTGCAAAGAACTTTTTCGAGTTATTATCTCACCGCAGGGAGATAATGGCAAGCTAAATCTTTGAATGTGTACCTCGTATGTGTAAGATGTTGCCGGGCGTCAAATTGATATCCTGCCACAGCAAATATTTAAAATAGATCATAAGTTCTATTCACTGCGCTGTTTTCAAATGTATCTTTATGGTGAAATGCATTGAGATGTGGTTCTCGATTACTAATTGAATCGAAGAATGTGAAGGATATATAGTCTACGTGAAGCAATGGTGACGCATTGTTGGGCTTGCAGGTCCCATCTTGTGTCACATTGGAGACGAAATGATTTGAAAGTCTGAGATTGCGGATAAATAAGAGCTACAAGGCCTTGCTTTTTTCTGGGTTTGGTTTCATATCATTCTTAGAACATCATTCGACAAGTGAGTTAATTTGTGATTGCATACTCGACGATTGCAGCTTGGTTATGATTTCAACAAGACTTATCCACTCATCCACATATTTCCAAGGATTTGCTATTATTTAAATTGTATCTTTTACCATGGCAAGGAAACTGATTAGTTCTTGTTTTGTTCCTCGTGGAACACCACAGGTGTGATTGAGATAAGAACAAGTAATACAGGTACTACAACTAAGTCTCAAGCCATGACGGCGTTGAGCCAAGTTGATCCACTGACCGCCTCCATCGTGCATGGTATTGAGTGAGTGCCGAGCGTCCTCCTGCTTGAGGTCGATCTGTTGGAGGTCTTGCTGAACGACGTCCTTCCATCGGCTGCAGGGGTGACCGCGAGGAAACTTCCAGCCGGACAAAGATAGGTTGAGTTTGAAAATGACTCAGGTGGAATGATCAGCAGGACGATGAAGAATTTGACCAAGCCACCTGACTCTGCGCTGGGCGAGTACACGGAGCACGTTCATCTGGCCAGTTCTGAGGCTAAGTTCCTCGTTGGACGCATGGTCTTGCTAACGCACACCCTCGACGGTCCTAAGGGTGCAGGACTCAAAGCCATGCCCACGGGCCGCTACAATCTTGGTCAGCAGCCACGTCTCAGCTCCGTACAACAACAAGGACAGGACATGTCAAGTCGTCTCCACAGAGGTCCCCACAGGCTCCGCATGACACCAGCGGCCAGTCCTCGTTGTCTGTTGCTCTCCTACTCGGGGTTGCCGTTGTTGGTGACCTCAGATCCAAGGTAGACGAAGGTCTTGACAAATTCAACTGTATCAGCTCCGATGATGATGGGTGGTTATGTGGGGCCGTCAAGGACATAAATCTGTTTGGTTTTCGACCAGTTGACTCAGAGACCGAGCTTAATTGCCTCCGCGTCAAAAACGTGTAGCGCATCCACCAACTCGGCTTGGGACTGACAGAAGAGCCTCGTGTCGTCGACGTAGTCAAGGTCTGTCAGGTAGTACTAACTAAGCTGCACCCTAGGGAAACGGGCACAAACTGCATCCATGAGACGACAGATAATGCAGTTGAATAAATCCGGAGAAGCCACGCAGCCTTGGCGCACACCTCCGGCGATAGGAAACCAGCCAGATTCCTTGCCGTTGACACGGATACAGGAGAGCAGGATGAAAAAGTCTGGAAAGTCAAGTCAATGAAGGAAATGAAGAGGTGTCAATCCCTTCGATATTCACGGAACTTCTCGATGATCAGTCTGAGAGCTGAGACATGGTCGGTTGTGGAACGGGACGGTCCGGCTGGTCCCCCTTTCTTCCCAGGATGGAGGGATGACGCCACGTCGCCAGTCATCTGGGAGCTCCTCTGTCACCCATTCATGTGTTTCAAGCGCGGGTATGACGAAAATTATGACACGAGTGTCATAAGTATTCATGCAGGTTCAGCACTTTGTGGAAGCAGCCATGTTTCACAGTGATGCAGAGTATAGCGCCATCTTTAGACCAAACGGTGCATAAGACATATTTTTACAACATGGTTAATGACGGTGATTAACCAGTCAACTATACGGTCCCCGCCTTGTTTGATGAACTGAGCGTTTCGGTTTTCAAAAATCAACTTGCGTCAAATCTTTTAAAGGAACGCTATCACATTGAGTTGAACAATAAAAGAACAATGAAAAGAGCAAATGAACAATGGAAAGAGCAAAATTAACAATGAAATGAGTAAAAGGGCAATGAAATGAGTAAAAGAGCAATGGAAATGATGAAAGAGCAAGGAAATAAAGCAAATCATGAGCATTGAAATACATATACACGTCTATGTAAATACATTATAGATTGAACGATTTCATTTGTTGCGTATCATTTAAAGGTCATCCTTCCAAGGGTCAACATGAATGTTATTTCCGCAGAAGAGCCTTATGCTTGTGACCAGTGTGACAAATGTTTTGAGCGGAAGTCTAATCTAGAGAGCCACATATCCACGCTGAGGAGGAAACAGGCATGAGTGAAGTTGAAGAGAATTTGGAACCCATTGAGAAGGTTGATGACGAAACCTCAGATGAAGACGGTTCAGAATCGGAAGACAATGCCACCTACCAACATTGGCTGGCTGAAGGCAGAGAAACGAATTGGGAGACGAGGAATGGAAAATATTACAAGTACGTCAACGAAGACATGGATGAAGATCAAGCCAGGCAGAAGACAAACAGAAAGACCCTCTAGGCAGTCAAGCAAGACTTTTTCGAAAACCATATACACGTGCATGGTAACGGGACGTAAAACAATAGTTCAAAGGATTAAGAAATTCAGCCAGGGCCAGCCAGGTCTTCTTACTGTATTGATCAGATCTCCCTAACCACAGTAAGCCCAAGGCAAAACCGTTAACATGTGCCCGCCCTCACTCATTTAGTGTCCAAGGATTAAGTCAGAATAACACTCACTCCGAAGTACACACTAGCCACCACACAGCGCAGCGCACAGCCTTTTGTCCGAAGGATTATCCCCCATTACCCGGCACCACGTACTGGCCATTGTATGTCTAAGGATTATCACTTACTGCAAATTGATTAATCTAGGAACTCCTGGTGGGCTAGTCGGTATTTTTCCACGACATCACGCAACATGAATCATCATCTATTTGTATCATCCTATTTTATCCTGTTGTGTCATAATTCATAGAAAAGGTCAATGTGTACCACATTTTCTGTCCTTACAATATTTTATATACGTGTTCATCCCATATCAAAGGTCACTGTGACACAAGACTTTTTGACCCTATGCTTTTACTATTCATCCTTAGGTCATCTTGTGTCAAATTTTTTCACCCCTACACCTCAATCCTGATCATATCAATATGATCATAATTATTATTTGCTATTTTGTAGCAAAGGTCAGATTGTGCTAGACAGCCCCCCCCCACTACTGCGGCGATACTGCAGATGCCTGGGGCTTTTTTTGTTCTTGAGACTCCGGAGAGCGATGACAACGTCGTGACGGAGGATGGGCATGATACAGCGTCAGTGCTATCCTTTATGGTGGCAGTGTCAATGAGAGAAGGGGGTTGGGTGGGGGCGGTCGGTGGAAGTGCTCCCTGAAATGTTCCATCCTCTGGCCAAGATAAGCATCCTCGGTCGTGATGATGCCACCATCTTCGGATCTGACATGGGTGGCTTTCCTCTGGGGGCCATGGATCTAGTTAAGTGGAAGTAAAGCTCCAAAACGAACATTTTTGGAATGATTTGATTTTAAAAATATTACGTATTATTGGGATGAGAGTCCTGTCAACACAAAGTCGCATGAGTTTTTCGACTGCAGTTGTGTGATTCATGCAGTCAAACATGCTGAAATCAGTTGTAGTTTTGCAAATTATTAACAGCCCTATAAAGGCCAATGTGGATGGTATCGGGGATACTGATGAGATATTAGACCATTTTGGCATACAGGTTAATTTGTTCGTGTTCGTACGCGTATCCGAATATCACAACACGTACACGGGTAGGTTTAAGATCGTTTCGGCATGACCCCGTAAGTGATGATGCACGCAGGAACATAGCAATATTGCTGACGCTGATTTCTTCAAAAGCAAAATTTATTGATTTTACCCAGAAATTAACTCAAAGGAATGCAGTGCGAACAAACGACACATCAACCATCGTGCAAGTAAGAAATGTTTGCTTTTAGGAATACATTTTGGTACTAATGTGGCGTACAAAACTGAAACCTCATACGTTCTAGTTCTGTATCAAATTGTTTCCATACGTCGCTGTCTGTGGGGCTTTTCCGCCTTACGTATAACAAGACAGCTGAAGGCCCCCCCCAAAAAAAGTCTCTGCCCCCCCCCAAACACACCCCGATTTCCTGCACAAATTTACGCCACTGCTACGTCGTAAGCAGGAAACTTACTACATGCCAATGTTCTCAGCAAAGAGATCACAGCGATCTCTCTGGTTCTGAGCATGCGTGTGTTGCTCTGAGCTTGCGTGCATAGTTTTGAGCATGCGCAGTACCTTGAAAAGGACCGGTATGTCTGCTGCCACCAGCCTCTCAAAGTCTCCCATTAATTACGATATCCAAGTAGGGGTTTACATCGAAGGAGATAGGTGTAATAAGATTGTCAGTATTTCATTTCATTACTGGTGCCCTTTTCCTCAAAAGTGTAATGGTGATTTTATCATTTGCAACAGGTTTCTGTCCAGGCGTCGTGTTCTACAATTACTGCAATGACAATAGACCGCTATATGGTTGTGCTTCACCCAATGAAATCGCTTCACACAAGAACGGTGCGGAGAGCCACATTTATTAACATCGTAATATGGATAAGTAAGTAGCCTATTAAATTTCTAAACTTATATGCACATGTACCCATCTGCATTGCACATTTGGGTCCAGTGTATCATTTGAATTGTGTCGGGTCGTTAAGATTACTACACGTAGAACAAAAACTGTTGACGTTTCTTGGATATGAAATAAGCTGAAGGGGCAATATGTTCTCATAAAGATCTTACATAGGGGGAAGTGCATGGACACTAAGGAGTATGTATTTGTAATTTTGATTAGATATGAAGTGAATACAAAACCTCAAACAGGTGACAAAATAAATGACGAATATTGAGAAAATGGATGAACAAGAAATATAAAGGGGGTTAAGTATGCCTGTACGTAAAAACAGTAGCTTGTTGAAAATGCAAGCTTAAAAGATTACTGAAAACAAAGAAGTCGTTTTAATGCACACCTGTAGAGTACACCTCTGTCCGTTTAACCTCATATTCAATGTTTGTTTCGCTATTTTAAAGGGCCCAATAAATGTTTTTGCTATTAAGGATGACTGCATGCGTTACTCTCTCGTAGATATTTTTGTATGTCTAATGCAGATATTGCCTCGCCCACCGCACTCGCCCAATCCACACGCCGCGTACCCTAAACATCACACGTTCGTGCATGTTAACTTATGTACATACATGTATATGCACACAAGCGTTGGCCCGTACGGTTATTTTCCATACTGCGCCGTGAAGAAAGTTGTATGCGGTACTCTGGCGTTCAGACGGACAAAATGGTGCCCGACTTTTTGTGGAGGACCGAAAGGACTTTCTTTGGAGAACTTGAGAAGGACAGATTCTTTCTGAATGATCCGTTCCACATATCTGACTTTAATAAGCGTGCCTGAAATTACAACTGAGTTCTCTTTAGATTCATCTACTGACATTTCCTCTGCCCCAACAAAGAGCACATCCATTCCTTTGAGGACACTATTTGCATACTCTGCAAAGTGCTTTGGGTTCTGTAGAACAACTTGTTTGCTCATGACATTGCAGTAGACAACAGACTTCTCTCTTCCTCCTACTCCTTCAACTGGCCCTTTCCCATGACTCGTTTCAAAGTAGTTCCAGTAGAATTTAAGATAAGGTTCATATTTTGTAAAATGCGTGAATGAGTGTTTGCTTCGAAACTGTGCGGAACAGCCATCTGAGAAAAAATGAACTGTGTCAAGTTTGAACTTTGATTTCAGCATTTGCAGAAGGCATCGGTTTAGGCCAAACACAACACTACTGCTGTGATCTGTAGTTTCTGTGACTAAGGCGTAACTCTGTGTTTTCACTTTATCATTCTGCTTGTGGTAAACACACACTGTGTACAATGAGAAAGACTGATATCCAAAGTATACGCTTTGTATGGCATGTTGCTGTTTCTTGTCATAATTCTCTGAAAAGTCAACATGAACTATGATTCCATTGCTTTTCAGTTCCTGATAAGTCCCGATACTTTTTGTACTGAGTGTGCTTAAGGTAACTATGAACCTTAATTTTCGCTATTTGGTTGTCAAGTAGTTTCTTTATTTCCTCACCCGTAGATACTTTAGGCATTTTTTCAGGAAATCTTCTACCCTCTTCACCAGTGACCCATTGAAAATACTGTATTTTGTCGCAGTGATCAAGAGTTGATGATTCATACGTCGGGCAACTGACACATTCTCCATATGAGCAAGACCTGTGGCTTTTGTTACAATTGAAGGAATCTGCAATGTTTTTTGCATCTTTTGGTAGCTCTATTTCGGGAAGAGTGCCCTTGATGCCTTGTATGAGAAGCTCCAGATTTTCACACTTCTGACAGAGGCAACAAACCTCAGGAATATCTTTCTGATACAAGATATGTTTCTCTCCCTTGATGAACCGATGGAGGGTTGAGAATTTAATCACGGCATTGAATTTCGACTTGAAACTCATAGTTATGGCATCAAGGTCATCATCCCTATTCAGCATTTGATACAGATCCCTAAGGGTTCAGAGCAGATAGTGCTTTGTTTTGTATATTTTTTCGCCAGATTCTTTCCCATGTATTTTTGATCTTTTTTACCCGGCAGTGTGTAGCTGATGCCAGGTTGTTCAAGGTAATTGAGTAGGAAGGCTTTGTATTCCTCACTCAGTGCCAAAGTACGGCCCTTGTTTCTTTCTGTGCTTTTTTTGCCCATATTGTTGAGGAATTTGCTCTTCTTCGTTGGAGTTAAACTTTTGACGATGTTAGAGAGTACAAACACTCGCTGCTCTGTATCCTTAGGAAGTATTGATTCTGCCCTTTTAATGCTTCTATGTAAAGCTTGTGTTGTGCTGAAAGGACAACAACATTTGTCCTGGCTTTTTGGTGATGAAGTGTCGGGGGTGACAGATGATGATTCAGCACTTGAACCCAGGTCTGCTCAAAGTACTGTTACCTCTGGTCCCTTAGGATACAGGTTTGTTTCTTGATCATAAGGTGCCAAACTTGAGGTTGAGGCCATAGCCTTTTGTGAGTCGGGTGTGGCTGCTTGTGAGTCGGGTCCATCTTCTTGCAGCTGGGGTGTAGCTTCTTGCGGGTCCGATTTGGATTCACAATCAATGGATTCACCTGACAGCGCTAGCTTTACTTTCTTTTTGGCTTTGCGTTGTCTGTCTTCAAATTTTTCAAGATCGTGTTCCTCCTTGTTCTTGTGCAGATGTAACCATTCTCGATACTTTCTCTTACGATCTCTCTTTTTGGCACGGTACTGTTCTTGATCCATTTATGCTCTGTGTCGCTTGCATCTCACCGCATTTTTTGAATGCATGGACATTTTGCCCTATATTATGAAAAACAAAATATGACTTCGAATTAAGCATACTTTCATTATTACAAACACTATTAATTCAAAAATAATGGTTATAAATTCACAAAGGCTTGAAAGTTGATAAAGACTGAGCATTTTCAGCTTTGTGAATGGAGGCAGACTCCCTACTGAAGCATTCTAATACATTTTGCTACATCCAGCTGATTTTGTAATAAGGAGAATTCTTCAACAGACATGCAGTTTTTTAATTTATAATTAGTTTTACAAATGTATAATAAATCTGGTACTGATGGGAAAATCCAACTGATATGTCGAAGCTGACGCCGCATGGGGCTATGGCAGTTGCACTGAAGCCACAAAACGTGCAAGTTTAACTACAAGTATAGGCTTGTGCTAGGCCTCACCTATTCATCAGCCCAGGTCTGGCCTAGCCCTTAGTTTGTTAAAGCTTATGAGTTTCACATACCTATCACATGTACAGAGTTCTTCATATCACATGCCTATCACATGTTTCATTCCAGTGCTGCATATCTTGTGTATAGCGCATAATGTATCATATGTAGACAGGACGTGTAGGTAGGTTCAAAAGTCATTCAGAATCTTATTGATTCATTATCTTATCTTATCTCAAAATTGTACCAATTGAAACTCAAATACTTTCTGAATTCTGTTGTAAATTCTTTTATCCGGTAAAATCTGAACAGAATAAACTTTGGTTACTTGAATGCAAATTTTTTCTACGCATGTAAAGTCCAATTTCGACATGCAGACATCATGTCGGACGAAAAAACACTTCTTTTCATTATAACTCTGAAAGTGAAAAGGAGAAAAAAAATTGGGGTTATTTTTAATTAGTCTATTAACTGATACTTGGCAATAGTCACACTTTTATTAAAATAAGTGGTTGAGAGAAAAAAACTTTTTCGGAACTTAATCCATGTCGGACGAAATCATAACGACAAAAATCATTACTTGGAATGACTTTCTAAGATTTACTACGGTATGGAGGAAGCTGTTATTGTTTAAAGACAATCTGAATAATTGTTTTGTTGAAAAAAAATAGAATGTCAAGGCAATTGTACTCAGTTGAGAAGGATCTTCTTACATGGGAACAAATTCCGTCCGACATGCATTAATATCACTGACCCAATTATCAAACCCAATTATCACCAAGAGAAACATACAAATTCAGCTTTTTTCGTACAAAATGGCAAAATTTGGTTTACTAGCTTAAAATAAATAACACATAAATCTTGTTCAAGGCTTTTAGACATTTCACCCCTGTGGTGACCATTTTTGAAACATGCCCACTTGTACGATTTAAGGATACATGTTTTTCCTTGAAGTCAGTAGTGTATGCGTGCACGTTGCAATATGTTTTATACGTACGATTCTTTTGTACTCTTTGAATACTTTGTGGCTGCACAAAATTCATGTTGGAAAACAAACATGTCGGGTTTTATATTAATCTCTGGTGTTTGACTTTACCTATTAAACTTTAATGCACAGTAAATTGAAAAAAATAAACACAATTTAATCTAGTGCTGCAGGCGAACTGCCGAACCAAGGCAAAAATCATCAAACAAGGCACTTTCGAACCGAACCAAACTGTTCGGTTCGGATGTACGGCTTTAATAAGGCATTTCATTGATGGCACGCGGGAATACATGGATGAAAAATGGATAACGAGTTGTACGGCGTGCTCCACACGTGCGTGAACATACTGAAACTTACAATGGCCCGCATCATGAAATGGTTGTAAAAAGCATGTGGTGAGAATCACTCAGAAATCAACCAAGAACATCCAATGTATGGCATTGTCGCTGCATAACATTTCTAAATTCTCACTTCATCCAATCGTGCTCATGTGTATCGAGATTTATTATTGTATTTGCCAATTTCCGATAGCCGCGCCCATACGCTCCATATTATGGTTATGACATTCCATATTAGGCCGATTGTCTCATAAATGGCTGTGCAAAACGAATTTTGATTGGACGCTGATCACAGTCAGACTCGCGCTCGATCCAAGGCATCCCCGGATGAAAATTTTGCCAAGCGGTTGGGTGCAAGCTGTGCTGCAGCGCAGCACGCGAGATTTTTGTTCGCGCGGTGGCCTAACTTGCCTTTCATTTGACCATGAAGGGTTTGATTGTTGCGTTGCAATGGAATTTCGCCAGATCTCAAATAACAAAATGCTGTAATCCCTCCAAAAGAGGCTGATGGAAAATCTCCCCTTTGGCCACGTGCACACCTTCCTTGGAAAGGTTCCTCCTCAGATATGCAACGAAAGCCGTTTTCGTAAGTTGAATCCATTTCGCAAAAATAACCCAAACACAATTCGCTCGAAATTTGTTTTTTAATATTGTATTCTGTACTGAAAGAGGAAAGTCTTGTTTGAGCATGCTGTTTTTTCTATTTGCACATTACTATCGTTTTGTTGAGTCAAGCGTGGTCCGAACACAACCGCTTCTGGTTGGCAAAACACGGGCAGAAACTGTCACATCTCTACCTGTAACTTTATATAGAATGCACTCGTAAACAAACTCCGGGGAAACAGTTTACAAAAAATGTAATCAAATCAAAGTTGCTCGTGGATGGGGAGAGTGGGAGATTCATAATTTTATACACAGAAATACTATACAGGCCTATGCAGCACGACCGTAGCGAGCCTTTCGATGTCTCACTGTGAATTGTACGTGTACATGTGTGTACATGTCCGAACCCCAACCGATCCGAAGTTCGGCCAAAAATTTCCGAGCCGTGTCTGAATCGAACCGAACCTTGACACATGCTTGCAGCACTATTTGATGCGGAGGTTGACTTTTTATTACCTTCAAAGAATATGGCACACCTGACTTAAGTTCAAAATAAATTCATATTGTTTGTGTGGATATTTCCTTTCAGAGGCGACAGATCAGGCGGTAAAATGAGGCAGCCGTGTTTGGCATTTCCCGTCACTCCCGTATAAACGTATTTATTTTCCAGTCTAAAAAACGCTTAAAGACGAACAATGATCTTGTGGCGATGTATTTTAGTCATGAAATATCCACTCAAAACGTTTCCGACGCTAGAGAAATGTCTGTTGATTTTGCGTGAGTCTCTTTCCGTCGATATGGAAACCATGCTTAAGCTTGTTGCCACTCGATTTGGTTAACAATGGTGAGCAAGCCTTTGTATTGCCACTGTATTCGACACGGTAAGATGGCGGCCGGTGGATTCAATTACCTATGTCAGCTGATGATGGGCCTGTTTATTTCACACGGATGTGGATCTCAGTGATTGATCCTAACGCTGGTTCAGACCATCAGTTAGGCGACTTTAGAGTCTGTAAATCAACAACGGATCACTGGTCGTGATCCAAGTCCGTATGAAACAAACACGGCTTAAGGGAATTGCAAATCTAGACTTTCTACATGACGCCCCTGGCGGATACCGTTGTTGCCGGCCGGCAAGTGCTTTTGTCTCGGCACTAAACGTCGTCTGTGGAAGAAAAATTTACCAATTAAATTTAAGTTTCCAAAGTCTCAATCATGATGATATATTCTGGGTGCAAGCCGATGGCACCCGTATTTTATTCAAGTTGCCATCGGGTCGGACATGTGTCCTGTGTCATATGTACATGTACATGTACATTCACACAATCAACCACGACGGTGAAATCCCGGCCGCGTCCTTTCCCCTATAACGCGATAGTGTTTTTTTTTTGTCTACTGACTTCAAATACGCCGACGTGAAGACTATGACGCTTGCATTTGTCCGTGGGTACCCATTAGGTTACCACTAGTGTTTCTTCAAATTGTCCGCGCTACGGGGAACAACATTTATGGATGCCTGTGGGAGTAATAAAATAAATGAATCAAATTGCTATATACAGTCAAGACGGGAATAAGATCAACAAGTACACATGTAGTACCCAAACCGTGGGCTGAAACAGTGATGCACTGTAAACATGGCAGTTGTGCTAAGTTGTACCCTGAATTATTATAGTACATAATCATGAATGGGAAAAACACAATTTGATTGGCTGATTTCTCTTCCATTAACGACTTGTAGATAAAAATCGCTTGCGGCAACGCTGTTCAATTGACAGATCAGCCTTTCTGTTTGGGTGTGTTGAATTGGCATACGCCGACTCTGACCAGGTCTGGGCATGGTCGTGTAGGCTGTGTCAAACCAGAGAGACAGTGGGAACGAGGTTAAACCGTGTAGTTTGTGGAAGCTAGTCGAAGGCACCCTTTGTCAGTCATGGATGGGTAATCCAGGCTGATAATGCCTTGGTTGAGTGATGTATCCCACAGAATAATGTTCAATAGAAGAGATAAACATAATCACCGCGGTGGATGACAAATACAGTAAATAATGTTGTTTCGTCTCCTTTCTACTACAGCATCGTTTTTACTACACATTCCTGTTGCCGTGTTCTACGAAATGGAAACAGTCGTGACGGACGGAGAAACTTTTTGCGCCAGAAGGTTTATTAGCCTGGACGCACAAAAAGGTTACGAGTTCTACGCTGTGTCCATCATGTATGTGCTGCCGTTCATTGTCATGGCATTCTGCTACCGTCGGATTCTGCGCACTGTCTGGAGTAAGTACCTCGTCGTGTCGTCATCTACACTGGCGCAGCGAAGACGCAGATGGAAGATCACGCGCATGACGTTATTGGTTGTTGTGTTATTCGGCGTTTGCTGGGGACCAATCCATGCAATGCATTTGGTGGCTTTGTTTCAGCCTAAGCGACGCCATGCCAGTGACTCATTCTATAATTTCAACATCTTCTGTCTTTGCCTCTCCTATTCTAACTCTGCCATTAACCCATTTGTTTATGCCTTGAGTGGGCGGAGCTATCGGAGTCTTTTAGTTGCCTGCTTGCCGGGTAAGCAAAGGAATAGCGCAAAGAGCCCAATGGGAAGCACTCGAACAAGGGCAGGGTCGGCACAGTATTCTTACGAGATGAATATAATGCGCAATGTTCAAAATGGCCGATCGCAAAAGGCAAAGTACACCCATTTTTACCTTGGTGGAGGCCGCCATGTTGTTCGGGCGGCGCCAGAGTAGAAGAGGCAGGATTGATTGATTATCAGGCGACCCAGGGATCCACTTGCTATTGTCTGTGTAAAAGAAATTTCCATCAGACATTAAACTGCTCGTGTTCAAATTTGTCTACAATAAATAGTTATGTCGTTCATGTAACAAAGGGGGGGCGATATTATTTTCTATGATAATTTCACATTATTGTTTACTCTGCTGTAGATATTGCTCATTTTCCGTTTTCTGTTGGACGTAGCCTCTGCCCCATCACAGCACTGGAGGGTAGATTTCCAGGGTTTTTTTTAAGTATTTGTTTGTATATACACAGCCCAACATTAGACCATGTCACTTGTTATGTAATATCTGTTGACAAAAAAGTAGCCAACCCACCTTTCTGCTATTTAATTCCTTGTTGCACTGAACAAATACTGTTTGCCAAGCACCAGCAGCCCGGTGAATCGCTTTGCTGCTGGGCAAAAAGACCATAACACTTAATAAAAAACATGGTTTTGAAAATGAAATTTTCTAAAATTTTTGGACAAAACAAGTCAAGCTTGTCCATATATCTGGACAGAATCACTGCGGATTCTTACCAAACAACTGGGCGATTCTCCCGGTACCTGCGTTGTGAAAACAATTTCCAGCGTTTTTTACGAGGTGTGTTGTGTAACCAGCATTTTGAACCCCACGCACATTTTGATGGTATATAAATTCTGAGTAAAACGAAACAATTAGATAAAATAAGTTCAATGCCAAGCTCGTTGAGTGAATGACATAAAATGAATTCGCTTTTGCAGTGCACCCTTACCAACGAGACGAATTTGTCTAAAAGAAACGAATTCAAATGTCGTAACTGTGAATTACAATTTCAAAAAAAGGAAAACTAGCCCTCGAAATTAGCAATCGCATTATAAAATTTAAGCCCAGGGAAATCTTGGGAAAATTTGTATTGCACGTACACACAACTTTCTAATCAATTGACACACAGATGCAGACTAGAGAGCAGACCAGACTTCATAATAATCATTCTTAAAAACATCTTCTGGTTTTACAAGGTCTGCAATATGTAACAAAACTCGAATTGGAACAAATAACCAGTGGCGCTGCCCTCGCCACACCTATTTGTGCCAATAATTATACGTTTATTCATAGCCTTTATTAATCAGCATCACATTACGGAGTTAGGAATAAGGTCCAGTTTTAGGGGCAAGAGGAAACCGGAATACCCAGAGAAAACCTGCAAGAGCGAGTATTGACGGGAAACCAACTGCAACCAAATTAGAATGTATTGATTTGCGCTCCGCAATTTGTTCGAACAACTTTTTCCGTCTTCTAAGTTTTATGCTCAAATCGTACAATAGGATAATACAGGTTTGCTGATGGCCAGTTTCATTTTTAAAAACAAATGATTTTTTTGTATAAAACTTGTTACATTCATTTAAAAGTGACGTCTCCTTAACATAATAAGCATTTGAAACGTGTAGAAAGTGTCGTTTGATTTTCTGATTCGAGTAGTGTTTCGATAAGTAAATCCAAATAAAAAATTAAAATTGACGCTTTATTCATTATTCAATTTACATCGTCGGAAGCCGTGCAAAGAGGTTGGTCAGAATTCATTT
The DNA here is from genome assembly GCF_054643075.1 of Acanthaster planci. Lineage (NCBI taxonomy): Eukaryota > Metazoa > Echinodermata > Asteroidea > Valvatida > Acanthasteridae > Acanthaster > Acanthaster planci. Next base: position 15,448,746 of record NC_141781.1, on the reverse strand, counting down.
AATCACAGTGTTTCTTGTCATGTGGCAACTAAAATGTATCATCGATACATCTTGCTCATTAACCACATTCACAAGCAATGTATACTTGACTCGTGTTCAGTTGTAAAGAGGAAAATATATGATTAGCAAAGGAACTTACAGAGTGCACATCGCATCGTGTGAGCATCCACATGCTAATTTTCAAATTAATATCAATCTCTAAGAATTCCTCCGGAATTCCTTATTCGTTACCAGCCCTAGTATTCGTAGTCCAAAAGGCGGTGTAGGAACTGGATGGTAGTTAGTCCAACATCAAAATGAAGGGCGCCCAAGAGACACGTCGATTTTTTATGTAATTGGATTCACCATATTATTAAAGAGGACCTTGATCATTGATTAACCGAATTTTTTTAATTTCTGAGCAACTTTAATTTTTACCAAAGCCGCTTTTTCTGTCATCTTGTACATTCATTGATCAAGGCAAAGTCCTGATGAAATTGAAAATGTCATCTGTATTAATTAAGATGCCGTAGTAATACGTAAATGCAATGAATCACATGTACGTACATTTTTAATGGAACCAAAGCCTCCTTTAAAACGAATAGGCACTGTTGATCGAACACCTAACGACACATAAAGGGGAGCACAATGAAAAAAAATCAGTTTAATTTTAGAGGTAATGAAAACTCCGGAAATCCAGCATACCCACAGAATCAGTAGGGACTGAGAGCCTATACATCACAATAGTGGGCCTTGAGCAAAGGCCACAGATTCTGAAAGCGAATAAAATTTCGTTCTTCTGCAATCTTTTTATATCCCCGAACATACTATTTCAGAACTCATGGTCTGAAGGTCATAGGAGGCAAAACCAGGTTCTTAATGCATAACAGTAGGCTCGTTGTGTCTTTCACCACATTGGCTGAATAAATGTAAATATTTTAACCAATGATGAAGTGATATCGCAGGTTTATTGGGTGTCTTTTGTTCGTTTTATTTTCATCAACTGGTGGTCATCATTTGCACTGAGAACAGATACACATTCACTGGAATTCCCGTCGTGTATTTGCACACTTCAGTCACGGACGTGTATGATAAAAATCTGGACTCGCAATGCCCTTAATCAGCTTATAGAGATCATTGAATCCACTCGTGGCCATTTTACCGAGCCGAATACAAAGTTTTCCTTGCAATGCCCGCCTTTGTTCTTCCTGACGACAATAGAAGCGAGCCAACCCACGCATTTGTATTCTGCTCGGTAAAATGGCCGCTGGTTGGCTTCTTTTTCATACAAAGGCGTTGCAAGTCCAGGTTTTTTATATACGTCCGTGACTTCAGTATCGAGTAGCCTACATTCAAAAAATCCCAATGCAACTCCCTTTATGTCATGCAAGTTCCTTCAATAGGAGGTTAAGCGGGCTTCCCTTCAAGACACGAACCACCCTTTTTATTCAATTCATTTTCTGGGCACTTCATCCCTTCTCTGTAATGCTTGAGCATTGTCTGGTATTCCGTGGAACAATATGCAGTCACTCCGGCTGTTCCGGAGGTTACTCACGGTCAAAGTGCAGCGACAAGCTGCTTGACTGAAATAACTCTTAACACCGTCATTGTCATTGCGAAACGGGATGAAGCAACTGGAAAACAAATACAGTCACAATGACAACATTGTACCGATTTCAAGGAGCAAAGTTCAAACTGGTGTTTGTTGCAGCAAAAAAAGTGTTGCATGAGCGCTCCGTTCGCCGAGCAAGTTGGTACACTGAGTACGTTCCGTGAGCATGAACACTTATACAAAACCACGCTGTGTTCTGATCCTTAATGCTTAATGCTGTAGCACCGTGCTAATCACCTCGACCATGAACAAGAGACGGAGGGTTAGTGCCCGGCCCAAAAAAGCGACATTCTCTGAATTGATGTACAGCCGCGTGTCGCATAGGATTCCACGGCCACGGACTATCCGACTGAACCCCGCTGGATATGACATGGCCGATGGAAACATGGAAATGCTGGATCTGACGTCAGAGCAGGTATGAATGCGTTGAGTGACTGTCCTATGAAGATGTGCACTTCCGGCCCGAATCTGACATCGCAACGTCGATTTGGATTAGATTCGGATTAGGATCAGACTCGCATTATAACTGTAAAAATAATGTCGGTCCGGGTAGGATCGAATGTAACGTTATCTGCGAGCTACAACCAAGGGCGGATCTAGACCAAATCTGGGGGGTTCCTTCTTTGAGGGAGCAAAAGTTTGGAATTATTTTCATGATACCTTTTGTAGCCTGGAGAGATACTACATTTAGGGGGTCTTAACACGCGTTTGGAGGGAAGAGAAATAAAGTAGAACGATATTCGCCTTATTAGAATCAATGGGGCGGCGTGTGAACCCCATCCACCTGATTACTCATGGGTCGGGTCAACAGAAATGATCCCGGTTGAGTAAGTAGTAAAATAAGTTGTAAACGTAATTCCAATACATGTCTCAGCCACAATCATCTTTCGCGGAATAAAGCCCTTTAACACGCAGGAGGTCGTTGTTGATTTAGGTTCTATTTATATTTTGCAAGAGATCATGCAAATAAAGGTGTTCCTCCTTGAATACGCTTGTTTAAAAAAGCTTGAACGTTAAACGAAAAGGCCACTACCGAATTAAGACTGCCTCGACTGTTACAAAAACAAATATTGTCTCTTTTTAACTACTGACCGTGTCACAGGTCAGATATTCGGTCGATCAAATTTGTTTTGTTTTCAATTTATAAAGGGATCTTCACACCCAAAAGGTGTAAGCACTGTTTTTTATTAACCATGGATGCATAAACGCCATTTATTGAAAACAGTCAAAATATCAGTCAAAAATAACTCGCTTCTTTACAGAAAGCTAAACTGCATACGTTACGCAATTTATCATCTTTACGAATACTTGATATTATAATCTATGACGTTTTCACTGCTGCTGGTGGACCGTATGAAGTTGTGGTATAGGCCTACGGTTTCTGATTATTCAAGGTTCCCCTTCCCCAGGCATTAGGTGGTTGATTATTCAAGGTAGATGGTGGCGATTTGATGAGGATTTATGTTAAGCACATATATCTCACAAGGACGTATTCCACTTTTGACTTCATTACTTGGGGAGGCAGGACGGAAACAAATCCAAATCTTCGAGGGGGGCAACTTGTTTAATTGGAAATATTTTTTAGATAACCTTTCTTGGAGGGTGAGGCTACATTTTGTCGCTTTTGAAGGAAGAAAATGAAGTAGACCAAATCTTCGCAATTCTTTCATTATCTTTTAAATCAAATGTTAGGGTCCTTTCGGGAGGGGTGGGCCCCATTGCCCCCTCCACGCCTCCATTCATGTCTTTGGCATGTACAGGTTATTACTATCTCAACAGCACCATGTTCTAGGGACCACAATAAGCTCTATCAGGATACCCAAATTTAGATAGAAGTCACTACCGTCACGAACTTCTGATGGTTTGAGATAGCATGGTCTATATCATTAATGCAATGTCAGTCTAGAATTTATGTCAGTAATCTAATCTGCACTTAAAAAATGGCAGATTAGACTTCGAGTAAGGTCATCTGCGGGATTGTTTTGCAACTGTACATACCGCCAGGTGACTTTATTCGTCAGCCGTTGAACTTCAACAACTCGAGTACTAACAAAGCGGTTATAGCGACAGGACTCTGTTTGTATCCAAGCGAGAACAATAGTACTGTCGCTTGCTCACAGGTATGGGGGGCTTTCATGGACAATTCATCCCCCAAGAGTTAAACCAACTCAGCTCCACTTACTGCGGCCATCAGTTCCAATTTCGGCATAGTTTGTACACGCTTTGGTGCTAAACGAGATCTAGTCTTTACATATCGAGCTGAGACTTCACAGACTTCATTCATTGCTAGCAGGTACCCTACCGCCCCCTAGGCCTTTTCTGACGCACCATTGAATACATGCAGCTGGTAGCTGCGGGTTGCAGGGTTGAAGTGCAGAGGAGTATAGCATCTAGGCAAGCTGATGTCTCTCAGTTGGGCAAGGTCTTCCCTCCACCTCAAATGCTTGGCCCGTATCCCTTCCTCGCCTTCATCAGGAATTTCATCATCCCAGCCCCACGGTCGCAAGTTGAGACGCAATGAAACATCACCTTGATGTCTCCACATATGGCCGTCGGGTGTTTTCGGCATCTGAGGAGAACACCAACCAATGATGACCAAGAGTAGGGCCTGGAAAAACTTTTTCGTTGGGGATTCACCTCCGTAGCGAAATGCAGAATTGAAGACAAGACGGGGCTTGTCATCCTTGTGCACAACATGATGCGGAGTATGCCATTGCGACTCTGGTTCCTAGTCGCCCCCTTAGTGGACAACAGAACGGACAAGGCCTCCTTCCTGGAGTTCCCGGATTTCGCTACAATGAATCTATGCCAAAATGGGGTCTCTCAACAGGTGCTGTTCATTTCTCTTCAACAAGGGCTGCACTGCACTGGCCGGACAAGAGAATGTGGGTTTATCCAGCCTCCGCAGAAGTTGTGTCGCCACTCGGCGCACATTACCCATCTTGACATAGGTTGATTTTGCTTCAAGTAAGTCCCCTACTCGTTGGTCCTGCTTTGATCTGGTAACCTGCTTTCTCTCAGCATGTATCTGGATATCCATGTTCCACATCCGACAGACTTTTTTATGGAGGACAGAATCTTGTTGCTAGAGAGGTAGTGCAGCTTTCCTTGTCCTCCTCGCCGCATGACCGGTCCTTCAATGCCAATCCTAATCTTGTTCTGATCGCTACTGGGGCACTCTCTGGGCCAAAAATACTCTCTCTGGGGATCATCAGATCCGGGCAGTCGCTTCCAGGCAGAAAAAGTGGTCTTACCTTTGACAGTCATGCAAAGGGATATTTTGCCAGCTTCTTTGAAGATCTTGGGCAGAGACGGAATGCTCAGATAACCTAAGAATTAGAGAGGGGAAGACATTGCTCACATGCATTCTCAAGTCTGGATCACCCAGAGGAGCAATGTCAAAATTTATCATCTGTCCCCTACAAAGATTACAAGCATCTCGAGCCGTCGTAATCTCTGTTGCAGTCCCTTTCAGGTGCAAGGCTTCGGCAGTTACCATTGGCATCGTGGAGAAGTTCGACCCATCACTCAACAGACAATAAGTTGTGAGCGATGTTCGATCGCCGTACAAGATGACAGGCAAAAAGTTCATGTTCACTTCCTTTGGATGCTAAGGACTGCCATCGCGATAGAAAACTGAGAAGTTGGGGTCAAAGTTACGTAGCTCGCATTCGTGCTCCTCTCGTTGTTTGTGGGCACACCTCCGATATCTGTGGTTTGCCTTTATCCATTTAATTCGCTGGCCTGCAGTAAGTTTATTTAATTTGTCACAACGGGAAATCCAATGTTCCCTTCACAATGGAGGCAGTGCTCACGAAAGGTTTCTTTTCCTTGGTTGCTCTGGACACCCCCCGAATCACAACTATGAGACGCTTTACTTGTCTTGTTGTTAACACTGGCTGCTTGGTTCTCAGCTTTGATGAGGTAAGCAGCAGCACCGCTTTGTCGTCTTTCATGATTACTGGGTGAGGTGTCAGACTTCAGTCCTTCATTCAACTGGATCTTTCCTGTAACCACCCATTGATGTTACGCACACCTTTGGTACTCATGGCCCTCATAAAGGCAGTCTGGTGAATATGAGGAAGCCTGCCATAGAGGACGCAGGCAGTGAAGTAAAGGGGCACTCTTAAGTTGAATAACCAAAGCCGAGACGGCGGACGCAAATTCCACAAGTCCTTTGGAATCATGGGCGGCCAATTTAGGCTAGGAAGTGATATGTTCAACCTTACTTCGGGTGAGAAAATCGACGTCTCCATACAGCTTACGCAGTGTTGACAATGCATGGGTAGACGGATTGGCATGGTGCTCAAACCCAAAAAAATTTTTCTAGGTTGTCCAGGTAGCTAGGACCTCACAATGAACTATTTTTTGTAGTTTACTTGGATGAACGAGCAGTTTGATACAGCCCTCAACAATAGCCACAAAGCAACGGAACTCTGGGGGGTTTCCACCATTGAAGACTGTTATTTCCATGCTAATTCCACCAGCTGGTGCTGCCAACATTGAGCTCAACATTTGATTCTGATTTATACCTGGTTCAGCAGTTGGTGCCATTGGCTGACCGAAGGAAGGGCCCCCTTGATTAGCAGGTGAAGAGGGTCCTTGGGGTTATTGTTCACGCGGTGCCGGCATGGTCGGTGTCACTTGTGCTGAGAAATGCTTACCTGTATCATTAGGAGGGGAAGAGCAAACAGTGACATTAGGAATGGGTGCTACACACCGTAGTCCCAGAAGGAAATGGTGAAATACTGTAGCACGTTTGCTGTGCCTGACTTGCTGCAATTTTCTGGGTGTGCAAAGGCACCAATATTTTCGGATTAGAGCTAGCAAAAGCGGACAGGGACAGAGCAGCATTACTATTGCGAGCAACAAACATCAGATATAACCTGTGTACCAAGCGCTATGGCTGGAATCAGTGGTGGAGAATCAAAACCTGTTAATTGATCATTGCTGGTTTGAATAATGTCAGATGCTTTTCTACCTTGGGCTAGATTCAGTTCAGCGTCTTTGGAGTGTTTCCCGAGCTCAAACTGTCTTGTCAGTCTTTCTTTCACTTTCAAGATACGCTACTCCTCTTATTCAGCTTAGCCAACTCGAGGTCCTCCTCCTCCAGCTTTTTTCTCCATCTTATCTGGAGCTTTGAAAACAGTGGGTGTAGTACAATGGCTAGACAGCACTCTAAATAATAATACAATGGATGTGATGGTCAAAGGCTAACAGTACCACTTGGCTAACACGACAAGTTGACCAATACATTATGGCACGTTACAATTTATAATACAGAACAGTCACCACGTTAAGCCCCGTAAATCTGACATTTTCTACGACCAAAGAACATGTGATTTATTTACACAATGATAATTACTCACTAGGGTTTTCTAGCATTGACACTCTTCCACACTTAGGGGCATGGTCGAAGCCATGCTCCCAGCAATTTATTAGAAGCAAAGGGCAGAGAGAAGAGTTCTACATTCGAGATCCCAAGCTTGTGGACATTTATAGGAACCGTCTTGAGGCAGTCATCAAGAACAAAGGTATTGACTATTAAGAAGAGACTTTGGACTATGTACACCCGGGGTATGAATAATTTTGACCTGGGAGCAAAAAAGAAACCCGGGCCTTATCTATTAGTATGCAAATAGGGTTTAGCCAACACACATGTGGGTTTGTGCATTGCAAGAAATAGACAAAATATATAGTGGAAGTACCAAAATAATAGCTTTTACGAATGAAGAATTTAGAAAAGTATGTTATTTTCCAAAGGGTATGAATAATTTTGAGCACAACTGTACCTACAGTACATTAACTAGAATAACAATAATAGTTAATTAAATGTACATCCACTGACAGCAACATCATCGGGATCTTCTAGTGAGAACTCTTCGGTTTGGCTTATAGGTGGGAACTTCTTTAGTCTCTTGAGCTTCAGGTAACTCTGCAGGCACCAGCAGGACTTGGTTCTGGCCTGTCAAGGAGTGACGGAGCATGTCGCCACCTTCCGAGGGTGTCTTGGGAACCGTCAGCCTTCAAAAGCTTTACAGACCTAACTCGTCCTTCTCTTTTTTGTAACTTTCCAGGTCGAGGCAGAACCACTTTGGGCTTTATGGTCAAGAGACTGGGTGTCAACGGCTCTGGTGCCTCTGGTGAGCAAAGGTAGTCTGTCGTGAGAGGATGGGCATTGATGATACCTTTTACCTCAGTCAAAAAGGTCCAGAAGCATTCATCCTCACGTTGTGTTGTGGTTCGAAGGAGAAGACCCTCTTACCTGCGGCGAACTGTGCCAATCTGTCTCTCCCCCGCACCTCCCATGTGACTAGCATGTGGTGTGTTCAGCTTGAAAGGAATCCAGTCGCAATTACTCTCGAGAAAGTATTCTTGGACTCGGTCCTGCTTCATCTCAGCCAGTGCTTCTCTTAACTCATTCCAAGCACCAATAAAGGTAGTGCTTTGGTCGGAACGAAGCAGACGCACAGGACCTCTCCTGCTTTGAAATCTGCAAAGTGCATTGATAAAAGAGCTTACCTCTAGGGAATCTCCAGATGAACAGCCATGGAAGCCACAAAGGTGAACAACACGCAGTAGCACTTCACTTCAAGTGCTCTCTAACCAAGAATGGACCAAAATAGTCCACCGCGGAGTAGGAAAATGGGGATGCTGGCTCCAGTTGATCTTCTGGCGAATCAGGCATCTTCTGTTGCTGAAGTGATCCACGCAACCTTCGGCAAGCCACATATTTGGAGTTGTAATTTGACTCATCGGATGATCCTTTTATCACCCAGTAACCTCCTTGGCGAATCTAATTGTGTGTTATGCCTCGTACCATGTGATGCACTTTCTCATGGTAGGGTCTCACCACTGATTTTGTGATGTGGTTTTTCCGCGGTAAGATGGCTGGATGTTTTAACTGGTCGACACTCTGGCTCTATCTATACGTCCCCCAACAAAGAGTACGCCTTTCTTATCCAGGAAAGGATCCAACCTGTACAGGGAACTTGACTTCTTAATGACCAAGTTACGAATTCTCTCCGACTCTAGGCTTGTGAACTCTCTAGTTTTCCCCAGTAGGTGGTAAGCTTGGATTTCATTCTTGAAGTGCTGTCGTTGAATACTCTTGAGAATCTCTGTCCCTTCTTCTTCCTTCTCTTGTACGCTGATGTATGGTCTCTACTACAGGAACTTTACACTCCCCATAAACTTTTCCTCTGCCAACAATGACACATATTTCTGGAGGGAACATGCAACTCTATCACAGTCACTTTTCTGTTCCTCTTTATGACTGAAATCTTGGGGGAAACTGCTTTGAACTCTGGCACCATCAGCAACAGGAACATGTGATGAAATATCAAATACTGGCACCCTCTGTGGAGAAGAATGCAGCAATGCTAGAACTTCTTGTGTGGGCGTTGGGCAGCAACTGGGGGATCATTGAGGAAAATATTCCTGGAACCCAAAGAACTTCTTTAGGCCTTCCTCTTTGCTTGCTGGTGGGACTAAAGACAAGTCTTGTTCTGTCAAGCCAAGTTCCTCATTTTCAATTACTTAAAACATTTTAAGTGGAGCTCGCTTCTCTACAATTTCCTCCTTAACTGCGACTGCTCAAACCTTTCTTCTCTGTCAAGTTGACCAATTGGTGATGCCTTTTCTGCATCCAACCCTTCCCTTTCCTCCTCCAGCTGTGGTATCATGAGGCGTCCTTTTTTCTTCCTCAAATGCCAGTTTGGCCCTCAGCGTTGCCTCTTCTTCACGAAGCATTATTTTCTCTGCATAGATGATGTGACAGAGCAACACCCATACCTGGCTTTAAAGTCTTATTATTTCCTTGCATTCCTGGTGCACATATAGTGTTTATCTTACGCAATCCTTCTTAATCTTGCGTTCTATTTTAAATACTTTAGGAGTGACTGTATTTTCTGGCGTTCCGAGTTTTCACGTGAGTGCTACGTCACTGAAGCACAATACGGGTGATTCAGAGTAGTGCACCTCCAAGAGTTTGCAACGTGTTGGCCTTTCAAGATGAGCGAAATCTGTCGACCAAATGTGCGTTTGGAAAGGGTCAACAGATTTCGCGCGGTGTGATTGCCCAACGCGTTGCAAACTCTTCGAAGCGCACTATTGTGAATCGCCCGTATTGAATTACATGCTCATGTGTAGACAAAATCTTGCCACGTATTGTAAGGGTTTCATTTGAAGAAACATTTTTGTTGATAATTTCCTTGCTTGTGGTTACGGACAACAAACAGTCCAAGCATGGTGGGGCTTGCTTTGATTACTTCTCATTATGTAGCCTATTATGTTTGATGATCGTCCCTTGAGCAATGTTTCTTTGGTTACTTTTGAGGTATGCTTATTTTCAAAAGTACTGACAAAGCGAGGAAAAAACATTATAGCCACATCGGCCATTAACTAAACCGACTAAAAGCAGTATGTACAGTACAATTAAATGCTGTGAGGACTCGCTGCAGTTAATTAGTTGATGGAGCTGCACATACGTTATGTCAGTTTCCTTCCTGTTTTGCCACAAAACACATCACGTACACGTAAATGTGCTTCGAAAAAGAGATCCAGCACTATTTTTAAAGTTAAGTTTGATTTTGTACCGATCAAAAAGTTGGGATTGGGGTCTTCTTCCATTGATTATGATTAAAACAACGGCAAAGCTAATATTGCGCGGTAACGATGGGTGGAGCACGACAAGCAAAGCTTTTTGTTAGTGCTAAGATCAATCCTGTGAAAGCATTATAGCGCCCTCTGTTGTTTTCGGGCATTTAGGCTGTAATAATGGGATGTCAACGCAGGGCATTGCTCGTTTTTTCTTGATTTGAGTGATGGAATGGACCGTGGAGGAAAAATTTTTTTCAACCTCTGCATCTTTCTCCTAGGTTAATCTCTTGAAAGCAATTGAAGGAAAGAATTTGGAAGCCTCTGTAAGACTAAGAGCTTTGTAACCTTTGTACAGGGATCTTTTGTAAACGTTTGACTAGTGTTTATCACATGTATGGAGTTTTAAGTTAAACGTAGAATTACAATTTTGGGAAGATAATTGAAACGTACACCATCGTGAACTCTTAGCTTTATTTGTGTGCACAGTATAGACTGATATAGCTTCAAAGAACTGCTAGAGCGTTGGAAACTTCTTGATATACTTGTAGGCCCAGTCCATTCACTCAACTTTACCAGATGTACGTGAAATAGTGAGAAGGTGGTATGGGCAATAGAGCTAGTACGATTAGAAGGGCCCATAAACCGATAAAAGGGCACGTACACTTTTCTTTGGCTGAGACGTAAATTACCGTTCTGAGTACCTTCAAAACGAATGAACTTGTTTCGCAAGCATGAGGGACAGAGCTGAAAGAAGTAAAGGCCCTCTATGGGGCCAACGGGGTGACAGCACACAACGCATGGCGTCGTGCTTCGCGTCGTTTGTCCGTCGTGCTTTAGGCGACGTACCACGCGAGACGATGTACGACGGTGCGACGAGACGGGCTACGGAACGAGCGACGTCTAGGCAGAAAAATATGTAAGCTGAAAAGGACAATCAGACCGCACGACGAGACTGGCAATGGCACGACACCACACACCAAATAACGCGTCCTGTGTATGCAAACGTAATGGCAAGAAGGCAACAGTACGGTGCGACCTCACAATGCGGGGGAGTCGTCGTGCCGTTGGGTCGTACAGTTGCGTCCTAAAGTTGTGAGGCGAAAATATGTGTCGTGCGTAGTAAACCATGGTAAACTAAAGAATTCATTTTAGAAACGACGTTCGTATCATGCTGTGTGCAGATATTCTGCAAATGCATGTAAAGACAAATCCACTGACGTTTCATTGGACATTCCTGATTGCCCCTTCAATGAAGATAGGTATAGAGATTTGTACGAAGCAACAGTGACTTCGTACAATATAGTTGTCACAACATTACTGCCATTAAAGGGGCCCACTGCAGACGACTAGCGACGTTGATCACCGGATTCGTCTGTACTATACAAGGCGCCGCGTGCATGGTGCCAATGAATTTGGGTTTGGCGTCGGCCCACCATTTCTCCTCGTTACTGCTGATACTGTTTTATATATTCAAGAAGCCCATACTACTTTAGCCAATTTCTGTTTGTTTGCAAATCTGAACACTTTTCATTGTATAAAATATGCCCTCTAATTTTACAACACGATGACACACTGGCAAAACATTTATTGATATAGTGGTACCAATTTCTGAAAGTGGGAACTACTTTGATATTTACTTGAGGAGAAACCCGAGTCAGTACTATCAGTTATAACCGCTAAGTGAAAATTTCCTTTATAACTTCGCAGTTTACGTGTATTTCAATTTGTGTATCTGAACAACAACAATCTATACTTCTGGCCTACAGAATATGAAGTTATTTAAGACATAAACTATAGCACTGCCCCTACTTACCACTGTGGAGTGGTAACTTCAGTGTCGAAAGCTGTCTGCACATCAATACAATAATGGACCGTCACGTTCGGAAGTGTTATTCTCCAGAAGCAAAAAAATAAGATTGGCAGTAATACGGGTAGAGGTATAAGTACATGTTTTATCAAAGTACATCAAAAAAGTCCTTTTAAAGTAAACTTTATTGCGTATACGGTTATGCTTTGACAACATTCGACTTTAGACCTTTCAAGACAATATTCTCCTGGTAGTTTGAGGAAAAGTGCTACCAGTATATATTTTTATGTTATCTTCTGTCTCTTCAGGCGTCTTCATAATCATTACCAGTAAGTTGTTTCAAATCTCGCATGAAACATCGCAGTTACTACAAAATTTTTCCAAGCAATAATACTCGATATCCAGCAAACCAGGCCAGAGAAAATGCAAGTCTTTCTGCTGTAATACCTCAAGAATTCTGCAAATTTCTTTGGAGAATTTTCAGCGCAAAATCGATATCCTTTGACCTCTAGAACCTGATCGCACATGTATAAACCAGACAGAAAACCTTAAGGACTTCCAAGTATTCTTGAAGCAGTAAGTCATTTCAAGTTGCTACAAAGAAATTACTCACTGGCGTGGATACGCAAGCCGAGGTGAAACACTTTCAGCAGGGGAACTTTTCATGACCTCGGGGTTTTATTAAGGTTTGAGGTCATTCCTTTAAATAATTTTACCCCGGTTTAACCCTTTAGTGCTTGTGGGCCTCCAAGTTTGCAACACTGTGTGTAATTGGCCTTAGTTGCCGGCAGGAAGACCCGAGAACACGTCATGGACTTGATGGGACATGATATGTCCTGCTGCTGCATCGGGTAGCTACTAAGCGGTGAAGTCGATGGGAAAGGAGTCTTATAAAAAGTTTCATTTTAGTTTTGAAATCAGTCAATATTTGACGGTATCATGCAACTGCGAGTGGACAAATCTATACTGCTGTTTGATGCCTTTTCGTAGAGACGTTTTCTGACACCAATCTCTGTACCCAACTCATGCTGTAAATTCCTTCATAAGATGACTGCTCCGACAGAAGAGTTTCGAACCGAGCGTTCAGTCAGTATCATACAGGAAGACCTGAAGGTAAAACTAAGGATAGGCTGGCAACAGTATCAAGAACGTGTAGACATTAACGAGAAAACATTAGAGAACAAACTTGCTCTGTGTTTCTTGTACCATGCAAGCAATCACTACTTTGTAGCTGCCGAACCCAGTAGAAGACACGAAATAAATAATTTCGCCAGTTAGATAGCATGATGGTGAAAGCAACTGCTTCATGATGAGACGTTTTGCGAAACTGTTAAGTGCGGTGTTCTTCACCTATCTCTATCCAGCCACAATTATATGCGTACAAGAACGTTAATCTCAAGGGCCATTCTGCGCGTTATTCTATAGTCTTAATCGTGTCAAGGTGGTGAAGAGCAGCATGCGAAAGTATGGACTGGTCCTTAAAACTTGATTTTAAATGTATCTTAAATTTGTGCTTCATTCAACTCAAGCTTATTTTTTCCTGTTTTTTGTGTTGCTGTTTTAGAATATAATTCGGCAACTTTTTGGTTTCATGCTAGTGCGAATTCCTATATTCATAACCAAGACTGTTTTGTCGTTCCAACATTCGCTTTGTGCTCAAAAACTGCCGAGAATATCTATATTCTGCTAACTTAAATGTATGTTTCTCTGACGAATATTATTGTTCCGCAAGTATATGACAATATACGCCAAAAAATACATAATGTAATATATGTCTTTAGGAAACGTTTCCAGTAACGAGTGTGATTTTGCGTTCACAAGTTGAAACGAAAACCAGACCTGTGCACCGTCTTCCCCAAATGACATCACAGCGACAGCACCCTCAGTTGTCCTGAAAGTAGAGTCAATTTGGAATGTTTAAAAAAAGTGAGACTTTAATACATCTGAATCAAAAAAGATATCAAATATTTTTCTCTCACATTAAATTTTTTTTTAAGTTGCACAAAAAGTGCATCAAAGGAAATTCATTGTGTGGACCTTTGAAGATCATTATAAGCTATTTACGGTTGAACTTGGCATGTAAGCTTATTGAGAGATTGGAAAGTGTATTTTTAGCTAGTTCCTCTGTAATAAAACAGGGAACAGGCTTAAAGATTGTTAAAAGTGTAAGAAGCTATATTCTCTTGCAAAAAAAATTGAGAACTTTACGGTTGTTGTCTACGGCTGCAGGGACATTGCTGCACACGCTGCTGGCGTACTTTCTAAGTTTTGTCAGTCAGTGACTCTAAATGGCTCTATTGAAATACGAATAATCTGCGAATGCTCTGGAAGCTGAATTTCGACAGAGCAAGCCCGCCGTGTAAAAAATTAGTCAGCGTGCCGTATGACAGGATGCGGATTAATTTTTGGAAATGCCCCTGTTCCGGTTAAGGGGGAAAGTATGCAGCATGCAAGCTTGAGCTGTTCGTTGATGTTACAACAGGACACTGTTGATTGATGGGATTTGTCTTGCCATGTAAAGGAACACTACGTGAAAATCTACATGTGAATATTTTGTTTTGTGAATATTTTACCGAGCCCTTTGAATCATATTGAAATTCCACAATTTTTCTCTTTGTTTACCAACTGCTGTTTTATTGTTTAGTGCACCTCCCAACATTGCCTCTACAGAGCTCTGTTGGAAATGGTAACAAGTGTGGCCTAATGACACAAATCTTTTCTGTTTCAGTGTCCACAAAGTGACTTTTTAACGTCTATAACGTGGTATTAATTCAGGCAAGAACATGATTATGTTATGGCCCACGATTTTTCTCTTCTGCTTCTACAAATTATGAACTCAAAACTAAATAGACCATTTCTAGAAGGTAATTTCATTTGACCACGATAGTGGCGTATCCATGGTTTGGGGTCAAGGCGGGATGAAAATGGATTTTGTTTCTGAAAATGACAGTCCAAGTTTTCTTCATCCGTGAAAATTTAGGTGATAATACTATTTAGAAAGTAATGGCACTTTTAATTCCTGAAAACACCAAAATAGAATATAAAAATCTAAAATATCTATTCGCTGAATACGTCAATGGACCACAAGCTGTCCAAAGGTGCATTTGTCATATTGTGTTATATTTGTTTGTGTCATAACCCCTTTCAAATGAACTCTTTGCAGTTTAGAGGTCTAGTGCTTAAAACGCAGACGTAAAGGTAAATGTAACAAAGTTGATATTCCATTTCAAAATATATTTTGAAAATTTGCTTGTATTGCGTACAGCATCCTTTCAATCAACGCCGAAAAATGAGCGATAACACAAAACGCTTTGTTTTGTTTCGTGTTTGTTATCTAAAAGATCATACACGGTTTTCCCGGATTAATTCGGGCATTTTATTAAACAATGTTTCACGTTGAATCGCAGTAATGCAAAAATAATTTCATGTAGTGATGAACGGAATGTGCCACTCCATTAAGGTATGTTCCATTCCATAAAACTATGTTCCTTTCATTCAAGCAAAGTCGAGTGTAATGAAACAATGTTCAATCTTTGACCTTATGGAATTATTCTAACCACTCAACTCATAAGCATTATTGTTATTTGTGCATCAAAATGAGACATTGGAGTTAGAGCTTTAAACAAAGGAGCCAAAATCAACACAAGTAAATGAAATACTGTTAATTGATAATTTCCTCCTTCAAAAATATATTCCTATACAACTCCCCTCTAGGTTCGCTCTGGTCATGAGATGATCCGAGAGACTTTCAAGAAAGTGGAATGCATCCGATTTGTACCAAGTACGAAATCCCAGGGCGTGTAAGTGATCTCTTAGGATATTCACAAAGTATACCTGTAGGGATCAATTTGAATGCTAAATTGTATTGCATTGTGACTGACAGTTTTAGTATAAACTTCACTGAGTTTTTCTTTAACATCATTATAACATGGGAGTTGAGTTGACCTAATTATGATTTCCGCACTAGCCAGCACGGGGATCAAGGCTTCAACCCATCTCGGTCTCCTTTCCCAAATTTCAGTCCTCATAGCTGGGGGTCTGCTCCGACTGGTTTTTCACAGAGATTATTCATATGGCATGCAAGTAAGCAGTATTTATCCCGAGGAGGGGATAGTACTTAGTAGCACACAAGCCATTACAGCGTTCAGTCAGTTCTGAGGCATTTTGTATCTCCTCTTCCCTATTTTCTTTATGTCTTGTATTTTTGTAGATTCTGCTTTCTTTTTTTTTCTTTTTAATGTTAATTTCCCAGGAGGCCTCTTGTCCCCACTGGGCTCACTCTGCACGAAATGGTCAGTTAGGTTCTTTATAACAACACAGTTTACTTGGGAGGAATTTGGTAAACTTTTAATCAGTGATAAGAAATGGGGAAAGGTGCAACGCGGTGACTTGTGAGCCCAATGAAGCCCTCGATTCGTGAAAGGATGATTTCTTTTGCAGGTGCCTGTGTGGTCGTGTTTTTGAGCACCACATCCCTGAGTGTGTGGAAGGCGAGCCGGGCGAGATTTGGGACCCAGATGATGGGCGATATACGAGACGGTCCCCCACCGATGCTTTCGGGGAGGTAGAGTTCCAAGGGGTTTGGACCTCCACACGGGCAAAGGTATATTATGTAAATATTCAACAGGCTTACGTGTTTTGTTGGGTTGGGTTAGGTTGAAAAGAAAAGTAACCTTTCCAAACAGAGGTTATAAAGACTGAAGCCATCAAAATTTGTTTTGTATCTTGCTTTCGGGTAGTATGTCCGCGTTGCTCACGACACACAGGCCTCTGACATCTTGGACCTCCTCACTAATATTTGGAACTTGCCCCTTCCTAAACTCCTGATTGAAGTGACTGGGGGAGCGAAGGATTTTGTCCTGCAACCTAAGCTAAGGCGGGTGTTCCGAAAGGGTATTGTGAAGGTAGCTGAGTCCACGGATGCTTGGATCTTGACTGGAGGAACCAATACTGGTAAGGAGAATAGAGGTCATGGGCTCTGTGGCTAAGTACACCCTCATGAGTAACAAAATGCCAGTTGGACCACTGAACGTCACTTAGGGCAGTTCATAAGGCACGAGCCCACGGAAAATAAGGCCTTTGGGACCCCTTTGTTTGTATAAGCATGACAACTAATACAAGCACATTTAGCGTACTGCTGCCTCCCTCCTCCCTGTATGCACGGTCAACGTATCCGCCCTGAGCTGAAGTGCACCCCCAATCGGCGAAAGAAAGACAGGTGGTTACAAGCGTGTTCTTTCTTTAGTGTTTACGCAAAATAAATGGAAAAGGTCGTAATTACCTTTCTTTAACATAATCATGTATTACACGGACCCAAAGCCATTTCCATAAAGTCCCGATATCGTAGTAAAAAAAACGCCTTTGAAAGGTTAAGCATGAATAGGTTCACGAATTGCATAATCAACAAATATGGAGGTGGAAACAGAAGAAATAAAGTAAGATAAGCAACTGTGCGCGTATAATTATGATGTGGAATCACAAGAACGAATTTTGACTCAATAAACCGACTAAAACCGAGGGAGAGACTAAACTGGTAGACCCTTCCAGACCACAAACGCAGCGACTACTAATCTCAACAAAGGGACAGGCGCGCACGCCCATCTCAGACCAAACAAAAGAGGCCCCAGTTACTAGAATTTTTCAGAGCTATAAAACAAATTTTTTTTCAAACTGGTGCGCATCAAGTTGCCGGTAAGATTCATTATGAAAGGCCACTGGGCCGTCATTAAGTCAGTCTCCAAAACTCTAATGCTTCAGGTTTGACCTCCAAAGATGCCACCTGGTGACTTCTACCTCTCAGTCTCAACAGGCTATTGTTGCGCACCCGCAAATCTCCGGGAATTCTAGCGCCCCGTAGTTTTACTCGTTCTCGGTCCGTGCATTTCTCAGGGTCTCTTATTTAGCTCAGCTATGCATTATGGACATGTAGCAGAGACGCTAATTTTGTATTAAGTTATTCATGCTGTACTCTGGCGTGATCGCGTGTTCCTTCACTCCTTTATCCTTGTGTTTTCTCTGCTCAGTTTTAGCATGTCGAAATTCCCCTCCATGTGGCTGCGTGGTTGGGCGTGGTGGTTCCCTGAAATGCTAATGTCCAGTAACCTCAAACTTTGTAACTGTCAATCATTCGCCACAGATGACCGGGTAAGCACTTTCATGCACCCGGCTCTACACTTTGTACAGTGACTTCTTATTCTGTATTTCACCTTTTTAAACACGACACTTAGATTCTTGCGCACGACTCTAGCAGGAAGTCATGTGACCCTTTGAGATGGAAGATTTTCATTGGTTGAGCTATTCAGCGACGCTCATATTTTATTAATTCCTAAGCCTCTAGAATCCTATAAATAGAGCAGATTTTCCTTAGCTCGTCGGTCATGTGCGGTGGACCAAACCCTTATTGCGAGAGCGGAACTTAACGTAGTGCGGCGGTTGGACCCTTACCGAGAGAAGTGCGATAGTAACCATTCTTATGGCGAAGAAATGTAACCATATGAATGGCCAGCTAGCTTAGCTTGGACCGATGCGAGAGCGTTACGAATTAGCCAGGGTGCTAGTGAGAGTCGTAGCGGCCTGTCACCGCTACGTCCGAACCGATTGCTGGGCGAGACACCCCCGTGTCCCTCGCCACCCTTGTCCTGCTAACTAGCCCAATCCTCCCCGTCTCTACGCTGAGCCAATGGTACACAGTGCGGCGATCTTATCATTGCGCTCAACACATTGCGGTCTGAGCGGCAGTGCGGTCGGTACATACCGGCGCTGGCCCCGTCCAGCCCTTGCTAGTCACCGTGGTGGTCCGGGACAGTCCCACCACGGCCCGGCCTGATGAGCGTAGCCTAGCTGTGCGATACTAGACACACGTACCGTACCCACTCCGTCTGACTTGCATTTCCAATGGTCCTGTCAAACCGTAGTTTAGTTACACTCGTATACAACTTCGCCTTTCTGTAACTTTGCCTTTTGTGTGTTGTATTATGTTAAGCTACACCTTCTTCAAATCCATATTGAACTTTGATGAAGAGAAGTGAGAGCAATAAACCAACCATACAGTTTGACTGGCACCCAAACCCCTTGTTTCATGTCCACCCTTTAATAAATTGTTGACCCCAAATATCACATCCCGTAGACACTAATGAAGTCCATGCTACCATCGACTTGATATTTAGGGAACGCAACACTATTTAGTTATCAACCCAGTCTTTTCCTCAGTTGGCGTAAATTTTAAAATAGGCATTGCGCGCGTTAACTTTGAATAAAATTTGTTACACTGAATTATCTGATTGCACATAAACATGTGTGTTGGTGGGAGACGTCTGGGAAACCGTGGGACGCGGTATGAATTTATTTTTACACGGTCTCTGGACCGGCCTGTCCAGGTGAGTTCGTATCATTTCTCAGGGTTGCAGAGCCCTGAGTCCGTCCTAAGGTATATAATTGCTGCTCTGGTTGTCCCCTAGCCTCTACAGCTCTTAAAAACCACCAAAAGAACATCATAGAACCGTGGGGGGGCGTTCTCTCAGGCTATCCCGATTTGAGGGGGGCCTCGCCACGCGCCAGCCAAGCCACACCACCACCACAACAACCCCCCCCAACCAAAATAACACTTCAGCGACAGCCGAAAGAGGCCTTTGACAAGTTCCAGACAGCTGTCACTGATGAGAAACATTCCACTGTCTGCCCAGGCGTTGTCTTGTAAATAATCGATTAGTTTGTACACAAGGGGCCACTTAGCACACAGTCCTATGGGAATTGGCTGGAGACCGGCTGGATGTTTTTGTTTTTTCTGGCTGGGGGAGGCCCTGGCTGTAAAGTGACGTAACCAAGTTTTCAGCATGTACAGGTGTAGGGTATGATAAATGGTCGTTGCATTTGGTCGAAAAAAAAATTTACACGTTAATTAGCTCCAATGGACTCGCCAAAAGAGGCCACTAATGCTTGCCACGAATCACAAGGTATAGTAACAGTGCCCTTAGTCTGGGGAATTTAAATGAAGTTACTTCTTTTGAATTTACTTTTCTGACTTTCTGCAGTCGGTAGTTCTGAAAAGGGAGAGGAAAAAACTCAGCAATGTGACGTAAAGCCACATTTATAACGATTACTTTGTAATTTTACATTGCATATAAGCCATTTCAAGTCCATAACTTTTAAAGGCCTAAAGGAAAAACCTGCTATCCTTAATTTCTTCTTTTTTTAATTTTGGTAATTTTATGGGATTTATCCCACTTTATTACAATGTTTGTAAAAATTAACTGTGATAAAATTATTTTTGGAAGAAACCGGGATGATACATTCTCTTGAGTTTGCAAGAGATTTTAGAATTTTCTTGTGTACAGGTAATTCAAAACAGCTTTGCCACTTGCATGGTAACTGATAGAGAACAAAGTTTTCTCATAACCTTCTTATAATGGGATTTAATTGGGAGTCGCTTACAAGCCCTCCTCCGCAACTTAATTGCCATCGCGTCAGCACGTTTCAAGGCTCAAGCTAATGAAAGAAATTGGTTTCATACTTCTATTTTTATACTTCCTTATTTCTGCTTCTCGGCCCTCTTAAAAATGTATTCGATATTAACTACGTGGGTAAACTCAACAAAATTAAATCCCAAAATCGTTGGTGACAGAAATTTGCCAAAACTTTACTGGATCATGCCAAGAGTCACAATTTTATCAAATTTTGTGCACAACTTTCGTCAGTGGTTTAAATAAAGTCTACTTGCTATGCAATTTACTGCAGAATGCCGGAGAACAAGTACAAAATTAAGTTTTCCCGCAGGGGCCTACGTATAAATAGTAACTAACGCACGCGACAGGCTAGCCCACGATGTGCGTGCTGGGGACTCAGAATCACATCGAGTGAGCGTAGTGCGGGCACGCAGCTCGTATTTTCGTAACTCAGACTTTTCCAAAGATCAAATCCATTCCGAGCGCGTGTTTTTAAATGAAATTGACAGTCCTTGAGATTGACTGGTTCGTAAGTGACTTCGTCACAGAGGCGGACGCGCCACGATTTGCAGGCTCCTATTGAACGATCGCTGAAGATGCGCGTTAACTTCCGGTTCCATGGTTGCATGTAAACGACGACCAATGCAAACTCTATCCGCAGTACATGTGCAGTGGGTGTAGTTTAAACTGAAGTGACGTCACACTTGCAAACCGGATAGGTAGAATTAGAGGGGACGCCAGACGCGTATAATTGTCCCATTACGCGCGCATGTGTGCATGCATTGATCTCCATTATAACGTGTGCATGCTTTATGAGGCTAATACTCTCCCATCTCCGGTCTTCGAGCCTTTAAAAAGAGCTAAGGCAACAGAATGTGTTGTTTTTTTCCTGGCAGATTCTAGGAGGAAGAATGTGAATTATTATGTGAATATTGCCAAACTTTTCCGTTAATTTGGAAATGAGGTTTTCTGTTGCTGATCCAGTGCTCATTAGCAGCGTCGAAAATGCTTGATTAATCCGCTCCGAGCGGAACAAAAGAGGGGGTATTTGGGGGGTTGGTACTCACTACGCAGGCGCGCCATGAGGGGCTCACGCTGAGTACGCGTAATTAATTTACTACGGCATGTATGGTCTCTGCGTACACGCAGAAAGCGAGCAAGAACCCGCTTGTAACCGCTTGTCTTTTCGCCCATTGGGGGTGCACTTCACTTGGAGCAGATCACAGACATGTAAACACATAGACTACCAGTCTTGGGCGTATAACCGTGATTTTAAAAAGCGTGGGCAAGCAGTGGGCGCACGATAAATGGCAGCACATTCACTGCAAATTGCGCGTGACGCACTTAGATTGCATGTATTCCTTACATGTGCTCCCAAAATACGTTCCCTTTTTACTCTTTGTTACGGCTATCTCTTTTTTTCAAATGTTGGAACCACATTGTTTCGAATCTGCATAGGTCGGATTAAGTAAACAGAGAATTTTTTGTCACAATCGGAAAATGGCTTAATAGAATTATATGGCTAGAATTCTTCAACTGTGTGTAAATTCCCTATAAAGAACGGTGAAGTTGCCTATACCCAGCAAGAAATGAGACCGAGGGGTACCCCCCCATATGTCCAATCCCTATGCACATTCCAGACTATTGTTACTTAACACCCCCCCCCAAGATGTCTGAAAGGAATTCCCCAGATTCCTGCGAGACAATGACCAACACAAAGCAAGGGAGGTTCTCTCCGTCTCATACCTTGCTGTATATGAACTTGCCCACGCTTTTGGATTTAGTCGGGTGTCGTCTCGGCTACGGTACCCCGCCGTTGTTTTGAATAAGAGCTGCCCGTCTATTTGTTTATATGTCTTGGGGCGGATACGGGCGATTCACAATAGTGTGCCTCCCAGAGTTTGCAACGCGTTGGCTAATCACAACGCGCGAAATCTGTCGGTCCTTTCCAAATGTGTACTGGGTCGACGGATGAATTTTTTCACCAAGAGACTGGCATGTCTGCAAACATTCCCTAAATTGATGTCCAGCTAGAAAAAGGACAGCGGCCAAAGTGCCCATACTCACTGTACATAACAAAGGAACACTTCACCCTCTCCAATCACCCCCCCCCCGCATGTCACGGTGAAGTCGAGTTTTTGCACCGGGCAGTGAAACATTAATGGCTGTCGACCTTCAGTGAAGTTAGTTAACTTAGTCCTTAAGGGCAAAGCCCGTCATTAAAACACGTCTTCAAATTTAAACAATTTCTAACTCTCGCCAAACTATTTAATACTGTGCAATCGGTATTTCATTATACAACAGGATATTTTTCCCCGCTCGGCCAAAATCAAAGCGCTTCCTCGTGGTACTCCGGTGCTCCAGCAAACTGTGCCTGTCGGCTTACCAGTTCTCTGTTATAATAAGTCAAGAAAATGAAGCAATCAAAATCGTCGAAATCGGACCAGAGGTATATCAACTGCTGATCAACAATGGCGTAACCAAAACAGAGAACACGGGGATAGCCAATGCAATGTCCACACGTCTCATTAACGGGTATCTGAGGCAAAGTGGGATCCACGCCCCCTCTCGAGTTGTGCTAGTAATCATAAATATATAAACCGGGGGGGGGGAACGGTGTCAGCCTGATTAATCTATCGGTGATATTATGTTTGTCAAAAACGGAGTATGGGTTCTTTTTTAAACGAAATTTTACAAAACAGCGCCAGGGATTAATATCCTCACTGCCCCAAATTACTCTTACAACCCTATATTATACTCAAACAAGAAATAATGCTTTATTCACCCTTGGGACCGACGAAGTCTGTAAAATAAGAAAAAGTATGTGCGTTGACGACTGCAGCCCGCACTGCGTGATCTCGTGCGCATGTAATTACATGGCAGCGTATCCGCTCCGAGCGGAACAAAAGAGGGTGTGTTTGAAAATGAAATGGACAGGCCTCTTTGTACCAACCACAGACATAATAAACGCATTTATATGTCTGTGGTACCAACTCAACACATAGGCGTGCAAGTACATGTATATGCGCGTTTGACGCGAGCAAGACGAGTACGCGCAACGGAAGGTATAGTTTTTGCGCACACGCAGAACGCGTGCAAGAACCCGGTTGTAACCCATTGATCTCCATTATATAGACTGGATAGGACATCGCGTCCAAAACGCGTCCTGCTTGTGCGTATTTTCAGGAGGGTAAATAACGAGCGTTGCTAATTTTGTTGCGTGTACTTTCAAATGGAGTTTTTCAAAAACCGGTTGAGGTTTTTGTGCTTCAATCGTCAGATTTTGAAAAAAGCTGAATTCTGCACTTGAAATGGATGACTTTGGAAAGAATAAGGGTTGAGGTTCATACAGTAGTGAATTGCCGGAGATCAACGTCAAGTTTCGAAGAAGTAACAGAAGGAAATGTGAGTCGTACTTTTCAGTTTCAGAAAATTTCTCAAGTTGTACTTTATAATGCTTAACTTTAAGGCTAAATAGGCCTACGAAATTTGTGACAGTCTATCTAGCCTATCAGGCTTTGTATATGAAACTTCACTATTTCCAAGTTGGGACCGTCTGAAATGTTACTTATTGGCAAAAGTGGTTTCAAAAACTTAATGACTAATTTGTCGTTTAATTTCCCCAGATTTCACCGGAAAAATCTCCAAGACAGCTATGATTTGTGTTTGTCGAATCTAAAGACGCACTGAACCCAAAATCGTGTGAATTCTTCTTCGGGGCAGAGATGAAACCAAAGTTAAAACCAGAGTGCTGACGTTTCTGTTGAATGAAGTTACAAACAAGGGAATTCAAAGTCAACGCAATGAAAGAAACATTGTCTACATAACAAAATTATTCGTTCTTAGTTAAAACTGACTTTTTTTGCCGGCAAGTAATTTTTAAATGTAAATCTTTAAGTCAGGTTGTGAACTCAGCTTTTAAGCTGATTAACAAGTGTCTGTTTTAAAAACGGCATTAAGTTATGTTAATTTGGTCGCTCATTTAAAGGTGCGCTCACTTTGTGCTCACAGAAACGATTCTTACACTTCCGTATACCGTTTGTCAGTTTACAATAAAATCATTTTATTGATGATTTTTTTCAGTATTGGTTCATCCAAACTAGACGGAAAAACACATGAACAGTTCGGACATCATATTTACAAAACCTATTGCATGTCCTGTGGAATTTTCAAAGTTTTACACACTGAACAAATCACAATTGAACTGACCCAGAGTGAAAATATTGCTAAAGCGAGACTGTAGACAATAGGTGTAAAAATTGAATTAAAAACAAACACACACAAAACGGGTTATCATTATCACTTTCGAGTGGGTTAGTTATTAAGAAAATGGTCAGTTATTTCAGGAAATGATATTCTTGCATTTTCAGTTTATTTTTGGTTTGTTTTCGGGAGGGAGGCCGAGGGCTTAGCCATCATCCCATGAGAAAAAGGTTATGTTGACCAAAAATGCACAGCACACAGCATGACATTGCCCTCCTGAAGCGCCGCCATTGTTCTGCCGCGCATTTTGTGCACAGACAATGCGCGATGTCCTATCCGGTCTTTATAATGGAGATCAATGTTGTAACTACAGACATTATGAACGCATAGACCGGTAGGTCCTATTCAAATAAAACTACAGGGGTTTTCGTAATCTGCGCGGCGCTCGAATAAAATGGGAAAATTCGCCCCTCGGTATGGGGAATTTACGCATATAGTTGAAGGATTCCAGCCATGACATTCACTTCAAAATTGAGAGACTTACTTATTTAACGCCTTGGACCCTTACTGGGATAAAGGCCGCCTGTGAGAGACATCCAGAGAGCTCTGTCCTGTGCCCTTGCCTCAAGCTGTCTCCAGGTTATACCCAGTCTCTTGATGTCTGCCTGGAGGTTTCGTCGCCAAGTGTTTCTTGGTCGGCCTCTTTTCGTTTTTCCCTGGGGATTCCAAGTGAGCGCTTGTCATGCTGTATTTGTTTGATTTCCTGAGTGTGTGCCCCAGCCATCTAAATTTCCTCCTCCCTATTTCATTTTCCATTGACGTTTGGTCTCCCAGAGGTCGGTGTTGCTGATCTTCTCTGGCCAGTGTATCCTCAGAATTTTCCTGAGACAGCCGTTGCTAAAGATTTGTATCCTCTGAAGAGTAGTTTTTGCCATCCTCCATCTTTCTGATTTGTACAGGATTACTTCTTTCACATTGCAGCTAAAAATCTTTTTTTTTCTTTATTGAAAGTTCCCTCGGGTTCCATACTGTCTTGAGCTGTAGAAAGGCTGCTCGAGCCTCCCTAATCCTGACCTTAACATCTACATCTCTCCCTCCCTCCCTGTTGATGATGCTTCCAAGGTTGATGAAGGAGTCCACCTCCTCGAGAGCATTTCCCTAAAGCAACACTGTGTCAGTACGCATGGTGTTCATCCTCATGACTTTGGTCTTTTTTGGATGGACGTTCAGGCCGACTAGTGCAGAGGAGTCCTTGAGTCTGGTTGTCTTGTCCTGCATCTGTTGAGGGTTGTGGGACAGTAGAGCCAAATCATCAGTTAAATCATCAAAGTCCAAGTAATCGAGCTGAGACAAAAGTGTCTACTGTATACCATTCCTTTTCTGGGCCATTGTCGTCTTCATCACCCAGTCAATAATCAAAAGGAAAAGGAATGGAGACAAAGGCACCCTTGTCTCACTCTGGAACTGTCGTGTGAGCTGTCCCTCATGGACGACTCTGCTGCTCATCCCATCATAGCAATACTGTATTAGGTGAACGATCTTCTGTGGTACTCTGTAGTGTGTCAAGAGTTTCCATAGAGTCGCTCTGTCCACACTGTCGAATGCCTTTTCGTAATCCACAAAGTTGATGTAGAGTAGTGAATTCCATTCCTGTGACAGCTCCACTATGATGCATAGTGTAGCAATCTGGTCAGTCTAGATCTGTTTTTCTCCTTAACCCTGCCTGCTGATCTCTGACCTGAGGGTCGACTGTGCTTTTCATCCTATCCAGAATGATCCTGTTAAAAACCTTGCCTGGCACCAACAACAGGGTGATCCCTCTGTAGTTTAGTGCAGTGGCTGAGGACGCCCTTCTTCGAAAGCTTAATGAGGTAGCCCTCCTTCCAGTCGGCTGGGATCTCCTCCTTCTCCCATTTCTTGCCAAACAACGGGTACAGAAGCTCCACTGTGGTATCCAGGTCTGTTTTGAGCGCTTGTCCAGGGATACCGTCTGGGCCTGCTGCCTTGCCATTTTTCAACTTTAGCACTGCTTTCCTGATCCCACCCCTGCTCGGTCTCTCACAGTTAATTGATGGGGAGGTCGGACTCAGCTGGCAGGATAATAGGAGGGGGGTGGAGTGGGTCGATTGAGGAGCTCTTCAAAATTCTCCGTCCATCTTTCTAGTTGCTTCTCCTTCTCGATGATGGTCCCACCTTGCTTGTTTTTGACCGGTCTCTCAGGCTTGGAGTACTTGCCGGAGAGTTTCCCGGTGATGTCGTACAGCTGCTTCATGTTGCCACTTCTGGCTGCCTGTTCTGCCTCCTCTGCCAGGATGTTCACGTAGGCTACCTTGTCTGCTTTAATGCTCTTCTTAACTTCCCGGTGTGATACTGTATATTACTCCTGTGTTCTAGCCTAAGCTCCCCTAGTACGTGCGTTTTTGACTGCAGTCTTCTTCCTCTTCTCTATCTTGCTGAGAGTGGAGGCCGAGGCGCAGTCCTTATGCTTGTGGTTCCTGTGGCCCACCATCTCCTCTTAATTTCATCTTAATGGCATCCCTGGTCCTGCTCCAATCTTTTTCCAGTGGCTCCTCCTCTTCCATCAACTCCTGCAGCACAGGGAACCTGTTGGAGAGTGTCAGTCGGAAGCTCTGCCGCACTCTCTTGTCCCTCAGCTGTCCTACATCATAGCTGTGTCGCCTGCCTGTGGTTCCTGTGAAGTTCTTCCTCAGCTTCAGCTTCACTCTGGCGGTCAGCAGGTGGTGGTCGGATGCTGCATCAGCCCCTCTCCTCACTCTCACGTCCTGTAGCTACCAACGGAATTGTTATTGATGTACACGTGGTCTGTTTGATTTTCTGTGAAGTAATACGGTGACACCCATATGGCCTTATGGATCCTTTTGATGGAAAGTGCTGCCACCAATGACAGTTTTGTTGAGGGGACTGTAGTCTACGAACAACTATCCGTTGTTGCTCATCTAACCGAGACCATGTTGCCCCATCACCTCTTCAAACCCGGTGTTATCCTGTCCTACATGTATCTCGGCATTGAAATCACCCTTTAGCAAGGTGACATCCTCTCTGAGCACTTGTCCAATACGGCCTGGAGCTGGTGGTAGAAATGTTGTTTGTCCTCATCATCGCTGTCGTTAGTGGGGCGTAAAACTGAATAACGTTCAACTTGATTCTCTTCTCTACACCATATAAGCTCCACTCCCAGTTAGAATCCTGCAGTCTCCTGAAGAAAGACAGAGTACACTGTTCGAAACGTCGAGTTATTCCCCGGTTCTTCCCAGAACCACACATACTCAAGAGATAAATTACATGGTGTTACCGCAATCTGTACTGTAAATCTTGATTCTCTTCTTCTTGGTGGCAAAAACTGCTCTGATGATCCTCGGTCCATGTGCCTCCCATCCTATGAGCGCTACATGGGTTGTCGGAGAAAGTAGGAGAGCGACTCCCTCCGTGTGTGGGGCGTCATCGTCCTCATGACCTGAGTACGGCAGCGTCTCACCACTTTAAATGGCGTCTCTGTCCTGACTCTGTCCATCTGGTCTCACTGATCCCTAGTAGCATCAGGTTGTATATTTTCATTTCTGCTGCAATCTGGCTTACCTTTCCACTCTGGTTCATGGTCTTAACACTCCAGATTCCAAAAGTGATGCTGCTGGTCGAGGAAATGGGTATCCGTCCAGTGGTATGTGCTCGTACGTCTTGTCGGCCATTATCATGATAATATTCTTCAATCAGAATAGGCTAGCGTGGATTCACATCAAAATTGAGAGAGCACAACGGAATAAAGACTAACCTTGTCCACAATTTGAACAAAAAATGTCGGTATTTCTCATTTCATGTCCGCAGTTGCCAAACATGATTCTGGCTTTTCCATAATTCACACTATGATATTGTGGCAAGTCAAGTACCTTTTTCACTGCACTGCATTCACATAGTTTATTCATATCTATGACCAAATTCAGCCTTTTTGGTGGTACATGCATCAGGGGCGGACCGAGAAATTTTCCGAGGAAACAGGCCCATCAATGTTTTGTAAATGTCAGTTAAGGACACACGCGTTAAATTGTCATCTGCTTGCAGGATGCCATCCGTAATCGCCTACTAAAAAATTTTTCTATTGTGTCCGAGCATGCAAGCCAATATTGACATCCACCCCCCGGAACCAAGCCTGTGTTTTTGCTTTTGCCGAAGCACTTTTGCTTTTGCTGTGGCAGTTTTTGGCCACAGTAGTGTTACTTCTGTGTGCTGCAGCTTGCTTTAGTACTGTGCTCTGCAGGGTGACCATAAGCAGATTTTGACTAAATGTGACAGATTAAAAAAACAAACACTTTTGACAGAAAATTTAGTAGAATGAGTATTTTTAGCAGATTTTAGCAGAATTATGAAAAATGGTGGATTCTATCAGAATCATAATATTATGTATGGCAATAGGAGGACAAGGAGTGAAAAACAGAAGCATCTCAGGCCACTATTTTCATCTGGTCGCCCTGGTGCTTGGTTGTGGTTTCTGCTGATACACGTAGATGTTCCCTCTAGTTCAAAGCAAAGCCCCACCTGTCAGACCCAAATCTCTTGAGACATGTTGTAGATATTAAGCATTTACCAAGTACCTTATAGTCTCATCATGGAAGCATCTTTACATCAGTTTTTTTTTACTGTATATGTTTTTTCAGAACTGGTGTTTTTGTTGGCTGTTGAAAAAACAGGTGTGATGAAACATGTTGGTAAGGCCTTGCGGGAACACACCCTCAGATCACGACACAAGATAAATGCCATTGGTGTTGTATCCTGGGGGATAGTTGACGGCAACACAGAGCTTGAAGACAAGAGAAACAGACAGCATGCAGTAAGAAAAATTAGTCAGTTAGCTTGATCAGCCATGAGTGAGCAAATTCACTGTAGGAGTTCCATTTATGAACATCACTAATTTTCCCTTGCAGTGGTTTTATTAGTCATCACAAGTGATAACATGTCCTAAGTAAAATTTAACATGGGAATTACCGATGTATTTACTAGGAAATCACTAAAAATTGTTCACACCAGTCTCACAAGGTTTTTGTGCAGGGTGCCTTTCCAGGCAGATTAACAATTATCCTGAAAGATCAAGGCATAATATTCCTGATCACTGCCATGCATTTTTGTCTTGGACATAGTTAATTGATTTAATTTCAATAAAACATTGTTTCATCTGTCAGTTCGAATATTGAACACATTTGTACAATTGGAGTGTACACATTCATTTTTACTTAGGACATGTGATATTAACTTCATAGACTTGAATTCTCTCTCCTGGCCCTTAGAAACGCAACTCTGCCACCATTTTTGCTCTCTTGTTTGCTTTGGGTGAGGCATATTACTACAAAGTGTTTTATTCAAAGCATAATTCCCTGGTATTGCAATGCAAAAGCTGAGGTGTAATACATTATATTAGAACAGTTTGTATTTGTCAATGTGCCCACATGGTGTTCAATTACTATCCCTGATTTTTCAGATCTAAAATTAGAAGGCCTACAAGCACATTTGCATTACGTCTCGATACTTTTCTTCTATTACAGCGTGTCAAGCATTATCGCATGACAAGTTCATTGGAGAGCTCGGGGGCATCACTGGATCCAAACCACACACACTTCATTCTTGTAGATAATGGCACAGTGGGAAAATATGGGGTGGAGATCACTCTGCGATCCAGCCTGGAAAAACTGGTGTCTAACCACAAAATGGACCCTGCTAGTAGGTGTTATTGACAGTTGTGTCTCAATCACTTATCAACATGGATTGCAATATCTGTTGCTTAATTGCGCGAGCTTTATTTACTTATTATTATCATCATTAAGATCTCATGCAAAAGAACTTTAATGCCATTTGTTACTGAAATGAGCTCCTGTGTAATATTTTTGTCAAATTCTATATTGCCATTTTCAAGGTTTTTCCTGTTCCTCTGCACATTTAGTCATGCTTGATTTCTATATTATACACTACAATCTTCGTGTGGAAAGTAGGTATAGTTTTATTACAACTCTTCCTGTGTTGAATTTACGGATCTTTGTCAGTTTTTTTTTATGTTTTAACTACTGTGCTGGCTGGGGGTCACTTAATGTAGGCCTACTAATGATGTTTAATTGAGATTTATTATTTGTATAGAAAACTTCAAAAAAAGGGAAGATGTGGCGTGTAACACAGTGCCACGTTAGCAATAAAACTCACCTTAGGAAAAGCATCAGACATTTGGGAAAATGCTTAAAATATGAGCTTTTAAACAAAGCAAAGAAAAGAAGGATGTTGAAATATATGCCCATGCTGTTCTCCCAAGCTTTGGACTTGTAGTTTATGTTCTTTTGAAGAAGTCCAATGTTTTAACCTCGCAGTGACATTAATGCCTTGAGATGCTTAAATGCAGGTGGATACCATCTGACAACTATGAATGCCAGAGTTTTTAAGTGTTCATGTACACTTCAAGTCAGGTTGGTGTAGTGGTTCCTTCCTTGCCTTATCACCTCTGTGGCCCAGGTTTGATTCCCGGCTTAGTTCACATGTGGATTAGGTTGTCAGTGATTCTGTGGGTTTTATCCAAAATATTTTTCCTAGGGTTTTCCTCCTACATCTCAAACAGTAACTGCTTCTCAATGTCTCCTCTCTACTTATGTGGGCCGTTTAATTGGCAACTGCCAAAGGTGCCCTTGTAATTGTGTGCCGTCGACTCTTGGTGTTAATCTGATGAGAGCCATGCACAGCAGTGCTGTGCACTGATCAGAGTTTACCCTCATTAAAAGATGACATAAAAACAATCATCATGCAATCGTCATTTTCTCTCTGCAGGTGACTGCGGCATACCAGCAGTCTGCCTTGTCCTTGAGGGTGGCCTAAACACCATCCGTGTGGTCCTTGAGAACATCACCAAGGATCCAATCATTCCTGTTGTCATTGCAGAGGGGAGTGGTCGAGGGGCTGATCTGATTGCATACGCGTACGCCAAGTCTGATGCTGAGGGGTATGTGTTTGGGATCTGATGTGCACAAGAAAGGCAAGGAGGCAGACCATTACAGTAGAATGTTTTGCATGCAGTTTCAGTTGGTCGTTTGTGCTCCATGTTTGAGATGCCCACAAACCTGTATGTGCACACTGTGTTTCAGCCCCCATGGATTAACACCCCTTTACTAGCTCGTTGACATGCATCACTTTTCAAACAGACATTCTATTCATAAGCTGTAGCCGGCTTAAAGAAATTGTATCAGATATTACTAGCACCCTTAGTGAGTTGTGCATTGAGTAGATTTAGAAATTTCCTTTTTTTGTTAGTTGGGGTCTGCTTGATAATCCAGGGGAGAAGACGTCCAAGGGTTTAAGTCAGCACACACAAATTTCCTATAACCAGGGGTAATAGTCCAAAAATGAAATAAGGTTGATACATTAGTCCAAAGGTTCGATAATCCAAAGTTTCATTTGCCCGAAGGTAAAAAAGTCCAAATTTTGAATGAATTAACATGTCTTAAGGTGCAAAAGTCATACAGTGACCCACAATGAGAGTTCATTTATCCCCAAAATACACATGGTTCGGTTGTAGTTAAAGTAAATTGCCTCCATTTAATCTGGTATTTATTGTCTTCAAATCATTTAACTTCTTTTAGTTTTTCAGACTTTAGTATTCCTCTAGTGCACATATTGACCCCAATGAAGAATCATTCCTCTAGTCTGACTTTCTGTCAGAGCAATTTCCTGACATTTCTGAGCTATTTAATTGTTTAGACAGGTAGCTGCCACTTTTAACACTAATTTGTAATTGGTACAGAATTTTTCCCGGTTGTGATTTTTAATGGATGAAAAACATGGCCCTAATAATGGATAGAAATTTCCGTTTCTTTGTTCAATGTTATTCTTCATTGATAAAAAAGAAGCTAAATCTATTCCCATAAAATTGATGGTATATGATTGTATATGAAACTTTGAAATTTGGTTATTTGCCAGAATTGTAGAGTCAAGGCACTTGACTTGGACTTGAGTCAGACTCAAGTCGCTATTTTTGTGACACGTGACGTGACCTGTAACTATCAGTTTTTGACTTTTGACTTAATTGACTTGGACTTGCCAAAAAAATGACTTGTGACTTGACTTGGACTTATGTTACCAATGCAAGTCAAAAACTGTTCAATCGAACCCATTACAGTTTTAAACTAGGCCTATCAACTTATACGCCTTGCGTTCTTAAAATAGTCATTGTAAGACTTTGTTCTGCTCGCAACTTCTGCTTCGGTCTTGTCTGCCCAAGGCCATGTCTGAAAAACTTGGCTCAGGTCCATAAGCTGGGGGGGGGTTCGAGGTCAATATATGCATTGCTTCCACTTATCATCACTCAAGTGATACGAATAATGCATATTGTAGCGTGTCCTGTCTATGGGCTCTGACACTGACAAGAACTACTCGGTCAGGCTCAAATCTCCGTTCTGGGAAAACTGCTCTGTTTATTTTCACGAAAGCAAAAGGGCTGTCTGACACACAGCTCCAGACACGAGGTGTCTAGATGGGGACTGTGCAGGGGCGAGGCACAGGAAAGCTGAAGGTCGTTCTCATACCAGCAGGGGCACCGTGGTGCCTCCTGGCATTGCCTCGTTGCTCTGTGGGGACGGACTCCAGTGGGCAATGGACGGGGCTCCCGCTGGACCTGCGACCGCCGGAACAGCCGGTCCCAGAACTGCCACGGGACTTGTTCTGGGTACCGGGTCGGAAGCGGCACTCCCGGAGGTAAGAAGCCCCCCAGGGACGGCTGCCAAGCGTAGTCGGCGTCGACACCGTATTGCGCCTACGGCTCACTGCCGAAGGTGTACAACATCCCGCCCAGAACTTCATGATTGTGCACCACCCGGGTCTGGAATTGGCGGTGGCCGCAGCGGTCCAGGCCAGCGGGGGCCACCTCCAACCGCCACTGGCTGTGGTGATACTCACAGAGGGGGGGTCCATCATGGAGTCTGCGTCTCTGGTGGCCCGCTCCTCCTGCAGGGTGGCTCGCATCCCCAGTTGCAGGCAGACCCCCCCCAGCATATGTCACCAAGGAGCCGGGGGGCAGACCCCGGCGGCCCCCCGCTCCAAACCGGGGCTGGGGGCTCTACCTCGGTCTGCATCCCCGAGTGACGTAGGGGGGAGGTTCAAGCTGCCAGGGCCGCTGCGGGGGCCCGAGGGCCCGGGGCCGCACCGGAAAGTGAGTCTGACTGGTCTTGTCGATCCGGCCGGCCCCACGACCCCCGCCTTCGGCACCGAGAGGGGGGGTGACTTCTCCATGGGAACTCGTCACCCCCCCAACTCCCCGTCACTGATGAAGACCTCCAGGATGTAAGGATCCTCCACCTGGACCTGGCCATCGAGGACGTGGCTGCAGTGTCGGTGGTGCCGATCCCGCATGTCCGAGCGGTAGAAGCAGCGGCCACACCCCTGCTCACAGGTATAGGGCCGGGCGGTGAACAGCTCCGGACAAGCTGACCTCAGGTGTCGCCACAAGTTGGTCCGCTGGCGGAATTCTCACTGACAGTGGGGGCAGACCAACCAGTCCATCCTGGGAAGAGAAACATAGGGAGATTCAGGAGTTAGCATGGAGCAGAATCACGCAGGGTGCCGCACCCACCACCCCTTGCGAGTCACACGCGCCCCCCACCTTCGGCTCGCACTGCACTTTGTAAGTCACATCATGGAGGCATCGTAGCATCGTGAAGGGCCCGTCCCACCACTGTTGCAGCTTGGGGGCGCGGCCGACCTTCTTCTTGGGGGTGAACAGCCAAATAGCCTCACCGGGCTTGAACCCGGCCCCCTGGGCATGATGCTCTCCCAGGACTTGGCGGGGACTTCTTAGAACCGCAGAGATGGCACTTCTGGCACCACTCCTTGGCCTGCCGTCTCATCTCCCTCTAATACACAGGAGCGTAACTGAGTCGGGCCACAGTCTGAACGACCCTGAGGTGTCCAGCAGTTTGGTGATTGTGAGCAAGAAGTAGAGCCTTCGGGCACCCTGGCCTGTGTGACGGCGATCTTCCAGGTGGGGGCCCCTGTCAGCCCCCGCCCACTTCACTTGCAAGACTCCTCGGAATAGGCACAGTGTGTCCCATCTGGACACCAGCTTTTGACCCTGGCGCCGAGGTCAGAGATGTCCTCCCACTCAGGCCGGTCGCTCCCCGCCACCAGCCACTGGCGGACAGGTCCCAGCTCCGGGTCGTCCAGCTGCTCCTGAGCTAGCTTGCTCAGATCCCAGACCTCGGGAAATCCGTCCAAAATCAAGTCATCCTCCTCTCCGTCCTTGTCGACTGTCGCAACCAAGGACTCGTCTTCTGCCTCCGGCGGCCGGCTCCGAGGGGGGGTCCGAATCCGCCGAAGAAGCCGGCCCTGTGTAACTTTTTTGGTCAATCTCTCAGGAATGCCCGCACTGGTCGCAGGGTATCCGAGAGACGGCGTCGATGTGTTTCCGCCTGTTTGATGTGTTCTATGTCAAACTCGTAGTACCCCAGCCTCTATAGCCATCTGGCTGTCTGCCCCTATTGCTCTTCTAAATTAAAGAGCCAGCACAGCGAGCCATGGTCCATCCTCAACAGGAAGCACTTCCCTAACAGGTAGTGCTTAGAAAATAGTGCACGAAGTGCATGACCACTAGGAGCTCCTTCCGGTTGGTGCAATAGTTCCTCTCCACCTTGGTCAGGACACGATTCCCATAAACCACTACCCACTCTCCGTGCTCCCCCTCCTGGGAGAGGACGGCCCCTGCATCCTGCAGGTGTTCGAATGCCGTCTGGCAGGCATCTGTCCGCACAAACTCCCTCTGGATCTTGTTGGTCAAATCATGGAGGGGCGATCTTGGCAAAGTAGGCAATAAACCGCCGATAATATGATGCCAGGCCCAGGAAGCTCCGGACCTGCGTCACAGTTGCCAGCCTTGGCCAACCATGGATCACTGCAACCTTAGGGGGTCCGTCCGCAGCCCCTCTGCCTACACCGAGTGGCCCAGAAAGGACACCTCCGTCTTGAAAAAGTCACATTTCTTGGTTTTCAGTGTGAGCCTGGCAGCCTTTAGTAGTGCTCCTCAAAGGTCCGCCCCAAATAAATACGTCATCCACGTAGATGATGGCCACCTGCCACTGGAGACCCCACAGGACGCACTCCATCAGACGCTTGAAGGTAGCTGGAGCATTACAGAGCCCAAAGGGCATCACAGTAAACTGGTAGAGGCTGCTCTGCGTTCTGAAAGCTGTCTTCTCCTTGTCATCTTCTGCCATGCGGACGTGCCAGTACCCGCTGGCCAAGTCCATGTACTAAACCACCTGGCTCCCTCGAGTGTGTTATCCTCGATCTGAGGGATGGGGTAGGCATCCTTCAGGGTGGCTGCATTGACCCGCCGGTAGTCCACACAGAAGGGGACAGACCCGTCCTTCTTCCGCACCAGGACCAACGTTGAAGACCACGGGCTGTGCGACGGTTTAATTACCCTATCCGCCAGCATCTGGTCCACCTGCCTCTGGGCCTCTGACCGCTTGTGAATTGGAAGCCGCTGAAAAGGTTGCCGGATGGGCAGCGTCGTCCCTGTGTTGATTGGGTGCTGGACCCAGTCGGTTTGGCCGAGCCTGCCATCCAGCGTGGTGAAGGCACCCTGGAACTCTACCAGCAGGCTCGCCAGCGTGCACATTCCTCGCCGTCCAGGTGGGCGGCTCTTTGGTCCAGGAGGTCCTGCAGGTGGGCGGGCACACTATCACCCGAGCTCCAAGAGGAGCCTCCCTGGCAACGGTGGCCCGCCAGACTGCTGTCGGGGCTCCAAACGGAACCATCCGTAGGGCAGGGCTCTGAAAACACCTGTTGAGAACTCTCCTCGGGGAAGATCATGGGGCCTTCTTCCACAAGGGTGAACATTGCCAGACGACTCCCCTTATAGACTGTGACCGGGTCTCCCATCGGGTTGAATACTCGCATCGGCACAACCCCCTGACTGGTGTCCACAAAGCCCGTCACGACGGCCACCTGGCAGTGGTCCGTGGCCACCAGGCTGGGGTACACCATCCCCACTCCGTGGGCACGATCGCCTCGTGCCGGCGGGAATTACCACTCTCTCGGCCACCTGGCCACCGCCAGCTTGCAGCTTGCACCAGCTTGCAGCTCAGCCCCTCAGGGGAAACCAGCTTGCCGTCAACCACGAGTGAGTTGTCACTCCACCTCCACTTGCAGCGGTGTTTAGCCATGAAGTCTATCCCCACACCCGGACCTCCTTGGCCCCGATCTTACCCTTCCGCTGATAGGCCTGGGACTCCAAAAAGGCGTCCATCTCAGTGGCCAGGGTAATCGCCTCTGCCAGGGTCGTGGCCTTCCTTGGGAAGACATGGCACTGCAATTGTTTGTCCCCCAGGGTGTTCCAGAAGGCCTCCACCGCCAGATCTTCACGCACCTACATGGGCAAGGTAACTCCAGAGGACTTACCGCCAGATTGACCTCCCCAGTTCCTCCAGGGACTCTCCCCGACAGTGCAGCCGCATGGAAAGTTGAGCCCGATGAAGCGGCACCTGCAAAGCAACTCCAAACTGCCGCTGGAAGTGTCTTAGGTGACAAGTCAGTGAATGCCTCCTGAGCCAGTCCAAGCAGATGGGAGGCCAAGTACCCCCGCCTTCTCGGCCTCGCTCCATCTATTGACGGTGGCAACACTTTTGAAGTGTGTGGGGTAATCCGCCCTAACGAGCTTCCGGTCCTTCGGTCCTTCTGATCGGCTCCCCCCACACGGGGATCCACCTCGTATGTGTGTGTGCAGATCCGGGGAGGATCCACCTCATATAGATGCGTGCGGATCCCCATGCGGGGATTCGCCCTAATCGCGCCACCCGTTACAGTTCCGCCCATGTGGGGGCGCCTACATTTCACTATTTATCTCATAAACTCTATCCAGCCCATCTCAAAACCCCCTCCCGACGACCGTGGCCACGGCCTTGCAGTGCTCCAGGCGGTATGCCACGCCAGCCACGTCCCCAGCGCGCGAGTTGCCCCGAAATCTGCCACGGGCCCGCTAGCTCCCATCAATTTGTACCAGGGCCCCGCCCCCGCGGCCACTGCCACGGCTGCGCCACGCTCCGAGTGGGACGCTTCCTGAGCCACCTCAGCGCCGCAGGAGGGTGCCCCAATACTATAACCAGTATTACAAGCTTCAGCTATCTCGTGCCGAGGCTCCAACCCCGTGGCAGCCACCCGGCCGCGCTCCGAGAGGAATGTTCTTTCGGCCACGACGGTACCGTGAGAGGCCCAATGCTACAAGACATGAATGAGTTTCCAACAGTTTCCGTCGGGAACCCCCAGCCACGGACCCACCCTGAGGGGGCTCCGACTGGAACGCCTCTCCCATTGTGCCCCCACCACCAGAGGGCCCCCCACAGTTGCCGTTGATGGGTGTACTAGTGAGGGGTTGGGGGATGTTGCTGGGCGATGCCCGCCCCTTCCTCAGGGACCGGGGTGAAATGGTCATGCTCCAATTGGAACCGCACCTTCGACTTTGGGAGGGGGAAGTCGCCCGGGGACCGTGCAGGTGTGGCCGCATTATCCAGGGGACCTAACCCAAAATCCTCCCACACCACGCACTCGATACCCTCGAATTTCCAACCCCCGCTCCTGGATGACTGTTCTGCGAGGAACGACTCCAGCTCACCCGCCAACCCAGGCAGTCTGGGTCCCCAACTGCAGGGCCCCGCGCTGGCCTGTGCTGCCGCTGTCCAGTGAGTCCGGCACCCGACCCAAATCATCAACCAACTCCATGGCACAGAAAAGACAACGAATTTACTGTGACCTGATTTTCTTGTATCCAGTGTCTCGCCGCTGCCACCAGTTGTAGCGTGTCCTGTATATGGGCTCTGACGCTGACAAGAACTACTCGGTCAGGCTCAAATCTCCGTTCCAGGAAAACTGGTCTGTTTATTTTCACGAAAGCAAAAGGGCTGTCTGACACACACAGCTCCAGACACGAGGTGTCTAGACGGGGACTGCGCAGGTGCAAGGCGGGAAAGTCACTGGCCATTCGCATACCAGCAGGGGCAGCGAGCTAGCTCCATGCAAGGCGGGAAAGTCACTGGCCGTTCGCATACCAGAGAGCTA
The DNA here is from genome assembly GCF_054643075.1 of Acanthaster planci. Lineage (NCBI taxonomy): Eukaryota > Metazoa > Echinodermata > Asteroidea > Valvatida > Acanthasteridae > Acanthaster > Acanthaster planci. The sequence continues at coordinate 15,410,018 of NC_141781.1, read as the reverse complement.
GCTCCATGCAAGGTGGGAAAGTCACTGGCCATTCGCATACCAGCAGGGGCAGCAAGCTAGCTCCATGCAAGGCGGGAAAGTCACTGGCCGTTCGCATACCAGCGAGCTAGCTCCATGCAAGGCGGGAAAGTCACTGGCCGTTCGCATACCAGCAGGGGCAGCGAGCTAGCTCCATGCAAGGCGGGAAAGTCACTGGCCGTTCACATACCAGCAAGCTAGCTCCATGCAAGGTGGGAAAGTCACTGGCCATTCGCATACCAGCAGGGGCAGCAAGCTAGCTCCATGCAAGGCGGGAAAGTCACTGGCCGTTCGCATACCAGCAGGGGCAGAGAGCTAGCTCCATGCAGGTCAGAGCTGGCGCCCCCACCGGCCGAACCCGCTGGCGCTACAATATCCTAAAATTATTGCCGTAGTCTGTTGCTACTCCTGATCAAGCAATATATGGAAAACCATTCTGTGTACGTAGTCACGTCACAGATCACAAAATGAATTATGGAAGGTCTTGGAACCAAAACTAGGCTGTGGCTTGAAATCACACATGATGCAACTTGACTTGTGCTTGGACAAAAACTTGTGACTTGACTGGACTGGACTGGAGAGAAGATCAAATGACGTGTCAGGTGATTTGTAACTGCACCAAATGACTTGTGACTTCCCTTGGACTCACAAAAATTTACTTGGTACCACATGTGTTATTCGCTGAGTCATACTCACCATGACAGCCAACGTGAACTTGAAATTGTAATCAAATTGAATATCCGTGTTCCGAAGTTGAACACATTTTAGCTGAAGCAAAATGTGGTGAAAGTATTTTGTTACAATGACATTGCTTTGTTTTGGCATTCACCTTAAGTATGAACTGGCCTTAAGAGTACATCAAAAGTTTGCAGTAAGGGTAATCAGTGTGTTAAAAAGTGTCCAGAAAATTGGAGGCAGGATTGGATTTCATATGGAGATATTGGCAAAGCCAAACCTTTATGAACATTAACAACAAAATCTTAATTTCAACAAAAAGTAATTTGGATATGTTGGACATTTTCAGAACTAGCAAAGTCTTTGCATCTTGGTCACATGAACAGTGGCAACCATGGAACTTAGATTTAGTCAAAATTGTCATTTATTTCATGTAGAATTCTGCTTTGTCGTTAAATGATGCATAGCAAAGAGGTATATGATGGGTGGTGTGTATTTTTTATGCAGAGCACTTATGCCGGACCACAAGGAGAAACTAAAGGCAAAGATTGCCCAAACATTTCCTAGCAACCAAGACAAACATGAGAGCCTGTTTGAAGACCTTGAACAGGTTATGAAAAGGAAGAATCTGGTAAGGAAGACTATAGTGCCAATGTTCATTTTGGAAAAAAGAAAAACAATGAGGTTGACAGCCGCAGAGAAAACAAGATTTTTCATATGCTGATGGTACTTGCAGGATGCTATCAGTTTTTTTGAATTTAGAAATCAAGTACCTTGTCAAACTGACTTTGAGTCTTGTCAGAAAAAAAGTCATCTATATGTTTATATGTAGTTCCTTTTTCCATGCATGGTGCAGTTATATTTAATGACTGAAGCAAAGTATGGTAATGATTGTGATAATGATGACAGTGGTGAAATGACACAGAAAAATACATTATCCTGCTTGAAAAGTTTTTAAAAAGATTTCTCATGGCATTTGAATATAACTGGAATAATAAACTGTTGGAACAGGCTGAATGAGTGTACAAAATGCCACAAAACAGAAATAAAACAAGATTGTATCAGGATAAAAACAGTGTGCACAAAACCAAGTGAACATCATATAATACTTGTAGTTTGATGATGATGCCTGAGTCGGAATTACTTACCTCCATCTATATGTATGTTTTATAGTAATACTTCACTGGGGATATTTAACATACTTTTGTGAATTTTATGGATATGTTTATATAAAATATGTCTTCATATCAACCTGTAACACATTCTGTTTTTATGAACAAGCCAAATGGATGGTTGTTTTGTTTTTTCTGTGTCTGGCTTGTGCCTGACTCCAGCAAGAAATAGTATAACTAGAAGAAAAGCAAAAGAAATCTTTTAAAAGGGGAAAAACAGGAAATTAAGTGAGTCTGATAACTGGTATTTTGATGAAAACAGGGTAAAAAAGAACTGTTCAGTAAAAATAAATGTACATGGTAAAGCAGGACTGTAGTTAATTATTTCTGGAGGATATTAATGACCAGGATGGCCTTTACGAAGTAAATTACCATGGTGATAGCAATGACAATAAGCATAATGACGTCCATAATAATGCCAACCAATACCGATAATGAACTAAAGATTATTCATCCTCTTCTATTCACTAAGATAACAATCTACAGTGTGGATGCAGGGGATGATGTCGACATAGATTACGCAATTCTCAATGCCCTTATGAAAGGTAATCAATGTCTTTGTTCTTTCAGTACTCAATCGCTTATATAGTGATTCCTTTCATAATAATTATGTTGTGAGAGTACAGGGCAACAACAAACAGAAAAAAAAAAAGTTCACATTGTTTGCTTTGTTTTCTATCATCATTGCGGGTGTGCAGAAAAGACACTGTCTGACAATAAACAGATTTGTTGATGTTTATTTTGTTTTCTAGCCAGCAATTTGTCTCCCTCTGATCAGTTGAAACTCTCCCTGATCTGGAACCGAGTTGATCTTGCAAAGGAGAAGATTTTCAACCAAAACATTTCATGGAACGTAAGAAATCTAGTTAGTTGAATGCAGAAAAAATGCAAAGAAATTAAAATAAAGCTGTTTTCATACAGGCACAAACTTAGATGCCTGGGGATGTGGATTCCCACACAAGGAAAAGAAAAGAAACTTTAGAGGAGCGGTTGATTTGTTTCAGAGTTTTTCATTTAAACACTTTCTGAAAGTCTGTTTTATTAGGATTTGTGTCTAGATGAGGCGATGGAGGTTGCACTTGTTCGGAATCGAGTAGATTTTGTTAGACTTCTGCTGGAAGCTGGATGCTACATGAAGTCTTTTGTGACAACAAAACGACTAGAACAGCTCTACAGTTCCATTGATAGCATGGTAATAGTTATGAATTCTTATTCCAAGTATACGTAGAACTAAGTACTTTGTAAATTAGTGGAAATCTGAATGAGGCAATTAACAGGTACATCACTAAAATCAAAAGAATTACTCATTTGTTGGTTTGGTTTGGTTTGGTTTGTTTTCTTGGTTTTTTTTATTTTGGGTTTTTTATCTCAAGTAGTAGAATTCACCCAAAGCTGTAATAGTGTGAATAAGCTGAGATTCTGATGTTGATAAAAACAGGAGTGTGAAAATCCATATTGGATCAACTTGGATTGTTTGTGTGATAAAAGAAATGCCTCATTTAAAAAACAAGGACATCCCTGATAACTCACGGACCTTTTAAGGCAACATTCATCCATGTGCCACATTCCTTAGCAACCATGAACTTGCTTGCTGAACTTTGTCTTTGTTTTTTTCTCTCAGGATGAGTCAGAACCATTCCCAACTTTATCTGTACTCTACCAACAAGCAAATCTCATGCCACCAAAGGTATTGAAATTCTTGGAGGAAAAATCTGAAGGAGAAGGCCCAATAATGGAGAGACCAAAAAAACTGAAAACAACCCAAACTGAAGGAGCCAATCAATTGAAATTGAATCAATGTATTTTTCCTTTACAAGCTGTTTTGCGGGTTTAGGCTTAGTAAAAAATTAAAGTACTCTTGTGTTCCTGCCTGGTTTTGACCTAAGGTCTTCAGATGTTGATAAAAATTGCTGTGCACATCAATGAATCCGCTCTTCCATGTGGTCAGGGTAGAGATCAACAAAACTGGACAGTTTCACTTAAAAAATCCACCCTTTTAGTAAAAATTACACATAACCCTCTCATTTTCCATTGACTATATGCAAATGTGGTATCAAAATGATCAGAAGAATGTGCTCTTTTCACTGATGTGGAAATTTAGCTTTGTTAACGAAGAGTCAAAATGACCTTTGACATGCATTGGTGACCTTTGACCCAATTTAAAAAATAAAGTATCATTTTGAAAATTTTTTGAACCAAGTGGTTTTGAAAGTATGGTCCCTGCTGTAGAAGAATGTGCTAAATCTATCTGGGGTGTTTCAAATGTTGTGACAATTTTTCTACAGCTGGTCAGCTTAGAATTTGTGAGGTGTTCTGTGAAAATGAGTCATAAGTCACCAGAGCCACTTTTCATTTGTATTAGAAAGAGCAAATTGAGCTTTTTGTTTTGATGTATCACTCAGTTTTAGCACCCTGATGAAAGCAGATACTCCAGGGCAAAATGCTGTGGGTTCCTATTGATTTACACTGTAAAATTATTCTAAAGGACTATTAACTCTCAAGTGATTGGTGACTTGTCACTCATTTTCACAGAGTGAGTTGCATATGTCAATTTTGTAAGCAATCCTCATACAGGAATTTGTACCCAAGCAATTTATGCTCTAAAATGAAATTGACCCTGAGGTGTATGTAAAATCCCATTGAAATCTTTGGATTTGGGACTGTTAGGGTTAACAAATTTTTAATTACATTGTTTTCAGAGCCAGAGCAGTAGATAGGCCTACTGCTCTGGCTCTGAAAACACAAAATTATTTCATTTGAGGAGCTCATTTTGGGAACATACAGTAATTTAGTCTGAATATATGAGGACTAAGGAGCTGTCATGTGTTGACTGGGCAAAACGTAACACCTGAGGGAGCTAAACAACATGTACTTACAACTCAATACTGTACTTGCCCTTGCACCTTGCATGGCCGCAATTTAGTACATGCAAGCCAACAGTGTAACCCTCCAAACCGATTTTCTTTCACTCAGAGAATAGCATGAAAGAATTGTGTGTTGTGTAGCCATCTGTATGGGTAAATCAGAAACTTTTGTAGATTTTGAATGGGTGTCAAGAGGATTTAAGGTTGGCGTCCCTATTTTAAGGAATTTTATTCTAGTGATCTGTCTTATGTTTGGAATGAGTAGACATGGTAGGATAAAGCAATGGCTCAATTGTTTGGTGGGAAAGTAAATGTCAATGAGGTACATGTGCATGTATGTTCTGATGACACTGAACATCACTACCCATGTGATCATGAATTACTCTGTTCACTGTCTCATCAGATTGAGTTGTGAAACATTTTAGCAGAAGGCCACATTTCCAACAACTTGGAAAGTTGTATTCTGCCAATAAGCGGAGGTGCTGTGATCCCCTCCAAGTACATTAGAGCAAGGTGCATTCCAAAGGGTTAAGAGTGATAACAATATGGTAGAACTTTACAAAAATGTCAACATCTTGGTCAACCCGGAATTCAACAGGTTCCACAGCCAACAGCCCCAGATGAAATGCTGGAACAGTTGATGAATGAGAAATTTGCTACAGTTAACAATAGAAAGACCAGCTTCAGGTTCTCACACTCATTCCAAAGAGTTACAGTGTCAGCAAAACAATAAACAAGTTTTAACCTGAAAGAGACGGGGGAGGAGGCAAAATCTGCAACATGAATGTGAAGTTTGAACTCAATCAGACGTACGGTTTTGTAGTTAGGGTCATTTGGAGTTCGTGGATATATGCACAAATGGTGTCCAAAAGGCTGCAAAGAGTTACTCTAAAACTCTTCAAGGCTCAATTTCTGAAACAAAATTCACTGCGGTTACACTGGAAAAAATTCTTTTAGGGTTAAAACTAAGGCAACATTGTTGACTTGCATGAACTAAATTGTGGCCATGTAAGGAGCAAGGGTATAAGTACGATATTGTGAGTACATGTTTTTTTGCACCCTCAGGGTTTACGGTTGGCCCACTGTCAACACGTGACAGCTCCTTAATTCTCATATGTGACTTGTCACAACAAAATGTGAGTAACTTTAGTCGCATCCCACTCTTTTCTGTTTTGAGGGTTCAAAGTCATATTGAAGTGGAGGTCAGTTTCTGGGTTTTGTAATATTTGGAAAGAGTAACCCGTCTCTTATATAATTCCAAATATTTCACAGAATCACATATTAAAAAATGTTATTTTTCTCAGCAACTTTGACGATAGGATTATTTGTGCCTGGTCTGAAATGTTGAAACAATGTCGGGAACAAAGACGCAAAGCTGCCAAAATAATGTCACATTGTCAGCTTATACTTTTACCCTAGTTGTTCCATGTACATGCCATTGGAAAGCTCTCTTTCTGCTGAACTCAAAAATACCCAAATCCCTGTTTTTGAAAATTCTGACTTTCAGCTCATGTTGTGATGACAGGCCACGTATATTCAGACTCAATTACCATATGTTCCTAAAATGAGCTCCTCAAATGAAACAATTTTGTGTGAGATATATATTGCTCTGGCTCTGAAAACCATTTAATTATAAAACTAAACCATGTAATTAAAAATTGCCTTTAAGAAAGATTCTGCTAGGATCGAAATGTGAGGCCCTCCAATCATGTTGGGAGAATTAAAAATTAACCCTAACAGTTCCATATCTAAGTTCCAATTTCAATATGATTTTACATACACCATAGGGCTAACTTTATGTTAGAATACAAATTGCTTGGGTACAAATTCTTGTATTAGGACTGCATACAAAATTTACATATTCAAAGCTGATCAACAGTAGAAAAATTGTCACAACATTTTTTATTTTAAACACCCCAGAAAGATTTAAGCAGGTTCTTCTAGAGCAGGAACAATGCTTTCAAAAACACTTGGTTCAAATAAATTTCAAAATGATACTGTATTTTAAAATGGGTCAAAGGTCACAGGCGTATGTCAAAGGTTATCTTGACTCTTGAATCACAAGATAAATTTCCACAACATCAGTGAAAAGGCATGTTCTTCTACTTATTTTGATACCAAATTTGCATATATTCAATTAAAAATGAGAGGGCTATGTGTCATTTTTACTACAAAGGTGGATTTATAAGTGAAAGGGCAGATTCCACTACAAATTTGCAGGTATTTATTATTCATTGATGTCTGCAAGCACCGCAATTTTTATTAAAATCTTAAGAACTAAGGTCAAAAAGTGTGTTTGTCTGACATGGAATGACCCTGCTTTCTTTTTTCCACCTCCTTTAGTTTTCCGTTTGGTTTTGCTGCTTTCATTTAATTTGCCATTTCGTTTCACTTTTTACTTGATTTTTACGTGACATGTATAAACTGAATCTCATGACTGGTCATTATCAGATTCGATATGGCAAGCGTCACTTCAGGCTACAACTCATTGGCCGTTTGATCCAGTACTTACTCGGTAAAGGATTTGCCTGCAATTACACAGCCAGCTCTGAGAACAATCTGCGGTGCAAGACATGTGGAACCTTCATGAAGTGCTTTCAAAGAACTGAGGTATGTAAGTTACATGTCAAGGGACCTCTGGTACCTCTGCAGTTTGTGCACTGCAGGCATAGCTGACAGGTTAACTCCCACTCCTCACCCCTCCCCCGTGGCCAACTGGCTGTTTTATACTGTCTATAAATTCAGCATATATTCACATTCTAATTTCAAAACACAAGTGACCAAATTACTGTGTCCCTGATTTAGATCCATTTATACAAAAGACACAAGCAAATAAACTGTTTGCTTGGAATTTGCCAACAGGGGGAGGAATCAGACAGCTGCAGTTCCAGTGCAGACTTTGACTGCTTCCCATTCAATGATCTGTTCCTGTGGGCCCTGTTGACCAAGAAGTATCAGATTGCTCGGCTGATGTGGCAGCGAGGCCGTGAGACACTGGCCAAGGCATTGATCGGGGCTCGGCTCTGTTACCGAATGTCTGAGGTTGCAAAGTGGAAGTACAACACAGATGCTGCTGACAGGCTGGCGGAGGAGAAGAGGTACAGGATGTATGGTGGCACGGGACATGGGGGGAGCCCCCATATATATGACCCTGAGCAAATGCCTATGCCTCCCATGATCCCATTCCCTCCCCCCCCCCAAACTTTGAAATCTTAAAATGTACACAGCTTTTGCTCCAACCAGGGTTCCCCTTGAAAAATGTACTCACCTATGGGTGCCCCAATTCAAAAAATGTTCATTTTTCAGCAGTTGCTTACATAGGTGTTATTAAAATAAGAACAAGTCATTGTCATCAGTTTTAAAACACTCTTTGTGTTTCCAGTGGGTGCTAACAAAATGTGTCGACACACTGAAAAGTTTGCACTATGTAAAGGAGTGGGAAAACGAGAGGGAAAAACAAAGGAACATGAAGAGTAACAATTTTAATGTCAACTTCCAATGTCACTGTACTGTTTCTCAAATTAACTTCTATACATAATTAGTTTTATACTCAAATACTGCAGTGTTCACTCAAAGTCGAGACTTTCTGCTACATAAGTGTTTTCACATAGTGACAGACAGACAATTTACATATTTTCAAGCAGGCTTCCATGACAGTGATCTATAGTTGACATGAAAACTAGCAAACAAAGAAACTTTATGACCACTGAAAGCAAAGAGCAAAGTGTACCTGAGAGCTCTGCTCAAATTAAGTTGAGACTTGATTTGTATGGTAAGATCAAGGTCCATTTGTATTCAAACCTCAGTGCTTGCATCTGATGCACAGAGCGTAGTCTCTAAAAGCTGTCCAAATTGATGCCTACATGTGACTGACAGGTGGTATGAAAACTTAGCTGTGGAGCTTCTGAGCCAGTGCTTTGAGGAAGATGCCAGCTTCACACGTTTGCTTCTGTGTGCTCAACTTGACAATTGGAGTGAGCAGACTTGCTTGTCCCTTGCTGCTGCCTTCAATCACTCCAGATTCATCGCTCATCCTAGTATACAGTTCCTCCTGAATGACCAGTGGTATGGTGTATTCAGCAAGATATCCAGTGTGAAGGTAAGGATCAACTCTCAGGGTTAAAGATGTGAGTCACAAAAGTCACGAATTCAGTCTTTTGGTCAGCCAGTCCATTGATCATTTTTATAGTCTTTAAAGATATGAGATTGAGTTGTTTGTTATTTGCTGTGTTTATGAGTTCTTTTACCCAGTATAAATGGGACAAAAGGAACAGACTCACCAAAAGTTGGTTTAGCTTTTCATGGGGGCTGCCATCTTCTACATCTTTATTCACCACTGCAGTCACTGTTTTAATATAAAATGTGTAGTTGGTGCCTGGGTACACATCATTATTTCCCTCCATAGTAGTAACCTTATTAAGAGAGCAGTGGTGAAAGCTTCTTCATTTTATCCTGATTTTTACTGCTTTTCCTGTTTTTGCAAAGTAGCGAAGATGAGTCCATCACAAGTCTCTGCATGTCCATCACAAGTCCATCATCAGTCCTAAGCCAAGTCACAAGCTTGCCAACTGAACCGATGTGACAAAAAAAATTCCTTTGTCATTGTTCACCCTGTTACTTATGATTTATGTATATTGTGAAAGGACTTGCGATTGACTCACTTCAACAGTGGTCGATTTTTTCTCTATTGCCATTAGTAACATATATGTGAACTTCATAGTGATGTAGAGCAAGGACCAGAGCCAACTTAAAATTGTTTATTGCATGGCAATAAATCTGTAAGGTTGAAGTTTGTAATATGTTACAGCTTAAGAAGAAGGTGAACTCAAGGTTTGTGAAATGGTCTCAATAAATAAATTGTTTAAGGGTAAAAAAGTCATTCCTAAAAAGCGAGTAAAATTTACTTTGTATTATCAGTTTACTTTGATTTCTACACTGGAAAAATTGATTGTCATTTCAGGAGTTTACAGAATGGCTGTTTCCTGCTAAAGCTTCCAATTCCACTGATGAACAGCTGTCAATCCAGCATTCTAACAAGAACAGCATTCGATGCACTAGTGCTGTAACATCAGGATATGAGATGCAGAAAACTGCTGTAAGCTAGTCACTGAAGAGTTCCAAAAAATGAATTAAAAAATGAAGTCTGAAGTTGTCTAAACTTTTTGGCATGAGAAAGTGAAGATACACCTAATCTAATCTTGTTTAAATAGCATTTCATTTTCATCATGCCTTTTGGGTGCATAACTACCCTCAATTGCAGAAATCTCAGTGTTCATTTAAGATATATGGTTAGGTTTCTGTATCACTGTGTGTGATATGTACATGGCAGAGCCAAAGGGAGCAACTAGGAACTCTTTAAAACATATGTAGGGCAGCATTAATGCAATAACCCTTACAAAAATGTCCCATGAGGGTATCCCATGGGAAAATTTCCCATGGGATTACATGGTGAATTGGCCACCATGAGTATGGGAATTTTACCTACGGGATTTTGCCCATGCATATTTCAAGAACCCCATGTAATCTCCCAAAATATTCCCATGGTGATTTAATTATCATATCCCATGGTGATTTTCCCACACATCCAATGGTGATTTACCCATGCGTCCCATGGTGATTTACCCTTGTGTCGCATAGTGATTTGCTCATGCATCCCATGGTGATGTTCCCATTTGTCCCATGGTGGTTGCCCCATTTGGCCCATGGTGATTGTCCCATGCATCCCATGGTGATTTTCCCATTTGTCCCATGGTGGTTGCCCCATTTGTCCCATGGTGATTGTCCCATGCATCCCATAGTGATTTTCCCATGCGTCCCCTGGTGATTTTCCCATGTCGATTGTCCCTTGCATCGCGTGGTGATTGTTCCATTTCAATTGTTCCTTGCGTCCCATGGTGATTTACCCATGCCTCCCATGGTGAGTGTCCTGTGCATCTCATGGTGACGGGCAAAGTTGCAGTCTTCAAATCAACATTCCATTCCAAACTGTGTACTGTAGTTCATGCCAATGCTGCATTTTAATGGCAGCAGCTAATGTGGTTTACAATACAACAAAGCCTCTAGGTGTACCTGTGTAGATGCCATATCAATGCAAATCCCAGTGTTCTCTTGATGATTGCAAAAATTTGAATAGTGTTTGTGTGGCGTTTCCATGGTGTCCCATACAAATCACACCCCATGTAGAGTATAAAAGCCCTATGTTGTTCCCATGCTGATCATAAAAGCCCCATGGTGTTCCCATGCTGATCATAAAAACCCAATGGTGTTCCCATGCTGATCATAAAACCCCATGGCGTTCCCATGCTGATTATAAAAACCCCATGATATTCCCGTGCTGATCATAAAAGCCCTGTGGTGTTCCCACGCTGATTATAAAAGCCTCGTGGTGTTCCCATGGTATCCACAAAATGTCCAATGGTGATCACGTCAACCAACATTATTTTTTTGCCAGTCCTATGGCGTACACATGGGGTCCCAATCTGCATGGGACATTTTTGTAAGGGAAGAACTACTGTAAAATATACATATCAAGAAGTACAGACTGTCCTGATGAAAATGATGCTAGTCACCTGCATGTTTGCTACTTACGTTACTAGATTTGTCTTTCTTATGCGTAGAATGGGGAGAGGAAACATAGCATACACAGTGTTGGCTCACTGGGTCTTGGTATCCGAGGGCCAACATTCAAGCGACGGCTACCGTACTGTACTTATGGGTCAACAACCGATGACCAAAATGAAGCTCCATTCCTGGAAAAAATAAGGCTACTCATGGTGGCACCTATAGGCAAGTTCTGGATCAATACGGTAAGATATGTGACCCTCCATAGGTATGTAATTGTGTGACCCCTAATTAGTCTCTTTTAGTCTCTTTTAACATGAAGGGATCACCTATGGCCAAGATCTATCTGTAGACAGACACCATGAGTAGATGTGGACAGATTCACTGCCACTTCACATGTCAAAAACTTGTCTTGCTCCTTGGAGCACTCTCTGTAATCAGAACAATAAACAGTATACTTTTGACCTTGCTAACAATACATGTACAGGGTAATATCTTTCAAAGTATGTGGCACAAAAATTTAGCCAGGGGTTAGATTTATTTACGAGATTTATTCCTTTGTTTATCCAGGGTAACCCAAACAGTCTAAGCTGGCTTTCATTGGAGCCCTGAATTTTAAATATACAAACACTCATTTAAAACTTAAAATAGAATAAAGATTAAGATAGAAGTTAAAAGACTAGATGAAATAAAAGCCAATGAGGGATGGGGTTAAAAACAGAAGCAAAGTCATGCTGTTCCAGAATGAATTAACGATCAATGGATAAAAACCGCAGTGTAGAGGTAGCTTAAAGAAACAATTTAGAAACCTTAGAAATGGACAACATCAAAACGTAAGGGCATATGAAAAGGACTAACGAAGACAAACAATAGAAATAATACACAGTTAGAACCCAAAGTTTAAGTAAGGTGCTAAAATCTTAACATATTTTGTTCATAAAGATCTTTCTTAAAATTAGGTAAGGAATTAATCACTCTTAATCGGGCTGGAAGAGAATATTAAAACTTTGCACCAGTGACTGCAAAACTTTGAGCATAGTAATCTGTTTTGGCAATTGAACTTTTGGAGTAAGTGGCTGTCAACTGTTTTTCTAGACTCTTGCAAACACAACACGGCAACACACCGATTTGAGATATGTACAAAATGTGAACCTAATTTATTCAAAGTAACTGTACACAACAAGTTAAAACTGACGAGTTTTTATTTTATACTGTTCAACTCAGATTAATGGAAAATGCTCAATTCAATCAATATCAGTAATTCAAATCCATTAATTCACATCATATACAGTTGTCAGCAGTATATTCAACTTTTCCTAAAAATTCGGTATAAAATTCAAATCAACTGGTCAGTCCTTTAATTCAGCATTCTATCAATTAACCCTCTCAATACTCAATCCAGTTATTTGTAGCAGCACAAAAGTCAAGGTTGCATGAAAGTAGAATATTCTCAATTTCCAAGCAAAACAAAACTATTCATAAATTTAACAATCCATACCCAATCACTATCACTCATAAATTAACAACAAAGTGAAACCTGTACATCAATCAATAAACAGCAGTGCAACAATGCAAACGAATACGTACCAAGAATCAAGTACTGCACATTTTCCATGGAAATCATCAAGTCGGGGAAGTTGTCAAATTATCAAAATTATTAAAAACCTTATAAAATAATAACTGAAGGGTTTATGGGAGATAAAGTTGCTTTGTCGCAGTTGCGGCTGATTCCATCAACACTCGCTGTCCGAGTTCTGTCTTTGGACAGGACGATGTGGTAGAGAACCATCAGGCTCCAGGAAGGACTGCAGGCTGTGGAACAAGCTACACTCGGAATGTGGAACAGTAACTGCGGAACTACTCTCAGGCCTCACAAGCAGGGTCCCAAGGACATCAGTGCTTCACAGACCATATACATCAACATAAAAAGACTATCTAGAATGGAAAATAACCAAACTACTCCATACCAGAAAACAGATACAGCTTCCAAAATCGTAATCTTTTATTGGCAACAATTAATCAAGTTCCACATAATTTCAACCAAGCAATTCAATATAACGAAATCACAGAGTGTAACTTACGACCACTGTTGTCACGCTGACCTATGCTTGTCCGAGCCACACCCAAGACTTCACAGAGCCGAAATCATCTGTGCCGATAGCCAAGGGATGGCACAAGCTAACCAAAATTGCTATGTCAGCATGAACTCAAAACACCATGCTCCTTCTACTGCAACATGTAGCAAATCTCACCTGCGCCCACTTCCATCCAACCTTATATACACACATCTACATTCAATAAATACTAAGGATGCTCTCGTGCACACCCATGCATTCCACAACAAGACCGGAGAGCTTAGAAAGACAGAATTTGGGTTAAACTAGGATTACTGTGACCAACAGCAACCATGGTCTTAAAAGAGAAGAAAATCAAGAAAAAGAAAATATTTAGTCCGTCTAATTCAGCTGTGACAGTGGCATTTGTATTTTGCCTAGTGACTTTGTAATGTGCTAAATAGGAAACAAGATCTGTCATGTAGTTGAGAACCATGGAGTTAAGTGTTTAAACATTGAAAGACAAAAATACCCTTCCTATAATTTATCCTCTTTGAATCTAAAAAGCCATTATAGGGCTGCAAACATATCTGCAGATGAAGTTGTCAATAGACACTCCAAAATCAGTTTAGCTGCTCTTTAAGCAATTTGTGGGGGTAAATTATTGTGACATTCATGTCAGCCTCCCCATATCATGCGACAGTAATCAAGTTTAAGAAGAACCTGACAGTTAACCTGAGTGCAAAGGTTGTTTCAGAGAAACAGTGCCCAATTATAAAAAAATATTTCCCTACTCGTGAAAAAAGTTTTTTCCCACTTGTTAAACAAAGGTATGAACATTCTTACCACATTGGGAAAAAGGTGTGAAAAATTTACCTACTTCTGAAATAGGTTGTGAATTTCTTTTTTCACCAAGGGGAAGAAATTATGAAAACTGTTCCCACAGAGGGGAAAGTTTTTCACAATTTGTGAAATGAATATTCATTTTCCCGGATAGGAAAAAAGTTTTAAAATTTTTTCCCCTCTTGAGGTAACTCATACATTGGGCAATGGCCTGGAACTAAGTGTTGTGCTACGCCATCTCCAAGTTATCTCGTTCTAGATATTTAGGGGATAGTCCATTGGCAGTGGTTTAGGTTTTTTTTTTCAACAATGTACTCTTCCTTCAATGACTCTTGAAATAATGCATATTTTGTTGGTAAAATTACATTTCAAGCCTTGCATATGTCCAATGTTACTTGCATTTGAAAAGTGAAAACAATAATCTATGAGAAATTGAACATAAAAACACAAACATCTTTGAGGGGTTTATTTCTTGCAGCATGCCAGTGCATTCTTACGCCAAATTTGAAACTTGTTCATTTGCCATATACCATTAGCAAGTTCCCATTCACCATTACTATTAGAGTATTAATTGTCTCATAGTCAGCAGTCAGTGTGTTACAATGCTGAAGACACTCTAAATATAAGTTTGCTCTTTATTTGGAAATTTCAGTTGTGGAATAATGTTCATTTTGACATTTTAGCAGGTACCATTTCTGTTTTATTGGCATTGGCCAAAATAAAGACCTTTTATCACACAACAATTAAAGTCCTCGATATTCCACTTTCGATATAATTGTTCACACACCCAAGTGGGTAATAGGGTCAATATATTTTGAGAGGCGAGCTTAGTTCAGGAAATGCGCATTGAAAAGTATGTAGTTCTATGGCGCATATCCAATCTGAGGGTTTGGAATATTAAAGGAAAGTAGTTTCAAGCTTTTTGCCCCCCCCAGGATTGAGGATAGCGAGTAGGGATATTGCACCAGTGATGGGTAGTCCTTGTTGAGTGCTATCATATGGACAGATAGTGTAAACATACCAGTGCCACTTCAACTTATTCAAGCTTAAACCATTTTCTTGCAGCTGTTCTATTTCATATTCCTGATGATGTTCAGCTTCGTCGTTCTAGTTGACCTGCAGGGTGACATTATGGTTGTGGAATGGGTTGTGACTTGCACGGTATTCACCTTGGCAATGGAGGAACTACGACAGGTGGGTTTGACAGTAGTGACAGTTGGCACTACCAACATCATGGTTATCAAGTGGCTGTGACTTTCACTCTATTCACTCTCACTGTGACGGAACTATGGTGAGGGACATTGACAGTGACAATAATTACAAGATTGCCTATAGCTAACTATTGCAGTGACAAAGGTGACGTTGATGGTGACTGTGGTGAGCAGTGAAGATTCATGGTAATATTAAGATTTGATGAAATGATCCATGGCCAGATAAAGATGATATTGGTAGGTGGGTGATTAATTCTAACATTATTTTTCAGCTTTGCAGCAAAGGGTTTAATGCTCAAGCAGTCATATACCCAAGTTTAAGGTGATTGTTCATCCAAATCCTGCAATCTGGAGAACTTGTTGGGCGTTTGGCATTAATCCTGAAAAAATGGTAGGTCTAGCTTAATATCTCAAGATATCACCTTAGATGTCATGTGCAAAACTGACTTGTCCATTGGACTTTCTTACCTTCAGTTTCTGTCTTCAACATGCTGCTTTTAGTTTCCAATCCATATGAGTGCTCTGTCTTGCATGCATTGCACTGCATTTTTTGTTCTTCATTGCAATTGTAACAGGGAAAAATGGCACACTATCGGGAATTCACAAAACAACAAAAACTCTAACTAAACCTAGGATCTTTGAAGGAAAAGTCGCAGGAAACTGAATTAACAAAGACTCAGACACCAATATTTGACTTCAAATTAAAAAATTATTAATGAAAAAGTACAGGAAAAACAAAAAGGACTCAAGGACTAAAAAAAACACCCAAAGACCAAAACTTTAAAAGACTCAAAACCAAAACCCAACACAATGCGTAAAATGGACCTTATGAGTTTACACTCAGACTTCAATCACTGACTCCCAGCAGAATAGGGCTAAAGCAGAAAAACCACACTCCAGTTAGGAGGAACAATACATAGGTACATGTGAAGGTTACCGGTCTCTGCTGATCTGCTACACTGAGTGTGACCAGACCATGTCCTAACTCTATATGGGGGAAGCCGGGGCTTAAACAAATAAACAGGGAGGCACACTACTAGAAAAAAAATCAAAAACTCTAAACTAAAGTCAAACATTTTTAAAGGGGAACTACTTCTATGTAAAAACGTGTACTTATTAATAACATAAACATTTCTGGCTCTGCCACACAATCATTCTTCTGATTGCAATGAAGTAATTGCTATCACTAAATACAGATCCAACGAATCTATTACTTCCAGTTAATGCTGCCAAAACTACAAGTTTCTGATGATCATCAGGCCTATCATAGATGAATATGCATCAATGGTCCCATGTAAATCAGATGTTTCAGACAAACCATGCCAAATACCTTTAGATTTTTAAAGGCTGAAGAAAATGACTGTCAAAAGTGGATCTCTTTTTATGTTTTCATTTTGCTCAATTATGCCTATGAGCAACGAAGCTCCTGTGAACAAGACAGTTTGCACAGTACATGCCATATGTAATGGGTGATATCTTGAAATCCAATTGAGCTAGACCCACTATTTTTTCAGGATGAATTCCAAACACCCTACTCATCAACTTAAGGTAAAAACAAGTTCTCTGGACTGCAGGATGTGGTTGAACAATCATCTTAAACTTGGGTTCACTTAATTGTAACCACCCTGTATATGCAGGACATTAGTGCCCTGTTCTTGCATACATCAATGTAAAACTGGACCCTTGTTTAATAGGTCACTGGCCACTACAAATCAATGCTCTCACAGATTGGGACTATGAGACCATCATTTACCACATCATATGACCTCTTATAAAGGAATCAACTTTACAAATTCAGAAGCTTTGATCTGTGACACACATATTCACAAATGAAGGTCAGGTCTCCAGTCTTGGGGGATACCTATAGTTGGACATCAGTCATATAGGCTGCATCCAAGTTACTTGGCTATATGGCTTGAAATTAAATGGACTATGGGAATTGGCTGCGGCCACTACCACATGCTCATGCATAATTTCTAGGCACAGCCAAGTAATGCAGACATGACCTTATTCTATGGTTTATTCATATTCCCAGGTTCTTATGATGGGCGAGCATGGTCGCCTCACTCTGTGGCAAAAGATTAAGATGTGGGCCTCCGATAAGTGGAATGTTTGGGACTTGGTGGGCATTTTGCTCTACATCCCTGGCTTCATCCTGCGGTTGTGCTCAGTGTCTAACATGGATTGTGCTGGCCAGCCCTTTGCCCGTATGTTCTTTTGCCTAGACGTCATGGTGTGGTATGTCCGACTCCTGGATGTGTGCAGTGTCAACAATGTCATGGGGCCATATGTCAATATGATTGGTAACATGGTGCGTATGCATGTTTCCACTTATCCTCAAGAATATCTAGCTTTCTTATTCTTATTCATTTTGTCTTGTTTCAATTTCTGTGGTTGCTTGAATGTCAGTATTATTCAGGCTTCAACCTTAACATTTTGAAGGGCAAGGCCAGTTGGCCTTAAGTGCCTCTGAAAAGCTTAGGCAGTACAGCCAAGTTGAAGGGTACCAAGGCTAATTTGAAATTTTGTGCATGAAAGAGAGAATTTCTAAATACTGGTATGTTTTACACATGAAATGTTGCACAATATGAGTGCTAATTAAATTGAGAAAGGAGAAAAAATTAAGACCTTTAGGTTCTGCTGTTGGCATCCTGCAATTTTTTCATAGAGTGATGATGACCTGAAAGTTGTGAAGCATGCAAGTTTTACTTGTGAGAAGCCAACATTCAGTGGGATTACCCTGTGTGTGTAAAGCATATGAAGACAGTCATGTGGACCGACCTTGACATGCCAGTGCTTGCCCAGAGACAGTTCCAAAAATCTCACTTCCCTTGATCGGTGAACAAAAGGTTTTTGTCCCCAAAATAAATAAAAACTCAAGATCACACGAGAAAAAGATTAGCCTTTGATTCTTTGATTCAAACAAGGGGGATGCAGCTCTATGACTAGGCATGCTTAGGGTCTTTGTTCAGTAAGTTGGTCAGCATCCAAGGAGTGCATACTCCTTGGATGCTGTATAAAGTATGTATATAAAGTCTGCTCTGAAGATGTGTAGGACCTGCAGTGGACTTGGTGAGTTTCTAACTTTTGTATAAGTCTACACAGTCAATTATCATTTATTCATTTGTGTTAAATCATAAGAGCCATGTGCATAGAAAATTGGCCTTTTCTCTTTGATGCGTTAGAAAATAATGTAGCGTGTCCTACGGATTAGGCTCTGACGCTAATATAGACACAGCTATAGATCGCAGTTCTGGTCAAGAAATCTCTGTTTTATTTCTCTTACATCAACAACACTGTGTTCTATCCCAAGCTCTAGACATGAGGCGTCTAGCAGGGACTGCACAGGCGCGAGGCGGGAAAACCGCGGGCCATTTGCATACCAGCGGGGGCAGCCAGACAACTCCAGCTGGCGCCCCCACTGGCCGAACCCGCAGATGCTACAATAGTTCCATTTTTTACTTTACAGTTTAGTTTTGTAAACTTTACAGTTTAGCTTAGATAGAAAAAGACTGAGTTCCTGGAGTTGAGCAGAATTAGCCCAGCCATATAAGCTGTTTCATTATTTCCGATCCTTGGGCTTCTTGAATTTTTTTCCCCTTTTGAGTGCATTCTAGGAAGGATATGTAGTTTATTTTAATTCGAGGAAGTTATGTGTTCTTTGGATAATTTATTTGGTTTTAGCAGTTCATGTGTTTTTCCAATAGAAGATCAAATCGAAGTGTTCCTAGGATTGCTCTTAGATTTCATTTGCAAGCAGTCTTTTAGGAAAGTGTTTCTAACATGAGGTTACCATACTTTGTAGAACATGGGTTTTTGTAAGCTAATACACTGTAGTGAGGTTTTGAGGTGTTGACAGTGGAAGGAATTTAGGATCTGGAACTTCTTCTTCTTTTATGGCCTTAGATTTAAAGTGCCAGAAGTTATATGAACAGATTTAACCTTTCCATTTTATCCTTGTATATTTTAGTCATGAGTTTTGGGCATGTGTGTTAACTTTTTTATTTTTCTATTGCCATGTGGTTGAACATGTATCTTGGACAAGACAGTTTTCTTTGTTCACCCTTCCTATGCCTTAACACACGGTTGGAGCAATTTTAGTTTATGACTAAAGATTAGGATTAGTGTTGCCTGCCTTCCAAGAAGTGGCCAAGTCCTTTGTTTATTGCATCATGATTATTCATGAGTTCAGCCTGACTTCTTGTATATACATGTGAGTCCAATGATTAAGTTATGATAAGGATGAAGTGTTCACATGTACATGTACTTGCCTTGTATAATGCACTGAATAGTTCTTTGTTGTAGCATTCATTTATAAGTTTTCCATTTTTTTCTTTCTGCACAGGTTGTTGAAGTTTGATTGTAATTTATTTGTGCCTTTTCTTGATACTGTGTTTGGTTTTGGTTTGGTTCTGGTTTGGTTTTTTGGGGGGTCGTTATTTTCTTATCTTAGTACCTGGTTCTGTTTTTTGTGCTGCTGATATTTATTGAGAGTCTTTTACTAAAAGGTTAAGGCTTACTGGGTCTGAAAAATTGAATTTCCAGGTCTCAAGTTTACGGTCTGAGGTATTTTCGCTACTTTTGGGTTTTTTTGCTTTTCTTTGACTTGTCATTGTTGATACTTTTTTTGTCGGCGAAGAAGTTACTTAATAGATTGTAGATTTTTTTTTCTAGATTGGTTCTGGGTTGTTGAATAAAGTAGGTTTTTTTCTTTTGACAATTTTTTTGGAGATCAAACACTTTTTCTGTCCTGTCTCATTTTTTTCAGAAAGACCTCGCAATTTGTCCTTAGTTGATCCCTAGTTAGGTAGTATTCTGTGCAAGCAATTTCAACCCAGAGTTATCTTCTTCTAGTGTTTCATTTTTCCAGGTTACATTTCAATGCTTGAAGTTGTTGGTAGCTTGTTTGGTAGCTCAGCTACAATGCACACACAAAGCTACAGAGCCTGTCACAGACACGATCTACAAACACATGTTGGTGTCATGTACATCTGTAGATGCCCTACACAAACGGACCGCAGTCTGATATTCATTACCTCTAAACCATTTCCTCTGGACACGGTTGTTGTGCGATGAAGACCTGGTCGTTTCAGTACTTTTCAAACCTGTGGTCAAAAACTTTACCACAGCAACAATAGGGACAACATAAGACACATCTCAGATTTCCCTGTCTATGTGGGGCATTGCGGCAACTCAGCCACAAGGTACATGTTTTACAAGGGTATGTAATTCACCAGGGCATCGCAGCAATGGCCGCTGATATTTTCTTTTTTCCTTATTTTCTCCCTGTGTGTTGTACAATGTTCGTATTTCATTTGGCATCAGAGCCAGTTATGCAGGGATTTATTTCACTTTGAGGAAATCTTTTTGAGTCACCAAGATGATCAAAATTGAGATTTAGTAGAGACTGTCACTGTTCATAATTTTTGCTGAAATCTAGATTGGTATAATTGAGCATTTGCCTCCCATGACAGAAGTTTGTTGGTAGACATGTTCTCCCAAAGTGAATTTTTCACTTGTCATTTTTTTTTTATAGATACGTGACCTGTTATACTTCATGTTGATTCTGCTAGTCTTCCTAGTGAGCTATGGTGTAGCCAGACAGGCTATCCTGTATCCCCGCTCAGAATGGGAATGGAAGATCCTGGCCGACATCTTCCTCATCCCATACTGGCAGGTGTATGGAGAGCTATTCCCTGATGCGGAGAATAACCAGGATACATACAGTAAATTCATCTTTGTTTTTCTCGTACTCTCTTTTCCTTTAAAAGTTAAGATAAAAAGTGTACCAGTTGTCCTTATTAAAGCCTTCATTTTTAAGGTTTCTTTTGCTTATTCACTCATTTAATGTGCATATAGTTACGCTCAATCACAAAGTAAAATTGATCATGCGTAAACAGAAGGGAAAGTTGGAATCAAATGCAAAAACCTCATTAAATCAAATTGTAACAGATAGAAGGATGACTGAGTGTTAATTAATTAATTGCATGACATAATTTCTAATTTAAAACGTGGTACAAACAAACTTGAATGTCTACAAATGAAATAAAATGCTGTGTGAAAATGGATGAGATCGAACAGCATGAGCCAAAGGGCATAAAAAAGTATGTTTGAAAACAAATTTTTATGTGTTTGATATTACAATTAAGAGTCCTTAGTATCCCTCATACAAAGCCCCAAAGTGATTGCTGGAATTAGAACAATGAAATTCACATATGTGGTCAGAAAGACAGACGTTAGCCAGTTGGCATGGCTAGAATGAGCAACCGATTGCAGCATATACTTGCTGTGCCTAACATTTTGCATCTGGCTGGATAGAAACAAACTTGACAAAATTTTGCCAGCAGACTTGATCATAATCCAAAGGCTTAATTAATTTGAGCTGTCATGATACTCTGAGTCCAGCATTGTAACTATTACCAACTGTGAAACTTGTCTCCATTCAATACTGTAATATTAATCTAATATAAATGTAAACTCCTGGTAGTTCTTAAAAGTGGTCCTGGTTTACCTTACTAAAACAATGATTCAGACAGCAAACACTGCTTTGTTGGCTATATAGTTCAATAAAAATATATAAGTACACTTTTCCTCATATTCAGCCACCTGTAATTCATTTATTTGCTTAAAAATTTTCACAGTGTGATACATTGCTCAATTCAATTCAAGGTATAAAGCAATCTTTTTCAAAATATTCAGTTTCATTGACGGCCACTCGAATTTCTCTGTGGGGGTTTCTTTGGTTTCTTTGGTTTTACAGGTTTCTTTGAGTTGTAGTTGATACATGTATGCTCTGTCAAAGTTCATGTACCTTGTAAATTGAAAAAGCAATGTAACATATACAGGTCAGTTTTAACCACTTCCTGCCGGGGACTCCGGAATCAGAGAAGTATGGCTTATATGCGTGGCCGGAGTCTCCGAACTCGGACAAAGGAAACAGAGGGCCCTGTAACAAAAGACCGTACTCCAAACAAAAGACCAGGCTGCTGGGCATTGCCGACATTTTTCACTCTCAAAAGTGGTAATAATCCAGCCTTGTTTTGAAACCATATACCAGGGTTTGGTGCATTGAGAGTGGGCGGGTTACCACCGGGGACAAAAACACTCCACCACAGCAGCGATGAGCCACACAGCACCTCTGCACGCTAATCTGGCCCCTATTGAAAAGAGGTCAGCAGTGCACTGAGCCAGGTTCATGAACAAAAGAAAGTTATATAACACCACACAATCTGAGCTCTGGGCTGCAGGCCTGGCTGAAATACTCGGGCGTCAATGAAGGTCACCTGTTAACTTAGAGTAGTGCCTAAAGATTACTTCATGCGGCTATAAACAACCGTTAAATGAAATGATGAATTTTTAAAGGATTTTGTAAACAGAAAAAATGATAGTCATGCCAGCCCAGCATCATCAACATTGAAAAATGCCCCGGCATGAAGTGGTTAAAAGGTTTGCAAACTCTTCTCTCATCCTGGCTTGCAGGTTAAACAACCCTTCAAAAAGTCAAGAATAATTTTAATGAGTCTGGTTGATGTTGCATTTCCACAAAATACTTGCTAGGTTGGTGTGTAATTCATGTGGTCTGAAAAAAACCTGATATGATTCTTCACTCTCGTGTATTCTGTTTCTGAGCTCTTGAATATGCAGTACCATGTAACGTACAGCTCAACGTTCCATCTGAGGCAATGTAACCCTCGTAGTAAATAGAATCATGAAAAAGTGACTTAAGAACTGATGAAATTCATTCTGTAAAGGGCAGAAGAAGTATATGAAATGCCAAAGAATTGAAGCACTCAACAGTGTTACTACAACAGGCCTCATGAAAAAATATTAAAAAGCCAAGTTTTTCTGTTGTCATATAGCATCTTTTAAATTACTTGTATTCAACCACACTGAAACCATTTTAGCCTTTATGCTAGGAATGCTCCAATCTAACCACCATACTTCAAATTAATTCTACTGTAACGATTTTTAAGTAAAGGAATAAATATGTAATTGACCGGTCTTAAACTTGCATTTAACACCGGTGTTCAGGAGACTGGACACGCCTTCAGCTCGGACATTATCAGCGTTCAGTCTCCTGAGCTGGTTTATATGTTACCGGCCATGCACATATTTATTCCCATTCATAAATACCTCTTTAGTCAGAAAGTCAAAAGAAGTCTGTATGTAATGGATTTCCAACGATTTTGTTTTAGTATTTTACTTTCATTTTCCCGAACACCCTGTCCGTTTTATGGTATGTTCCTTGTGCAAGTTATCCAATAGAATCTTCTTATGTGGACTTGATGGGCGTGTGCTGAGCCATCTGTGCACACAGACTGTAAACCAATCAGAATAAATTAAACTGTCTTGTATCCAGGTGCCAGCACATGATTCACGCAGCAGGCATTATCACTTCTCAGCAGGAATTATTAAATGTTAATACAAAGTCAAGTTGTAAGTTGTTGAATAGGGAGACTGTCTGAGGTATTTATGAATCCTGTTATATGGTTATCCTACTTTTGTAGTTAAATTTGTAATGTGTGGCTTCCCATTAATGTTGATCAGACCCTACACAAACTACACTTCAAGTTCTGCAGAAAGCACCATCCGAATGTATTGACATTCAAATTCTGTTGGAACCTGTACGTAGTGATTGCATCCTGCAAAAGATATTGTATCTCAAATTTTTTTAATCAGATGTAACGGCAGAACCACAGGCTGAAATTAATGAATGGGACAGAGTGATCGTCATTGGCATCATGAGCGTGTACCTCATGATATCAAATGTGCTGCTCTTGAATTTGCTCATCGCCATTTTCAAGTAAGTATAAAAGATCAAGGGTTGTGATGGGGGGGATACACTTCCCTCAGTGCAGGCTCTACATCTGCATGCAGGAATACTTGTTGAGTATAGGATCTAATTCTGTGTGAGTTTAGGACAAAAGATCTTGACAGTTTCTAACAGAACAAGTCTTTCTTTAACTTTTAGAATCATAGTTATTTCTTCTTTGAGTTATGAGATATAGTCCCTAGACAAAAGCAAACTGCAAAAAAAAGCAAACTGAAGGAAAGTGTTCTTGTCATTCACAGACATCAGGTGATTATGTGGTACATTTTTTGTTGGTATATATTTGATGTCACAAGTTCCGTGTGATTTTGAGCATTGGCAATGCAAGATTGTATGTAGAAAAACAACAGATTGCAAATCCAAACTGCATGAATTCATAAGTTACATATGAAATAACTTCCACTTTGATGATGTCAAAAATTTTAATTTCAAAAAGCCAAAAAGTCAAATTGGTGACATTGTTCATGAAGTTTGTTGCGTGTAGATGAAGAAGTTTATTAGAGTCTATTAAAGTGGGAAAACGTATCATACAAGTTCGGCTACCTGCAGTTACTCCTTGGAAGAGCCGAGTCACCTAACCAAAACATTCCACTGTTTGCCTTGAAATAATGCTTGATACTGCTTGTCATCTTTTCCTTTTAGCAACACATTCACAAGAGTTCATGACAATGCCAGTGAGATTTGGAAGTTCCAACGCTACCGTTTAATCATGGAGTACAGTGAGAAGCCTTTTCTACCTGCCCCATTCACCATCATCATCCATGTGATCATGGTCATCAAGAGATTGATGTACTCATGTTGTGGCCATACCTTTAACTTGCCAGATATGAGTAGGTTTACACCAGTGTTGTATTGGAGTCCATCACAAGTCCTTTCACAAGACCCTTCACAAGTCCCTGCATAAGTCTAGTCATAAGTAACACGGTGAACAATGACAAAAGAATACTTTTTTCACAGCCAATTTGAATAGCTTGTGAATTAAGACTGAATGACTTGTGATGGACTTACAAGGACTTGTGATGGACTCAAATACAATGCTGGTTTACACTGAGGCAGAGTTGCATGTATAACATGTATGATACATTCTGATTAACCCTAACCCTCACTTGTCCTCCCAAATGCTCTTAGAAGTGAAGAATGTTGCATGATTTAGGCTCATCACAAAAATGTGTTGCTTACTTTGAATGATGCTTTGTGTCAGTGTCTTGGGCCGATATTGTGCTGTTTGTAATCAACCGTTCCTAAATTCAGGCATACATTATACTTGAAACCATCCCCAACGGATATGACTTGTACTGCCTCAATATGTTTTAGGAATTGTCAGAAAATTTGAAGAAAACATGAATAGTCACCTGTCCAAGGAACACATTCAAAAAATTAATTGAGAGTTTGGATGACTAAGGCTGTATTCAGTTTTTCCATTGAGACAGCTTGAGGATTTTGTAGAAAAGATTGTGTTCTGGTAACTATACTAAATTAAGTTTGAATTCGAAAGGACTCACTGATTTGTGATAAATGGGACTAACAGTAAAATGGAATTAAACTGTTGGTAATAAATATCAGACTAGAATGAAATTGCGTCTTTTAGATTTGATTTTCGAGAAAATTAATCACAAAACAGTTTAATGTGGTTTTCGGAAATGTGAAATATACCCTGTCAGAAATCAACAACTGTGATTCTTTTTTACTTTGGTCAGAGGAGATTTTAGACGAACCTTCAATGCAGCTGCTTTACAACTTTGAAGAAGAGTGCACAGAGAACTATTTGAGACAAAAAGCTCTGGAGGAACAGTCATCAGTCAATGGAACAATACAAAGGATATCAGAAAAGTGAGGTCAAATTGGACATTTAACATGTGAACAATTTGAAGTCTTGTATGACATTTTACACCAAAAGAATGCATAGTACTACCCTAAATGAGAGCTGATGATACTATGCATCCTTGAGCGGTGTTTCAACCACTTATTTGTACAGGTCAATTCACAAGTAGTTTTCCCACAAGTCAAGTCTGAATTCATTGTTTAGTCAACTTGTGTCACGTCCTGATTGATGTGGTACAATTTTTCTGACATTTGACAATGGTGATGTGACTTGTATTTTGCAAATAAGTCTGCCTAATTTGTCCATTATTTTGTGCTCATATTTCTTATGAGAAAACTTCAGAAGAATGAAAACAGATTTGGTTTTGTGCAGAGAAAGTCAAAGATACTATTTTTTCTTGTATTTATTTCAACACAAGTTGGTAATGTCAACAAATCAAATTTGTTCAAGTCAGATTTTGCAAGTCGTTTTTCTGAACGATTTAAACCAGAAACCTTGCCTTGAATGGGGAACAAAAATGCACTATGCAGGAATCAGCAAGGTTAAAAAGGGCCTTTTCAGTGCCTTTAATCTATGCAAGTACTAAAGTGTACCAATTCCTGTGCATTTCTCATTACAAGGGTGGACACATACTCAACTTTTCAAGAGGAACAGCAGCAGCGTGATTTCAAGTACAGTGAATCAATCAGGCGACTGACTGAGCGAGTTGACAACATGGAGAGATCTATAGAAAGCGTGATGCAACTCATGAGCAATGAGAAGGAACCAGATGACAAGAAGGGACTTGGTGGTAAAGTCACATCTATGTCTCCCATTGCAGTCTGAAAATAATGATTGGAAGCTCTCCTGGGTTGGAAGTCTACCCTCTGAGATAAACAGTGCCTTCTGTTGATGCAAAGCAACTGTTTGCTCTCACTGAAACCTCTTTCACCTTTCATTACCATCCTTGGACCATTTGTGCTGCCTCCATACAGAGTATCAACTGCAATTATCTAAAATCCTGAAATACCTTGTGTAACATTATTGCTGTCTTGCCTGCCAGGTTTTTTACTGCTAGTGGAAGGCAGCACAGATGTTAACAAATGTGATTGTGATGTCATCTGTAGTTACCTCAAGGAGCTAGAGTGATGAATGTCATCATCGGATAATCTGGACCATTATCCAAATCTCGGTTTCATTTCCCATTTTGGCTTCATTTCTGACTGCAGAGTAATTTGGAATCATTTATTAATTGAATCAAATGAAAATCTTCCAACTGTTGCCTGTAAATGTAATAAGGCAATTTGAAGTTGACTGAACACAAAGTGGGGCAGCACTGATCCCAGTATACTGTATATCTCAGGCTGCTGAGGGGACTTTAAATTCATGTAAGTGGGGTCTGATGCCAGGCTGTAGAAGCAGGTTGTAGTAAGAGAATGGTCATGACTTTATCACATGCACTAACCTGTAAAGAATCAGGGGAGAATTAGGCCCAGTGCTCCCCTCTCTGATCCTCATAAGTTTACACGTATTTGTCAGGCTGTTTGTAGACACACATATTCACCCCTTCCACTTAGTTCGTGTGCATGCACTAAAATTCAGAAAAGTCATGGTCACTTTCTATTGCATTTTAAAATGGCAATACCAGCTGGCAAACGACTATACCAAAACCCATCTGCGGAGATCTTTAGCATTGTGTAAAAGTTTGCTGAATTTACACCAGAGAAATATAATCAGGCTTCAGATTTCATTTTGTGATGTGCTTCTTGTTAATCATACGTGACATTTGGAAAAATGGGGGGAAATGTATTTGTGTACGTTACATTTCACAATGTAAAAAGGGTTATTTTAAACTCGAAAATTTGAATTGGTCTCCAGTTGTTTCACACAAGCTGCATATCTTGATAATTGAAAGAGTGTTTCAAAAAGGTTACCATGTTAATATATTTAAGCTGTTGCAAATTGCTCTTTGTTAGTTTGATCAATTTCAATTTTGGCTCTCTATCGACCGGTTGGCCATGATTTATGTGTGCACATTCATGCACATGTACTCCATCAACGCAGCTATACATATACATGCACTACTACATACAAATGATTCTCATGTAAGATATTCAATTTGCAATAACTTGACAATACTACCAATGTTTTTATCGGGTCTTAATACACATGGCACTTTATGTTGTATACTGGATAATCTGGAAAAGTTGTTTTAAAATGGGGAGACGATGGACATATTTTCTCTTAAATCTGATCATGTTTATTTTTTGTAAAAAATCACTTTTTCGGAAATCGTTTCAAATTTTGTGCAACTGGGTTCATATAATACAGTGGTTTAACGTCTAATCAATTTCTACTTTTCAGGCTATCTCTGTGAACTTTGTATTTCATAAATGTTCCGGGAAAATGCCAAAGTCATCACATTTCTGCTGACATGTTTCAGCTATTTTGCCATCAGTTCTTTTAGGGGTGGCTGTCATGCACCTGAGCATGAAAACACATATGCAGTGTTTACGTGTATCAAAGTGGTAACATCCTATCGGCCTTACACATTATGATTAGACTTCCAAAGCAGTGAGAGCTGGTGTATGTTTGTAAAAAAGCAAGATTGGACGTGTCAGTTTCTGTGTGAGAAACTCTTCCAAGGGAAATGTCCAACATTGTTACACGGGGGAATGCATGATTATTTTCATTACAGTAAAGATATTTCACAGACAGAGTGGTCTTTGTTACCTGGTATTTGCAAAGCAAATAAATAGCTGTTCAATCACCAAAAAAAGTTATATTCGATGGTAAATCAGTCATAAATTATTTGTAATGCAGTCAGTAATTACTAAATTAACCAAACAACAGTAAGTAAACATGGTAGCGTAATGGTAAAAGCATTATGCTTCTCAGATGCAGGTTTGGGTTCAAATCTGTGGACTGGTGGGTTTTTCTTCCCCGAAAAATCATGTTATCCCCAAATACTCTTTAAAGTCAAACTCCACATGAAATTGCAAGATATTTCCCTTCTGGAAGATTTTTTTCTTAATTCAGGAAAAAATCTGCAATTGCACTAGGTTTGAGTTCTATATTTAAATAGGAAATAACAATGACAATATAAGCATGGAAACAGATTGTAGTGATAAACTTTTAAGTCCACAAAAATGCAAAAGCAGTATCAGGGATTGGTTCCAGTTCAATATCCATTGCAGTTGAACTTGTGCATGTATATAATTAACCAGTTTTCTACAATCACAGGAATTTGTTGATAAGCTGTTGCAACTACATTTATCAGTATACTGTGAAAAATGGAATCTTTCTGACACTGAAAAAAGGTATGAAATTCAGAAATTAAGTATGATTTTAAAAAATTTACCAGGAACTGTAACATTTTCTCAATTAGTTGTAGAGGATGCATTTTTAGCATTATTTTTTTGATTAGATTAAATTACAGGCCTAATTCAAATAAACTCTACTCCTTCCTGAGATTTTTTTGAATTACTTTGGCCAGTCAAATCAGTATTACAATGAATGCATAAACCCATGGACAATGAATGAGCCAGTTCAGTATTCCAACAGTGTATGCCCCAGATAGAGTCATTCAAATGTAAATGACCTGAAATATTAAACTGGCTCATTCTCTTTCATGGGTTGCACAGAGTATGATTATATGGTAGAAACTGACTGAGGGATGCTCTGTATGTATGGGGAAGGGAAAATCAGCAGATGTGAAAGCACATTCATCAAAGTAAGGGAACCAAATACACACTAATCCAATGGTTTCCCTGAACTATTCCCACTATGCTAAAATAAATGCACATCTTGACCAGTAAGTGGAGTATTTTTGTGGCATTTTCATATTCGTCATTTGTGGTTCCCTGCTTTTCTTAGTCATAAAGTATCTGTTATAATATTCATGAAAGCATTACATTAAATTATGGAAGTTACTGGATCAGACACCATTCTTTTTCTCCCCAAAAGAGAAATTTCCACAAAGGTATACATGTACAGTGTATATTTCTAAATTTTACTCACTTTGAAAGGAGTTGAGGTAAAAGTTTTTGAGAAGTCCAGGAGTTCTAGTTAAGAACCACCAATTGAAAAGGTCTCATGTCCCCTGAGCAGCTAGCAATGGGGTCATCAAATAGGTATTGCCTAACTGCACTATATCACACTCATTTACAAAATACCATGTTGCACTCACATGATGCTGATTTCAAGTAAGAGCTTGTACTTTTGGCACTATGTGACAGTACACAGTTTAATATGGGGACTGAAAGACACATTAAGGATGGCTGTTCAGCATTCCAGCTCAACCAACAATGAAATCTACAACTTGTCCAGCTTTATTAGAAAGACAATGTTTATTGCAATATTCAATACTGAGGACAACACTTGCTTACAGCACAGAATGGGAAACAGATAGGTACATACCATACACAGAAGAAGATTTTACCCAAAGGTCACTAGTGTTGAGAGAGAAAATCCACAGACACAATTTGGCAATGGTAACAAGGATGCAAACACCTAAAGTTAGAGTACAGCTAATATTTTCACAACTAGAACCAACTGCACCTTGAAATACACTAGTTTGAAATCCTGTACCAAATAATGTGGACCTGCATTCTTTTTTCCTTTTGTTTGGTTTCTTTCCTTCTGCAAAAAAACCCTGTAACCAATGACTGCTGGTAGATTTCAAACAAATTTGACCCTTACAGTCATTCCAAAATGGAGGCACAAAAAGTTCAAATGATATAAGAATGACTTATCAAACCAACTGCGGAATAAAAGACTGGTTTATGGCTCACTGTCATTGTTTTTACGCTTGTCAGAGCACCATGCAAATTAACTCACTTGCATAGAGGCTGCAATGAGGCAGTAGTTGCGACAAAATCCTGCAATAATAGAATGTTTTTACCAAAGGCACCTTTTCCAATCAAAACCCATTTACTTTTCTTAATATACTTCTCTGCATGGCAATTTTTTTAACACCAATGATTGTCTCTGTACAGTATAAAATACACTCAAAACAAAGACAAAAATCAAAACAATTCAAAACTTAAAAAAAATTAAAAGAAGGTAAAATCAAAAACAAAAAAATAGATCAAAGATACTTGTATATTACAGGCTCTGTGATTCCCAACAGCCTCAAAAGCTAACCTACATAATATGCCCTTGGAAGGAAAATACAATATATAATGTACACTGAACTCAATAAAATATTTACATACATCAGAATGATACATTGGAATAAATAATTCTGTGTATCACTCAGAATCTAGATTATTTTACTCCACACCCTAGATCTGCAAGTAATAAATGATTACTTGCACAAAGATGATTCTGCCATCTTGGGTAATATTTTATCAAAAGACTAAAATATTTACTTAAAATAATAAAAATGTGACACCATATAGCTGCAATGATAGATCGACAGAAAAATATATTCAAACACTGAATACATAAAATATTTCTTGTATAAAAAGTCAATGAAAGAATTTTCCTTACAAAATACCCAGGATATATTGCTGGTTGGATATTTAGCCACTTGGCAAGGCATTAATTGTGTGAATATCTCATCGGAATGATACTCTGACATACTTCATGTCAAATATCAAAATATTTTGCTACATCTTACACCAGCAAAATGTTTGTCTTCTAAATTTCAAAAGCAGGGAGTGAAATACATGTACATGTACTTCAAGTAACAACTACGAGCAAGAAAATCTAAGCCAGTAATTTCCTTAAGGGATAAATGTATTTTATGCAACGTACAATTTCTATCATGACTGACAAGTATAGATCAGTTCTTTCTTGAATCTTCTTCCAATGTCCATCCATTATTTCAATTTCAAACATACCACATTCAAGAACGCCTGATGCATTATCAGCTTGAAAGCCTTGCACAGAATGTTTAGTAATGTTGGATGAAAATTAACTTTGCAAATGGAAAGCAAATTCATTGTCAAACAATTTTGCAGTAGGATTTTCAAGGTCTGGGATCTACGACACCCCTTGGAGTCTTGTTCAAGTAAATCTATCACTGGTAGTGATTATGTGCGTGGAAGTAAATGCATTTCATGGAAAGTCTGGATGATATGAAAGGAAACTGGGTTTGCCAGTGATAACACAAAAAGCAATCAATTTAAAATCTTGGATTTAAGTTAAAAGGCACATTGTTTCACAGTAGTTTCTAATTCATGTATTTTTTAATACTGCAGGTTTATAATAAAAACCACTGTGAATCACTAAGAGGCTATCACACTGAGTAAGTGTACAACAAGTGATTTTGACAACCAAGTCAAGCACTACTTTGATAAACAGTCATCAAGCCTCTGTAGTCAAATCTCAGTTAATATTTTACGGAACAGATTTTGTAAACAACATAAATATGAACAATTTTGAGATTAGTATACAATACTATGTAAGTAAAGATGATTGTCAAAATGCAGCAACAAAAAATTTTCAAATTAATTGAATGTCTTAATGAGTCACCAATAACATTTTATCAAATGATGCCTACATGTAATAACACTTATTTACCAATTTCATAATATTAAAATATTGTCAAGAAAATGTCAAAATGAAATACTTTGAAAAAGACTACCATTAAACTGATTTTGACCATATCCATAAATAACCAACATTTATCTTTATGATGTGAATGTCACAAACTGCTTCACTAGATCAAAGGCAAAATTACTCATTTCCTCCGCAAGGAAAAATTTCCAAAAGGAACAATTCTCAGATTTGTTTCATAAGATACTCAAATCAGTATTGCCAAATTTCATATTGCTGAGGCAACAGCATATCACTGAGGAGAAGCACTAGTCTACTTAAAAAGAAAACATTATTACCCAGATAAATGGTCACATTGGAATAAAAAGTTTCTGCAAAATTCATATCAGCACTTTAAAAATTATTATCTTTTACATAACAATGAGAACACTTTTTACTCTTCCAGGTTTGTAATTATCTGTTAACTTTAAAAATATATACAATGGGGAAAAACAGTTCTCCACTGATTATTTAACACCATAATATATCATGAAATAACATTGTTATAGTTTAATAGGGGTAATTCACAATACAGTGACCCACAAAAGGGTATGCCATGGAAAGGCCATTTATTTGCAATTCATTGTGGGAAATGATCAACAAATTCTACTCAGCAGCTGCTTGTGGAGAACTTGAATTATTCCAGATGTTTGTCGGGCAGGGAAGAAGATTTGTGAGTCTAGTTTGAGTGGCAATTTTTTTCTTCTTTCTTTGGAATGGAAAATCTCAAGCTATCAAAAATTTCAGTATGTCGTCTACTGACATACGCTGAAATGCATATGCTAAAATGCAAATTTTGGTAAGGCAGCCATGCTTTCACCAACTGTTAACTTGAAAAGTGGCCTCTCCCTGGCAGCCTCTTGGTGACGTATTGTACTGTGCATCACCCATATAGAATACCGAAGTTCTATGTCACGCTTACAGTTATGTGTGTAAACTGTGTGTAAAAGGCATTTGCGCAAGAACCAGTGCATGAACCAAAACACACACATGTACTCAATTTGTTTGCTCTACACTTCCAGGTTCAAGTAATGTCACACTTCAGTATTGTATTACCCAACAAAAATCAGTCTCACTTTGTTACTCTTTCTCATTTAATACTACACAAAGAGAGATTTTCCTTCAGAGACCCAGCCTGAAAGCCAGACACTTCAGATAAATCACAGCCACAGAACTCAAAGACGTACAAGTTTCCAAGAGACCCTTAAGACTTCTTTTATTTTTACA
Source organism: Acanthaster planci (assembly GCF_054643075.1). Lineage (NCBI taxonomy): Eukaryota > Metazoa > Echinodermata > Asteroidea > Valvatida > Acanthasteridae > Acanthaster > Acanthaster planci. Next base: position 15,376,219 of record NC_141781.1, on the reverse strand, counting down.
ATATTATATTGGTTGGGTACTGTGGCATTTGTCACAGATTTCTAACCACAGATTTTGCTTTCACCATTTACATGGTGCACCATGTCTATCCTTCAAGTCACTTGAGATCTTATCACACATAGTAATTATAGTAAATGGCATTCAGAATAAATGCAGTGGTTGTTATGTGCAAGATATTCAGTCAATTCTGCACACTTGACCCTGAAAGGACCATTTTGATATGGCTTGGCCTGTAACAGAGGTAAGGGAATTCAAACCCCCCCCCACACACACACACACCTACACAAAATTCAGTAACAGAGTAATTTGAAATTAGGTATGCTTGTAAGGTATAAGGACTGCAATAGATGTCAATACATTTTGTCAGGTTCACCATGAAGTGACGTATCGTGCATAGTTGCCACACCACAGAGTGACGTATCGTCTGTACAAAGGCTATGGACAGTACCGGTAAGTCACTTCATTATGCACCAAACTATCCTACATGTCACTTTGTGGTGAACCCGACAAAATGTATTGACATCTATTGCAGTCCTTATACCTTACAAGCATACCTAATTTCAAGTTACTCTGTTACTGAATTTTGTGTAGGTTTGTGTGTGTGTGAACCCGACAATTTAGTTCAATTGACCATCATTTTAAAAATTTCCTTGTTAACATTTCTAAAGCCAGTCTGTTAACATACTCTTTTTATTTTGTATTACCAACGAAGACAAAAACTTGTTACTTTAAAAGGCAAATTTCATGATGCATGAGAACAGCAGCTTTGAACTGCATAAACTGGTGAGAAAAACATGGAGGTTAGTAAACTTTCATACAAAAATGTGCGGCATTAGCATCACTAAAAGAGTATCAATGAAAAAGTTGATTGAGTTAATTTTTCCCTGCTCTTAAAGGATTAAACCTTGCTCAGTGGCACCTATGTTTCTGGGAATGCTTGCAAACTAGATGATTAAAACAGGAACGATCAAACATCCATGCAGCATGTTGTAGGGTCTTAGAAGTTTGGCCCTGAAGATCTGAAGACACAAAATGTACACAACCCCTAAATTGCTATGGTAATGGGAGTGAGATGTCTAGAGGACAGCCACACATCTCTGGGACATGTATGATCTTTACAATCCCCTATACAATGTTATGCATGTATATACAAACCATATGGCAGTAGACCGACTCCATTCAGAGAACTTAACTATACATGGATCTGCTACTGCAGAGCTAAGTGTATAAAAATGAAAGACTTGGTCGATCATACATGGTCAGATCACGTGATGCGAGGGGGTACCTCAGGAGGATGACCCTGTTGCCCTGTTGGTAAGGACATGAAGAGGGGTGCCTCGGGGGTATAGGACCCCTTGGTAGAGCACCCCGTTAAGCTCAATGCTGACGATAAGGGAATTATCTCCACGGAGCTCAAATAGGGGGAGACCTGTGTCACGCTGAGCTGCAGAGGACAAAAACACAGGAAACTTTCAACAAAATAGTCTCAGTTTATTTCTTATGTTGCCTTCTTCAAAGTATCCATGGCATTAAAAATGAATACAAAGGCTTTGTGGGCTCCATACTGATGGTGGGACAAGCTGGATAATTCCAAATCTACACTCCAAGACAAAGTTGTGGAGCAAAATTTACTACAACTCCTGGTTTGGGCATACGGGTAAGTAAGGGCACCATAGTATACATCTTCAACCTCTGCAATCTAATTCCAATATCCATACATAGGAATAACTAAGAAAAGTATTCACACTATCCAGTATTGTGCAAGGGAATTGCTGTAAAGCCTGGTTTCCATAGGGTTGTTTGTAATGCAGATGGTCAGTAAGAAGGGAGGGTGCAGACACAAATGGAAAAGATGGTGCATAACATCATCATTCCACCCCATCTGGCATCTGAAACTAAGTGATTTTTTGCAGAAAATACTGTACCCTTTTAGATTGAGTGTACCTCCTTGTGATGCCAAACCCATACTCCAGTTTCATGCATTTCATTGATGGTCAACTATTTAGTTGACCAAACGGGTGTAATTTTTTTAAGAAGAAAATGGCCAAAATTTGCGGGCCTAAGTGAGAGGGACATTGTTGCACGCTGGTCATGCCAGCATGCCAATCGCTGGCAGGCTGGTTTGCATTGTTGGTGACACCTCTGTTTGGCACATTTCCATACGTTCGCGTAGCAGTGTGCGTCTTGATTACGTTGCTCTCTGCATTCCTTCCATTAACATGTCAACACCCACCCCTGCAACTCTGATAGAAAATCACCGTCAGTTTGCATACATGAATCTTCTGATCTTGACCCAAATTTCACCAATAATATGAAATGGGAATCTTTGATGTTTATGTCTTCTTGTATTAAGTCCCATAGTCATAATCATATTCTTTGTGGGACCCATAACCATGCACAAGGTGGTTGTGCAGCACGTTGCTCCTTTGATGGAGCAGGGCCATACTGTGTTATACACAAGAACATCAGGAAGCTGAGTAGTCTGAGCCGAGTGCAGTCACTGCCTGATAAAACAAATGCAATCATCTTTAGAACCATCTAAAGTATAATTTGGATGGATGGGAAAGTTTTTTATTCCTGAAAAATTAAGTTTAAGACTGGATAACCCCAAAGGCAAAAGTAATTTTTTCTCTAATACAGCTGAAGCTCCCACAGTATTTGGTTTTCCAAATATCCATTTCACAAATCAAAACCAGACAGAGCAGTCAAAATCAGATTAATCAATAAAGTCCCACCATTACACTACAGGGCCTGCACAAATACAAGCCGACTTCCTCATGGTGCTGCATATATCCTATGGGTTTTGGCACTGCTGGTGAATGATATCACAACTTTATTATCATGATACGTTACTGTCTAAAAAAGATTTGAATGGTTTACTTTTTGAGAACATACTGAATGAATACCAGGATATCATCACCAATATCATTTTTATAAAACTATAGCATTTGAAAAGAAACTGACGATACTTTGTTTGCTTTTCCCCATTTTGCAGCAATATGTAATATAAGTGAGGCTTCAAAACCTTGGGCTGAATGCCAAACAAGCCTGAACCAGATCATGTGCGAAGCAAACAACAATTTTGCTGGTGCCATTATCCTATGTGTATGTTCCAACAACGGGTGAACCAGTGATTTTCCAAAACAGTAAATGCATGCCGAGACTCCAACTTAGCCACGTACATGGACATGTTCATATGTGACCTGTCACCACAAAATGAGCTGACTGTTGGAATTTTCAGAAATTGAGATATTCATATTTTTGAATTCAGCAGAAAAAGAGCCTTTCAATGGCATGTGCAAGGAACACTTGAGAAAAAAGTGTCAGGTGACAATATGCATTGTTCTGGTAGCTTTGCATCTTTGTTTCTCAACATTGTTTCAACATTTTTGACCAGGTACAATAACGCTATCGTCAAAATTGCTATTAAAAATGAAATTTTTAAATATGATTCCACACAAAATTTTAAATTAAAAAGGAGGCAGTTTACTCTTTCCAAATATTACAAAATGCAAAAAAAAAATTTACCTCTAATTCAATATCTGACTATCTGAACCGTCAAAATAGGAAAGAGCGGAATGTGACTTTACACTCATTTTGTCGTGATGGGTCACATACTAGTAGGTACTTTCAGGCATACTTACGTGTTCCAGAAATGTTTTGTGCGTATCTTATACTGGTAGCTGAATCGAGAACTGAGAAATCCATTTATCGTGATCACGATACTTTTTTCGATAACTACCCAAGTTTAATAAGTAAAATATCCGAGCCCTGATAACTGACAGTTTCCATGTGGTTCACAGTGCTGATGCTTCAGGTATTGAATAGTGATGGGTTTTCAAGGAAATTAGAATTATTTGCAGACATTTTTATCAGGTTACGCAAGGATCAAAATCCTCCCCCACAGAAATGTGGGTGAGGTTTGCTAAGGAATCAAACAGTCGCTAAATATGTAAATTCCTTTGCGTCTGATTCAATTGGCTAAAACTTCTGATCAACTGTAGTACGCCCTCTAGTCCCATGAAACATAGCGGAATGGCCGCCATGTTCATCCCTCTTTTCTGGTATTCAAACCATCCAAGCCAACAGTGGGGAAGGATGGGAGGGAGCCGGGTATTCAATAGTAGACCTCACCCACATTTCCATGGGGAGGAGTCTTCTGGTTTCAGCCTACCCCAAACAGTCGCTAAATATGCAGAGTAGACCGAGCCCTTGGAGGGGGGTGCGGCGAGGACATAATGAGAATGCCAAAGGAGTATGAACTTGTCCAAACTTTATTGCTGACTCACTAAATAATGGAGTTGTTATGTTGCTCCAGTGTTGGGCCACTTTGATTAGGAACCCTTCGGCATCGATGTAGCCGATGTTAGGACCGCTCTGCCATGCGCAGAGTCCTTTTGTACAACATCGGTGAGGTAGCATGTGGTGGAAGTAGATGGGGTCTGCCAGCAGGCTGCCTTGCATGTTTCCTCCATCGGTGCGCCCCTGAAGTAAGCCCATGATGTGGAAACTGCTCGGATACCATGAGCCCTGATGAGGCGAAGTGTCCACAGAGTTCTGCCAATCTGGGTTGGCAAACTTGATAACTAAAACTGCCCATCTGGCTATAGTGTCTCTGGTTGCAGCTCGGTGAGGTTTCACTGTGGTGATGAAAAGCTGCGAAGTTGTACCCCTGAAGTTTCTGGTTTTGGTTAAGTACCATTTAAGAGTCCGCACTGGGCACCATGGTTTGTCGTCGGGAGTGCCAGTGTTTTTGGTAATGTTTGGTACAAAAATATCAGGAGGATGGAAGGAAACTGACTGGTTTTTGGTGAGAAAAGCAAGTGTTGGGATAAGATGAACACCATAGGGTTTCCATCGGATGTGGCCATCTGAGATGGACAATGCCCTCAGTTCACTGTGAGGTAGTAACTGCCAGCAGGAATGCCAGTTTCACCAATAAGTTGATCAACGATGCGTCGCTGAGAGGCTCAAAGGGAGGATCAACAAGCAGTTGGAGGACAGCTGACAAGTCCCATGAAGGAATTAGTCTTTTAGTTGGGGAACGCTCAAGAAAAATCCCCCGGAGTAGATGTTTAAGAGCAGTATTGTTGGACACAGTCGAACCATCTGGTAAGCCATCATGTATGGCCGCAATGGCTGACCGTTAATTACAGATAGTTGAAACCTGAAGATCTGATTTGAACAGGTGCATGAATCAAAAGTCAGCTATAGAGGTCACAGAAACTTCAGTCAGAGAAAGACCTCGCTCTGAACACCACAAAGTAAAATATCATAATCTGGAGTCACAAATGCTGTGTGTGGACTGGCGTTGACTCTTCAAGGCCATTTTGGCAGCTTCATCAGAAAGTCCTGCTGATCTGAAGGACTGTTTGACAACAGCCAACAGGTCAGGTGTAGTGACGTCGGATGAGGGTGAAGCACGCCTGACTTCGGTTGATATAGCAGACCCGGTCTGTGAGGAAGGATCACTAGTACACAGATGAGAAGTCAGGTCAGATGCAGGAACCACGGCTGGCGTGGCCAGAAGGGGGCAATGAGAAGGACGGGGCAGCATTCCCTTTCGATCTTGGAGAGAACTGCTGGTATTAGGGATATTAGAGGGAAAGCGTAGGCCAACATCCCTTCCCAAGTGCTTTGAAGAGCATTCGTTACCCAGGGTTGCAGGTGGTAAAACCTGGTGCAGAACACTCTGCTGAGGCGAAAAGATCGATGTTCATTTTTTCTACTTCGGTGAAGATCTGTTTGACTACACTGGTGTGCAGAGTCCACTCCGAGGGACGTACCTTTCCCCGAGAGAGAGAGCATCTGCTATGGAGTTGTCAACACCAGGAATGTGAGTCACCTGGAGGTCAATGTCATAATCCTGGGTCCGAAGGAATATCTGTCTCATCAGGAGGCACAGGCAGGGTGAATGTGTGCATCCCTAGCGATTGATGTATGACACCACTGTGGAGTTGTCCGAGTGGATGAGGACTTATTTGCCTATGATGCTTGGGCAGAAAGCCTTCAGTGCATTGAATACGGCCTGAAGTTCCAGTATATTGATGTGACTCACTTGGAGCTGAAGGTCCCATAAACCCTAAACTGCAATAGAAAGGCTCCCTAGCCCAGATGAGAAGTGTCCAAGGTTATAGCTATTTCGGGGTTCACTTTAGGGAAGGGAACTCCGAGAGAGAGGTGCTCCTTCCCTAACTGCCACTATAGATGGGGGCAGATGAAATATTATATGAGGACCTGGAGATTGATTGAGTCCCATTTTGGCCTGTAAAGCGCTAAGAGATGAAGTTGCAGTGGGCGCATGTACAGCCTGCAGAGGGGAATGAGATCCACCATGCTGGCCATCAAGCCAAGGAGACGGGGCCAGGCGCGGGCCAGAGCAGACTGCTCGGTAGAGAAGACTTTCACGTGGTCAAGAAGATTGCTGATGCGTTCGGTCATCAGTGAGATTATGCCTTGTTGAAGGTCGATAGATGCCCCTAGATACATTGGGTAATGCGTTGGGGTGAGATTTGACTTCCCGTGATTGATGATGAAGCCCAGTCAATTGTGATGACACAAGTAAGGCGGGTAGAAACCTCTGCTTTGTTGAACGATCTGCCGATGATCAGCCAGTCGTCCACGTACTGGAACAGCATGATGTCCCACTTTCGAAGGTGAGCGGCGACTATCTTTGCAACCCTTGAGAACACTCACGGTGAGGTGGAGAGGCCGAAAGGGAGAGCCGTGAATTCGAAGAGGTTTCTGTTGTAGGTATTCGTAGCTTCGTGGGTGAAACGGAATGTGAAGGTAGGCATCCTTCAAGTCTATGGAAGAGGCCCAGCACGGTACCTGTAAAGATTAGGTGACTGTCCAAAGGGTCTCCATGCGGAATTTCTTCAGGCGGATAAAGCGGTGCAGAGGTTCGAGGTTGATAATAAATTGCCAGGTGTTGAGTTCCTTCTTTGGAATGAGGAAGAACATTGAAATGAAGCCCTTGTTCGCTTGAGATTTGGGAACTGGGTGGATAGCATGTTTCTGAAGGAGAGAGTCTATCTCAGACTCCAGTGCCTGTCGTTTGATTTGTCAATAGGAACTGAAGTCGGACAGAGGATAGGTACGGACGTGAATTCAAGGGCGTATTCGTAAAGAATGGTCAACGAGAGTTGAAGTCCCCCGCCAACGGGTCTGAGATCGGCAGGTGGAGGCAAATCTGAATAGTCTGCGACGCCTACCCCCAGGAGGTCAGGGGTAGCGTGGCTCATTGGTTCTTCCTTTGAAGCTCCTCTGGGGTGGCTTGGTAAATCAAGAGGAGGATGGAAGGCCATGATTCGTCTGGTAACTGGGTTGACAAAAAGGGTGAAAGGAACCATAACTGCCCTGACGTGGAGGTCTGAAGGTTCGAGCTTGGCAATCATCAGGACGGGATTGGCGAGGTGCAGCCGGAGTAGCTAGCGTTGGTGGCGTGGGGCCGCTCCGACGCATAGACTTGTGAGCCATGGCGATGTTAGGTGTTGCCCTCAGCAGCTTGTTGTCGGCCTGCGTCACCCGTTTGGAATGCAGGGGAACTGGGATGCAGAAGTGTTGCGCCTAGAACCAGCAAGCAGGGGAAAAATTCACCACGGAGTGCAGTGCCACTCTGCATTATCGTTGACTACGATGCTTCTGTGTTACATTGAATAACTGAGCATATGGATATCGCACGCACTGCAGCACTGCATTGCCAGCCGGGATTAGCCGCGGGATCACAAGTTTAGCAAGATGCCACTCAATCCTCCGCAGACCGACTCCTGTCGGTCTATAGAGGTCACGGAATTCCCAACACTCACACTTCCCCATGAATCCCAACAAACCCACAGTCGCCTCATTGACGCTACAAATATGCCAAGGAAAAAGGGGGACTGCAGTATTAGATCGCTTGCACCGCCTCACGGGACTCCCAACAACCCCAGGGTCACCCCGTTGACCCTATGTATCGCTTGGTAGTAATCACGTAGAGTCAACAATCTATAAAATGCACACACATGAGAAGAGAAAATATACCACCAAAACAAGAAAATATACACATTAACTCAGAAATATAGAATGTACTTTTATTACAATACGTTACGGTTTGATTAGAATATCACAAAGGTGTGGAGCGAAACGGAAAGTTGATAAACTCTAAAATGTCAAAAAGACACGTCTGTTTAGAATCATCCAAGGAAAAGAAGGACGAACATGGCGGTCATTCTGCTATGCATCATGGGACTAGAGGGTGCACTATGGTTCATCAGAAGTTTTAGCGAATTGAATCAGATGCAAAGGAATTTACATATTTAGCAACTGTTTAGGGTAGGTTGAAAGAAGACCAAACAATCTGTTCCAGCTTGAAACAGGAAGAAAGTATTTCCCCGAGCCATTTATAAGTATTTATCAGTGTTGGAGTACTCTTACTCGTACTCAAGTATAACTCGAGTACGCCAGAGTACTCAGCCCATACTCAATTATCAGTACTCAAAAATTAATTGTATTTGGCCCATACTTGATTCTTTGTACTCAGATTTTGGGTACACTTAACCCTCAGGTACTCAGTACTCGACCCTTGTACTCAAGAAAAAAAATTCACTTTTTTATCAATAGCGGTGTTGAGCGGAGATTTCAAAGCTCAACCTTGAACATAACACAATGCGAAACAGTACTTTCACTCTGTAGTCTTTAACACGCACAAACTGCTTACTGTGTCCTGGGTACAAGGAGCCTTTCTGCTAGTCTAGTTTCTGCCTCCCCAGCTTTTGCTATAGGAAATTGTAGCGCTGATATGAGCCGAGTTCATTCTCCGTGAGAGTTGCATTATTTGCCACTGTGAACACACATGGATTGACACTGACAGAGGTTTTGTTTCACTTTTGTGTAGCTTTTTCATAGTTGAATTCGTCTGTGATTTCAGATATGCGAGTTTTGTCCTAACCTATTGCACTTTACTTTTTCTCTTTGCAATTCTTAGACACAGGCTGTCAAGTTATCCATGATTTTTTTTTCCCATTTTAATGAAAACACTCAGTGAACACAAAACGACAGAGAATTCATTGATGTGTCAATATGTAAACATTTTTGCACACATAAAAGTTGAAAGTGTAAATTACTTGGTAAAGGTGATTGTTGTATGTTTATGGTGTGTTTGTTCAAGTAATATACATACATGTATGTGTTTTTGGTATTGTAAATGTACATGTTGGGTACTCAGACTCGACCCAGTACTCAGCTCTGAATGCGCTCATTCTCAATGCTTTGGACTCAGACTTGTCACCAGAGTAGTTGTACTTGGTCCAAGACTTGGCACCTAATGTATTCAGAGTACTCTGTACTCGGATATGAGGACTAACTCCATCATTGGTATTTAATGCATTTACACGCACAGTATCTTGCAAGTTTTTAAATCATGCACAATTTGTGGATGATTTTTATTGTCATATGATTGATATTGGTTGAAAAAAAATTGACTGCGAAAAAAAATCAGCACCACCAGCACAAGTTCCACACTGTCAGGCAAAGATTACGCTTTTTAAGTGCACATTCCACACCATACCTGTTCAAAGCATCCCATGCTCAATGGGTGGGTTCAAGTAGCTTCCACCAATCAACTTGGATTTAACCTCATCCACACAGTCTCATTTGTTGAGCAAAATACATGCATGGCTATCCCAGGTCACGTTTGCCTGGTGGACGCTACTCACCCACAATGAGTCCACTCAATGGGTTACATGACCTCCAGAAATGGACATACATATACCAGAACTACCATTGCATGATGAAACATACCCAGACATTTGGTATATACATACATGTAGTTAAATTTATAACCAATCCCGTGGTGGGCACCAGTGCTGACTGAACTTTTCCTGACTAAAAGCACCTAATGCATCAGATTATTTGACATTGACAGTAAACTCTTACAAGGTCCCTCCATGTATATTGACACTAAAGGTCACCTGACAGGTATCAACTACATTGTAACCGGCTACCTCATGATGACCAAGATGACCAACCAAGATGATGCCCCTGTTTTCAGAAACAGCTCTGACTGACTGCTACATGTATATACATGTATGCGGTTTGAATGAAATTTAAATGCACATGTATTGAAGACATTCAGAGTAGACTGGTGGTAAATGTAAGGTGCCCAGGCCAATTACAGTATCCATGGAATCTTACCGTGATTACTTGTGACTTTGATATGTGCAGCAGGAGGCACCATCTGGTGCTGCTGTTGCTGCAGCAGGTAGCGATGGTGCTGCTCATCAGTCAACAGAGGGCGCTTTGGTGGTGGTGTGAGTGGCTCCTCATAGAGGGCATGCTTCATAGGGTGTTTAGCCATCCGTGGCTGCATAAATGATCTGGAGAATGGAAAATCCCTGGCGTCACGTTCTTCTTCTGTTGGAGACATGAAGACAGAAATACGTCACGTTCACAGATCTTGACCATTTTTTAAATTTTCCATGGTGCAAGAGGAGCAGTTTTAAAAAAATCAAATTTAGTTTCCTTTCTGGCTGTGTCAACTTTAAATTGAGGGGATTTTTAAAAATTTCCTCCATTTTTCTCCTATACTTAAAAAATCCAAAAGCTTACCAAATTCTGGCGAGTCCCTAACATTGTGCGGAATGACTGATGGGTGGGGTATCATGGTGGGCAGGGTAGGCGAATGCGGTGACAGCCCAAAACCAGTTGCATTGGTGGTGTAGACTTGCCTACGACCTTCACGCCGGTTACCATCAATGGCAGCTTGCAGCTCCGATGGAGTACTCAACTTGCGCTTCTCACATTCAAAGGGGTACAGATACTTCATATATCTGGTAGACAGTAACATAAAGTAACATTCTCAGTCATCAGCCTCATTTTTCCTTGGATACTGAATTCCTCATTGGCATATGTTGCTACCAGCCAGAAAATGCTATCCAGGCAGTATTGTAGCATAAGCATGAGTAAACATTGCACTTCTAGATGAGAACAAAGAGACATACCAGGGGCCAATTTCATAGAGCTGCTTTAAGCACAAAATTTGCTTAAGCGTGAAAAAACCAGCTTGACAAATCAGGTTACCAGCCAAATCTCCATGTGATATATATTGTTTTGGAATGGTATTCACCTGTCTTTTGGTTAGTATGACAATCACATAGATTTTGAGCTGGTAACCTTTGTTTTTTAAGCAAGTTGTTTTTGCACTTAAGCAAATTTTGTGCTTAAGCAGCTCTATGAAATTGGCCCCAGTTCTTAACCCATAGTATGAGTACATGGAATTGTTTGCATACAAATACATTTCATGAGAATGAGTACGGGCACTGCAACTCTGTTTTTAGGGTTCTTTACTTGAGTTGACCCAGTTCAGATAAATATTCTATCTACAGGATGTGACACTCACAGATAATTGTAGGGGGTTATTCAAGCCCAGGCTAGTGCGTATCTATCACCTGCTCTTCCAATGAGCTAATTGCCAAAATTTCTGATGAGCTATGTAAGGTTGACTAAAGTGGGACTTAAACCTAAGGCATATAAGCTGCCAGTCAATTTCTCCTAAACACACGCACACTGCCTTTCCATAGGCTCTGGTAACACTTTTCTTTTGAGTTTACTTGGGATGAGATTTTGTTGCGACTGTGACATAGGGTCACCATTACTGAGTGAACACAGTGTGTACATATAGGAAGGTACCAACTTTTGATTGTGGTAGTAACTACCCACAATGCTAAACAATTCCCAATATGTTATGAAGGATTACCCATTAGTACAGTCTTTCAAGAAGGCAGTGGATGTGAATGAAACTATCAACTGCCTCTGCTCAACTACTATACATTGTACAACTTCTATTAGTTGCAAGTTCTGTCTGTAAGATCCCAATACTTTTATTGCAATGGTTATGGTAGGCTTAATGCTTACAAGTACACTCTCTATGACATAGGAATCACGAATAAGCATGCTTTTGTGTACTTAACAGTACAATGCAATTGGACCGATTCCAACACAAATGCTGACTTCAAATCTATACACATGCTGTGGTATCTTAAAATATTGTGTAAATATGGTGACCATGTCATAAATTCCACTCTTGTAATGGCAGAGGCCAGGATCTTCATGGCATCTGCTGAAGTAGCAAATCATTCTTGTTTCAATTAAGTGACTACAAACACGTTCTTGAATTTACTCAAACTCTGTGACTCAAACTTTACATGGACTCTTCAAGAACAGAGCTTTGTTTGAAACAAAAAGCCAACTTTACTTAGCAAAGAAAAATTTTGGTCACTGAAAGAGTGACTGTGTATTAAAAAACCATTTTAACCTTGAAAGTCTGACTGAATTGATCAAACACTGCATGGGAGGGTACTGAAATACAGTACGTACTGTATGTACAGTACATGTACATGTATGTATATTATCAACATACCAACTGATACTGACACACAGCCATGCATCTGATTGATGGATGCAGTGAAAATTTCACCGAAGTGTCTTTCATTCATGTACATATATTTTTCAAACTAATGACAAATTCTTGATTTCCTGTTTGGTACATGAAGGGCAATGCAATAGATGCCAGTGGTGTCATTCCGTGGTACAGTTTGTCAGCCTCATCATTTCCACCATAGTAGGATGGTGATGGGAGGAGTCAGGAGCAGGTGGGAGAGGGCGGCAGTTGTCAGAAAAGACAATCACTGGAGTAGGTTTGGGCTTTTGGCAGTGATATAGTTAAGCTTACTTCAGACCAAGTCTGAGCCTAGCTGAGCTCACTGAGTTTGAGCCGAGTCACAAGAAGAAGTCCACTCAAGTGCAGACTTGATTAGGGTTTGGACTCATCAAGTCCTGCATTACTGGTTTTGGGGTTTGGATTCTTAGGGTTTCGTGGACTTGAGATTATTGTTATTGGTTGTTGGTTTGGGATTTTGGGAGTGTGCGTTTTTCTTTTGATAAAAGTTTTGGTATGCCATACAAATATACCTGAAATTAGGGTATTTGAGAAATACATGTATAAGCATGATGTCATAAAAACTACATGTATTTCATTTTTTAAAGACATACAGCAAAGTCTGATAACATAATGAAGTCGGTCAGTTGACATGAACTAAGCCAGCTGTTGCAATTGAACCATTGTATCTTTAGATGCCGTCCATGTCTCTCCATGCACAAAGAGAAGACTCTCTCGGAGGTACAAACACATTTCATTTTCCATTTTGTACACTACACCAAGTTTTAGATATAATTGAATGGAATTATACAATGTACTTGGTGGGGCAACAAAAACTGCCTCAGGGGCTTCTCAATCACAGCTCCACTCCTCACATGGTCTCGCGGATTCTGAAGTATGTATTTACTGTTCTTTCCACTAGTTAAATTTGTGTCTGTGAAGGGCCATGTTGCGTGACAACAACACTACACTACAAAGGACATGTACAAAGGATGTCTGGGGATTTTTTTTTCAATACAAAAATTATTGCATATTCAGAAAGATAGATGTACCCAACATTCATAAAAATGCCACAATAAATCCTATGCAATAACTGCATAGAGACTTACCGGTACACTCTGTCCTTGTGCCTCTGGCAAAACTTACATGTACATGTAAAGTCAGCTTGGATCAGAGATCTTAAGTTCTTTGTATTTTCTTGGATTACCCATAATAAATATTTACCAATTTACTGTCTACACTCTACGTGCATTACAGAGTGAACATAGAAAGTACAAGTTCTAATGCTCAACTTCACAGGAAAAAAGTACAGAAGTCAAGATAAGTTTGCACACCCACACTGTCTCACTTTAACGGTTTTTGAGATATTCTAAAACTGGCACTTCATACAGGTGATTATTTGCTTTTAGTCATCTGGCCAGAAATGTTGAGACAAGTCATCAGGCTAAGGAGGTTGAGTCAAATCAAGTCACAGTGCAGTCATCTATATATAAAGTGTCATGTGAAACTTGTTACCCTAGGCAACTGATATTTTCCACTCATAATATGTACAGACAAGCAGAGAAAAGACAATTAATGTGTGGAACTTCCAATGTGATTAGCCAACTTCACCAACTTCATAATGACCACCTATCGGTAACAACCATGTCTGATACAGTGTACAAAATGTGAGCTGGGGTACAGAACATGGCGTATTCAGCAAGGTGATGATTGTATGCTATCACTTTAATCTGCTTCTGTCCAAAGAAACATTGATTTGCAACAGCAGTTTACCAGCCGAAAAGGTTACACAAAGCAGATTGCTTCGTTTCCCTCCTTCTTACATCATACAAAGCAAGCCATTTATGCACATGAATTTTGACTCTACACAAAATACTGCGAAAGATGATGTACCACAATCCAAAAAAAAGATCAAACAGTTTCTACGACAAGTGAAATTTTTCCCCCCCATTTTTTTCTATGTTTATTTGTATTGGTTTTTTTTTTGGGGGGGGGGGGTTAAGTGGATTCTGCCATCAAGATGGCTGTGGCTAATACTGGCAATGAGACTCAGCTTCCCATCCAGATGTTCCACATGATTAGCCATTCATAATTGCTCAATTATTGATAATAATAAAGTCCTCGCTCATGTTTTAGTGCCTCAATTTACAGAGGAATATTCAAGCCATGGTGACATGTATCCGTTATTGTGTTTTGTGAAATAAAATGCTGGCTTATGAATGTCATATGGCCCTCAACTTTACAAGTATCGTTTTTATAGCAGTTGCATTATCAGCGGTTGAATGCTTGCGACTATACACAATTACAGCAAAACAAGACCATTTCAGACCACTCTAATAACACGTGTCAGACATTTCAGCGATGAATACCTGTATAGTGCAATGCCTTTGAATAAATTCTTGCCACTCAATGCCAGAGCCACTCAGTGGTTTTTTTGATGAACTCTTTGATCCAGAACCAAGAAAATTGGGATAAAGTGGTTTTCTGCACCCACAACTGACAGTAAACTTCATCTGGCTAGTACAAATCACCATAAACAGGCATGGCTGGAATAAAATAAAGCAACATTCTTGATGTACACACAAGATCCATGCATCAGAGAATAAATGTTGACTATGCTTTACTCCAAATTGACAGCATTTTACAATGAACCACAAAAACCTCCCTCTCCCAAACATTTGCATGTACTTTTCAAAATGTTGAAAAAAGTTTTATGGAATCACCTCCTCACAAATGTTTCTGATCTGTAAATATTCCACAGTAAGACACAGCTAAATGAGAGCAACAGATGCCTTGGTAAAGAACTGTAAAGAACAGAGGCCTTGGAAAAAAGAAAGTACTTGAACAGAAGAATAAACAAGCTTGACATAACTGGCTTCCCTAGCCAATGCAGTCTTTTTCCATTTCAAACTGTTATTACCCATGTATCCCCTCTCAATCCTGCCCCCGCCCCCAAAAGTTAAGGCTATTTCACACCAGACAAATCTTAGGATTGATTCAAGGTTGACGTAGGGTTGAAAACCACCAGAGCGTTTCACATTTGAAATTTTTCAACCTACAACTTACCCCAAGCTAACCCCATCGAGGCTTGGCTTCAACCTGTCTCTGGACCAGGGTCAAGATTTCCCCCCCCCCTGGACAAAACTCTCAACATACATGGACTGGTGGGCTCAGCAAGATTAAGTTTGAGTGTGGTAAACTTTTTCCAGTCCACCACTGCATATCATTTTTGTATTTTCATTTGTGGTTCTGAAGCCAAACAAGCTTAAGAAACAAAATCAAATTTCGGACACCTGTTGACATTTTGGCAGGCTATGAAGAGGATCACTAGGAATTTCTAAGCATTCATATGATGGCCGAAACAGTAGTTTACAGGGGACGTCTGGATGATGCAATACATACATGTAAACACAGCACTTTACAAATATTTGCCCTTAACGGTAACTGTAAAAGATTCAAGTGTAAACTATTCTCTGGGTTACATTCACCCTGGGTGAAGTGAATTTGGTCTGCATGAAATGAGTTAGAAAAAATGCAGGGTTAAACATGGGGTTAGAAAATAAAAATAATTCAAACCAGGGTGACGTAAGTTTGCTGAGGGTTTAATTTATCAACCCAACCCAAGTAGCTCCAGTGAGGAATTTTACTCAGGGTCTGAACTACTAGACAAAAAAAATTCTGTCTAGTAGTTCAGACCCTGAGTAAAATGCCTCCACAGAGCAATAAGAAAATAATGAATACATACAACTGCAATAGTTAAAATAATTTCATGAGGTGACAGACGGAGTTTTCCATTACACATGTTACTTCAATTATTCTTTCCAATCCATGAACATGAAACATGAAGATGAAACATTCATCATTTGTTCTAAATTCTAAATTTCTTGTGATTCTGGAATATAATGTTCCATTTACAGTAGAATAAACCTATTTGTTATGACAAGCTTTGCCATACTGATACATGGAACTAATAATTCAATGACGCGTGATTTACAGGCCATCAATTAGATGATGAAAATCTTTCAAGCATCGTATAAAATTGGGTAAACCTAACCCTCCCAAAAAGAAAAATTTCTACAAAGTCTAATTATACAACATTTCATTAACACAATCAGCAAAATTCCTTCCAAAACTGTAGTTTTCACTGAAAATGAAAATGATGCCTAACATTGCAGTGTGTCAGAGGTCTATGATTACTTGTAACTTACTGTGTTCGGAGGGTGAAAGCAGCACTAGTAATGGAAGCTGGGAGATTCAACCCCTTGGTAATCTCCCGCCACTGTTTCTTGTTGATAACCTCCACCAAACCACCTTTGGATGTAACCAGGTTGAATAACTCATACAGGTCTAGCACCTGTTTAGCCATGATGGGAATACGGTTAACTGGTGTACCTGTTGATTCAAGAAATCAAAACCACATTCAAGCTAACCAGTACATACTGCTACATTTCATTTTCAGTAAAGAAAACAAGCTTCTTATAAAGTCAAGAAAGATTTGACTTGCAAATCTGTACATGTAGGTGTACTAGTGAGCAGAATAATAAAAAGCTGACCAGTACTTGTTACATGTACTACGTTTGTGACTTCTTTTTTCCTCCCCGGTTTCCACACAGGATAGGAAATACATCTACTTAAATTACATGTATGAAATTACTCTACACAAGCAAGGGGCAAAATCCATTAATCAAAAGAAAACCCACAGTAAACAAAAAACAACACATATCAATCCAAACATGTACATGTAAATAATGAATCCATAAAAACAAGACAACCACAAAAGAAATGAAGGATGATGTTCTAGCTTATTCATAAAACATTCTACATGTACTTTGTGTTTAAATCCCAGTAATGACCTGTTCTATAACATGATAATATCATACATGCAGATTACCCAATGTTGCAATCCAGATATTTCTTTTTGGTGTACGCGCTCAGTACACTGTACAATATACAGGTACCGGTACACGTACAAGCCTATTTATAGCTCTGTGATACAAGTAATCTACATTTAATTACCAGTAATCAGAGCTTTTTTTAATGAGTTTTATTGGAATGGTGCACATTCATTCTGATCTTGTGAATCGCTTATGTTTTACCAACTACTGCACATGAACATAAAAATTGCAAAAAAGAAGTTTGGATTTAGATTTTACACATATACGGTAGCAGGCTATGAAACTTGGAAAAGAAGTTTCAATCTTTCAGTGTTTAAGCATCTATGATAAATCAGAACATAATGTCATCAAGATACATATATAACCCCAAATTATGCAACTCATCCCTGTTTTCACAAAGAGTTTCATGAATGGAAAAAAAATACCTTTTCGGCAACTGCATGTATGTAGAAAGCCAACAAAGCAAAAAACCTTTACCTTCCTATTATTTGATACAAAACTTTATCTAGCAAAAGCCATACAAAGATAAAAATGCAACTCTTTCTGAGGAAATTAATTTCTAAAGCACATGTAAAGTGCTTTTTTTGCGTTCTGGAGGACTCTGAGCAACCAGCAGTTGTTTTTCAGCAACAAGGTTTTGCACAGGAACAAGCTTTTTAATAAAGGCTATTATTACATCCTATGTATCCGGCACTCTGCAATTTTACAACAAGCAGAATCCTTACTGGGTCCTTTCACCTTCTACAGCCATTGACTTGTATGTGTGACATCCACCTATCTATCCTCATAACTGGGGTTTCTTGATAAATTGCTACCCAAAATTAAGTCACACAGGAAAATTAATAAACCCCTCCTCGTCGCCCATGTGGGCAGGGAAGTGTCTTAATTGCATGGTTTCTGGCTAGGAGACAAGAGCTGGGGAACCTAAAGAACAAACGGCCGTGCTCCAAGTCATGGAAGGTTTTGTTATGTGGAGATGTGGATTAACCGTACAGGAAGTGCTCCAGGCTTTCTTTTTAAGCTTGAAAAAGTTCACAGGTTTAAAAAGCTGTTTCATTATGGATTCACTTTCAAGAGAACCCCAGAAGGCCCAATTTTGCTCCTACATAGACCCTCTGCTACAGTACAGGCACACTGGTGATGGCTAATTTCGATCATGAATTTTTTGTAAGGGAAATTACTAAGCATCAAGTGTATTAGCTTCCTACCATGACCCTCACAGGTATATACCACGTACCATGTGCATGTGCAATCTTGAATTTTGTGTAAATTTACTGTAATCCATCCTGATTTGATTTGCCTTGGAATGGAATCCATTCAGGATAATTATGGGATAATCAACTCAGGAGGGAGTACAGCGGCAAGAGTCAAGATTGCACTAAACACAGACACAGAAATGTTGACCCCAAATACATGTAACTGGTTGACCAGATCACATAGGAGCTTAACAGAAATTGTGATTTTTTGAGGGCATTGTTAGCCTTGAGACCTTGCAAGAAGGGAAAAGGAATCTGTGATTGAGCTTATGTGTAATTACATCCACCCCAAATTTCCATATACATGTACTAGAGTGATTTGAAAACCATGAATGTGTCAGACTGTAAGACCACAAGCAATTAATTTTGTCAAAAAATTTGTGCACTCAAGGTGAGAAAATCTTGCCAATCATCTTACTGAGAAGTTTCATGGCACAACTTTGAGAATTTTAAATGTGATTGATCTGGCAAATGGAATATGCTTGTTTGGGGGTTCCACAGTATATCTGTAATTAAAGATGACGACCAAAAGTAAACAATTTTCAATGGGATATGAAACACCCTCTGCAATTACATTTTGGAAATTGCTGAGGTACTTTGCTCTAAGAAAGAATCACACTTCTGAAAGTTGAAAACTATACTCATTTAAATATAAATGTAAGGGCAACATAAATGTACATATATACCCCACTAAAGTCATGACTTGTTAAACACGTTTGTTACCACATAAAAAAGCCCAATTTCAAATGCATTCAATTTTCCAAAGTCTCACTGACGTCTTTATTACAGTCTTCCCATTACTGCCAAGGTATAGTTTGATGTGTTAACTTTTTACAAGATACATAGCTTGGTTGTTTTAAAGCTGAAAATAATGGACATGGCCAGCAAGACAGATTAAAGAAATTGAAGGAAACTGCAGATATGCATAAATAGCAGCTTCTGAATGAGGTTATTACTAAGGGAATAAATCTGTGTTTGCCTATGAGATGAAGGCGAGGGTCTTCCTCACTGCTGCCAAGTACAGCCAGTCATGCTTCGCATCAACTTTTCAGGCTTTATCAAGAAGTTTTATTGCTATAATTTTTAATTGTTTGAATTACAATTCATTTAAAAATGTTTTTTAAATATGCATTATAACTCTCTTATTCCAAATTTTCTGGGCTTTCAAATCCACTCACTTTTGGTGGAATTTTGGTGCATTTCAAAGTTGCGACATTAGACCAAAATGAAGTCAGGAAACAGATGATATTAACATCACCTTTTCAGGCTTTGGCAGGAAGATTTATATACATTTATTACTACTGTTTTAATGGTTTTGAATAAAATTCATTAAAAATGATTTTAAACATAATTATTCACTTAGTCCAAATTCCCGTGAGCCTCAAAACTCAAATGTAGCTTCTTTGATTAGAATAAATACAATTTTAAATTGTGGCATCACCCACGTACTGAATGTAATGTATTATAGAAGTATTCATGAACATGTACTGGTATGTCATTATTCAGGGCCACCGTTGTTGCTGATCATGCCTGTGATGAGCTCTTGAAAACTAGGAATGGACAAACTAAAAGTCTCTATGAATGTCAAGAATTCAAACTACAGTATCCAAAGAGGACATCACAGGAGATGATTTGATGCAAAATTTAACAGAAAAACTTGTTCCTAAAAGATATCTAATGTGCATGTAAATACGACTTATGACTGTTGCTGTTACATTCAGTTTGATCTGGTAAACAAATCATATACTTTCAACTGTTTGGGAAATGGGCATGCAAGTACAATAGCCCCTGTACATGTAACTCTGAACTAATTATGTGACCAGGAAATGTGTTTCTCAATTTTCCTACTGAGTCTATTTTTCACTCATATAGAACTGGATTTGGATCAAAACAAAATGCTATTGGCCGGAAGGCTTAGGGGAATATGAATGGAATGGATTAATGTAAACAAGAAATACAATGTAACCAAACAGGTTTTGAACTGGCAAACACAGAAACAAAGTTGCAAGAACTGAACAAATCTATATTTCCCCAATTTGCTTAATACAAAGGGAAGGCACTCGCAGGATGCAGCTAACTCAAAACAAGGGAAGACAGAACTCGACAGAAACCCTCACTAAATGTTGCCCAATGCAATGATGAGGGATCAGTGACAAATCACTATCTGCATCGTTCAGAACGGCATGCTCTACATGTAAGTCTAAACTGGTTTGGTTTACACAATCTTAACAGCCATGCACAGCTCTATGCAGAAGACTTCATTGTTCTTGCAACAACAGGCCCCTGTGCTGCACTTTTGAGTTCCTTCACGAACAGTTTACTTGTTTCTGATGAAGCAGTAGGATCCCCCATCCAACAAATCTTGAGTTCATCCACTTCAAAGAGCCATCTGTGGCCCACTGGCTCCAGTGGTGAGATATGATGTACATGTACTTAGGGAATAATCTTTAGTGGACCGCAGTCTGGTTGCATATTTGCCATCCCATTGATCAACTTTTACGCAAGTTGAATTGTTGTAGCTGTTGCCTGTAATTTTCCTTCACAAGTTTCCACTAGCTTGATGGAACAATCTCAGGAGCTCATTCAAAAGCATGATACTGCCCAATAGAATGATGCATGGCTCGATGGCGCTCTCACACAATAGAGTAAAAGCTTGATTGAAAAAGGAACTAGGTTGAGGTTCGTCACTGAAATGGCAAGAAGAAACAAGGAGATTGAGTGCACATGAAATGACTTATGAAAAGAAACGTGAACAACATTTCATGTCAAACATATGTAGTGCACTTTAATACTGCCTTGTTGATTATTATCCAATTTCTGTATAACTGATTAGGGAGTCTTTTGACAAAGGATTTCAGGGCTTATTTGTGCAAGTGTTTTGAGGAAATGCCTTTGTGAAAGAAGTATTGTCTGGCATTCGTCACATTTAAACAAATTTTTCAATAAAGTTCTGTGAAGGATTCCGTCTAAATTCAAGATAGTACAGAGTATGTAGCTTGCTCCAAAGGGAAATAATTCATGTACAAAACCCTCATTATTACCTTTTGCCATGCCCATCCTATTGCCTCTGGTTGTACACAAACTTAATGTACCTCTCATCAAGTCCATATGGTATCAGACTCCTACAGCAACATACGGTAGGTAGCCCTTTCCACCGATGTGGACAAGAATGACCTTATCATTGTTTGATGTAGATCAACACTGTCAGCAGCCCTCCTCAGCATGCCTGGACACAAAGTTTAATACAAAACCTTCAGTAAAACAAAAGACACAGAAAGATTTAAAGGTTTGCATGGTGCAAATACACAAGGCAAGCGGTCTGCATGTAGCATATGTACTATCTCTTTTGTGGGAATGTGTGGTTCCAAGAGAAGAAGGTTTTACTCAACAATTCAGAGTGTCCTCTGGCCGTTGCAAAGAGCCTGCTGGGTTCCAACTAGAGGGAGGTACTCTATGAGCATTTGTCCTGTTCCCTGAATCACTGTTCTTGACAAAACAGGGATTTGAAATGCTTGACATGTACATCTTGGTGCTCATTTGTATTGTGATAACTGAAACCAGGCTACAGATACATGCACATGTAACTCAGAATACGGAAAAAGTAAAAAAATGCTCTATGTATACTGAAAGAACAAACATGCTACCCAACCGAAAATCACGAATTAATTGAAATAAACAACACTCGCCCTCCACATTTACTTTTCGATCGGCCTTTAAAAAGAATGAAGGAGGTGACCCTTTCTCTGTCACCTCAGGATGGAGAATGATTGTTGGAGATAACAAATGGATTATGTATGTTTGGGATGCATTACATGTTACTTAACACAGGAACTGAATGTCTCTTTCAGTATTCAAACCTTTTCTCTAGAGGTCTCCTGCAAATTTAGCACAGTCTTGATTAAAGGCCGTTTTGTTCAACAGACAAATGTGAAAGCAAAGCGAATTTGACATCACGAAAGATTTGCAGCAAAATATTGCATGAGTTGCTAATTAGCAGCGTGAACATTTGACCTGGCATCACAAAATCGCATTTGTGCTCGCTTTCAAACCAAGTATGAATCGGCCATAACTTACCTGCATCTAGTGTGTCAACACATTGTAGAGTGTCAACAACACATTTCCCATGCCTTGAGATGTAGTATGTTGGTTGCTTGCAAATTATGCATGATGCAGGAAGTATAAATGGATGTGATGAGCAACTAGAACTGGTAGAGGTGTAACTGTCTGCTATTTGTGCTGATCGCCAACTTTCTGAACCTGAGGTATCACTGGTCACTTCTGCCAGTCCCTCAATCAGCAGACAGAAGAAGGGCCATCTCTGATTTGTTTCTGGTCATGTCTGGAAGTAACACTGAGGATAGATTTGTTCATGAAATAGCACCGTTGATGGTATCCTGACGATGCGCAGCCATTTCTAAATTGAACCTGTTTCAGCAGCACAATTGAAAGAAACTGATGTCCAGATATTGTAAATAACACTGAAAGGTGAAGTCTTTACATGGGCACTGCATAACGTGGAATTTTTTTTCAAAACAAAATATACGCTATGTGGAAGGTATTTTGCCATGAACCATGTCTGGCACTTTTTCTACAATAAAGCTGGTATCGCAATAAACACCATACATGTAATTCTAGGCATACTCATGCAGTAATAACTGCCCTTACTAAAAAGCATAGTGTACATGTAGGAATTGGATTCAAAACCAGAGCTACATGTATGCTGCTGAATAAAATCTTTACCACACAATTTGGATTATTTCTTCCACAGCGGTTCCAACAATAGGCCTTTCCTTACAGTCTATTCTTACATTTCCTGAAATAGTATTTTTTTAGTTTAGTTGTTTTTTTGTTTGACTTGTGGGCAGAGTAAAAACATAACAGACTTTTGACTACACAAGTAGGCCTGCAGTTTGTCTTCAAAGTATGATGTTACGGAAGAGACTACAATAAAGGTATGAAAGTTGAGAAAGACATACACTTACAGATATATCAGATATTCAGATACAAGTACAAATACAGAAGGCTTATTTTAATCACATTTTTACACTGAAATAGAGTTACAAAATCAGTATTTAATTTTCTTTACAATTTCATTGCAGCTATCCTTTCATTCAAGGGAAAACAGTGGGGTCAGGATGCAGCATTCTTTCAGGAAAACACCAAGATTATCAAATAAGAAAATCAAAGACAATCTTCTAAAAATCACCTGCAAAATTCTAGCTTAATTTGGAACATTATGATGAAAAGGCTTACCTGTTTTGTAACTGGACAGCCTGTGTCCCCCATGCCCGCCTATTGTACCAGGTAATTCACGCCCTCAAATACTTTCTTCTGGACATGCAGTTGTTTTAACAATTTTCTCTGCTGAGAACTGAATGTACCACACAAAACAAACTCAAAATGACAAAAGTTGATAAAATCATTTTCCTGGGATGTGAGTGGTCACATACAAAAAAGGCTGAAAACAGCTAGCAGAAAGCTGAAAATGTACTTTAAAAAGATTCCATAATTTTGCACCAGGCAGGTGTACAGAAAAGCTGAAATTCAATGCAAAAATCTGAATAAAAAAGCAGAAATCAGCTACAAAGTTGAATTCTCACACTTGTGATTGAAATTGGATAGCCACACTCTCCATGGTGGCTACTATGTTGACTTCCCTTTGAGATCCGGTGTGCAAGCCGCATGCTTTCATGGCTGAGAAAAGATATACAGTATATTCTGTTGGCAGCACAATGCATTCAGGAATATGCATCACGTTTTAATTTTGGGTATTTCCACTGTATGGATCCAATGCTTTGGATGGAAATAAGATTTATTCAGCGGTGGAGAAGATACCGTATATGTATGGTATGTGTAATGAATGGCAGTTGGTAAATTCTTATATACCAGAAAGAAGAAACTGACTGTCCCCAGGACAGGTAGTCCCATGAGACACTAGGTACATGTGGATGTACCAGTAATACGACATTTACAAACACACAGTCGTGTTCTGCTATACAGTCAAGGACAGAGCATTGTGTTTGCTTTCAATTTTTCCCACACAATATAACACTACCGGTATCCAAAAAACTAACCACGGCCACTTATCAGTACCACTGAGGACAACAGATTGACCATTGAGAACAGGGAACACCCTTTCTTCATTTTGTGTTCTGTCCCCTGTGGTAAAGCAAAACCTGTTCTCACACACTACTAACACACACCCACTATACAACAAATTAACCAGTGTCAGCTGCGGTACTGTAAACAGCTTGATGTACATGTAAGTTTCTGCTGTTTATTAGCTCATGATGTTGTGTATGTATTTGTATAATTAGTGTGTTTGGATAAAAAGAATAATTGACACGTTAAACTAAGGATAATTTGTCATACATATATGTAGAATAACTGCCATCAGTATTTGTATACTGATGACCTGTACATCCACATGTACATACCTATAATTCCCTTTAATAATGACAGTTCAAACACAGCTCAGTTGAAGACAGTACTGGAAGCTACCAAAAGGGTATCACAGGACTTATTGACAAAAAAATATTTTCCTTTTTAGTAGTTTTGCTCGTTAATTACAGGTAGGTGTGAGTCTGAACTGGCTGCAGACAGAGCCAAGTTCAAACAAAAATTCTAGCACAAAAATGACAAATGACAAAAGACAAATGTGCTTCTAATGTGAGAAAATCATAACTTCTGATAAGCCATGGTCCAGCATGCTTTATTAAGGGAGGGTGACAGTTGATACATGAACATACATGTACATGTACATGTATGTACAGATTACAGAGCTAGAACTTTTCGTATAACTAGAGTCTGAATATACTAAACATGTTTAAATAGACGCTGCACATCAAATAATGAAAATGAGCAAACTAAGAAATCAGGCTCACGCTTAAAAGAGCCTAACACTATGTGTGACCTCATGCATAAGTTGTGTACAGGAATACCGCCAAGACAACTAAAATAGTCTGTACCAGTATAGCCTTATGCTTCAGGTCAGAATCACTTGGCTACATCACCCTTCACTCTGCAAAACCAGAAGAGAGATTCTTAACAAAAAAAATTGTGGAATACCTGTGGTGAGGACCTTTTCCCACATGGAAATTCATCTTCACTTACTGTTTTCAAATGTTTTCTGCATTGGCATCCTCGCTCTAATTTACTTTTAAAGAACTGGCTGAAAAATCCAGGCTGAACTTAAGGTTGTAACCGTGTCATCTGTGTCAAGGAGCAAGACATCCTGCATAAGCAGCCTTCCAAGAGGAAACAAATTTATTCAAGCACAATTATGTTTTTTATTACATTTGAGATCACGTACATCTGGAAAATGTTGTATTTAATTTTTCTTTACTGTTTCACATCATTCCCAGTATATACTGCGATACATTTGGCTGTTGGAAAGTCCCTGAACAGTAGCAAACCCAGAGGGGTATGATATGTGCACATCCCCTCTAGATTTTTTCAAGGGATAATGGGTATATGCCCTCCATTTTTCATATTTCTCGTTATTAAATGGGTGTAATTTCACTGTTCCATGACTTTTCTCAGTTGGGCCGGGTAACTAAAAACAAACCTACTCTTGGTTTGCCTAAACATTGGGACTTCATGAAAACATAAAAGAATTGACATATCTGACTAAAAAAAAGAACTATCAAAAATTTTCCAGCTGATGCCAATCCAAGGGTGATTAGTTAAAAGGTACTGAGCACACACGTACATTTCAGCTTTTAGAATTCCTCTATTTTCCCAAGCCTGTTCCATTTCAGTGACTCATTATTGATTAAGTTACTTCTGAATATCATCATTTTGGAGAGAGTAGAATATGTACCAGTAAATAGGATTTCCAGCAGTTCATTGGGCACGAGATGCCAGCCACACATCCTGCTCAAATAACACCACTGTCTAGTGTATTTCACTAAACCATTACTTAACAAATAAAATGTATCAACAATGTGTTGAATGAACATCTATTCCTGTTCCGCTTAACTGATTCATTTCAATCCACAGACGTTTTGCTTTGCGCTTCTTGTTCTCCAAAAAGGGCACACAAACTTCTGTTCATGCATGACAGCAGCCAGATGTTAGTGCAATAACCCACTTGTCCA
The DNA here is from genome assembly GCF_054643075.1 of Acanthaster planci. NCBI lineage: Eukaryota > Metazoa > Echinodermata > Asteroidea > Valvatida > Acanthasteridae > Acanthaster > Acanthaster planci. Next base: position 15,349,554 of record NC_141781.1, on the reverse strand, counting down.
TGAACTACATGTACATTTGTGTAACAACAGCTTACAATAAAGTCAATCATGGTAACAGAACTGGTTGCAAAGCCTACAGGTAGGAGATGCTGCTGATAATGAAATCCCCTAAACCCGCCATAAATCGTGTCTGAATTTGCATTGAAACATCATCCACCAAGTTAGACTTATCTTGCCAGAACATTTGATGCTAAGGTCCAAAAGCTACACAATCAATCAATAATTTTGCATCAAATCCATGAAGAAATGACTCTCATGATTTCATTCAAGGGCAGGAAATCCAAGTCAATCATCGCCTATATCATCTCACATGAATAGCAGCCAGCGCCAGATCCAATCTTAAGCATCAGACTCCTGGACTCCATCCACAAATTGGGAAAACTGACTCCCAAGTCAAGTGCCAATTAGAAATGCCCTGATGGATTTTCTCTGCACAGCCACTCCTTATCTCAGGTGTTTCCTGAAATCCGTCAAAGTCATTAACATTTCAAAGTTGTGAAAATCAATGTTGAACAGCAAGATCAATAAACAACAATCACATGTGAATGAAAGTACAAACTACCTTGCTTCTGAGGGGAATTTTTTTCATTTCAGATTATTTTTCTGACCAATTTTGATTCCAAGGGAAATTTCCACTCTCCTTGTAAATTAAACTCTCAAACTTTGAAGTTTTGCATCCTGTCACTTCTGTTTGCAGACCTCACACTTGCATGTGAGTAAACCTTTTGAAGAAAGCACTTCCTTGGTTGCTACAGTTTTCTTCCACCACGCATGCATGCTACATGTACATGTAGACAAAAATAGAAGGAAGACAGGATCTGCATGCTGTGCATAAATTAAGCTTTGTATGCATATCCAACTTTGAAAAAAAGCAGTGCTCAAATCTTACCCGTCTGTTTAAAAATATATATATATTTACCTAATTTTATATCCACAATTAAATGTCAAATAAGACCTTGGCATTTTTTCTGCATGTGTACATTTGCATGGTGCACATGAATTAGAGCATCTGAAATGTGTAGACAAAAGGCCTTTTCACACTGGACAGATCTCAGGGTTGACACAAGTTGATACAAAGTAAGTTGAAAACTGGCAATGATTCACATTTGAAAACTTTCAACCCTGAGTCAACCCTACATGTAAATCAACCCCGAGAATGACTTCAACCCAGGTTGAACGCAACCCTGCTGTGGACCAGGGTGTGAAACAATGGCGGGTTGAACAAGGGGTTGAAATCAAAGTTTCAACCACCCAGGATTGAGTTCAACCTGGATTGATAGACAGGTTGTAGTGCAAAATGGCTTAAAGGCAACCCTGTAGAAATACATTGATGCATGTACATGTATCATATTATATCCCCCCAGTTTGTTGAACATACATGTACATGCAACTGACAAGTGACTTGGTTTCAAACTATTTTTTTCGAGTTGTCTTATTTGTTTTGCAGTTTTATTTCTTTAATTTTTGAATTTGCTATTGTTCACACATCTAATTTCTCAAACAAAAAATCTACATTCATTCAAAATTTTAACAAGCATTACAACAGCGCATGAATATTAAAATGTGGAACAATGGACTTTAGCTACATGTACCTGCCTAAAACTTTTTAAAAGGAGCAAGCTATGCTGAACAACAAGCACAGATAATCAGAATTAAGAGTTACAATTCATTTAAAAAGTATCAGGAACAGTGTACATTTGTCTGCCATGAAATTGAGCTAAAAAGCAAACAACTTTACAAAATAATACACGAGAATTTTGTCAAAGCCAAAAAAACTCCCCAAAAGGCATACACCAAAACTGTACTTCAAAATACTAATCAAAGCCAGACTGCATTGCATAAATATGCTTCTTTTTTAAGACTTTAGACAAATGGGGAAGTAAATATAGCCATAAACAAGATATGGATTGCTGAATTGCTTTGAACATAACATTGCAAGGCCTCTTCTAGGCCTTATTTTTTACCAGGAGCAATGTTGAGAATGGAAGACCCCTCCCTAGTAAGGCTTTTATCAGGGTAATCCCATAAGGCCAGAGTGGCTCTGTAATGAATGACAGGTGGGCCAATCTAAGAGCCCAGGGGATCACCTGCAATCTGATGTGCGGTGTTGATAGGGAAATTGTTAAATTATGCACTAATTCCATGAGTTTAACAAACAGGAAGCAGGGCACTATGCTTGCAAAGTGATCAGTTCTCTGGCTGGGGGGGTCAGGGGAGGGGATCCTTATGCCACACTCACACAGGCGCCGGTGCTGGACTTTGATTGGGAGGAAGGATTCTGGATGTGCCATATGCAACAGGTTTCTACCCAACAATTATAGCCATTTTACAGAGCTCAGTCCCTCAGCAACATGTGACAGCTTCCACTGGGGGTACTTTACCTGTGCTGCTGATGTTGTTAGCATATTTTCCAACAGACTTTTTCTTTAGTAATGGCAAGTTCACATGTGAACATGAATAACCCTTGTGCCAGGGCTAGTAGTACGCAGCAAAAGTAAAACACAAAGGTAAACAGCCAGTTATTAAACTTTAACACAACATTTTTGAAAAAATGTTTGAATGCATAGTTAATTAGCCTCTAATCTCTACCTCCAAGAAAAAATATTTATCCTGCCTTTTTGAATAATTTACACATGAACAATGTATATAATGAACACTTAAAATGGGGCACTATTAATCATCTGCATCGGGGGGGGGTGGTGTAACATTATGTGTATACATGTATTTCATTCATTACATGTATGAGGAGACAAACACATCTTAAGGAGGCAAACATGCGGATTAGGTTTTAAGTCCCTACCTGACTCCATGGGTTTTACCCATTCCTCAGGGGTTTTCTTCCCACCTCTAAAACTGCTTCTCGTTGTCTCCTCTCGACAGGTTTCTTCAGGCATACGAGCTACAGTGCCTGGGCACTTTTGAGGAATCCTTGGTGTCATCACCAGAATTGATTATAAACAATAATAAAAGATGAGGCACCTGTAGACAAAAAAAAGCACTCTCTCAGCCCCCCTCCCACATCAGCCCCCTCTACCCCCTTCCTGTATTGCACTTTTTTCCCCATAAAAGAAGCCAAAAGCAGACTGTTGTGTGGGACCCAGCAGATGTTCATCAGGCAGCCTGTAGGTTGTCAATTCAAACATGAGACGCATTTAATGTATATTGTCCCAATGCTTTAATGTTACAAATATCACAAAATGCCCAAAGGCCACTTCAATTAATACTTGTATACATGTATATAACTTTGGTGACAGCAAATTCAAAGTAGATGTCAAGCAGTGTACAATGACTTTATTGTGGCATTTGCTTCACTTTCAAGTTCACATGAGCCTGGCCTCTGGCTTGGGGTGATGACCTGACACCTATTTTTGGGGAAGGGGCATTTTTAGGCAGGTATATGTACCAGTACCGGTACCAAAAATATCAGGAGGAAGGCCCGAATGCTTTCATAAACTGAAAATGGTCAAAGCTCGTAATCAAGCATTATCTAGATTCTACACTACACCAACATACTGTAGTAGAGTTCTGTCTCAAAACTGAAGGTATATGAACAACAATGAAAAAATGGTACAATGTACATGGAGCAATGAGTACAATGCATGTATACATGTACATGTACATGTGTGTATGCATGTACGTGTTTGTACCGGTACTGAAGTGTACGTTTTATTCCTCCATGGTATTGGTACATTTACATGTATGTATGTTTGGAGAAAACGCTTTTCCTGTTTAACAAGCAAAAGCCATGAGCAGTGTGGTCAAAGAACTGAGATAAAAATACATGTAGCTTGACACATTCAGTCACAAAAGGACTGTCAATACACCAAGATCAACTCACAGGTGACAAAGAGTGAAGGAAAGATGACAACTGTAGGCCCTTCAGCTGAATACCAATGCCATTACAAGCTCAGCACTGCACAGTAACGGATGAAATGTCTGTGTGTAACCATTCAGGCAGAGTGTTATTAGCCTCAAAGAATGTCATTGTTGAGAGCTTGGGGGTTGGAATCCAAACCCCCCCCCCTCCGTCCCCCTCCCCACACACACATTTTCTCCCCAGCCATCAAGGTGCTTCTTTCACACACCAAGCTTTCAAGAGTTTTTCAGTAACATGTAGCAGTCATTCTGACACAGGCATTAGGCCATGAATTTCAAACGACCATATTATCCAAATTGTACGTGATATTGAATTGAACCGTCACATTTAAACTGATAATACACGTAGATGTCTTTACATGTGTATGCTAAGTTTCAATACAATCAGGCATAACAGCTGAGTTCTTAGGAAGGCGGAAGCTGGCCCTACCCCAACTCCGAGCTGTGAAAGAAACTGCTGTCTCTCCACATTCAAAGAGCCATACATGTACACATTGCATTTCAGTGTACTCTCTGGCAACAAAGAGACTGAATAAAGACTGAGCACAGCCATGACACTGGGCTCAGCTTCTGGTTGACAATAGTTTTGGCATGGGGCAGTCTGAAGGAAATCATTTACTGCTTTGCTTTCATAACATTACTGTTATGAAAACTGATACCTGCTCTTATGAAAGACTAACAGCATATCCATGTGTCCAATTCAGTCATTGAAACTGGACAAATCCGTCAACACCTTGATATTGACAATTTCAGCACCTAATTCAAAGACAGAGAAATGGACAATGACAGACGCCAATGGCAACCTTTAGAAGCTGCCAACTGTAGTTGCACAGTATCCTAGAAAGATACACTAATTAAATTCAATTTAAAGATCAATTAATCACCAGACACAAATACGTGTGTTCAATGTCACTGTTTGAGTAACCACTTAAAATAATTGGGTCTGGGGACAACAAATGATTATAACTTCATTTTAAAGTACAAAAAGCAGTTTCTACTAATAGAAGTTGTCATTTTTAAAGACCAATTTAATTTTGTTTTAATGAACACAAAAGTAGTCCTTGGCAATAAAAGAATCCATTCTTTTCAGTTTTACAGAAAACACTTTTACATCTTGTTTCAATTTGTTTTGAGTGGTTTTGATATTATATTTATGTGCTAGTTGTACTTAAAAGGCACTAGTGACAATTAAATTTACCAAAGCATAAAATTAATCACTTGTTTTCAATCCTCTTTATTTCATAAAGAAATTAGAACAAACACCCTCAGATATTTACATACAGGTACATGTACATGTACACAGGTTTTCAACAAACTGCACTTCATCTGAACTGCCAAGCAGCATACATGTACATGTACTTGTATACACATGTGTGCATGATCGGGCATGATTTGTTACTGATGTAGCTTTGGCTTGTTGTTTGTTGTTGTGATTGTGGTTGTTTTTGTCACTGTCATCATCAATGTCATCATCATTTTCTTTTCTTGGTTTTGTTTTGGTTCTTCTTTTATTTTAGGTTTTTCTCTATGATTATAAATGAACTTTTCCATTTCTTAAAATAGTCGGAGTAAATTATTCAAAACTGAATAAAGCAATGCCTGTAACCACAGCCAGAATGTGAAAATTCTCTTAGAATAGACTTTGTCAAAGTATGGATGGGGGGTATGAAATGCTTAGCCCATGGAAATGGAAGGAAAACAAAGAATGGAAGACTATCAGAAGCCCTCATAAATGCACATATACATTTACATCATGGTACTCCACCAGGCAATGCTGTAGTGGTGGACGATATCAGAAATTTCTTGTCACAATCTGCCCCGAGTTGAAGTGCACCCCCAAGCGGCAAAAGAAAGACAGATGATTGTAAGTTTTCTAAGCGGTTTCTTGCACGCGTTCTGCATGTACGCAAAGATCATACATTAAGGAAGAAATTTGTTACACATACTCAGTGTCAAACATGTCATTGATCTCCATTATAAATGCGCGCTTATGCGGTGAGTACAAAAAACTACACCCTCTTTTGTGGCGTTCAAAGCAGATACGATATTGTCTTAAGAAAAAATTGGAACCACTACTTTAGGAAAAAAAATACCAAATAACAGGGCATCAAAGACATCATTTTCATATCAGCAAATTTTTTCCTCAACCTGGTTTTCTTAGGAAGAAATGCCAATGCTTTGTATTGTTTTGTTGGGGTGTTGGGTTGTTGTTTCTTTGTTTGTTGGGTTGTTGGGGGTGTTTGTTTTTTTGTTTGTTTTTTCCGGGGGTGGGTTTTTTAATTTGTTTTGTTCTGTTTTAGTTTAGTTCAGTTTATTTCCACACACCACTACAGTAACATAATGAATGAATGTAATACATACTGAAGAATGGCAGATACCAGGCAGAAAGCAAATACTTGTACATGGCCTGGTTCCCTATTTGTCATAATAATATCAATGTGTGACTGTAATTACAAGATATAAAAGAGAGAGAGAGAAAGAGTAAAAAAGTAAATAACTGAAGGTACAGCTGCCCAGCAGAACTAAGCAAGGATCTTTAAAACTCCATGCAGTAATTATGTAAACATCTTAAAAATGAACACCAGAGGACCTGGATTTCTAACATGTCTAACTGTTTTAATTAAGAAATACAGTAGTTCTTGCCTTCACAATGTGAAGCTTGGCTGCTGACCTAGTATTACATGTACATGGACTTAAGTGGACTTCAGTATTGCACTGACTTTATTTCAAGGGGCAGAGGATTATTTTCAAATTTGAACATACATGTAAGGATGCCTAGGTGATATCTGTGTAAGTTTGAAACTGAGATGGTGTTCAGTTTCTGAAAGAGAGGTCAGGTGTGGTCTCTAGGGTTAGACTTTGTGATAACTTGTTACAATTTTTTCTGAATATTACTACTCATCGAGGTTAACTGAGAATTGCTTCAGGCTAACAATCCATACTGGAGATGGGCAGAGCTAACATATTATACGTATATGTACACATTAGTTGGTAATTTGAATCTCAGCTTTTGTAAAATCCCTAGAATGCATGAAACTGACATTATGGACCTCCTGATAGCGCAATTTCAAAGTATGACCATTGTCAATAATAACACTTAAAAATCGGAAGGACTTAATTTTGTAATATTACCTACTTGACTTACATGTACGGTACATGTATTTCTGTAATATTAATATATACATTGATGTCACTACCCCCATCGGGATTTAAGAAGAGTATGAAAAATGTCTTTTTGTCATGAATGGAAAGCCAATTACTTTGAAACCAAGGCAATGTGACATAATTCTTTGTTTATAGTATTGACAATTATAGTAAGGGCGATTTTTCTTCTAATTATTTTTTGAAAAGTGTTTTTTGCAGGCCTTGAAAAAAATGATAGCCACAATTAATGGCCGCTGCCACTACTGCTCGTCTCACTGGCCCAGGTGTCCAACAAAAAAATCTCCGTCTTCACAGCCAGTTTTGCCTTGCCTTATATTTATTGGCTGTCTTGCCTTTTTCCATAAACATCCATAGCCTATTAAAAACACAAAAATCCTTGTTTTCAGATGCTTGCAAAGCCATTGAAAGTGTATTTCGATGTCATGCCACCCTGATCAGCTGTCTTCAAATCTCAAAGAATCGATGTACAGACACTGGCTTCAAAGTCGATTCTACGTGTACACTGAATGTACATGTACATCGTACACATCCACGTGAAGCATGCAGTGTACAAAATGTGCATGTACATGTACAGAATGTGCTGATACTTCAAGCAACGACACCCGCTACAAAAATAAATGCCTCTATGCGTACGCTCACATTCCAGCAGGAGTACCGGTACGTGCAGCAGATTTAATGTACAGCGTCACCTGACTTTCTCTTTCTCAGAAAAGACAATGCTAGAAAGCCAAAAAAAGTTTATGAGGATTCCAAAGTTAAAAAAGCCTGATCACGTACTGTATGTTTAAATGGGAAATTCTGAATTGCGCATGTCAGATTTTGAGAGTACCGGTACTTTGCATGTTCACTGTACCTAATGAGGGCTATGAGGATTCATGCAATGTAAGCAACTATTTTATTTCTACATGTACATGTATGCATTTTTTACTTTTTGGAAAAAGTACCAGACCAAAAAATATTTTCACAGTAGGTTTAGGCCCATTCCTAATTTATTTTGTGAAAATAAAATTGAGAAATAGCAACACAGTGGGCAAAACTAGGAATTTTTTGTCCATACCTCTTTTCGTTATTGCAATTTTAGGGTTTGGCAAGACTTTTGAAAGACTGAGACAAAGAATTTGAAGGTTTCCTGAAATTTTCAACCGTGAAGTTGAGTAGAGAAAAGTGTGAAAGTTTCAGATTTGCTGACAGTTTTTTGCTCAATTTTTTCTCTTCCCAAGCGGAGGCATTTGCATATCAACCAAAACTCAACACCAATTGTGCTTATTCTCACATTGATTGTATGCTCTTGTGAAAGACAAAGACAAAAAATTCAGTCCTCAAGAAGTTCATAAATGAAACTGAGGTCTCTTTGTCGTAATAACACTACAAAGACACAGTATTTAGCCCTGGCATTGCATGTACATGTACAGTGTATGTGCATGTACTACATGTGAAACACACATACATGTACACTGCCATGCATAATATTGGATATATGGAATGCTACGTATTTTATATTCATCTAACTGATCCCGTACATAACACTGTACTCAGACCAACAGCTGGCTATGTACCAGGACGCGTGTACTAACCTATAATCGTTCCACAATGTATTTTCGCAAGACATCTTTATTTGCTGGATCAGTTTGGTGCATATAAAATACATGTATGTAGATAGTGCTGAGTAGACGGTGTCTGAAATAACTCATTAAGTCAAACAAAAAAAATTTAGCTGGATGAAATTGACATCAATGTGTAGTGTGCATGTGGTTGCTGGTCTGTCATGTGCAGTATTTTGTTGTTATGGGAAAACATCTACAATTGAGAAACTTAGTGCAAAAAAAGATAAGAGATCGGGAAAAAATGAAAATAATTCATTACCTTAGCAACCACTTTGTGGCTACCTTTGGTATTCACACAGCATTCCTTTTCTTGATTCTGTGGGTGTTTTTACTTGGTTTAAGCCTTCCTGAGCTCATTCACAGAGTTTCAATGTAATCTATTGTAAATTTCATATCTACAAAGTCTTTAAATTACATGTAGAAGGCTCAATTAATAGAAGGTGGGCAAGTTGCTAAGGACTTTTCTGTATGGTTTAGGAAGGTCTGATCAAGTAACCAATGCACCTGTTTTAAATCGTTATGTGTGCACATTGAGTGGAAGTGCAACATACATTTACATGCAACAAACTAAACTTTTGCTGGTGCCATTATCTACTGTCCTTGGTCCAGCTATTTATGGAAACTGCATAGAATCAGCAATTTTTGTGACCTGTACCACATGCACATGTCCAAGTTCAAGGGCAGTGGAGTACGGACAGGTACATGTATATGTGTCTGCATGTGCTTCAGTAGTCTCCACTTTTATGGTTTCGCTCATCCTCGCCCAGCACCCTTACAATGTGCTGGGAAGGGTAAATGTATTGACTAACAGTGTGTTGAGCATTCATATTGGACAGAGCTCATTTGAATACTAACACAGGTCAAAACTTCTATGTATGCATGGCGTGTGCGCTGAGTGTGTAAGCATTTGATTAGGACAGCAAGTCATCCACAATGCTTTGCATGTTGGTAGCTGTGATGTACATGTACATGTAAGTTACTTTTTATGCTCACCTTATCTTGAAGCTTGTAAGTGAAAAATCCCAATCTCGCATTTGCACAATGAGTCAAATTAATGGACATTTTTTACACCTCTCATTACCTGTGTCTATGCAACAGATAATCAATGGTGACTGATTTTTACTAAAATTAGAATTACTTGCAAACATCTTTTGTCAGTTTTTGCAAGAAACAAAATAATCTGCCTTTTCCGCTCGGAGTTGGTAAAATCCAATCCAAGTTTTCCAAGCCATCTTGTTTCTAATATCCACTTACATGTATATTCAAAGTATCAAAGAGCTTTCTTAGTAAAGTTAATCATCATATGCACTTAAGTTTTTCCCCATATTGTCATTCTCACCTCAGTTCCTTGCTGTCAACAATCTTGACCTAAAAGGTGTGTGTTATCCTGGCAATGGACAAAACTGTTTTTACCTTAACTCTCCAGAACTTTGTGAAATCCTCCAAACCTGAATGATGTACAGACTATATATGCAGAAACTAAATAGTACATTTTGGGGTGTTCTGTGTTACATTTCGGTATTTTCTGTGTTTAGTCCCAGTGCCAGTACCTTCCAAATCACACATGAAACTGGAATTTTTCAAAGGAAATTCCAAGTTGCACAAGAACTTATACGGCATTTTTCAATGTTAAATGGCATACACTAGTAGTAAAAATGGGGGAGATCTCATCAGCTGATCTAAAAGAAAACTAACGCCTGCTAAATTCTGCAAAAAGTTCCAAAACCTCTGATATCAAAGGATCTTAGAGACAAGATTATGTTGAACTGTGAAAAACCAAACCTTTCTCCGTTCAGTTTTCAGTCAGTGTAAAGTGTTCCCCCTCCCCCCAAAAATGATTTTTCTTTAGTTGTACCAAAAATGACATAATTATGCACACACACGTGTACACCTACATAACTGAGTACACATATGGTCAGAGTAACAATTTTAGAAGACCCTGTTTACGATTCCATGAGAACATGTAGTTTTCCACTCTGCACAGTGCATGACATTGTTTTCAGTGCTGCTGGTAGCGACCTTACTGCCATAACACGTTTTGCCACTTAGTTTGATCATAGGGTTATAAAATATGTTTTGATCCTTACTGAAACCAACCCAAGTGTGAAGCTAGGCTGTCTTTGCTTATCTCGTCTCCATGCCGGTGTCAATTTGGCAGAACAGCAAAGAAACTGAGTTGGTTGAAACATCATTGTTTTAGCAGCGGCGGGATAAAGCCAATTCAGTGCAACTTTGAAAGCATTCATTTTGAGTGCAAAAAGTTTCACCAAATCAAGTTCAACTACTATTTTAAGCAAATTTCAAACGGTGTCTGAACATACCAGCACACTAAATTTGCCAATAAAAGAAACATTAAGCATAGCACAAGCAGACAGCCAATCATTGACAATTTATCATTTTCTGAAAACATGTTTCGACTTTGTGACTCAAAGGTATTTATGAGTAGGAATAAAGCCGTGTTCACACTGGACCTTTTTTCTCATGGATTTTACTGAGCCAATGGTCAAATGTGACCAGTGTCCGCACTTGGACTTTTGACACAGGAAAATTTTACTGAGACCACAGGAAAAGTAACCGAGCTGGTAATGCAATAACTTACAAGAGCGCTTTGCGTGACCTTTCTGCATTTATTTTTGTCCTTGGACAAAATTTTACCATCCTCATCACCTGGAAATGGTGCACTCTTAGAAACAGTTTATCTTCCAAGGGTGTCAGTAACGATTTCTGCCATGATTGCAACCAAAAGAGGAAAAAACTTATTCACCACATGCCATACCGCAGCGAAACGTGCAACACGCATGTACAGTTTCCTTTGTGAAGCATGTCACTGTGCTCGGGCCAGATGTATGCGCTACTTGGCCACTTCTCCATGCTTTTACCGACTCGTACTGTCCACACTGGACTTTCCGTTTCAGGAAACCCCTTGGTTTCACTACAGTACCAGCTGTGCTAGTGAATAAAAATTCTGAAGAAACTTGCCGACAGCCTCTCAAAGCCAGGACTGTGAAAGTTCTGATTTCAGATTTTTACTAGCCTCTCCCTGATGTTATTCCCTTGACCTCTGAACCCTCTCATGGCAGTCATTATTACTTACCCACCAGCTAAGATCACAAGCAATGCCAAATCAGATTAACAAGCCAGGAGGACGCCTCCATTAAGTAATAATCACCTTCATTACAAGGTCTTTCAAAAGATTCTTCTTGTTATTCACACAGCTGGTGTGTAGACTCTGTTGTCCTGGGCAGCTCCAACCCTTTCCCCAACACCAACCTCCTCCAGGATTAATATGAGGAGATTAGCGAGTACTTAGGCAAATCCCTTACTGGAATAAATGGCTCCAGACAAAATGCAGCTAAGTGGTTTATGGTTCCTTTACTTGTTTGGCTAGTAGGTGCAAAAACCTCAGTTCCTTCTTAAAAAGAGGATACATGCATGATAAAGTGGTTAATTTCCACACCTCTGTACTTCACTTTGTTTTCACAAGCTGTTTCTCAGTTCCCTGCTCCAAAATCAATTCCATGTACATTTGTCAGACAGTTGGATCTGATCACAACAGTACAGAGTAGGTCAGAAAAAAATATGCATCATACAATTTATGCCTAAACTGGGACCCTTCCAGGATGAAACATTATGATGCCAGCATATTGCCCTACCCTGACCCTGCACTCAAGATTCTTCTCTCAGATGAAGCTGATTCATAGATACACAACCAGAAAGCTGGGGGCTGAGCAATTTATTTGTAAGCCTTGGATTGATCAACAGTGTTTTCTTGCTTCCCCCTTTCACAATGAAGCAGGAACCCTGAAGCCTCGGGCCCACATCAATAAAAGCCCTGGCATGCTGAGTATAGAGAAAATGCCCTCAGATCAGGACCTCTACTTGCTATCACCTTTTTGAATCAGAACAAAGTATCTGGGCGGTATTGATAATTTCTCCTTCTCCAAACAAACAAGTATTAATGGGGTCGGGGCTTGCCAAAGGTAATTAATTCCACTGCAATCCCTTGTCAGACATCAACATGTACATGTAAGTTTTTACTGTTAAAAGACACAAAAGCTCTAAAAGTTTTGTCACAGTACCCCCCACCTGATTCCTTACCCTTTCCTTTTGTTATCTTTTAAGTACTATGCATGGACATCTTCAGACATTCTTCTACACAAAACTGGATGGTTTCCTTATTGTTACATATGCCATGTCTATACTGTGGTACTCGATCTCATTAATATGCACTCCCTAGGGCAGCATTCACTCAATCTGCATCCTCCCCTTCCCTGGGATAACAAATACAGCAAGTAAACAAGGTGATCTTGTCAGGTTTACACACATGAGGCTTAGGATGTGCTCTCCAATCATAAAAGGCCTATCACAGCCCACATAAAGTAGGTTTTTTTCTGATCAAAAGATGTAATCAGACTGAAATTAAGACCCTGTGGTGAAAGTGGCGAGCTAGTCAATTACGTTGTTTGTCTCTCAGCCCCCTTCCTGCCAAACAAAGGGAACACCATGGATACTTGAGGATATCTTGAGGGGTACATTCCGGTGACACAACGGCTCAGACAAAACAGCTTAATGCCTCCGTGATCCTCGATATTGGTTTTCAGATTAAAGATGCTGTTGGATAATGGAGCCACTTTCACTTGTTGCATTAAAAAAAAATCTTGAGTGGGTTTGGTTGCTCAGCAATTGACCAGCACAAATTTATACAGCAGGAGACAGTGACCACCCTGAAGAGAAGAGTTTGTGGAAGCTGAATGAGGCAGGTGGTCGTCAGAACCTGTTCTCATCAAAACCGCTAACACTTTTTCAGGAAGGCACAATTTCTAAATAAAAGCCAACATACTAAGCAGCAGTCAAACAGAGCCTTTTGGAATGCCCTCAACTTTTCTGAGGGAGGGGGTGTCACATGAGAACTGATACAAATGGAGTGGGGATTGGGATGTTATTCCAGGGAGTTTACTGTTCGTTACGTTGATGTGAATAATGGAAGATGTGGTCTGTCAAACACATGCAGAAATCTCAGGCTAAGTCAGCTGAAGTAGCCATTGTGAATGGACTTCAAGAAGAAAAAAAAACATAATCGGACCTCCAAAATATTTCAAAGATCTTATTTGAAAATATTCAATCTTCCCCTTCTTTTGACACTTCACCCATGAACTCAAACAGGGGACAACAAAAGTGTTTCATTAATTTTAAAATTGGGTACTTTGCAACTACTTCTAGAATGTGCAGGAAACGAAGGTGATAATGCTATTGAATTTTTACCTGAATTTGTGCATTAGGCAATGTACATATAAAATGTGACACTATTACTTACACAAGAATTGTATTATATACCGGGTAATATTTGCCACCTGGAGAATTTTCTTTTCAAACACAATATTTTTATTTTTGTTTTGTGAGGGGTTATGTTATTTAGGAAGTTCAGAAAAAGTCTAACCATTATCAGTAGAAAGCATTTTTGAAGGCATTTCAAAGTGTTCTCTGCTTTATGAATAAAAATGTAAGTAAGTGGGTTTTCTAAGTGCTTCTGGTGAATCTTCAAGAAGCCTTTTGATTCCGAAGCATGTCACAGCAATGGACTGGAAGATACCATCCACAAAAAAAAATAAAATACACAGAATTATTCAATATCACCCAATCATCTAGCTAGATTAGCAATGGGCAGGCTATTTATAATGTATCCTTTCCAGGACAGACCTCCAAAATGAAAGGCCAATGTACTGTGAGTCTGTAGCTTTGCTCTATCAATTCCTATCCGTCCTTTCTCAGCCTATCTTCAATTATAGATTGTCGTTAATGAGCTCTGATCCTCTCTTATTGATGTGTTTCTTACCACAGTATACATGTATGCCAGATAATCAGCCAGGCCTTTATGTTCACCCATTGCCAGACTGCACATGATATTATTCCAAAATAACCTGCTGATGGATTTTTTTCTTTCTAATGATTCCTTACCCTCTCACTTTCAGCGGCTCTAACTAAGGACTGAGACAAAAAAAATGGATTGGTTACTGCTTGATGTACATGTACCGGTAGGCTTTGCACACTCAAATGGAGGTATCGCTACATTTAATACAGAGATGTGCCAGTAACAAAAGGGACAAACTTTGTACGTAAAGCATTACCTTACATGTACATGTACTGGTACATGTGTTGGCTGCTAATTAGCAACAAGGTATCAAGACAGGTTTCTACCTACTGACCTACATGTACATGTATAAAAATACTTTTTGTGAATGAATACATGTATAGATACATGAAAAAGACAGAGATGCACCACATGAAAGAGCTCACTTTGTATATTTAATGGTTATAAAAGTACTTGAGTAAATGCCAAAATGTCTGTTTGTTGTCAGGATGCTACTGTAAACACTTTTGCTGAGGTACGTTTTAATGATGGCATCTGCAGGTTAAAGATTCTAAACTGATAAAACCTGGATCAATCCAGTATCAGGGAGTACGTTTTAATGGTTTTCCAGGTGTTCTTCATCAACAAATCAAAAAAATCTCTGCATTTTGCCAATCTGTGCCTTAGTGACAGGAATTTGTTACCAACATAAACGCCAAATTGTGCAGTCTGGTCACAATTCCATTAATGAAATTAGCACATTGTTTAACCTCAGACTGCAGGTGTTACCCAAACAAACTGTCTGGCAATGTGCCAAAGTCAGATTAATAAGTTAATCCATACCCAATAATAATACATACTCCCCCCCCCCCATAATTCTGCTATCCCTTCATTATTTCTTCCCTTGTTCTACCCCGGAGGAGTGCAGCATTACATTGTACATGCAGTCAATAAAACAGCGCTCACTCACAAGAGGATTAATACTAAAAATCAATCCACAGATAGAAGTACCGTACATTGTACAAAGTACATCTACATTGTATGCAGGTCTCTTCCCTTTCTGTCATGTAACATTGAATAGTTTATAGGCTGACATTCTCAATTCCTGTAACACCTGCTTCATATTCAATAAGTACAAGTACCGGTATGTCAAGACAAAAATATCTTTGGCAATAATAATCAAGCAATTGTTGACAGTTTCACTACTGCTGAGGAGGGTCAACATAGTTGGGTGAAACCATTAAACATTAAACTACACAATTCAATGGCCACTTTACTCCAAGTACAAGTAAGTTTGAGAATTACATCAGTTACTGATTACAACTGGAATAAAGCCACTTGAGGAATGTATATCACTGAATTTCATACTCCCTAGAAAATGTAAAATATGTGTTATCCGTCTAATTTCTTCCCAAAACAGTGGATGGCCCCAGGTTTCATTTCACAGAGTAGCTGAGTACAAATATCTGTGATCTGGCACGACAAAATGAGCTTAAAGTCACATTCTGTTCTTTCCTGTTTCAAGGGTTCACAGTCAAATATTGAAGTGGAGGACAATTTGGCATCTTGTAATATTTTGAAAGATTAACCCCTATATTTAATTCCAGTTTTGTTAGCATGATCAGATTTTTAAAAATATCATTTTCTCAGCAATTTCAATGACAGCATTATTTGAGCCTGGTCAGAAATGTTGAAACAATGTTAGATATAAAAACGTAAAGATGCCAGAATAATGCCACCTTGTCACCTCATACTTTTACCCTATGAACATGTTCCATGTACATACCACTGAAAAGCTCTCTTTCTGTTGATTTAAAAATACCAATATCTCAATTTTTGAAAATTCAGACTTTCAGCTCATTTTGTGATGACAGGTCACATTTCTGAATGGCACAGACAGTACATGGACTGGTTCCTGCTCATGATGAAGCAAGTGAAGGAACAGATCTGGTTTACTGAGCTACCAGTAAATTGTTCTCATAACAAAAGTCAGAAGCAGAGTGGCCTTGAATGCCAATCAAATATTTAGATTAGATTTAGATTTCATCAGTGATTGACCAGAACATGTTATGTCTGGCCTTTAAAATTAGAGACTATATATATGAAATATCAACAAACTATCATTTAAAAATGCTTGGAAAAAGTATAGGCAGAAAAACCTATTTAATTAATAAGACTGTAGTGATATAGTCAGTTGCTGATGAAGATACGACAACCTGTGGATTAAAACATTTTGACCAGCACAGTAGCAGATCCAGAGGGGGGTTACACTCAGCGTAGCAGCCCTCTCCCATTTAATTTTACAAGAGAACCAGTACTTTTTCCATTACCATTTTTTTCTTTTGCGGCCAACTAGTTATTAAATAAATTTAATGACGAAAACTACCCCTATTTTGATGCAATTCCTGGTTTGGGTTCAACTCCATTTGGGGCACCCACCTTTTTAGTCAATGCTGGACCTGCCACTGGACCAGACTGTGCTTGTTGCTTGAGTTCAATTACATGTAGACATGTACGTAGCTCACACGCCCCTTAATGTCACTGTTATACTACACCTACACTGTATGCATTTCATTTGACTGGTTCTGTGTTGATTCTTTTTATATTACACACATTTATAAAGGATAAGCAATACTTTCACTTTCACAACTTCAAGAAACAGGCCTTGAAGGGCCAAGGCAATTATTTTTAAAGGTAAATCTGGACAAGTTCAGATATGATGCAGCTACATGCATGTACAGCATCTCTCCTACACCATAACTCTGTTTGTGGTCTAAACCAAGAAAGTACCAAATTAGTTAACTTTTATTATTAAATAAATTTAGTTATGAGTAAGAGTGATGCATCTTGTACACATGCAAATTAAACTGGTATGCTGGAGTATTACTGACAACAATTTATGTCCATTAAAATTATATTAATCAGTTGATGAAAGCTTTCAAACTTCTGGTACTTTGACCATCTATATGTACATGTACATGTACCATCATCTTTGACTATACAGACTAAATTAAATTGGAAAAGTTTTTCAGTAGTAATTACATCTGCTGATGATGGGATATTTACATACTGTGTCTAATCTTAAGGGAAAAAAATTTTTCTATGACTAGAATCAATTGGCAGGCAGTAGAGAACGCACAATACTTGTTCAAGCAAAGAAAGCTTGCATTGCAAATGACACTCAGAAGTATGCATATATTCTGACACAAAACCCATCAGACAGCCTCTCTCTCTCACAGAAACTTGGCCTTGCAAATCTCCCCTCAACATTAAATGTCAAATGGTACCAGTACATGAACATTTCGTCATGTGCCAGGCAGCACTTAGCACTTAGGCCCTTTTGCCAGGAAGCATGACCACTGCCTAAAAACTTCTTGTGACAAAAGGACAAAAGTATGCAACATATGTATGATATATGAAGAATTCTTGGCAAAAAGTAAAAACAAATTCCAAAGTCCTTTAATAAGTTGTTCAAAGGTTGTTTTTTGTACAGCCCAGGTTGATTTCCTAGTAAATTATATCCGGGAACATTTTTTCTGCTGTGATCATGCTTCCCGGCGAAAGGGCGTAAGTGCGCTTATGCCCTTCTGCCGGGCACCTGACGATTTACACTATGACAATACCACATGTACATCATACATACAATACTGTCATGTACATGTGCAATACCGTCATGAACAAATGAAATGAAACAAATCTAACCACATGTGTAAATTTTCAAGATATACATGTATTACAATGTCTAATCCAGCAACAAAAAGTACAGCACCAACAATGACAATATGATGGCGCCTTCTTACCTCTTTTCTGCATGAATGAGAACAGCTCATTCAGAAATTCCTTCCTCTTTCGATCATCAGACAATTCATAAAGCTGTAACAAAGATGAAAATTGTTGAATTTTAATGTGTTGCTAGCATCTCACATGTTTATTTAAGGTACAGTTTATCTTTTGTCATTTGTGTATTATGTTTCTTGAGGCAACACAATTACTCCAAATCTAAAGAATGCAACCTAAGAGCAAACCTGATGAGTTTCAACTGGTTCAGCAAATGTACCGGGGTATGTATATTCCAACAAAAACAATATTCTAGGATTCTGATTTCAGATCAAAAGTTGCTCAGTCATGTATTGACAATTTGAACTGCGCCTGAATTCGACATCTGGGACACGTTCTCACACTCAGTTGAATGACGTCACGCACTGAGCCAACGAATTATAGTAATCACTTCTGCATGCATGTGTTGTGGCAATGTTTGAGTATGCTTCTAATAGCAGTTTTCAAAAAATGCATCTTTAGACGCATCATTGGAAGCAGCCTTCTTCCATTATTTTCTTCAAAATGATAGCTTGCCAAAAAGATTGTCTTCACAGGGAGTTTAGTCCAATAACCATATTTTAACCAAGTATGCTTTTCGACGATAATTTTGTCAGTATTTTTTGAATAACTGCAAATAATGGACTGCACACTTAAAAACAAGTAAGCAGCCAACAGTTTTCCTGATGAAAGGAGGACCTTTTTGTTGTCTTAATAAGGCATTTCTGTAGAAGACTTAGTCTTCTGAATATGCCTCTGTATTTGCCTCCTTTTATTTCAATGTCTCATGGTCTTATTTAACTTTCACTCTTGTAGTCATAAATCTTTCATTTATTGACCTTGTGTATAACTTGATTGCAAAACGGAAATAAATGTTGAGTCAAAAAAATGACAATTTTTTAAAGCTTTTTTATTTGGCTCCACGCATGAACCTCTCACATGTACACTATATGCCTTCACATGTACATGTACAGTATGTATGAACTTCACTTTAATATGACACGTGCAGTAAATTGGTATGGCCACAATTTACACTTTATCTGCCAAAATTAATCTAAGAAGGCTTTTTAAGATTACATTGCAAATCAAGTTCATTCCAGTCTGCTGTTCATTTCAGGCATGAGAACGTGATGAGTGCATGTATTTAATTCAAAAGATTTCCAAATAATTCTTTTCTGCCTCCATCTTCATATGATTTTCTGGCATCTATTTACTGTGTGCTAACAAATACCAACAAACACTGGGTGATTTGGGTACATCTGATTCATAGTCCAGAGCCCCCAATAAAACACAGCTGATCACTACTTAACAAGTCAACATGAAACACGATGCCTGAGAACAGACAAATATCTACTTCTGCTTTATTGTTATTTTTAATACAATCATCTTCATTAATTCCCTTAAAAGTTGATGGTATTTGAAGGTCAGGAAAACTAGAAAATTGATAAAATAGTTTCTTTTAGATCATTCATAAATAACGGTCAGTTTAAAGTTGTCTTGCATCTTTATCGCTGAGACCTAAGAAAGATGCAGTTAAAAATGTCTTCTTGATGCAATGCTGATACATGATATTGTCTGCTACTCAGCACATAGGTGCAATTAGGCCATCTGTTGCATTAGGAGTCGTGCAAACAAAACAAAATATGCTCATATGTCCCTCTACCAGCAAGATGATCAGATATACATGTACTTGTACATGAGCATGTACGAATGAATGTACATGACATGAATGATAATGTGATGCCCCAGTATTACATTTCATTTGCAATATTTCCAGCAAGTAAAAGTAATGGACATGATTAACCCCCCCCCAAGTAAATGTAATGGACATGAGTGACCCCCGCAAGTAAATGTAATGGACATGAGTGACCCCCGCAAGTAAATGTAATGGACATGAGTGACCCCCGCAAGTAAATGTAACGGATATGAGTGACTACGATCCTGCCAGTACTGATAGTTTTTTCTACATACATGTTGACATGAAGAAATATCAATTTGATCTTATAAACTCTGTATAAACTACTGCAATGTCAATGGAGGTATGGAACATGTGGCAAAATTTCAAATAAAATTGGTCTGGCTCTGTTTTCCATTATTATCGAGTGCTCAGTTTCAAGAGGCAAAAACAAATAACTTGTGTTTTATATGTATCTGTACTTAATAATTTCACAGAAAAATGGCCGTGAATATGGATGTATATGTAGCAAGGGTTGCATGAATTAAGGGTAAAATTAAGAAAACCAATCAAGCTCGTAAAAGTTCTTGAGGGCAATGACATAAACAGTGACCTACATGTACATGCACATGTACTGAGGAAAATACACCCACAACTACAAGGAACTGAAGTAATGCCTTTGCTGCACTAATGGCATCATGGGGATTTGAGGTAATATGCTGAAAATGTAGAGTGTGTTGTACATTAATTGTTGTGGAAGGGTAGAGTGTCATAAACATGTCTTCATGATTAATTTTGTCATTGCAGAGGCTGGATCCAAACTACACGAATGAGATAGTAGTAATAAACTCAAGAGAACATAATAATGTACACCATATGACCTGTCTGGTCTCAAGAGGACTGACTGCAAGAACAATCAACCTACATCACAGTGTGCTGTGACAGTGAAAAGAACTGCATGTACAGCATGCATATGCAATCCCCACCTGATCAAAAGTTAATTTGTCTCAACAGACCATGTCTATTAGCACAAATGCCAAATTGTGAACATACTACCTGTAATTAATACATGTATGTAGTCAGGGCCAATTAATTTATGGATGAACAGTCACTTCGTTATTTCTGAGGGCAATCACCTCGGCCAGGTCTTGGAGCTGACAGCAAGATTGCATTGAGTACAAACACATCGAACAGCTCAAGACCTTGTGTCTGCTCATGATAGGTACATGTATGTTGTATGCATGAATCTGTACACACAAACTAGGTGTGTACACTATATACACACGTACAGTACACTGTACATGTACACTGTACAGGTGATCAGGTTATGAAGGGGCAACACACATTATGCATGGGACCAAAATTGTTATAGCTAGAGTACCGAAGTGAATGTGTCACACATACAGTCCTGTGTGTAAAAGGCATTACATGTACTAGTACATGATGTAAGAACCAGTGTGTGAACCAACAAACATACTGTACATGTACCCCATTAGCTTACACTATCTGGTTCACAGTGACATCACACTTCGGTACCAACCAAGTCATTTTTTAAAGTCAAGTCAAGTTTTCACAAGTCTGGTGTTGATTATAGTATGGGGGTAGTACATGTACAGTGTAGTTCTTTTCCAGCCCTTTAAAGAAATTTCTTCTGTTATACTTTCAGATCATGTACAAGTATGGCGTATAAATAATTGCTGCGCTGATGAACGAATAACACAACTTCTGAGAAAACACACGCCTCATGATCGCAGTTTGCGACCCACCTGGGTGGGCCTGACTGCACACTGCATGGAGAAAAAGGCAGCTTGCTTTTGTACGCTCCCTAGCTTACATGTGCATGTACATTAAAAGGGCTTCTTTTTAACCAATTATGTGTGGACACCCAAAAGTATATTTATTATTTTCAATAAAAATATACCACAAAGCTAAATTTAATCTAGTTGCAAGTCATGTTCTTCCAAGTCAAGTCCTAAGTCTTATTTTATCCAAGTCAAGTGCTCTCTCAGGTCAAAAAGTCCCACTGAAGTCAGAGTCAGCAACTGACGTCAACAGCACTGGTTCTAAGAACAATTTTTTGGTCATTACAAGTCGGTCCTGACTTCTTTTACAAAAGAAACAGGCCCCTTAATGTAATGGAGACCTGTTATGTTCATACATTATATGTACATGTACATGCATGTATGCTGCAGACACCAGTAATTGAATAAATATTATGTACCGGTATGTCACTGTTGTTCACATTCATAAAAAGATGTCACAACAAACATACGGATACATAACATTGTTTGTAACTAATCCACACAGTACAAAAGTTCATTTACATGTACATGTATGTGGAAGACAGCAAAGTCTTTTGAAATGCTTGTGTCAAAAAATCAGTCTGGACAATTTATTACATCAAAACAAGTTAGAAGCGCCTTCCACACAGGAAATCAAAAATAGAATTATTTCATAACAAAGGATATCCACAATCCATCGGGTGCCAATTTCTTTGATAATCACATTTTCATCAGACGGAACTAGCCAATAAGAGCGGGCGTAATTAAGGTGGAAACTGCCATGGCAGGAAGCCAAGACGCAAGAAAACAAAAGGTGTTTCTGGCAGATAAAAATCAGGGGAAAAAAATCAAGTCTGAAGGAAGTCTGGGGGTAGAAGGGCAGAAAACTGCTTTCATCATTAAAACTGCTAGTTGCGTTAGTGACTGATCAACTGAACATACATGCACAGAACTGTTTTTTGTAAAGGACATTCATGAGTTTTAGAGTAAACATACATACATGTATATATACATGTACATGTATATGCATATGTAACCATTAAAGTGAAGGAAGTATTCCTCTTTCACCTAACAATAAATGAACAGGAATGTACGTAGAAATCACCTCATATATAATCTCATTATAACAATCTCAAAGGTTAAATGTAAACCCAGGTCCAACCCTGGACCATTTGACATTTAAATTTGTAGCTGCAACAAATTTTTCTTAGACATAATTATTCTGCAACTTTGCACTGTGCTTCAATGTATGAAAACCCTTAGTTACATTGCAATGTGGTTAAATGCATTGAAAAGTGCACTTTTTTAACTTAAAATTATGGGGTAGCCATGCTTTCCTGGACAACCAAGGGCACTGTTGAGGGCGTCACCCAGGGAAGACATACTACGATTTATAGGTTTTTCTGTTCAATCATAAACCAAGAATGTACTTACTGAAAACAATTGAGAAAGGGATTGATGCTTGATTATTACTATAAAATCTTCAAAACTTGCAGCACTTTTTTGTGTACAAACCAATGTATAACATTGGGACTTTCTTCTAGAATGACATCACAGTTATGGAAATTTCATGAAAACCAAAATCACACATAGACCAAAAGGGCATTTAATACCCTTTGAAATAGTGAAACAAAAGTTGGAAATAAGGTTATTCAGAAACAAAGGTACATTTTGAAAGTCTGAACTGGAAACTAAAACAAATTGATAGCAGTTACCCTTTAACATAAAGTACAATTTGAGTCAGACTTATACCAGAAATTCAGGTTGGCATAGGTTTGCTGTTGGAATCACACATTTCTCGCCTTCCAATGCATTCTTAGTTCATCTCTAATGATTCCTCCAATCCCTTTAGTTAGATTATTCCTGCAAGATTCCCAAATATTTCACATTAATGTGGGTTTTCTTCAATGTCTTCTCTTGACTGATTTCATCAGGCTTAATGTACCTATTTCATCTTGAACATCATAAATATTTTATTCAGGAGTTATGATTCTGTTCCCTGGCCATTAAAAAAACAGGATAACGAAACAAAAACATGTATACAAATAAAATCTGAAATGTGGTGCATGTAGAGACTTACATGTATGAAATACACAGCCAATAAGATATAATTGCCTTTCTCATTATGACAGCTAGATAACCCCAAGAAGGTCATTCCTGATATTCATACTTTAACAGAGGAAAAATATGTAGATCAGTTTGCCTTGTGACGCTCAGCTCTTAGTCTTTCTTTTATTCTTCACATAGCAGTCCAATTATTGAAACTCATGTTGCAGGTGATGTCTTTCAGAACTGTTCCGCACAACCATCTATGGATTACCTCTCAGGGAATTTTAACTCCGGTTACAACAAAGAATACGGTAGATACATGTACCTTATAAAAGGTGGAACTGTTTCTGTTCAGTTACAAAGGCATTATATGATACTTGGCAATACTTAAATGTACATGTATGTAAGTATAATACATGTACATGTACCAGTATCATATGGCATTCAGACTGGACTGAACATTCAATAGTGATAAACTTTGGAAGAAAAAGCGGTGAATTTGCATATAAGGCCCTTCCAGTCAATAAAATGGGGTATACATGTATGGTAGGTGCCAGTGATAGCTGCTACTAGAACTCCCTTGCAACATCTTTTCCAATATCCCTGCATGCATTCCTGCTCCATTCAAAGAAGAAAACTAAGAGACATGTTATTATTTATTCAATCAATCATTGGCCGATTCAGCTGTGACTGAACCCTCCCTCATTGAAGTCACTTTAAAATACAGTAGACCCAGCATCAATCCACTTTTTTTCTCCTAGATTACAACTGCCAGTGATGTACCTGTCACTACCTTGGTGTCCTGCGACAGATGGCTCAATGCTCCCTGATAAAAGACGCCATTGAAATAACAAGACCCTACGGATGTAATCCCTACTTTCATTGATCGGTTCTTATCTCTTTTCAGCACTCCTTCAGGTAATTTTTTATAAGGAAGGATGAGGAGCAAGGAACATGGGGTCTATAGTGGCGCTACATGTTATCAGACAAAGGCAGGTGAATTATTAATGGATGGGGATCAGGCTGGCATTTTAGCCGAGTCTTGAGATGCAAAGCAAGCTAGTGATTCTTATTTGGTAAATGGTAGATGAAATGATAGCTTCTGGCCATGGGGATCTAAAAGTGAGAATGTGAGAGGTTGCCAAGCCACTTTTACATTACATGTACATGGCGTCTGACATGGTTGAAAGTTAAAAACAAACCAAAAAAGAAAACACTGCACTTGTACAGGTGCTCGATTGATTGAGGGAGATATTGAAAGGTCCTTAACACTTTGTGCATTGACTTTGTACATTAAGTAGAAACACAACTGAAATATGGAAATACAAACATGCTTAAATTAAATGTACATGTACATGTACCAGTAAGTCCTGAAAAAAATTGGAAATTTAAGGGCTATTGAACCATCCAGTGTCCAGTGAGGAAACTTCTCCAGAATTACTCTTTATGCAACCAGCCAAAGACCTGTAACATTCCTCCCTGGATTTCCCCACTGGCAAACAGATTATCCAATACTAAGAAACACCTGATAATGCAAACACAACCACTGGAGACTCTGTGCGTAAGAACAAACAGTAGCAAGGTCCTGTTAGTAGGCCATGAAATCCAGCACTGGGAAAATGAGAACACAGCACAGGAAATAGGGGAGCAAAGTGGGATTCGAGAATAGCACACAGTCACAACAGAAATGTTGCAGTTTATTCAACCTTTTTTTGACAGGTGACTGGTCTGACCAGTCATCAGACCACACTTTTAAACCAGACTCTGCAAACAATTTATCAATATTCCTTTTGCACACACATTCACTGTCTGATGACTAGACCATTGCATACTACATGTACATGTATACATGTACAAATGTGCTTCCAAGATTGAAACTCATTTCAAACATTTAAGATGTGCATTTCTAAAAATTAAATAAAAACTTCCAGAGGTTATGAAGCACATCTTGAAATTAATGGCAAATACATGTACATAAGACTGTCCTTTCCTTTGAGAACACAATGGTATTGTTATTGGATCAACAACAGAAAGTGCAAACTGCATTTAATGTTGAAACAAAATCCGTGGTTTCAGGTAGTGACTCATCAAGAAAGAATCAGTCATCTATAGGAAATGAATCTCCTTAAACACCAGAGTATCGGCCAGCAGATCATGTCACTTTTGTCAAACATATTTTGAGTCGCAGTGCAAGCTGCACCTGAAATGTTAGCATGCAGGGTTCCAACATACAAGTACGTGTACATGTACAATGTACATGTAACACTACTCCAGTGGCCAAATGCCAGTCAGAATCATCACAGACAAATAAAATCCTTATTGATGAGGTCCAGGGACCGGTCAAGGTATATTTCCCCCAATTTTATTAAATATCTGCTCCCATTAAAAGGAAAACTATTACATTTATAAACCTAAAGAAAAAGGAGTATTAGTTTATCTTTAAAAACTACTTACAATGATGTGACAAGATTTTTCACCGCATGCTGTGATGTGGTGAAAACACATTCCGCATAAGAGCCAGGAGCAAGGAGCTATTGTGCACAGATGACTGTACACGTATATGTGTCCTGATTCAACAATAATGCAGTACAAACAATGTTGGAAATGATCTGAAATATCAAAGCATTTGATGAACTTAATGAGCAAATTTACAAAATGGGTTTCTCTTTTCTGTACTTCATTTTCAAGTACTCATTTAGGGGTCAAAATCCTTGTCTCACACGTACCAGTAGTACAATGACAAAGTGTGATTTTTCATGTGACTGTCACCTGGTTGGCATACAGTGTGAGCACCAGTGGCCAGTACACACATGTATCATGTACCTGTGACACAAACTGTGTTGGCCTTTGTTCTTTAACAAGTACAACTTTAATTTTTTTTTTTTTTGAGTCATTTCAACAGTTGAAAATCCTTGATATTCACACATTTCAGTTTCCAAGGACTAAGATTTGACAACTTTCACGAATAGAGGCATTCTGCAACAATTTAGCAGAATGAAGTACGTGTACGTAAAGTTTGGGAGCAAAAGGCTAGTGTTTGGTATTGCTGAATGTTCAGTGAATACTGTCTATTCATTGGCCCAGAATGATCATATGACAAGGCAATATACGCATATATCACACTCACCGTGAAACATCTCATTCTGCCAATAACACGTGCATGCGCATGAGACAGAAGAGTTTCGGGATGTTTGAGAGTGACCACTTTTGCTCATTTAGTCAGTTTTGCGTTGTACCCATGATACATTTTGTGCATGATTTACCAGGGAATTTGATCAATGGTCACGCTCGTACAACAGACTCGTTCCAGTCTCCGCAGCGTACAAAGTAATGCAGGGACTGCTAATCAGACTACATTACATGTGAACTTATACTCGCTGGTACCTGCACTACTTTCACATTAAAGTTTATGCAATTAAAGACAGTGAGGGAACAATGCATTTGCAGGTGATATCATTTACATCTGTTTTAATTATACAGTTTGACACTAGGCCTAACATCTTCTAAACTTTTGAAATTCAGAGCTTGTTTCCTTGGATAAATTCTTTAAAACAGAGGTATGACAAAACAATTGTTTGCCCCTGGGCGCAATGCTCTTACATCAGAGCAGTCAAAAAAAGTGTAGATGTAATTATACAAAAGTACAAGGAAACAGATCTATAAAGCACATTTCTTTCCAAAGCAGATACATATTCATATTTAAACATACTTAACTCGAGCACAACCACTCACTATTAAGAGTCCCAATTTACATACATCATGTACTCAAACTCCAAAAAGAAAGAACCACGGATGAAGTACGGTACAGGTACAATGTACCGGTACATGTAGTTTCTTGTGTCTCTTGCCACAGCTTCAACTTTAAACGTTTTATTTCTTGTCCAAAATAAAATTGACTGGCTCTAAATTGAAAAGGGAAAAAAATCCAATACAGAACAATGTTGTTGCAATTTTATAATTTATTTCATTGAATTTTTATGTATGATGTCTAATACATGTACCCTGGGCCTGTTCATATTCAGAAAGAAAATTCCCAACACATTCAGCAATAAAGGATATTAATTTACAAGTACATGTAGTGGAGATGCAAATTTCAAATTTTTTGCACTTTTTACGGAAATCTGTCTTATCAAAACACTTCACAATTCTATTCCTCAGTTGAGTGGACAATATAAGGTAAATTTGTTATCTTTTATTACAAGGTAATTTTAAAAATCTAATGCACACACCAGCCCAATTTGTGACAGACCAGTCAAGATAAACATACCAGTACGTGTACGTATTGACTGCACTGATCCAAATGGCCAGTAGAAAAAAAGGTTATTGTACAACCTGGATTGCTTTGGGGGATGGGAACATGAACTCCAAATTAACAGTCTATGTAAAGTAAACATATTTTTAAAGAATATTTTGGCAAGTTTATTTAACATGTACCTTTGTGTAAGTTACCCGTATACAAAATTTCATGTTCAGCTATTCCACTGGAAATCATTTGACATGAAATGAAATTATCATCACAGGGAAATGGCCTGATGGAAGACCAAGCGGTAGCGGTACCTTGAAAGTTATACACCGGTACAACGTTAACTCATAACTGGCATCAAAGCATTGTCCAATGTTGACAATATTAGTATAAACTGGGCATATGGAAGATCTGTTGTGATCCGACGGTCATATCCTTTGAATGGACCATTAAACCATAGGCTCTACATGTACATGTATGTACAGTAGTGGATCATCAGTGCACTTAACAGAATTTATAAAGTGTGTACAAATCCTACAGCATAGAAGAATAAGAATTTGGCACAGAGTTTCTGGTCAGAAATGGGAAACGGCAAAATTGGTAATGGATGTCTCATATCATCATATCATTGCTAAATTATTAAGAGCACACACATTCAAAAAATTGCACAGTCTTTCGTTCTTTGGCATTTTTCAATGTGCTTTGTTTTAACGTTTGAAACTTTGGTTAAAAAAAATTGTTTTTTTCAATGGGCATACATTTGTGGACCCCCAACGCAAACTGAGTGAATGTGGACATACCATTCATGTACTGCACATGTACAGTGTATGGACACGTACAGTTTGGGGTATTTTTTTCATCTTTGTCTTTAAAAAAAAAAATATCTAAGAGAAAAGCAAACTGAACAACACTGACCTGCTTAAACTGCTCCTCAAAGGTCCATTCTGACTGCCCTCCTACCCCCGGCTTCCCTGCCTCCTTGAATACTGTTGGTGAGACAGGCTTGGTGTCTTCAGAGATGTTGTTCTCATCTTCAGAATACAGGCTGGAATCGGAGGGTTTCTCCAGTTTAATGGAATAGTCCTCTGGTTGGTTTGAGCAACTGAGAGAGTTGGCCTCATCATCAGACGAGCACCTCTCACTCTGACACCTCTCGAAGGGGGTTCTCTCTGTGCAACCTCTTCCTTGTGAGAACCTCTCTGAGGTCTCTGGTGAGGAGGGACTTTCTGAGGGTGACTTCTCAACGCTGGGTCTCTCCAAAGACCTCTCTGTAGACGATCGCTTTAGTGAAGACCTATCACACGCTCTGTCACCCTGTGCAGCATATTCTCTAATTGCTGAAGTGGGCGACAGTGATTTCCTTCTTCTGTGAGATTCATAGTGAACAGGGCCTCCATTTACCGGGGGAGGAGTCTTTGGATGTCTGGGTGGTGAGGTTTTATAATGCCTCGGAGGGAATATCGGATGAGGGTTTGGACTCAGTTTGCTTGTGTTTAGGTGTCTGAGGGACAAGTCAATTTCTTTATCCTCAGCTGTCAATTTGTCTTCTTCCAGCTCCTCTTCATCCCCATAATTCAGTTCCCCATCCATTTCATCGGAATCATAATCATCTCGCCCGTTCATCATCTCCAGACGACGCAAGATCTCTTGCCGTCTGGCATGACTGACAGAGAATGTAGATGTCATGGCTTGACTGTAGAAGGGATGGTGATGCTTTGGCTGGGCAAAAGAACACAAAAAAGAAACCAAGCATAATAAGTTTCCAACTGAGATAATTTTTGCAGTTCAATGAAGGGACCACTGGACGTACATGTACAGTATGTACATGTCTTGCTGCATGGTACCCGGTACAGGTGCGGTACTATACATGTACATGTATACCATCTCACTTCACCTGATCCTCTTCAAACCTACGAATGCAATGTGAATGTCCCTTAATGATCACAAAGAAAACATTTACATTGACAAAACTACATTGAAATACAAAAAGAATGAAAATACTGAAGTCAAGACACACAACACTTGCACAACCAAGCCATACTTAACATGTACAAGTTGGTGATCATGAGGAAACACTCAAAGACTAATAATACATTAAAATACAATAAATATCCTTCAACCTTCTACTGCATTTCAACATGATTTACTTTGACTGTTAGATCTTTTTAAAAAATCAAATCTCTGGAATAAGATACTGTCACACTTAAAAGTTTGATTAATCTACCAGTAAGTTACATTTATTTGCTCACTGTTTTCAGGGTTTTTCACAGTAAGTTGGTTTCTGGTTATCCAGGTTTGTGTCAAGATGTTTACTCAAATTTAGGGACTTCCTAGAAAAATCAGAAATTCCCAGAGCATTCTACACGTACATGTAGGATACCAGGATAAACAGGGTACTTGTGAGTCATGCAATGAATCCTATCGATGTCAAGTAATAGTAACACAAGTCATATAAATTTTATTTCTAATAAATTTAGTCTGGAATTGAAGAGGTTTTTTGGCTTATCTTTATCTCAAAACACACAAAAATGCCCAAACTGTCTAAGTTTTGTCATGCTGTCGTTCAAGCCCAAGCTACGTGTATTTTTACCAGAAGGCTTTTTATTGGTGAAAATCTGCTGATGCGTAAATGACTCCATTTCACACAAGTTATGTCTCACCTTGACAAAAGTTTCAATTTTTTTGATCACTATAGAAAAAAATTGCTTTGGGACAAAAGTACATGTAATGTACATGTACATACAGTGCTGTAAAATATGCACCTCTGAGCTGTGTGAATCATGAATTGCGCATTATGAGTAAGTTGCATGTTGTGATTTACCGTGGTACACTGCGCTTTTTAAGCCTTGTGTACATTAAGCTGTCCCAGGGAAAAAACATTTTGCGTGTATTACGAATGCTTTCCCAAACTTGTACTGAGAACAACATCGTTACAAAGGAACTGATGCATGGCCAAGTTGTATTAGCTGAAATGAGCTTTAATGATAGCAAGTCATGAATTGCACTAAATTGAGATCATCAACATCAGTACTATCCATGGTGAGAACTGAATGAATGCCAGACGGTCAGCATAGTTATGGTATCTCAAAAACATATACAAGCTACTGTCACTGCACTAATAATCAATTCAACGTTATGATGAGAATGTTGAAAAGATAATGCTGCTTGCTTCATATATTCACACCCTTGTAGCATGCTTTTTTAAAAAGGGTTCATGGAGATTTTATGCCTTTTTAACATTCCCATTATTCTAACAGAAAAGAATTCCACTTGAATTGCCACGTGACACCCTATGCACAAAGTCCATGAGACTGGTCTCATTTTATTCAATGCTCATGTAAATTTGACTTTAGAGAACATTTATTGCTTTCAGACAGCTGAACAGTCACTACAGAGGAAGCATTAGTGGTGTCTGTACTGTATACTCTGTCCCTCTTAAGTCATTTTCAAGTAACCTGACCTTGCTGAAAGTTCTGTTTCATCTTAAAAACATGACACCCTATGCATTAGAAAGAAAGCAGTGTTGTAACTCCACTATCCCGTATTTAGTATACCATGTATAGTTCCAATGATGGCCAGTCACGAAAAATACATGTATATCAATAGAGAAACACTAATTTTGGAACTAAGAAATATTTTTTATTCAATGAAACATTAATTTTTCATGACTCCATGCAGGATTTGTACAGAACCAACAAGGTTAATTCTTTAATCATTCCATTAACATGACTTAAATTAAATCAAAACTTACATGTATCTCAGAGTACCCAAACTCTATTGCATTAGGTACAAAAAAAATAATTGTTTGTACAGATGAACCAACATGTTAGTGTGTTGAAAGAGATTAACAATTTTTAGCCCTGATTAAACTTTATAATTATGCATAATTGAATAACACAGAGTATCCTATTATCTGCTCATAGTAGTCATAGTGTATACATGATACACAGACTGACAGAGCTACCTTTCAAATATTGTGTATAGTCTGCAAACAGTTCACAAAAGTAAGTTTTTAATTAATTGATTGATTCTCATTTGTTTACCATGTGTTTGGACATACGGTTACTGCCAAGGGACAATTATCCAGCCCAAAAAAAATGTTAAGTTCTTTTATACTTCCCCCCCCCGCGATCCTAGGCACTTGCTGCAGTACAGTGGATGGAATAATCACAGCACGCGAAAGTGCTTGATACCAGTGTACACTCACAACAAAAAGACTCTGAAACGCCAATAAATTTACCGGTAAAATGCGGTGCTGCGGTTGTACCCCGTTGCTGCGCCCTTGCTCCAAGACCTCTCCAGTCCTCTCCATCTTATCATGAATGCTGCAAGTTTATTGGCGAGTCGGAAAAATTTCTTGAGGTGTTCGTTTCCAAACGTGAGGGGCCGGGTGCCAACCAGACGTAAGATCGAGGTTTTTACTATGCGCGCTGAGGGTGATCAGACCAACATTATAAAGTGACACTGTAGCGTACTTGTCCGTTGATAGGCGTATAGCCGATGTGCCGGACAATATACAGTACATGTACAGTACATTCACATGCAGTACAGGTACGTTAGATCGGATGTGTAGCCGATGTGCTTGTCAACAGTCTACACGGCACTATACTGCTCATGCAACAGCGCCGCCTTAAAGCATAAGCCTGGCCCAAGCACCACGTGTATTGGTGATGGTGATCAACAAATAGTGAAAAGTGTGGTCTTCAAAATAAACAACCACGACACAGCAGTCAGTATGCAGTTTCGGTGGTCCAACGTGTATAAGTAAAGCTTCCAGCATCCCTGAATAAAGCACAATGATAACACCAACGCGTCTCATTGGAATGTAAAAATGATCACAAAAAAGAACACTTGTGGACCCAGGCGGCGGTAATTTTGGTAGACGATCTAATTAACGCGGTGAAATTAGAGGAAGCAGCGGTATAAATCTAGGAAAGTGGTTAGAGATAGGGGACAAGACTGGAGTTGAAAACGGGGGTGGGGCGGCATGCAGAAGGATTCTTGCGTGGTGCAAGAGAGACCTTTTCACTAATAAATTCACAAGTATAGCACCCATGCACACAAAATGGTCTTGGCGGCAAGAAGTGTGAGCGGGCCATTGAAACCGTACAGGGCCGGGGTGCGACTTTGCCAATCATTTTCTTTCAGGCTTTCTGGCTTTCTTAGTTTGTTTGTTGGGTTGTTGGGGTGTTTGTTTGTTCGTTCGTTCGTTCGTTCGTTCGTTTGTTTGTTGGGTTTTTTTTCAGAAAATCCAATTAAGTCGTTTTTGCTATTAGTTTCCAATCTAGGCGGAATTTTTAGTGCTCTGTTAAAAGGCTTTGTACTCATGATTGTTCCTGTGTGCAAGAGATCGCCGTTTCTAATAGTATGGCCCCCTTCCATCACAAGGAGTATGAATTACATCGCTTGTGTTCTTAAATGACATTGTTAGGGGCCGTCCATAAAGTACGTAGGCATTAAATGCCGACTTTTCAGACCCCCCCCCGGTACGCGTGGCTTACGTACGTACGCAGTAGCTCCAACCCCCCCCCCCCGTACGCATCCGCATTCCACGGCACTCTACCACACGCATACGCATTCCTCATTCCTCGGCATGTCATTTTTGCTTATCAAGTGGAAAAGTGCTGCCATGCTTCGATACGTATTCACACCATCCTGTTGCAACGTTTAGATTCTACAGTTGGGATATCTGGCAAAGTTCTGGCCTGGTTTTTATTCAGGGTACTCGTCAGAGAAATTTGATCTACACTGTGATGTCCCTCAAGGGTCTTGCTTAGGGCCACTTATATTTACGGTTTATGCTTCTAAAATATTTGACATCATTGAAGACCATTTACCTGATGTCCACTGTTATGCAGACGACACACAGTTGTATTTATCATTTAAACCTGATGGCACTTCCTGCCAAACTGCTCTAGTTGTAATGGAAAGTTGCATTCTGGACATTAGAAATTGGATGCTGCACGACAGGCTAACGATCATTGATGCTAAGTGTGAATTCCTGATTATTGGAACTAGGTAACAGTTGCAGAAAATAAACATTTCCAACGTCACTGTGAGCGATTCCGTAATCCCTCCATCAACGTGCGTCAGGAATTTGGGATCATGGTTCGACTCGTAAATGGCAATGGGCATCCACATCACTAAGGCGTGTTATGCAGCATTTTTCCACCTTCATAATCTTAGTCGAATCTAGTCTGGATACCAGACCTGATGATTCTGACTATTCTACGAATCAAGGGTCCGGTATTGCCCAATGTGCACGTGACCAAGACTGGAGGAATTCCTCCAATTTTCCGGAAATAGCCGAAATATTCCGAAGTCGTCTCGTCTATATTCGGAATTTTCGGATGGTACCATTGATGTCCGGTTATTTCCGGCTGGGTAGGTAGGCTAGCTGTTGATCGTAAACTCCCGTATCCTAACAGCAGCTGTTGATCTTATAATATTTGACTTTACCGCACCTAGACCTCTTACGAATACGCCAACACCCATGTTTCAACCTCTAACACCAATACACTCCTTCACTGGTAACCTGTTTTGTACAGGATTAACTTCAAAATCATCCTGTTAGCATACGAGGCCATCCATGGTCTTGCTCCTAGATACTTAATGAATCTTGTCATCATTAAGGAGTCTAGATATCATCTCAGGCCAGAAAGCAACGGTCCTTTGTTAAGTTACCCTAATGGTAAAATGCTGCCCACTCTTGGTGACAGGGCATTTGCAATGGCTGTTAATTCCTAAATTATTGAATGCGTTGCCATGGCACATACGGTCCGAGCAGAGCTTTTTTAATGTTACAGTTGCACAATAATATTGCACTTCAAGATTCTTGATTCTTATTTTTTATGTTTATTTTAATGTAGGTTTAGCTGTGGTCCGTAATTTTAGTGTCACCGTGTCTGGTATAATTACTGTTCTTTTAGCGTAGGTCGGGTTGGAGGCGTCTGTCCCCGGGAAAGATTGAGACATCACCAATGCCAGCAGGGTTAGGTCGGAGTAAAATTATTCTCCCTGTTGGCGGGACAGACATATCCTTATACTATGGTTTGGGTGCTAACGCGGTGGCATTCTTCATTCATTCATGCATTCATTTTTTTACGAAAACTTGTACCGCACTGTTGATCATTTTTATGGAAACGGCGCATTAGGCCTATAAATTTGCTTCAGAATCAATAAATGTCACAGTGGTGCGTCCCTTCCAAATTCTTAACAACAGGTTTTTATATCGGTATTTCTTTATTAACGGCCATGGAAAATAATTACTGTGCAGCTTTAAAAAAGATGTTGATAAAAACAAAAAGTAATCCCGGTGCCTTTATTTGTTTCTTACGCCGGTAGAGGGCACCTGTACGTTTCGAGAGGACGCTGCCGGTGTTTGTCATGAGTAATGTTGCCGTTTACTAATAATGGGCGCTGGGAAGGGCTGATGATCTTGCACAGAGTTTATTGAAGGAAATACGCCACAAGGGGTTACACGCAAAGCATTGTTGGTAAATTTCTGCCAGGCGCGCGAGCTCGCTAAATACGTTACACAAGAGACGTTTTTCAACTTGATATTTTTTCTTTTTCTTCCTCATTGCTGAAAATATTCTCACTACACTTCATTTGTTCTTCCAAAATTGATCAAGGTAACCAATGATTTGAAACATAACCCCAAATGATGTGTGATCAGTGATACTTAGTGGTGAGAAAATAAATGGCACAGGCTGTAATTTTACCAAGGCCATGTTTTTATGATATACGCTTTGCCCGTGTACTAAAAGCATTGCCATTGGCAAACCAAGGAATTTAAATAAGGCTTCGCCAACAGGAAGTGATAACTTCACGGTCGCAGGTCATGCACAGTGTAGCAAATCACAGTGCAAAGCCATCATCCCGGGTGTCCGCGCTGTCCCATAGGGAATTTACGCACAGTTGAAGAAAATTCTATGAAGCAATTTTTCGATTGTAAAAACAAATCCTGCATTTACTTAATCTGGTCCGTAGGGATTCAAAACAATGCAGTTGCAACATTTCAAAAGAAGAGTTAACAGTACCGTAGAGCAAAAAATGTGAACGTATTTGGAAGCACATTTAAACAAACACAGGCAATATAAATGCGTTGCTCGTAATGCGTCGCGTCGCCCAGTATTTGCCCATACTTTTCAAAATATACCCAAGACTGGCGATTTATGTGTTTATATGGGTCAGGCAGTACCACAGACATAAAGCCTTCTTTTTGCCCTCTCTTCCTGTGCTCTTGACTGCAGGGCAGCCAATGTTGAAGGAAACCATCGAGAGAAAGAGGTGTCCCAAACAAGCAGGCACAGAATGCAGCAAAATTCCAGCATCAATTCATGATCATTCATATTCGATGCAAGAGAGTCACAGAGTACTGAAAAGAAAATTAAATGGTGATCTGGATTGCATTGATGCTCTAAAGAAGTTTAGTTTGAGGTGTGTTTTAAAACACATACAGACTCCCAATTAGGTCACTAGCGCACGCCTCATTGGCAGTCCACATGTATACAATCGTTCAACTGACACCGCCCGAGCAATGGATGTTTGGATCATCTCGTCGATCATTTGGGACCATGCTCCGGAGCATGGTTGCACCGCTGGTTATCAATAACCGATTTCATTTATCATCTCGGAGGGAAATTCACATTGTTTGAGATTTCAGTGACCACGTCCGCTGCGAGATTCGCAGCCAACAGTGAAATGTTAGTAACGACGACATTTGAAAAATAGGCCGACTAAGATTCGCGTGTAACTGAATTGCGCGAGCAGGCTATTGGGCGAACTACAATTCGTGCCCGAACATGGCTGTTTTCACCATTGGGTGCGTTCGATTAGCTTCCTGAATACAGCAGTGTTACACTCAAGGGAAGCCTCGAAATGAGGGTAATCGAACGCTGCAGTGCAATCGCCAAGGCATTCTGGGGAAAAGGTCAAGTCCCCGCCACATTCCATCATGTATGTCCATGCACGAACAGTCCGTCCGTGACGTCATTACACTCGGGCAGCCTCCAGAGACCCGCTCACTAGCTAGAGTACTAGTGGCTGACACCAGGGCAGGCACAGGATCACGTGATGGCTAAACGAACGCTCTCGTTTAAGCTAATCGAACGCACCCAATATAATGCGGTACTTCTGCTCCAGGCGGCACGTATAAACGCGCGTTCCGACCTTTCCATGAGCGTTGTGCCGCCTCAGTAAATTAATGGCTTCTAGTTCTGGAAAGGCCTGTTACGAAGGCAATATTAATCTTTATTTGCATCACTAGTGTGAGTTCATTTGTAGTAACATTGACGTCTAAATGGACCAAGGATCATTATAATAACTACTGAATCATATCAGATGCTTATCTTGCAGCGACAAAGTACCTGGAAGATAACACAGAGATGGTATCTGTAGGTTCCCGATCAAACTTTGCTAGTTATTATTTTGTACAATAGACCCAAGTAAAACTCGTTGCCACGGCATACAGATAAAATGTGAACGGTGTCAATTTCATCAATTTACTCCCCAGAGATGATCATCATCACCACCGAAGTCACAGTAAGTAGTATTTGACATGCTTAAAGAAGTGGGCACTTTATAGAAGGTGTTATTCTTAAATCTTTGTCGTTATTTTGGCATTATTTTGAGCTAGGTGCGTGATAAAAGTGAAGTTCAAGTAAAACTGGCCTATTATTCCTCGGGACGCAATATAGTACGATAGGTTGGTTCCCTACCAATAGCAGGGTAGGATAACGTCGGGCTTTTACGTACAGGATACCTATTGTGGTGCAAGCACGTCTGTTAGGCCAATAGCGGTTCAAACAGTCAGCGTAATGAAAGGTGCGTGCAAGCGGAGATCAGTATGCAAAATACAGGTTTTCCCGGCCGAATTCGTCATCTTCACAGTCAAATTCATATAACTGTTCATTCGTATTCCAACGATTTTAAAGCTGGCTGCTCCCATGTTTCTTTTTCGAAAAAATACGATAGTGTCTTCAAATTCGTTTACTGGCGTCGAAGTGTATTGTAACAACTTCAGTTTAAAACTCATTTCATTCAATTGAACGGTGCATAACCGTCATTCGATTTTTCGCTGGGTGACAGGAATGAGACATTCCTTCCGATTTTTTTACTTTTGTCTTCGTCTGTGTGCAATCATGTTCGCATTTTGAGCATTCAAATTGGAAAACTTCAAGTTAAGATGAATATACGTCTAGAACAGAAAGTGAGATTACAAAATGAAAATATGCGAGAAGTGAGTCCCACGCATGAACTTGAATGTATATGTTTTTATATATCTCAAACAAATTAGATC
Source organism: Acanthaster planci (assembly GCF_054643075.1). NCBI lineage: Eukaryota > Metazoa > Echinodermata > Asteroidea > Valvatida > Acanthasteridae > Acanthaster > Acanthaster planci. Next base: position 15,311,194 of record NC_141781.1, on the reverse strand, counting down.
AAGATCAAATCAAGAATACAGCACATTTACTCCTACACTGACTGCCCGTTTAATCAAAATGTAGAAATGAAACTCTCCCTGGACGTTAATCACGGATGCTGAAAGAAAAATCCTTCAGATGCAATTTTAAAAATGTGCATGAATGCTGGGACATTTCGGATTTTCTTAAACAATTGCTTATTTTCTTTTTGTGACAGTTTTAAAATAATGTTTTTGCTTGTGCGTTTCATTCCATTTTTCTCATCCTTTTAGACACTTCGCCACTTAGTCCATTTGTATGGTATACATACTTTTACTTTTCATTTTCATAGAGATCTCTACCCATTAACCAACGTTTCCTTTCTTGAGTATTTGGCATAAATTAGTCCCAAAAGAAAAAAAAAAAGAATTAAAAGATTTCCGGTAACGTGTAATGAAATAACACTTCACAAATCTCAGCTCACACATGCTTGCTGATTCACGGAACTGAACACCAATACACATACCGCAGGCGTGTCCGCGCGAATATGAATGCTTTTTACGTGTTTTTCCAAATTGAATGCCGACCTTTCACTTTTTGAATAACAAGATTGTGCAATCGTTGCTCTTAGAATGAAATTGAATGATCAGTTTTGCTCTCTGAATGGTGATCTAGATTGTCAATCCATTTCGTGATAATGTAATGAAAGTGTCTCTAATTCGTGTGAGAAGATGATGAATTCAACCGGGAAAACCTGTAGTAAAAAGAAAAATTGAGGAGTATGTTTGAGCTGTGATGCATGTTGGGCATCGGACAAGAAAAGTTACTGATATGACCCAGTATTCGCGAAAGTCAACGAAATGGATTAAGAACATTTTGGCTAATTTTTGGAAAAATTTAGGTTTGGGAGAAATTCCTACCTGTTTTGTCGTGGTAGTGTTGACCTTGGCGGTTGCTTGACCTTAAGATCTCTCATATTTAGAAGTTGGAATTTTTTGGTTTGGAAAGAAGCTTTATGTAGTTCGACCGACCAATGTCAGTTAAAATTTTTACAAAGAGGAGTACAGCGCCCAACTTAGACCCGCTCATAAAACAGGAAAAATAGGTCGAAAGTCTCTTGCGAATGTTGCTGTTGTGCGTATTATAGTGACGTGTCCAGGTCACAAAGGCATGGGGGCAAAATGAGATGATTTTTTTTCAAGGCATAACGACTACCCAACTTTCTATCCCCACAAGAATTGCCCCAAGCCAGTGCCGTTTCTTAAAAGGTAGTTTCAATCAAGTTGTTTTAATACAAACGTTCACAATGTACCTCCATGTCTCAGTTAATCTTATTTTCAAATTTTTACCCTTGTTCAAAGGGGCCTTTTACTGCCTTTTTTGGCTTTTACGCTAACGTATTTCAATATTCATAGACAAAACTGTGATGTCATCTCAGGGAGAAAGCCTCAATGTTACATTAGGTTGTACACAAAAATCCTAGGTTCTGTAGATTATGATGGACTAAATGCTATCTTGTTCACGGATTCAGTATTTCTTATGTGCATAGCAATAAACAAGCATCAATCACATCCTCAAAAAAAAGTAATAGTTAGTAAGTAAATTCTAGGTTCACAATTTAAACCAAAAAAATAAAATGTACATTGAACATGTCTTCTCTAGATGTCATCACAGCAACAGCGTCCTCGGTTGCAGAAGTGCATTTTTCATTTCAAACATTTTTGTCTACGAAATCATTGCAGCTACACTTAAAGTGCTGGTATGTTTTGGTGGGTTCTCGTGAGGGTTTTAGTATTTGGCCCTTGTTTGAAGGTACTGTGTTGAATTTTTCTTGTGCCTTTTTAATGTGCCCTTCAGATTCCATAATGTAGGGCGTATAGTGGTTGATCATAGAAACTGCATTTGACCCCAAATTCTACACAATTCTTGTACCAAGCTCAATTTATGACGGCCTCCCCGAGATTAATCTGAAAGCTTTGAACAGTTGCAGCCTCCACGTGTTTTCATACAGGTGTTTCCACTCCACCAGAGTTCTTGGTATGAAAGAAAACGAGAAACAATCTTTCTGAGCTGGTGGGTGGGAAAAGGAGATAGAAGAACAGGATTTTCTTGTTTTTTATTCCGAGTCAATGAGTCATACGTTACAAGACGTATTTAGCAAAGATTAATTAACATCTTCACGGTCGCAAAATACATCTTGTAATAGTTCACGGCACCTGCTACGACATCTGACTCTGACCGACCAGCCGATCCCTGTACGTTCAGTGGTCGATAAGGATAACCTGAAAGCGAATTCAATTACTGTCGAGGGGGTCTGCTAAAATGGCAACAAATACAAGAACACACTAAAATCACATGTAGAGATTTATACATACAAACAAAATTCAAATATGATAAAATCAGCATGTCGGCTGGCAAGAATACATGGTAATCCAATTTGCTGGTTAGTTTAGGCAAGATTGCATCGGGGTTTATTGGAAAGTAGGAAGCATTATTTGAGACTGAGAAATGCATGTACAATAAAATTAAAGTTGTGTTGTTATGGTTACATTTACAAACGTCATAACAGATGACGTAGTAAAAATGCTCGGAAAAACAAAAAACAGTTTCCTTGAAGAGTGTAATTAAAAGCTACATGTACATGTAGACATAAATTATTCATGATTTACATTAAAATGCTGATATCCATAGATGAATTTTTATACAATTTTAAGATCAGGGGAAAGCCAGAGGTTTCTAAATTTTAAGACAAAAGAGTTGAGGTCAAAGGCAATTTTTCATTAGCAACATCAACGGTAAGGTATCCCACAATCTGGTAAATTTAACAAATAACGAATTACGAAATCCTTGGTGTACGTGAGGAGAAATGAATGAATTTGACCCTATTATGGACAAGTTCTCAATATTTTCATAAAACCTGTTATACAAAGTTGACAATGAAAACTACTGACAGGAAATTTAACCTATAAAGTAGAGGGGGTAATCCAAGTTGAATGTGAAGGGCAAAAATAGTCTAAGTTATCAAAGTGAAATCCTGGTACATTTATGTGTCTTCGAGGTAAACTCGAGGTAAAACATCATCGAGAAAAACTTGCAGAGAGCAAGCAAATTCAATGATGGGTCGAACAAGAGCACAGAACGTTTTCACTTGAATTTGAGAATCTTTAAAATGACCAGTCTTTCTTTAAAGGCCAACATCCCAGTTGTCTTAGAAACAATCGAATCAATGTGCTTTTTCTAGCTTAAATCATCACATACAATCACACCAAGTATAATGATCAACAATTTCAAGAGCACCAAAAAACACATAAGTAGGGCCATTAAACGTCTGCACTAGTAAACAGGAGGTCATCGGTTTGAGTCCCACCCAAGTAAGCCTTTTTTTGCAAGCTCTTTGATAAACACTGAGTATCAAATGTTACACGTCGGTAAAAAGTTAAAAACCGTATTCAAAAATTTTAACACCTTGCTATCAGTTCGTTTCTGTTTGACACCTGCGTAGGTGAAGGAATTGAGGGCGCTCTTTACGTACCCGTGCGGCCCCGCTTGCGCTTGTGTCAAATGCTCATGTACATTTGAAGCATGTTTTTATTCCTCCATGCTTGTAGTATGAGATTATTCATATTTACATGTACATGTATGTTTGCTTAAAAAAACAATGGCATCGAAGAGGATGAAGATGATCCAAACTCGTCCGGAGCCACCGGATCTTGACAGTACTCTGAGTGATCTTGAAAAAGCCCAAACAAATGACGTAGTATTCTCATTTTTTCAGTCAGTAGACCTGTCAAATGACGATGACCTCGCAAAGGGCAGTGCAGCATCGCGTAAGTACATGTATACGTTGCTGGCTACCCCCAGAACTCAGTGGGTGCATGGAGGTAGAATGCGACGTCCGCCCAGTGGTGGAGAGGACGTCGGACCCCACAGTTCTGGGGGTAAGTATTGGGCCTTGTTGACCTACATGTAGCCTTGTAGGCCTACAAACAATGCTACATCATCAGAGCAGAGTAGACTCGGAAACAGGGCCCTTCTCAGTTGGTACTATAGTATAGGCCTAAGTACTGGGCTCTGACTCAGGAGGGCCTAGGCCCATGTAAAATTTGCAACTTTACCCTCTTACATCCTCAGAATTCACCTTTAAAATGGTCCTTAACCTAGTAACAGTCCCAAATCCTCCAATTTCAATATGATTTTTACATACACCCTAGGCTAAGGGGTGAGGATTAAACTGTCCGTGTGCCTCACAGTCCCAAATTTTCATTGCTATGTAACGCAAAGCCTACAGGTATGGGATTCTGAATGTGCCCATTTATTCTGTCTAAAACTGCACTTTTTCAATCAATCTTCCCTCCAAAAGTCATCCACATTGAATAATCTCTCATTAACACGTAATCGTGATGGGTTTTTGGACCGTCTACAACCTGTTTTTATCAAATTTCAGACCTTTCACACACGATCATACCGGTTACCTGTCATGGACCATGTTTGTTTACGGACACCAAAACTCACCTAATGGATGATGTGAACCAGCGTTAGGATCACTGATCAAGATCCAGATCCCTGTAAACAAACAGGCCCAAGAAAATGATCCACACAATTTAGCTGCATACAGCATGCAGTGCATGTCCGTTGAACGGAAGACTGGTTCCTGTCCTGTCCTAGCCATCTGAATGTATATAAGGGTCATTCTTCAGTAATTGTCTACTTTTGCGTTTCTGGAAAACCAATTGAAAAATCGATCTCTTTGCAACTTTGAATGTTGTTTCACGAAAATAAACATCCCAGGCATAGCAAAAACACGTTGGCACAATCTTTACTGGAATTTAACTTAATTTCACCCCTCTTTTGTGGGGCCAGTCATTGTCTTCTGTCATATCCGTCACATTTTTGTGATAATCAACCTTGGAAAATAAAACCAAATGAAAACTATAAATCTGCATTCATACCACAGTCTTCAAAACTATGGAGTACTGTCTTACAATTAATATAAATTCTCTGCTCCCTTGGTATAACACACCGATTTTAAATCCACAAAAAAGTTAAGTGCCTCGAAATTAATGACTGCAAAACAGTAACTGGCACATGATTTTACTCCAACTTCCTAAAATATAAAGTGAGCTCCAGATGATATACATGTACTGGACAAAAATGGTTAGTTTATCAAGTACAAATGATAACTTTATTGATTTTTATATTAGCTTGATGTTCACTGACATAAATTCATTACATGTATGTGATGGATATAACCGGCTGTGATGGAGATGATTAAGTCATTTCTGTCATGTGACGGAGATGACGTCAATCATCATGAGGTTCTAAGTGTGTGAAAACAGGAAGCTACATATCCAAATATGTTTTTAAGGCATTTTTATAAACTTGCAAATCTCTTACAGACTTAACCTTAAAAGGGGTCATGCAATGCAAATTGTTCAGTTGGTAATAGTTTCTTGATGCAATAATTTATGAAGCAACCATTTTCAGGAGTTAAATTAAGGGAGGGAAGATGAAGCTGTGATACTAGACCTCCTCAATTTTGCTAGCGGCAATTCAACAACTGCATGTATTCATGTCAATTTTTTACCATTAGAAAACATTTATGGAAGGTAGAGCCTTAGAGCAATTGTGTCTTATTATATGCTTGCAAAATACAGCAAAATGCTTTTAAATGAAACAAAAAACTATTAAACTAAGGTATGATTTTTTTTCATAGCCTGTTTTCTTCTCTCTAAATGCAGAGTGAAAACACTCTCAATACGGGAATAACTCCAAAACATTGAAGCTCCCACCCTTTCAAGGAGTCATATACGTGTAACAACTCGAAAAAGAGCTGTCCACAACACAGCTCGTCTTTTTGAGCGATATTTGCTCTTGTGGGGGTTTTTCTCTCTTTTGGGGTGGTCTTTACTATTTTAGAGGTTATAAAGGAACTCACTCCGTAGAAAAGTGGAATATTCACCGTTTAATTTACATTTATATGCTCCATTTCAGGCTCCTTTTCATCCTGATCAAGCGATAATTAAGAAAAATGTGTAACAACATGGCAACATTTTCACAGATATTGGCGTACACCCCATTAAGCATTTTTGCATTCATTCAACATCGAGTTTTACAAGAATTTCTCGCCAGTAATCCATGGCAACTTGGTGATGCCTGTAAGTCACTTTCTCCGGTGGGGGTATCCAAGTAACATCGTCATACTTACATGTATACTATATCTTGTCTTCCCTTAGTGGCCAGAAAAATCTATTTTTCCCCACTCTTGCCACGGAATTCACTTCTACTGAGTCTGCATCTATCTTGTCAATGATGCCCGGATATGGCTCTTTCTCATATACCACCACACAATTCACCAATCTTGGCATTCTCAAATGTCACAGGCTTCAGAACACTGTTTGTTTAACTGTCCTTTCCTTGGATGTCTCTTTCTGGTCTGTCCGTGCCTCTCTTTCGTCTGCTGTGACTGTCCCTTCCTGGGTCGTACCTTCCCGGGCTGTCCTGTCTTGTCCTGTCCTCTTCTCGGTTATCCTATCCTTGGTTACCTGCTCCTTTGCTCATCTTAACCTTGCACAGGATGTTTTGAAGCAGTTTGTGCCATTGCAGAAGCAACTCGGCTCCCGATGCTCAACAACTTCAGGATCATCGGTGAACAGCATCTTTGGATAATACAACACCCACAATGCCATCAGGAGCCCCCTTCCCATGCCCTGCTTCCATAAAGTTCCATGTCATTGTATCAAAACCTTTGCTCTTAGGGACAGTTGATCCAAGAAAAAAGTTCTTTTTGTTTCTGTACTGTGTAGTGGGCCCATCTGAAATAAAGTGTACTGTTGTTATGCCTGGGTTTTGCTCCTTGATTTCCTGCAAAATTGGGTCAAGATGCCCCCAAATGCCAGAGGGATCTTGCCTTGCGCAGTCAGATATTGTACAAAATGTACAGTATCCATCTGAAGTATAATACACTTCTGTGTGCAAAGATACCTACTGGGGTGATGCACCGAAGTGAACACTTTGTATCTCTTCGGTGTATTTGCAGTTATAATTTCTGGAGAAGTCTATGTGCACAATAACAGAATTTTCTGCCAGGTTTGCCTTTAACTTTCTCAGCTCTGCGTACTGATGCAAAATGTTGAAGTAATGGGTAGTGTAGCAGTGCTTCAGCTCTGCTTCATATTTTACACACAGTGAGAAAAGTGTGCTCTTGAATGTTTCTTTCGCAGCTTGTCTTGTTTAGGCAGCTGGAAATGTACTTGTTTCCCCTGGCATACCTCACACTCTCCATACATACATGCCTTGCTGCAGATGTTGCAAACAGCTGACTTCATTGATTCTTCAACAGTACTCATTACTCTATTCACAGCCAGAATCTGATCCATTAGCTTAATGTTACTGCATCTCTTACACCTGCAAGAGTCCAGATTGATGATTGGTGGTTTCACTATCCATCAGGGCCTTAGCTTACAGGAGGCAGAGTAGTGTATTGACAGTGTTGGATTTTCATACAGGAACTGCATGAAGCACTTTAAGGTTGTCATTGTTTCTTGTGATTGTGTCTATTTTGCCAGGCATTTGTCGGCTGTTGTAATCGTGTTCAAAGAGGTCATTGAGTAACTTCTTTGTTTTGTTGTTTACCCTGTCGCTTCTCTGGACCCTTCATATTTTAGGTTTTTGCCCATGTCTTTATGGATGGAGCGATGAGCATTTGTTCCGAGTGTCAACGACAAACGTTTCACCATCCTGTATTTTTTACTATGTTACTTACAGCAATTCGTCTGATTTTTTGTTTATCTCGCTGTGCCTTGTTGTGCCGATACTTGTTACACAATTCATCAAGTAGAACATGGTGAAAGACAAGTTTTTTTTTTTACTTCTTTGTCCACTGTAGTAGTAGCTTCCTTGTTTTTGATCGTGGCAAATCCTTCTTTTCAAGCAACTGTTTATTTACCCTGTGGTACCTCTTCTTCCACCGCTGAACCAGTCTCTCTTGTTGCTTTAATTTCCTGGTAAGGACTCCATTTTGTCTGTAGGCTTTTGCTTCATCTTTCTTGACCTTCTTGCGACCTCTGTTGGTCCTCAGATCAACTGACTGTTGCAGAGTTGAGCGTGATGAATTTGAAGCACTTTCACTGACTGGCGATATCGGAGGACTGTCTGGACATGGACTTGTTCCATAGTATGACGATATTTCTTTGTACTCGTGCACCAACTTTGTCTTGTTTTCGTCTGTTGTCACTCACTTCTCTGTGAAATAGGAAAATAGTTCACGTCCTTTCAAATCCCCTCTTTTTCCACGTAATGAGCTTTCCACGTTGGGTCGTTTTTAATACGATTATGGTATCTTTTGGCTCGTTCTGCTGCTGTAAGAGCCATTCTGTGATAAGAAAATTAAAAGCTTACATAAGGTTTGAAGTTCAAGGAAGAAAATGTAAGTTGCTAAAGCCTGGTTTCAGTAAACCCCAAATTTATTCAAAAAAGGTTCAACTGAGGCCTAATTATGCCCAGCGTATGGAACAGTGTAGGCCCTTGCATGCCTAGAACCTGGATCCCATTTATGGGGCTATTACCAGACCAGTCTCATTCAGTGACTGTGAACTCCATATTATATGGACCTTAGACTGAAAACAGGAGTAAATAATGTTAGGCGCAAGCTCAATAACATTTTTTGGGAAAAAAGTGAGATCAGCAATTTTGTGCAAAAGTAGGCCTAAATGAAGATTTAACATGCTTAACCATGTAAACATGTCAAACAAAATAATGCCTCGTACCTATCGATATGAGGTTGCGTTATTGGACTGATAACTGTCCCTGTAATGTATGTTGGGAGGGCTGGGACACGATGGGAACCACTCTTCTGTTTAACGGACATGCAGAGCAGTATGCAGCTCAAATGTGAAGATCATTTGTTGGAGAGAGGCAAAATCATGAGTACAAGGTCTGAATTTTGAGAACAATAGCTTGTAGATGGTCCAAAAAACCCATCACGATTACGTGTTAATGAGAGATTATTTATTGTGGACAGCTTTTGGATGGAAGATAGATTAAAAAAGTGCCATTTTAAAGCAATGAAAATATGGAACTGTGAGGCACATGGAAAGTGCCTTAACGTGCCCACCTTAGGATTCAGTGGGAATCGGAGATTCCAATGCTGGTGATATGGTAAGGTGTACTCACATAAGGGAAGAAAAGAGAAATTTCCCATCTAAATTGGAAATGCCGGTCAGCCGAGCTCAGAGTCAGTATCTTCTTCATGTAGCATTTCAAACTGTATGTTAATATACCCGGAGACAATGTCATGACACTCCAGCCGAGCTAACAAACTTTTTGAGGTATTTGATTGGGAGTAGGACAATTTGTTATCTATTTTGAATGAAATCCATTAATTGAAGGAACAGCCTATGAAGGGTACTTTGACTCTACTATCACCCGACCATGTATAAATGTTAAAAAATGTGATTTGTAGCTTCCAAGTTATGCAAGATTTGTACCAGTAGTTTCCAAGTCATGCAAGTTACTTAGACTACCCTATGCTCAAGTGAAGCATCAGACTGCAGAAGCATTTGCTATTCGTTGGAAAGTTACATGTACATGTACCTTTCTCAAAAATTTAGGAAGAAAGTAATTGCGACCATAACCTGACAAGACTTTGTGGTATATGAATTCTCACAACAGACAAATTTTGACTTGCATTATGCTTTGATCCCGACTCAATTTCTTCCAAAGCAGTGGGAAAGCTCCTGTCTCGTCGATCAAAAAGTATGTTGATGTGATCAGCAGTCAGGACCTTGACTCCTGCATGTCCAAATTTGAGGGAGCTCTGCAAAAGCACCTGTTTAATGGGTTACAATTGTCAAAATGCTAAAGGCTGTTTTATGTCATGGAAAATTTACTGCTGATTTAGTTCAGTTCAATGAACTAATGGACTAATTCAGTAACGCCAGGTCTTTCATTTTTTGGAATTTTATGTTTTTTAAGCGTTGTACATATATTGCACAGCCACTGAAGCACAGTGTCTTATTGTCACAGAGCATCTGTGGTTTGAGCATGGAGTCACATGTGTACATATAATATCTGTGAAATGAAATTTTACCGAGGACATTACCAGTGAAACTTCATAAGCACACTTTTCACATGATAGAATAATAAACTGCTTTCTGTCATGAAATATCTTTACATGATTGTCTAGTGTTAGTTGCACAATTCACCAGCACATTGAAGCAGTGTATGATAGCCTGTGTCCATTGCTGTCCTGGTGATTTGGAGACCATGCACACGACATTACAATGGGAGGAAATGGGCATACAGTTAGCATGCTCTGTTACATTATTACCTGAATTATGCCAAATAACAAAGTCTGTTATGCCTCTGTTATAACATAATTATAGTGATACTAGTCTAGTGTAATTTGTAAGAAAACACTGTATTGTGTGTGTGGTATCCCGACACCACTTTATTCATTTAGTTAATATTTGACCATGAACCCAGTCCCCAGTTGTTGTTTCTATGCTATTAGTATGGTTACCAGTATGGCACAGTCTGCTGAACATATGCAGGCAGTGTTCTTGGAGAATTTGTTTGATGTTCTTGTTGCTTCCCTGTCTACAATTTTTGAAAATTATTTTAATTGAATAGATTTACTTTCTCCTCGAGAGCTTGGACTTTACACAGTATGTGATTAATCAATTTCACTGATTATTTGCATTTTCTATGTTCTTTTTTTTTTTAGATCTATCAACCAGCAGAGATGCCTTGGCAACTGAAGTGCCATCAACAGTTTCTACAAAGCCCAAATCATCTGAACTCAATCACTGCTATACACAGACAGTCCAGTTCATCCGGATGAACGACTATCTGAAAGATTCACAGGAAAGGCTGGCCGATCAGGCCACAGAGCTACAGAGGCTAGGACAGGCCATTAAAGAACAAGTGGAGTCACTGAGAACACAACTCAGTTGATGTGTATTTTGGGACACCATAGATGTGTGAAAAACTGAATATCTGTGAAACACCAAAGTTACATGAGGTTGAGTGGGATATAATTTTGTAAGATGTTTAAACTATCAGTTTTTAGTAGTTGTGGGCATTCTTCAGCCTGCATTTTACATTGCTGTTTCCAAATTTTCCACCAGTGTGATTGTTTTGCATGATGCTTTTGGGTTTCCATAACTACATTGTATTGTCTTTGTGTTGTTATTTAAGAGCGTGATGTATGACTACATGTCAATAATTGGGCTGTGAGTTTGCTATCACCATGTGGAGCAATGTATAGTTGGCCAAATCAATTTGATGGAGCGTCAGCCAAAACTTGTCGGATTCTTTATTACATGTAAGCCTTTATGGTCCTTTTGAGGGTATGAGGCAAAATTTTCCGGATTTGTGCATGCTTGTAGTAGGAAATGAAATACATGTTGTCCAAGAAATCGACCTCAACACAAATGTTGGACTTACAAGAAAAGGAAACACTTCTTGTGCAGTATTTATGTAAGGCCACCTGGACTTTTTTGGGATTTTTTTAAATCGGAGCTTATTGTGGGTTCGGTGGGTGGAAGGGTCAGTGGGTAGAAGGGTCGATGGGTGGATGGGTCGATGGGTTTATGTATTGCAATTACATTGAAAGTTTTCTGTATATTTTAGGTAGTAGTTTCTCATCTTGGTGATAGGTAAACATTGAAAAACAATGTGGTCCTTTTTATATTCATGAGTATGTTCAGGAGGGAAAACATTTTCTGGACATTCTTACAAAAATCGTGTTCTTTCCCGTGAAGAGAAAATTAATCCAAAAGTGATTGCAATTATTTGTTCATTGTCAATAATTGATCCAACCAAAGTTCAGTGGAAGAGCACCGAGTTTTTTGCTTGAAGTGCGTTTTGTCCTGAAAGTATTGAATTCGGACGTAAAATGAAACACTAATTAATTAATTAAATGCATACTTAATCGTGCAATGTACAAACAACACCCAGTTTCTCAAAGTTAATAAGAGTTGTAAGCCTTTTACTCACAAAAAGATTGCTGCAAAATTTAGTTGGTAAAAAAACCCCGACTTTCTGAAGATCATTGCTGATCGGATTGGAAATAAAAACACGCGAGGAATCTACCTACCTCTCATGGGATAATCTCTGGAAGAAGTACCTTTGGAAATATAAATGTGCAGTGCAAGAACACAAGTCACACGTTTTTAAAAAATCTTGTACGGGATAAGGGATTTTACTGGGCCTTGATCGCAAAGCTAACCACCTGCATCCCAATTGCTCTCAGCAAGTCCAAGACCAATCGGTGACCATTAGATATATCAGCAACCCATGGCCTTAAATAGGGCAAATCCATTTTGTTTTTGAAAAGACACACCTATCAATTCTCAGGCTTGTTAGCTGTCCAGTTGTAATTCCGAATTTTACTTTAATCATCTTAGCCAAGCACATACAAAGCTCAGAACTTTTTGCACCCCTGTAAACAAAGCCCAGCAGGAGCAAAATGTCACGATCGTTACGTCCGTGTCAATGTGTCAGAGCTTTGTATGAGAAATAAATCAATTCCCACTTGCATTCCATTTGAAATGGACCGTTAGCCCACATGGTGAAAATTCAGTTTGACTTTATGACATGCTCTTTTAAGATTAATAATATTGCGTAGTAGAAAAACGTGTGCAAAACCTGTGGAGAAAACTGGATTATTGTCTGGAGGTCTGCCACGTTTGAAGTCAATCAGATATATAAAACTACCAAAGTCGACTAGTGGACGAGAACGTGTACAAACCCTAAGGGGAAAGAGTCTGGAAAAGGAAAAGAAAAACGAGAACTTTATGCCTGTTCGAGAACAGAGCATAAGGCTTTTCCGCATTTTGAATGTTGTCTTTAAAGAATGGCCATTAAATGTCACATTATTTTTCGTGCAGCTGTCAAATGACTTGGTGACGTCATCATGACGTTATTATTTTAGTATAATCTTTGCTTCCAAATCTTTCCTTTGTGTAACTTTGAGCACAACTGAAGATCGCTAAGGTACCAAAATTGTGCATTGTTCTCTGCCCATCTTCGAACTAAGGTCCTTCATTAATGTAAATTTGATGAAGATCCAAAGTTGTTAAAGGACCAAAGTCGAAAGATGAAGAACAAGAAGAATGCATACGCCCTATCATGTATAGGGCGTATGCCCAACCATTAACGTGCGTCAGTCTAGTTAATGTCGGAACATAATGCTTCACTTCGTATTACAACTTTCCGTATCCCGGGATAGGAAAAGAAAAAAAAACATGTAACAGTATTGTTATGGGAGGAAATTTGCTCTGGAAAAATTCCTATCAGACACCCCCCCCCCCCACGGTGGAAGAAGAAGGTGGAAGGCTAACTCCGGGGCATCGTATCTCGTGTTTAATAATTTGTATCTAAGAAATTGTTTGACTGAAGGTGAAGCATTTAAATAAATTTTCGGGATGTCATTTCTTTTCTTTTAAATTTGTTAATTTTTGTAATGAACGGTGTGACGCTGTGACTGCGAATGGCCTGAAACAACCACCCACAATGCATCCCTTTTGCACTAAATGGGCAAAATATTTGCATGACCATTTCTAATATTTCCCGCCCAAACGCTAATAGGGTGGTAGAAATGTGGCCCACAGGGTGCTACGCAATATCTTCATTCAAAGACGTTAGTTTGCATACTCACACCGGGTAACTCCCAACTTCACCAAGGTAGTCTTTTCATTCAGTACCACGTGGTCGTCGAGCGGCACAATGCGCGCATTTGAAGTATCTGCATAAACACGCTGAACAGGTGGTCGTGCACAGCCGTGCATTGTGTAAAACAGCCTGCCTCGTCATGCAGGCCAGCTAAGCAGGCTTAGTGTATTTGGTTTCCAGTCCATACTCGCTCTCGTAGGTTTTCCCTGGGTACTCCAGTTTCCCCCTGCCTCGAAAATTGGACCTTCTTCCTAACTCCGTAATATGATGCTGATATGAATAAACGTAGAGATATTGGCGCAAATAGCCCGAGTAGCTGAAAGTACCATTAAAACAAAACAACAGGAGGCTCAGCAGTTGTGAATTGAACCTGCGTGCTGCTGGTCGTGATGTTCAAGGCTCGTGGATGTGTGTATAGATGGAGAATCGGTGCAGGTGAGCTGTTCGCGAAAATCTATCACCTTTCCCATAACGTATTACAGATAACAGATATGTTTACTCTAAGAATGTGTTGCGTCTTTTAGGGATCCCGTGGGAAGTCAGAAACTTGCCGTCATTACTAATACAGTAAGATGTGCCGAATCAAACGCAGGAGAAAAAAATCGCACGGCAACGATTTGTTCAATTTTGCATTGTAACAAAGCATGTCTTAAACTTCCACCAATTCCAGTGGAAAGTCATTGTTTTTGGATTTATATGCCGTTTATACTCCATGTCAAGGGCGAAATTACATTCATAATGTCATGGGCACGTCATTCTCTTGTAATCTACATTTTATATCACGAGATTGTGTAAGAATAATTCATACCGTAACCAAGTCTTTTTATTTAAATTGCTTTCGCCAAATTTCATTGCCTTCATTTATTTATTGAAAGCAAATATTCCAAGAGCCAAAGGTAACGGTGAAAATGCTGAGGCATTCGCATTCAATTTTTCAGACCAGTCTGGTGGGGCTTGTGTACAGAGCGTAAGCGTGTATCCAAATAGTCATGCAAAATGAGTAACACCGGTGTGTTGCGAGCCAATTGACTCGTCAGACGAGAAACACTGAGAATATCCAAGTCTGGGATGCAAATCCACGGAGTGCTCTAACCCAAATGCCAGTACCCAATTATAGGTTAAGAGACGAAAAATATGGTGTTAATTGGCTTGCAGTAGCCCACACCGTATAACCAGCAGATGTATTCAACAAACCAGATCTGGCCACTTACGTCCCCGAAAGGAATTAAAGGACTACTGGTTTTCTATTTCTGTTCAGTAGGAGTCACTAATTTTTCCGTGAAGTGGTATATCAAGCACCAGAAAGTGATAACGTGTCCTAAAGTGTCACAAAGTTAGCATGAGGGAAAAATATTCAAGTGTTACCTAGAAAATAAATTCACTATTTTCAAACCTTTCTCATAGACTTGTTTACGGCGTGTCCATGCACAGTCATGTTTGTGTATAAAACTCATTTCTTCTGTTCTAATTAAATGTGGATGTCATTCTTCCTGTTTCTGTTTTGATATGTTTAGAATGGCAACTCTTCATCTTATATTTTCCAGGCAATAACTTCACGTCGAACTGAAAGGCTAATGACTAGAAATGAAGTTGCCTACCTGACTGATGTGGCTGGATGTGCAAGTGACCAATGTGCAGTTAGCTTGTTCTGCGGGTATAGTAAGGGTCGCTCTTGCTACCCTCAGCATGTGATTAGCCCTGCCCTTGCAGGATCACGTGTATCTTGTTAACTGTTGCCTGCGTTTTGTGACTGGTTCATGCATGTTTTGTCTGTCTTTCCCCTAAAATTGTTGTTTGTGCATGTTACTAACTCTTGTGTGAGTCTGTTTGTTTCTCAGATGCTCACTGGATGTGCGACAGCCCAATGTGCAAGTTGAGTATTTTTTACTTGTTTTGCGGGTAATAGGGGTAGCTCTGGCTACCCTGAGGAGGTGATCGGCCCTGCCCTCGTGAGATCACGTATGTCCTGCTAATTGTTGTCTGCCTTTTGACCTCCAGGATATGTCCATCACACCACTATCTTAATTAAAGCACTGCTTCATTTTCAGCTACGCGTGCATTCCATCCCAACTGCTTTTGGAATAAGTGCCACCATTTATCTTCCCCTCCCAACTTGTTTTTTGTCATCGTAGGGCCTACTTGGAAGTCCCACCCCGTAACCCGGCCACGGCTTGACCAATTAAAGGCTGAACTGACCTTGCAACACCTACACACACCAGCTTGCAGAAAGAAGTGATGTACAGCAGTTGTGACACTAAGCGTCAGGCTGCCGCTGACATCCCACAATTCAGAGACAGCGACTGAGATAATGTGCTTCTTGTACATTGTGTGTCATTTTACATGTTATAGAAGTATCGAAATACATGTAGGCCTACCTGGATAATTTCTGAATCATCCCATTCAGTTTGCACTCAAAGGCATGCTTGATTGCAGGATCATAAAATTTACGGCATCATTTTCATCAAAACCCCCCAGAATTATGAAATACTTTTCCTGTATCCAAACTTCTCATACTTGGGCTTTATAATCTAAACTTTCTGGCTTTTCAAACTTTGTTCTTTTATAAGTTTCTTCTGTGTTTTAGTAATAACATGTGTTATTATCTATTAATCGCTCTCATTCGTTCTATCAATTTAAATTGTTCATATTTGTGTTGGTTCCTGTTCATAATGCATGATTGATCATAATGACAGTCACACTGAATTAAAAAAAATGTTTTTGCATTGATGATAGTATTTCATTGCGAGTAACAGGACCTTAGAAAAATGTTTAGCACAAACCATGCAAGAGACATCCAATGTGTGTTTAATAGTTTTTTGCAACATATCATCTGGACCTTTCGTATTTGTGAAAGATCACTTTCAAAAGTTTGTACTCATTTTTCATATTCATGGCGGGTTATAGATCTGTTTATGTATAACATCCATGAAAATTGTTAGCTGTGTGTTACATAATGTTTCCTCATTAGCTAATTACTACCTAATTACTAACTTTTAAAAACTTTAAAAATCAAAGAAATCTCACAGTTCAGATAATAAGTTTCTTCAAAGATAATGCACTTCTATTTTTGGTATGAAAATTTTGAAAAATAACATTCAAATCAAGAGTCATGGAAACATTTATTTTATAATCATACAGGTATGTAAGAATCCATATAAAATTATGTAAGAAGAGAATTCAGTCGTCCCAATTTGATGAAACAGCTTGTATGCAGTATAAGCTGTAACATGACCTATACAACTATAGAAAGTAGTGGTTCTAGTATATAGTTTATTTTTGTATTTTTTTTTTTTAGAAATACAAAGTTGTATTAGTTTCAACCTTTTTAAATATTTAATTCATTTTAGGCCCATTGGGGCTTCAAATAGTTTATCGCCACTAGGCTGGGTTGCTGGAGTAAATTCCTCCGCTGACCACACAGGCGCTGGAGTTACGACCCCGTTGTTTCGCTACAGCCTCATAGGCAAAACCAATGTGTGTGCTGGTCACTTTTGTCTGAGCAGTTTGCCATGTCGGTTCGTTTGGTTTACTATTGGATAAATAATCAGTGTTAGTTGTTGTAAATTTGCAAAGTATCCCTCGTAGGTTAGTCGTCTGCTATATTCTGCATTTCGTTTGCAACTTTGTCGTCCCCACAATCAACCCCCTCGGATCACCTCAATTGAACAGTGGACCTCGGTTTTTTTTAATTTTTGCATCAATCTATTTGATGCGGCACCCTACTCTGGCAAGGCAGTTGCTTAAAAATACCGATATCGTCTGTTCGGCTGCTTTTCGGCGAGTAGGGTTATGGGTGGCGCGACTATGAAATTCAATTCAGGTTGCGCCAAGCATATGGGCGGCCCAAATCACCAAAATTAATTTTAACAAAAGTAAATTTTAACAAAGTAAAATCAAAGGGCAATTAGCTGATGTCAACACAATGGTTGCGCATGGTATATGACGCCCCCAACGGTGGAACAAAGTTAGTTTAAGTTTGTTTAAAAAAAATCCGGGCGTCCAAAAGGGCGAAAATCGGCCAAAAGGGTCAAAATTAGTTTTACAAAAAATAAAGTATTATACGTCGAAACCAAATTTGTTTCAGAATTTTTCAAATGATTTGCGTTTAGCAAAAATTGAAGTAAACTACTGGCGACGTTTGGTTTGGACATTTTTTCCCCAAATTATTTCGTATTTTGATTTACTGTTTTCATTTTGGGAACTTTTTGGGTACATATTGTTTTCAGTTGTTGGTTATTTATTTTTTTTAATTATTTCTGTTATAAATGTTTTAGAGTTTGTTTTGTGTTTTACCATTTACATTTTGATAAGAAAATGTTGTTCGCCCGTGATTAATTCATTTTTGGTGAAATTATTTTTTGTGACATGTAACGTTTAATTTTTTCAATTAAAATTTTCAATAATTTGTTTCTCAAATGGTTTTGGTGATTGTTTTGTCTTTTATTATTTAGATTTTTGAATAGGAAGATTCTGTTTGCTTGTAATTGTTCGCATCTATTCGCCCTCTATTGTCTAGTATGTATTTTTAATGTATCACGTTATGTCATCAAAATATACTGACTCGGCGAAAAGGGGTGCAAATAGGACCTTTCTCTTATATTTGAAGTTTCAAAATGTTAATGTTTTGTTTATATTGTCAAGTGAGTAAATATGAATAAAAGTTACTGGTGGATTTTTAGTGTTTCTCATTCCAGAAGAGAGCTAGATTACTTGAACTGACACTGACTTGCTCATATTCATGAATAAAGGTAATCAGTGGTGGGATGGGATATGAGCCAACCTGATAGGGCACAGAATAAACCCAAGGGTGTAGGAGGGATGGGAATGGGGGTGTTCACTAACTTGTGATGGTGGTTGTAGGCTGTACAAATAACGAAGAACATGGCAGTAAATGTTGGAATGGAATAGGTCTACCAGTCCCAGGAAGGTGTTATCGGAGGACATTAAGACTATTTGTCTTCTCTTGAAAATTATTAGTTCATTATTATGATTGCAGATTTATGTTGAACGGGGATTTAGAGACGATTTAGATGGTTAATATGGAGTGGATTGTACAGAAGAGGGGACATATCACTGGAGGATACGGGGTGCCATATTTAGTGTTCTAGTGGAGACTGTCAAAACAAACATGTAAATAAGCAAAGGACACATTAAGGGACTTTACTTGTAATTTATTATGCAAGCATGTTAAATAATGACTGACCGAGGGAGTTCGAGGGAGTGTTGTAAAAAGTTAAAATACTGTTCCTTATCAAAATTTATTTTCCCGTTCAAGAAAGTTACTCAAAAGAAATGGAAATGAGTACTGGAAGATTTGAAATTTGAATCTGTTTAAATTGCTTTTAAAAAATCAACGAATATGTCCTGTTACAATGCAGTTACAATGCAAAACACCAGGACTCGCCCTTTCAATAAATATATCTTGTGTAGCACGTCGATCTTGGCCACCGTATATTTCAAAAGCCGCCAGCTGCGCAGACTTGGGCAGGAATTTTTACACACACGAGGTCGAACCCACTAAAGCTGCCTACTCCTGGGCACAAAAAGAAGTAATTTTTGTGTGAATTGCTTCGATGACAAACTGTGAGTTGTGAAAATAAAATCACCTCTAAAAAATTCAACTACATTTTAGTTTTCTGGAAATCTTGTTTCAACGCCTTAGGTGTGATTCTACCTCCATGGTGCGCACAAATAGGAGGATCGAGCACACTGTACATGCACATCAAAGATTGTCCAGCGCGCGCCGCACAGGGGCGCTATTCAATCACGCATAGCCATCACAGATCTCTCCACACACTGGCCGGGTACCGTGTACGTACAGGTCGCGATCAGTGACAGGTACGCACCAACCAATAAGCATGTGGTTATACGCCCGTGGTGCCTGGTACCATAGAGCATGTAGCTCTATGCTGGTACTGTGCATGTGCGGGCCGGCCGGAACCGCAGCTTGCAAGTACACTGTACTAGCATGGAGGTAGAATCATGGTACTAGGCATGCTGCGTATCTGCATCATAGGTGCATGTTTTTGCATAAATTTCTGGATATGGAAACAGTTTGGTCAGTCAGTCGGGGTTCCTTTCCTTGCTGACCATTGCTCTTCGCATGTGTCGTACAGTATCGATAGATTTTTTTTTTATGTTCCAACCAGTGGATTCCATGTGAGTGATTGTGTGTAGTGGGTGTACGTGTGTGTGGTGTTTTTTTGCGGCAGCGGTGTGTTCGGTAAATTACATAAGCCTGCTTCCCCAACAGTAAAGTACTACTCCGTAGACCTTACCGAAGCGATCTTTTTTTATGGTTCCACACGCTATGGCATTTTTTGTAGCGTTTAACATAGCCCAGGTTGGACGACCTCTACAAAGCATTGCGACTAACGTCCAGGATATGGAAGTCCTCCTATAATGCGAAATTTTAAAAGAAAAATTTTCAGCAGTTTTTTCTCACATTTTTACCTGGCGAAGACAGCTCAAAATGTTGTTCACAAGTGCCTTGTATCCCAAATTCCATAAATGCTGTGTTGACATTATTAAACACGCCTGCGGACAACGTATTTTGCAGGAAATTGTGCGAAACTCCATGCTTTTCGTTGCAACTCATCTTCTGCATGTAAATGACATTCGTCTAGCACGTGTACTCAACTCGCACATGCGCAAAATTCCTAGTAAGTGAATGCCACTTAGTAACCGAATGCATGTGCAGAAAAGCCATGAGCGTGAAGAAGTCGCAGATAAGGCCGTGTCCGAACGGGCTTCCAAAGATATGGCTAGATCTATTGTCTGCGCATCTCTATGTATTTCTAATGAAGCAAAGACCTAGCTCTAGACAACATGCTTACATGTAACTGACAGAATGAGGGCTGAGCTTGGAGGCCATTTTGTACATGTGCAAATACGTACTACTACACGAACGTAGGTCGTTCACGAATCATGACGGAAAGTATGGAGTTTCACAGAATCTTCTGCAAAATACATTGTCCACAGGCAAACATGTATTTAGTAATTTCGTCACAGCATTTATGGAATTCAGGATACAAGGCATGTGTGAACAACATTTTGAGCTGTCTTCGTCAGGTAAAAATGTGAGAAAAACTGTTGAAAAAAATTTCGCGTAGTAGGAGGACTTTCATACCCTGGACATAAGTACAACGCAATGTAGACTTCGTACAACCTGGGCTACAGTTTTACCTATTAATTATTATATTATTGGCAAAAAATGAGGTTCTTTCTGCAATCTTCAATCTCATCCCTCGACCATGTTGACAATCTGCGCGAATCTGCATAGCGCATTCTTTGTTGCCATATGTCACGTGACAAAAACAGGCGCAGCATATTTGCATAACAAACATTTTTGTTGCTTTGGATACCAGTCCCCATAATTCCAACTACTCCCGCTAAGATTATGTATAGAGACGTCTGAGAAAGTGGGAGGTGGTGATGTCAAGGCGCACGATAGCCGCTACGTGGTCAAGCTAGCTGTTTACACAGGTTTCAAATGTTTGAGAAATACCTACTTCATGGAGTGATAATATTTTTTGAAGATTCGGTTGTGAAGTTGTGAGACTAATAAAGTTTAAGATAATGTATAGAGACGTCTGGGAAATCTGTGGTCAGGGATCCACACTAATCACATATAGGCTCGACCGTTTGCAAATGAATCCCCCAATTGTGTGGAAAACGGAAACTTTATTATGTTATCAGATGGGCTAACTTAGCAGCATTCAAAATGCTATAGTGTCTGGAACCATAAAAAAGATCGCTTCAGTAAGGTCAACGGAGTAGTACCTTACTGTTAGGGAAGTAATATAGGTCTAGCCTACAGCAATACAAAAGAGGGCCTAATAACATACTGGTCCAAAATTTGAAAAAGAGGATTACTAATGCTTCACTCAGTAGAGCTAGTGACGCCCCAACTAAAGCGTCTGTCCTCTGTGTAGTGCTCTAGTTGGGCTGGCCCAACTATTAAATTGATAGTTAATAATCGATAGTTGTTAATTTGGCTTTCATTACTATTAGCACCCAGTTCCTTGAATAAGGAATTTTAACTTTTTCAAACTAACATTCAGACCTTGAGGATCCATTCCTTAATCCTAGTAGCTCTAGTTTTGGTAAATTTTGAAAAATCAGAATCTTTTTACTTGAGTTTGGCGAAAGATGACCTCATCACACCAGCTTGTTTCACGTCTGGTTACCTGACCCAGCCATTGTGGATATACTGAATTTCATTAAAGGAACCAGGAAATGAATTTTGGTACTGATGCTATATTCGGGGCGTAACACTTACAAGGCCTATTTTTACTGTGCTAATGCTTTGTACCAGAAGTTGACTTGGCCTAAAATATTGACACGTAAGGATGATTCTGATGATGACGTAGCCCGGCCAGCATGTACCAAAATAACGATGACTGTAGCCTAATAACCACAGTCATGAAAGTTACTTTTAGCTCTGTCTAGTCGGCTAACATCTAAAAATACTGAAGGAGGGTAACGGATAATAATGTAGGCTACACGTACAGATGTACATGTAGGCTTAGCTTAGGCCTATCTGCCTTTATTTTGTTAAATCATGGTAGGGCCTACATGGAGGTAGGGTTAAATGCAAACTTTTAATTATTACTTGTACCTGGCCCACTGAATGTTGCCTAGCAGCATGTGCTATAGGGATAAAGCACATCACTCTTTCCATAAATCTATGGTTTTCGTTGGTCTTTTAATAATTCCAGGGTAAGCACTACACTTTGCTTCCTATATAGATGAACCGTCACTGGTTCTACATGCTAGGTAGGCCTATCAAAAATGATACTAGGGCCTACTCTACAGTTAAAGTTTGTTCATTTTTCAGCTATCCACTTCATGTAATTTGAAACAAACTAGCACAGTTAAACCTTGTAGAAACACTTGAAATTTAGGTTAAGATTTCATGGGCGAGTGTACATAGTATATTCAGCGCAATCTTGAATCTTGTGTGGATTTATTTTACTTCATCCTAAGTTGATTTGCTTTTGAATGAAATCTACCAGAGGATATTTTACTGAGAAGGAAGTACAATAAACTTGTGCGAAAAGAAAGATTGTATTTTGGCTCTTCTCAGCAAATCAGAAGCAAGCCCAGCAGCCTTTTAGTAAATTTGGTGATACCAATCAATAAGTAACCTTCACTAGACTACAATTTCATCCTGCCAAATGCTTAGCCACCCTTTATTACTGATAACTGTCAGATTATTGTTGCACTTCATAAATTCTCATAGTCCATGTTGTGGTTTCTACCTACGTTATTGATAGACATTTGATGTCGGAGTTCTTGTCAGAATGCGAGAGTAGAATTTGTTAATTTTGTAGAAGATGAGTGTGATGTAAGACGCCCTGAAATAACTGAATAATCCTATAATTTTTCTAGAAAGTCTTTCAAAAATGAAAGATTAAAAAAAATTGTGACAAGATTTGTACGTGTACCAGCACATGTATCAATTTTCTGGTCGTCACTACTGTACAACTTCAGTGGACGTAAATATACTTTGCATATACTTGAAGGGCGCAGAAATACATGTATCTCAAAAGATGTCCTTACTCTACAAATTGTAATTCAGTTGGTTTTACTCTCTTATTTAAATGGCTTGGAAAAAGCTGGTAAAGTTGGTAGGATTTTTAATTAGCAGATTTTTCTTCAGGCAAGATTGACTAATTTGATGTACGCCAGTATAATGCAGCTTTAATTTCATCCTTGATGCAGCACATCCTATGTAGTAACTCCCATCTGACAGGAAGTTGGCCCTCATCGGGGTTTTGCCCCTACCTCAGTAATGAGTGACTCAGAAGCTTGTGCGAATGGGGACAGTGATCAGGGGTCTGCATTCACTCTGTCTGAAGAACCAGCCGAAGACAGTAGTGGGTCTGGGCCAGCTGCGTGCGGAGAGTCTGAAGACAAGTCTGAATGTAACATGGAGGAATCTGGACTACTGGAAGGTACCGGTAGAGCGGCAAGGGTCAGCTCCAAGAAGCACTTTTCATCCAAGAAGAAACATGGCCGGTTCCATGTGAAGATCATCAGGGAGACGGACAAGGCCAGCAGTCTAAAGCGCAATGGGGACATGGGCAAAGCCTCCATGAGCCCCAGCCAGCAGGAAAGTGTTGATGAGAGTTTAGACCATTCACTGGCTGCCCATAGCTTTGGCCATACTGTAGAGGCAATACCCTCGCTGGATCACTACAGAAATCGGTATTCACTGCTGGCATCAGGGAAGCAACGCCCTACTTTGTATGAACTTCACGAGCCCAAGGTAAAGTCTGGTAGTGTAGCTCAGCAGCAAGCAATGTTTGCCCATCAGCTTGGCCAAAATATACAAGCATAGTGCTAATGTGAGGGTTGATCACCTGTATTGGGACAAAGTAAATGTAACTGGCATCCTGGCACTGAGGTATAACATCCATTTCCATGCATTGAGTTGCCTTCACAGGGTACAAGTGAAGTATAGTCTTCATAAAGCCTTGCTGAAATAATTGTGCACACGTGTAATATGCACATCCAAAAGAGGTCTTGCATATTTCAGAAGGAAATCAGCAAATAGAAAAGATATATTGGCACAGATGTCCAGAACCAAGATTAACGCCCTTACGAAGTCGGAGCCGATTTTTGTATCTAATATGTTTGTTTTCCCTCTATTCTGTTCACCAAATTCCTTAGACTGCGGTAAATCAAACAGCCGACACCCCTGTCGATGCTGGGGGCTTAGCAGAGATAGAGGCTCCCCCAACTACAGCAGCCAGTGGAGGGGTCAAGTTTGGATGGATCAAAGGCGTGCTGGTGAGTTGGACAGGTCTCAACAGTGAAGAGGGTATTTGTATAACATTGTAATTTATTTATTTATGTATTTATTTATTTTTGGGCAATACAGATACAAATACATGTACATAGAGCACAAGATATAGAAAATTACGTTACAAATAGAAAACCAGCCCATGGGCTACTTAAAAGCAAAATAAATCCCTATACAAGGAGCTATATCCCCTCCCTCCCATATATATAAGAACACTTTTGCAGAATACATTTATAAAAAAGTACAATTTCCTTACAGTATATCAAATTACAGTAAAAGCAATATTAAATTCATTTGTTAAGTTAGTTTTAGAGTTAATGTTATTACTATATGTAAAGCACTTGATGAGGGTACCTTCAAGTAAGAAAAGGTCACAAATACAAAAATACAAACAGTTCAGCAAAACACAGATCCTCTACACTGGATCGGTGAGCAGAAAGGAAAACAAGGCATCAGTTACCCCCCCCACCGATATATCCACACCAAAAATATATAATTACTGGTCATGTAATCACCCTTGAAAACAGTGTTGGAGATAACGAAGAAATATATATGTACATGTACATATATCTACCAAACCAAGCATGCACAAACTGATTTAGCCGCAGAAAAAAAATAGGAGATAAGATCATTTATTTTAACAAAAAGCGGTGCATAACATTTTTGTAGTGAGAGGAATTAACCCCTTCTCATCGGGAAGTGGTAAGAGATGCCGTAAAAATTGAGATCCCTCAGCCCGCTTTTCAGCTATTATTCTCGGCCCACACTCGATCGAACACAGAGAAAGAAGGCAGACCCTGGCTCTTGTATATATGGTGATTGGCCTTTGTGTGTTGCCAAGAAATGAAAAGGCCGAATTTGCATCATAATCACCAATTTCACAATAGTCCCACTTTGAAAAGAGGCAACGGGAATGTGGAAGCGTGAGTAGCGCTGCATGCCACCGAACAACAAGCCTTTTCACTGTGTAAATCAAAGCATGCAGAGCACGCAGGGCCACAAACCGAGAATTTACCGAGGCTGGAATTCTCGGAGTCGGCTTTCAGAAAAAGTCCCAGCGTCAAGGGGTTAACAGTCTGATCCCTGATGTCAGCAGGTAATGAATTCCAAAGATTGGGGAAATGATTAAAAATGGAGAATTTGAAAGAGTCGTTTCGGGCAAAAGGAATTCTTAATCTGTAGTCATCAAGGTGCCAAGTGTTGATTTCAGGAAGGAGATGAGGGTCAATGTCATAATGTTTGTGAAAACAATGTAAAATAAAAGTAAAAGCTGGTATTTGTGATGGTCAGCAGTGGTTAGGAGATGAAGAAGTTCAAGGCCTCCAGGATCCTTCCTGTGCTGGATCACACAGTGCTGGATCACACAGTGCTGAATCACACAGTGCTGGATCACACAGTGCTGGATCACACAGTGCTGAATCACACAGTGCTAGATCACATGATGCTAGATCACACAAAGCTAGGTCACACAGTGCTGGATCACACTTAACAATTGTTGACCGCTGTGGTGTGGGATATGACGTTGTGAACACCCGAGGGACATATGTCTTAAAGGGGATGGGCCATGCAGGTTAAATTGATGTTATATGATAGTTTCACCGTCCTATATACAATAAATTTGATTAACCCCTCTTTTATGTCATTAACCCTAACCGTACATTATACTACAAATTACTACTTGTGGTAAAATGTAAGAGGACATGACTTTATTGTTCTGTGAAGCCATAAGATACAATAGATAAGACAATGTACATGTACCAAGACAGTGCTGTGGTACTATGAGTGCATAGCTTTATTCTGTGTACAAGTAACAATGGAAGTAACCTACATGTAGCTAGAAGTATTAATCTGTAGCGCTAGGTCCTTCAGGCTCAAGCTACTACTTAGTATTTTGTAGTACTGAGTAGTGTAAGGCAAACAATATTCTTGGCGGTTAGGGTTAAATCAGTAACAATTGGCATTTTCTGTGTGTTTTTTTAGTCTCCGCCTGAGCTCTTTGCAAAAACTTATCGAAATTGGTCGATGAGGGCAGCCGACAAATCTTAGCAAAAATGTGATGTCATTGGATGGACTTGACTTTCCAGACAAAAATGCACAGTTCCAGCAAGACAGTTGATTGGTCTGCGCAAGAATAATATTCTATGCCCTGGCACATAGTCGAGTATGTAACTTGTACGACGTACGTGTCAAGTCAACCTCATTTGATCTTGTTTTCCTATGCCCTTCTCTTAACACTGGGCAGAGCTATTGAACAACTAACTTGCTTTCATTTTGTTTTGTATCGTGTCGTACACATGTAATAATTTCTATAGTGAATTGTGAATTTCAAAAGAACGCCAATAAATTGTGTTGTCTGTGGCTGTTGTCGCATTTAAAACAACTTCCCACAGAGCAGTTTTTGTAGATTCCCAATTGACTTTTCACACCAGTGTTTGTAGGTTAGATTTGTGGATAACACACAATCAGATTTTTACAAGGACTCTATAGTAACAAATGTACATGTACATTACATACAGTATGTCGATGCGTCGTTGCATAACAGTAAACAGTCACCGGATAAAGGACTCATCCCCTTTAAGGAATTTATCATTTCAGAAGATGATGGGCCTACTGTAAAACTATACAGTTAACGTACATAAATGATGTCGTTTGCAAATGCACTGTCCCCTCTCTTTCATTAATTGCATAAACGCTAATATGAAACTAGTTCAGGTACCAGTGAGTACACTTATATAGTCTGGTTAGCGGTTCCTGCATTACCTTATCCACTGCGGGGATAGGAACGAGTCTGTTACACATGTACGAGTGCAATCATTGATCGAATTCCCTGGTAGCCTATGCACAAAGCGTATTATGGGTACCACGCAAAACTTACTAAAGGACCACAAATGTTCGTTCTCAAACTTCCAGTAGTTGTTTTGTTTCGCGCGCATGTGCGTGCACACACTGTCAGTAGAATGAGATGTCTCATGATGAGTGTGACATGCAGCTATACATTCGTGTCTCCCTGTCATGTGATCGTTCTGGGCCAAAAATGGACAGTATTAAAGACAGAGGTATGACAAAGTGCTGGATCACACAGTGCTGGATGACACAATTCAGCCATGATGCTATGATATTTGCACAAGGACAAAAATAATACAATTTTTTCAAAGAATCAAAATGTTGAGATATTGCCAGTATTATTCTTGAAATTGTTACTTTATGTTACGCCACTTTTTCCTTTAAAACAAAGCCAGGCATTTATTTAAAGCTTGTGCACTGTGCAACGTCTGATTTGCTGCCTGGTCTGTCCTACATGTAGTCCTTACTGGCATCACTTCTACAAAACCATGTTCAAAACAGCCATCTAGTGAAGTAAAGTGGGACTTCGGCAACTTTCTACATTTTGAACTCTTGTTTGTTGTTTATAAAATGCATTATGAGGATTCCAAAATCAAAAAAAAATTTTGTGATGTTTATCACCTTGATGGCAATTTCATAGTAGCAAAAAACTTGACTGCCAAAAAATTAGTACAACCAGTGTAAACTTTTCAAGTTACCACATTTGTTCTTTCGAAAAAATATCTCATTAACATGTACCATAAGCAAGAAATGACTTAATACATGTAAATAAAATGTCTGTCAAGGAAACATTTCAAAGAATAACTTTGATGGTCTTTTTTAAAACAAAAAGGTCATGTCTTCTTACAAGTGACAGCATTGAATACTACATTTTACTATTAAGTAGTACTTTGTAGTATTCAGAGCTGTTGGGGTCAAAATAATAATGGATATTTTCTCAGTATTTGGCACAGCCTTTTATTTGGGCGCTACTTCAAACTTGATATGCATATGTCATACTAGTATACATGTAAACTACTCAAAAAAAGTGAAGGACCACTTTTTTCTTAACTTGTAATTTCTTTCAAGAGATGCAAAAGACATTATAAATGCAACAACTGAAACGAACCGCATTTGAAATTGATAAAATAAAAGTACACACACAAAAAAGTGGTCCTTAACTTTTTTTGAGAAGTACATGTATATGAAATTATGAATACTCCTGTGAAAGCATTATATATATTTACATGTATTGTTGATTCTGATACAGGTGCAACGTGTGTATTTTTAAACTGCCATACATCGGTACAAGGCTCTTGTGCAAATACTTGTGCACACCGTTTCAACTCTACTTGGTATTTTTACTTTGTTTAATTGTTTTCATCCTCTTTCAAAGCAATGACTGTGCGCGGACACTTCCGAAAACATTTGCTTTTACACTGTGTACACGTGAGTCACCATCGCAGTCTTGGACTCTAATAAAATCGCATCCTGGAAAACTTCCAAGACTTCCATTTAGTCAAAGCAGTCATGCCCAGAAGATGCATTAAAGCAGTGTGAGGTGCTACATGTATGACTGATTTTGTTATGAATTGTGTGACAGCTCATTCCTACCAGTTGTGTTATTTGTACCTGTTCTTTACATGCATGTACATGTACAGTTGTGCTGAAAAAGTATTCATACCCTTTGGAAAATAACATATTTTTTTAAATTGTTCCCTTGTAAAGTTATTATATTGGTACTTCCACTATATCTTTTGTCTACTTCTTGTAATACACAAAGCACAAACCCACACGTATGTGTGTCGGCCCGGGTTTCGTTTTTTGCTCCAGGTCAAAATGATTCATACCCCTGGTTTACATACCGGTAGTCCAAAGTCTCTTCTTAATAGTCAATATCGTGGCCTTTGTCCTTGAATGCCTCAAGACAGTTCCTATAAGTGTCCACAGGCTTTCTGCATGTTTCCTGTGGGATGTTGGCCAACTCTTCCTTTACATTAAAGTAGGCAGTGCCTGAGTTCAGGGTTCAAACATAACACTGGTCCTCTAACTTGTTGTGAACCAGTCAAGTCATTGAAGTGGTCTGGCCATCCAGTCAAGGCATACTTCTGAATATTTGTATTTACTCCACAACTTCAGTAGAAAACTTTGTCCCATATGTTACTGAATATCTGCTTCCTGTAAAAAATAGAGAATTTTTCCCAGTGTTTACCTTTAAAAATGTAAATGTTTTCCCCCAATGTGACAAGGCTGTGGAACATGTAGCAAGGGGACATGTCATTTTTCATACCATGTGCATTTAGCCTTAATTGGTATTATTGGACTGTGTATGTGTGTGGGTGTATTCATTCGCTCAACAAGAACTGTTAAAGATGGCAAAAACAAATCCAAATGCCAGGCTGCAAGAGAAACCTGGTACATGTACATGAACCAGTACATGTGAATGGGTTTGCTTTGAAACATGAAAATTCATTCATTACATGTTCAGAGCAACATGTACTGTATCCTCCATTGTAAACAGAGAAAAGGTGAAAATCACACCCCCATGCAGGAGGCAATCTTTAAACATATCCACACATGCATTTATCTACACATGCATTGAATATTGAACAATGGAACCACAGACCCAGTGTGCTTTTAACCATATCACTTGAATGTGAAACATAATTTGTAAAACATACATGCATTTATACAGTGTACATACATGTACATGTATGGTATTTCAATTTCCTCTTGTAATGTACCCCATCGGTACATCTATCCGTACATCTACATTATACACACTGTACATGTTCATGTTAATGTGCATATGATGCAGCTTTACATGTACAATGGGTGTTGCTGATGCAGTTAACAAAATGATTAATATTACACAGTACACTGTAAAGGATGTTGGAGTTCCTATCACTTTATTATCAGCAAACTTTAAACACCATTTTTGCAAAAGAAACATGTTTTGCTTTAACCTTAACCCTTACAAATAGGGTTTCTTGGATTTAAAATTTAAATGTTTGTTTTTCTCTCTACATGTATTTTGAGAGAATTTTTTTTATTTTTCTTTTTTCCTTCAATTCAGTTGGGAGGAACTTACATGTTTATGTTTTCCATTATGATCTGTGATTCCCCCAGTACAACTGTAATGCTGAATATTCCAACTGCAGAGAATACATGTATGTAAATGTCATGAATGTTATGCACCAGTTCTGGATATTTCTTTGCTGAAGCTTACATTTCAATTTAAATTGCATATCAGGTCAGATGTCTGCTGAATATCTGGGGTGTGATGCTGTTTCTGCGGATGTCATGGATCGTTGGACAAGCTGGAATAGGTATAAGATCTATTATTTTTCAGAGAACTTTGAGGGAAACAATTCATTTTGGAACATGCATTAAGCCAGCATAATAGGTACAGGTGTACTGTAAGCGTTGTACAAGTGCTTGTTCCTGTGAGTTGGTACAAAATAAATTATTGTATTACTGACAAACTTTGAGGTCAAGTTTATCAATATGAATGCTTGCAAAAGCATACGGGTTCATGTACATGTACACTACATCAGGGGTAGGGGCTTGAAGTTTGTACGTGTTCATGTATTGCCATCCAGTTTTACTTTGTGCTTTTTCTGACAGTGCAGGTAGAAGTAAAAGTGAATATGCAAAGGGTATGCCATTGTTTTTCTTGATAGAGGAGTATCAAGTATGTTTATGCCCCGCAATTACGGTAGTTTGTGCACATGCGTACTGAATCCCATGACAGTGCCAGAAGCCAGTAAAAATGGCTCTTGACTCAGGCAGGTGGACCCCAAAAGTAATTGATGGACATCAATCATGGATATACATGTAGTTGTTTGCCCCTCATTTCCCTCCTGATTAGTATTTAAACACTCAAAGTCCCTTTTGCTAACTTGCACATGATGAAAATCCATTTTCTGCCAAATTTTTGCCTGTCTGTCTCACATACCTCCAAAATAATAGAGTCAGAAATTGGAAGTGAAGCCAACATTTAGAGGGGATTTTTTTCAGTTTTGCCAAATTTTCCCTTACATGTCTCTACTTGTGAATAGTGAGGAATATCATGAATGCTCTAATGAGAAAGTATTATTCAAGAAGGAAACCGTATGAATGAGAACGGAAAGGTTTTGTTTGTGCCTTTTAGTCAGGCAAATTGGTGGCGTTGTATGTATCAGTGAAATGAAGTAAACATCACCTCGTACCAAAACACACTCGTATCCAGGTGTGTGTGCATGTACATGTATGCCATGCCCAAATCTGGACATCTTATTTTTGACCATTGTTGGTCATGTCAGACTCAGTGCGGAAATTTGAGTCCGCATGGAAAATGCACCGCATTTCAGACAAATGGCCCTCGATATCTTGAAAAAAATGAGCCGATAGATACAAAAAACTTATCAGTCTTCCAGACAGTATCACCGATGATCTGAGGGGAATTCGACACAAGTGTGAAAATTGGGCACTAAGTAAGGTAAAAAAACATGGAAAATGATGAAAATGGGTCCCAATGAAAAAATGAGTGAAGTTCAAAAAATTATTTGTAT
The DNA here is from genome assembly GCF_054643075.1 of Acanthaster planci. NCBI lineage: Eukaryota > Metazoa > Echinodermata > Asteroidea > Valvatida > Acanthasteridae > Acanthaster > Acanthaster planci. The sequence goes on along the minus strand of NC_141781.1, from coordinate 15,279,375 downwards.
TAACTCAGTTGACTAGTCAGATACCAGAACCAGTTTATGAAGTATTGGTGAGTCATTGTTGGTCAGGGCTAACTAGACAGTTGGTAAAACCCCCAAACACTTGTAGTTTGCGATCCTTAACAGTGTGCTGTCATTGGACCACAAGAATCTTTGGTGATTGACTTTTATGGCAGAGATGCCGAGATGTGCATGTAGGTACAGGTATATCACAAAAAAAGCTTGTGTAACACTTGGAATACATGTATGTCAGCAGCAAAGTACGGAGCATTTAGGTCAGTTGTGTTCATGTAATTGATTCCATCACAAGTCTCTTCAAGTCCTTGCAAGTCCATCTTAATTTCATCACAAGTCATTCAGTCTTAAGCAAAGTCACAAGTTATTCAAATGAATCATGACAGAGGCATTCACTCTGTTACTTATTGTCTTGTGGAAGGACTTGTGAGTGGACTTGACTACAGTACTGATTTAAGTGGTCTGAGGGGCATTTTACAGTGATGGAGAACTCTAGTCTGGACTCAGACTCAAGTCAACTTTCTTGGACTCATGACTTGAGTTAGACTTGCTAGTAGCTGACTCATACAACCCATCAGACAAGAATCGTCATTGTTCGTCTTTCCCATGGCCTCTTGACACTTGAGTGTGCTCAGGATAACTTCTTTACATTAACTTTGATCTTTACTGACTGTCTCTTTCGTAATATGTTTCTTAAACTTTCCTGTACAAAATAATGATTGCGTAATTTGTCAATGCTTCTTCCTTTTCCAGGCTTTTCCATTTTGATTGTCATGATGGCTACCGTAGTAACTGTACTGACAACATTGTCAATGTCTGCTATCTGTACAAATGGAGAGGTCAAAGGAGGTACGTTGTCTTGGTGACACAGTCTCTACATGGGCTCAGAAGATTGCTGTGCATGTCATATGGGACACCAATTTTCTGTAGAAATTGACCCATCAGTCTGTTGTGGTAGCCTCAGAAGTTCAGTGTATTGAGAAATGAGCATTGAGCTACATGGAGCCTACATGTATGTGCATGTTATACATGTAGAACAAGCACCTTTTATACCAGCCATGCATAGATGTCCAAATGTAGGGGGATGGACTGCAACTGTAGACCAGGACACTTAACTACTTTATGCTGAATGATGTATGTATTGTTTTCTTATACAAAGAGGGCTCATAAATATAATTGCAAAAAAAAAATGAATTTTTTCATAAGCTCTCAGCCAAGCTTTGATTATGTAGAGATGCCAATGTGTACGATTTAGGTGTAATTTTTGTGATTTGTGTAGTCTGTTTACGACTGTACGATCCAGACTAAGATTTTTGCAATTTCCCAACTGAACACCAAGGTACAAAACCATAAAGTTTTGCAAGAAAAAACTATGTAAGCAAGCCCTGAGCAGGCCTTATAATTTACGCTGTGATGAACAGGGGGTGAATAGGCACAGTTAAACTTCATTTGCAACATGATTGTGTACAACAGTGCACTGTACACATACATCGATATCGTTATATGTCATGATTGTGCTAAAATTGACTGGGGTGGAAGACTATCGAGAATTTGAGTCTCGGATATTTGGTGAGCAACTGGACTTGTTTTGCATAATGCCATCAAGTGAGCAGAAGGTCAGAGAAGAATACATGTGCATGTACACCCCAAAATGGGCCTTTATTGCTAAGTCTTGTTGTGGAGAAGCTTACGGGTTTTGCAATGCATGTACCGGTAAACATTGCCCTGCTGGATCTTACATCACCGAGAAGCACATTAATCAAAAAATACATTAGTTAGGTCAAGAAAAAAATATCTCTGCTTCCGATTACATGCCTCTCAAAAATAGGATCAGTACTGTACACGTAGGTCAGGGTTTTTTTTAATCAATGTTTTGTGCCAATTGAAGGGGAAAATTGCTTTCAAAATTGCCGTAAAAGTGATAAAAATGTGCCTTAATTAATGTAGAAATATAACACGGTTGACAATTCTTACCAATATACACGTTAGTCAGGTACAAGTGTTTTGACATGAAAAGAAGTTGAGAGATGTTTGGGTAGAAAGAAGGACAACAGGATTTTTTTCAACTATTTTAATTATTTTAAATTTGGTTTTCTAATTTACCGATAAAAATTTATGGTTGGTCAAGAAACTGGAAACGGAAGTATTTTTGGCCTTAACTATCATGACTTGTACTATAAGTATCAACTCGTAGGGTTTTAACATATTTCTAGTAGGTATCTCAGTATCATGCAATAGGATTACACTTTTTCATTTTGGAAAGTTGGCATCTCTGGATTATACAGTGTTTGTGAATATACGTTGGAATAAGGGCAAAACCTGTAATTAAAATTAACATGTACCTGACGCTGAGTACATCTTGAAAAAAGTTTGCGATAGCCACTGCTACATCGGACTCGGACCCCTGCACAAGTAAACAAGAGGTCATGGGTTGAAGTCCTACCTGAGTAAGCTTGTGAATTTTTTTCATAAGTTCTCGGACAAGTACCGAGTATACAGTGTTTATGAATGTACATCGATGTAAGGGCAAAACCTGTAATTAAGATCTAATTTTGTTTGTTCTGCAGGTGGAGCATACTACATGATCTCCCGTAGTCTAGGCCCTGAGTTTGGTGGATCTATTGGTCTGATTTTCTCCATTGCCAATGCTGTGGCTGTGGCCATGTACGTTGTCGGATTTGCAGAAGTTGTGCGAGACCTTTTAGTGGTAAATTGAATACACCTGTATACCTTAGGGTTTTCTTTGAGATACCATTCTGTGAACGTTGCTTTTCTCTGGAATTTTTTGTTCAAGGTGTCTTGGTCTGACTTCCATTTGATCTAAATAGCAAAGATATCATAATGAAATACTCCATATTGTTGTATAGATTCTTTATCAATAGTTCCTTCACTTTGTCCATCTTTGATGGTTGACCATACCCAAATTGGATACTTTTTGTCTATAACTTTTGCTGTTGGTACTTTTGTGCTTCAGTGAGTTGCACAGTTAAGGACAGTTCATGTGACGTGACAGATCAAATTGGGTTAGTGTACCACTAAGTGTGACACGACTCAATCATTTGAATTAATTTTACTTGTATTTGACATTTTTACAATTTCTAATCAATTAATAGAATTCCTATTTATGAAGGAAGAATTTGTAATCATTTATTAGCCCTAAACCCTCAGGGGTTATGTAAAATCATATTGAAATCGGAGGACTGAGGACTGATAAGGTAAAAAGCTTGAGCATTCCTCATTGAATAGTGAGTAAATGTACACACGCAATAAATGCATTAAGTTGCCACAGAGAGGGCCAATAGAAACATGTTACCTCTGAGGAAGCATTTTTCATTAGGATGGGATGGCTGTTTTGTAGAATAAGTGTACATGCAGTGTGTCATTCATACATGTAAATCTCCGGATGATGTTGTTTATAAAGTTTAGAATTTTTACAATTAATTAGCATAATTTTTTTATTTTCCCCCGGTTTAGGATAATGGCCTGAAGATTATTGATCCAGATAATGATGTCCGGATCATTGGTGAGGCTACCCTTGTCCTCCTGCTGGGCATTACCATGATTGGAATGGCATGGGAAGCAAGAGTGAGTCATACATGTAGATTCTTATGCTCTGTTTTATAGGCTATTGGATTGATTCATAATACAGTAAATGGGTCATTCCATGAAGTTGGATAACTTCAGTGACAGAGGAGCAGAGTGACAGAGGAGCTGAAATTTCAAATTCACTTACATGTTTGTGTCATCCCCTCCCCCCCAGTTTTGACACATTATTGACCGTGTTTCTCAAAGCTAGTAATACTTTTGCAATAACTTAGGCAGACAAGGAAATACTCAGGCATTATACATCATGCAGCGGGTTGTGGATGTAACACGGAAACCACACAGAGATTCAGAGAAGAAAAATGAAGGTTCATTTGTTATGTTCTAAAGATTGGCAAGTATCCCCCTCCCCAAAAAATAGAACAATAAAGAGGGAAATGTACCACAAGAACGAATGTCAGGGTAGGTACATGCACTCATTTTGGAAAATTTTCCAGATCAGGTATGATGCAGTCGGGTTGAAGGTTTTCTCGTATTCGGTCGGCATGGTTGGGTTGGAACGAAGTGCAATCTTTGTGGCCATATACGGCTGCATGGATAGCAGTATTTGTGTTGATATTTCCACATTTATCCCTGATTTTATTCAAAAGACACTGAAAACATCATGTCAGATTTCACAGAAAATTAGCAAAAAATTTGACACCTTTACTTGCAATTTCCCTGCTGGAATGTTGCCAATATCCTGTCCCGCGCGGGAGGCAAATAGGGAAACCACAGCCAGTCTCCTTGCACACAATACATGTATGTTGTGTTCACTTGCACGGTTCCTCACAGTGAGGAATCGCTCTATCATTAATCCATGAGGGATATGTGGAACTAGACGTATTAGCATAAAAATGCACCACTATGCCCTGTGGGCATGTACCATATTAATATTTTCCCTTTTTTATGTTTAGATGATAATACTGTCATGGAAGTACATGTATGTAAACTGGAGTGATTGCTTAATTGTAGATGGTTAACATTTTCGGTTTGAAAAAGTGCTCCAAACCTGTTTATGTACGAGTTTAAGATACAGCTTCTCCAAGGGGATTGTGGTACTACCCCTTTTATTTCATAATGGTAATGGTCATTGCAATAACAAGATCTGGACGTAACTTGGAACTTAAAGATTTTTGTCCGATCAGTTGTAAATAGTCAATATTTACCGAGCATGAGCACACTACATGTGCCATAAACTTTAAGGACTCATTCTTTCTACGATCTTGTACTTTGAAATCAATGATACCGGTTGGTCTCTAATGGTTGAATTTACTTCCAATAAACTTAGGGTGGGCGTAACTGTGTCGTGGACGTAAGGTGTGGAAAGTCCTTGTTTGGAAAGCAGGAAAATTTATGCCTGACGACATCTGACATGTGATGTTTTGTTTGACAAATTCTAAGCAAGAGCTGTTGAAGCCTGGAAGAACCTATTTCCAATGAGGGGCATACACTTAAACGTTACTGAATACCAAGGGTTGTGGACGCAGCAGAATGACTTCAGAAACCATGCTCAGCATTCTGGCAATACAGTAGTGAAAGCCAAGTTGAGAAAAAGTACATCTGGGTTGTAGTTTTCAAGCCATGATGTTGTAGTTACTAGGAGCAATTATTTCCCAGGTCCAAAAATGAACTCCTGTTTCGAACATAATGCGACTTTTTGTGTGTGGAAACCACATGTTGTGTTCATACTCTCGTACAAAACGGGCTCAGTTACATGTATGAAGGAGGAGTAGTTAACATAAACTACCAGTATATGGTGGACTGTTGTGGGTTGACATAGATGCAACCATATAAACAATATGACAGTATTTACATTTACTTTCAACCCACTGTCTTCGTTTCTTAAATGCCCATTTATCTTGTCACAAAAAACCTGGTTTTACATAATCAGAAACCGCTTATTCATGCTTTATGCTGTAAAAAGTGTTTCCACAAATATGAACCAAATGATCCAACAATATACCTCTCTGTGTGTTCTTTTTATGGTATAAATTTAACTGGCTAATAATTTGATTAGCCGTATGATCTACTCCAAAGTCTTCAGACCACAAGCAAATAACCAGGTATTGCCCAACTTCATGGAATGACCCAAATCTAAGGTGAAAACCCTGCTGTAACACCATCAGCACGCCAGTGGAAGTAACGTGAAAGTCAGATTTTTGTTTTTCTTGGACAAATCAACCTGGAACATTTGTTAGAATACTTTATTTTTTACCTCTCTTAAGTCAGATTGACAAAAAAATATTTACGTACATTTATTTATTCCAGTGAACACAAGGATTTTTGGAATATTTGGTATTTTCCTGTCCATATCAATCATTTTGCTCCACTGGGTCTTTACTGCAGCAATATTTGCAATACCACGTCACATGGGCCGCACGTGTAGACATCGTACTTTTCAGTAGCGGCCTATAACCTTGGCTTGAGCTTCGTTTCTTGCTCTGCTCCCATTGCTGTACTGCATGAATGAACTGGATTTCTGGCTGGAAAAAGTCTATGTGCCCATGTGATCACAGACTGCATTTTGTATTGGATAGTGTCTGGGCTAAGTATAGCTACCGAAGTACATGTACATGTACATTGTGATGGTAATGCTCAAGGTACAAACTCATGTGGCATGATTAGTGAAACATGCTTTGATTTTCAGTTGCATAGTACATGTATGTAATAAATTGTAAAGTTGTCCCCTTGTAGGGCCGGCCAGGGCTCAAAGGCAAAACCATGAAATTGGGAAATAGTCTCTTTTATAACACGCCTCTTGCTGGTTCTTGATTCCCATTGGCTGAAATAGAGCAACTGAAAGCATTCCTTTAAATGTTGAATTGGTTTAGAAATTGCTGAGGGCATCCCTTTTTAACTCGTATTGTTCTCACAAGTTTTTGACCGGGGGGGATTGATCGATCAGAAGAAAAATTGGTAAAAGAAAAACACTTTTTTTCTGTTTCATATCTGTTTGTTTTTTTTTGGATACTTAGATATGATTGACAGCATAAAAGAGATTTTTTCCTCTGTCCCAGCCAAAAATAACGGTCGGTCAAAAATGAGAACCACAGAGTCAACAATGGTCACCTTTATGACTGGATAACTAAATTAAAACGGTTCATTTGAAAAACCCTGAAAAGCTTATTTTCTTTTTTTACATTTTGGACAGAGGTGTGTCATAAAACACATATGGTCTTGCATAATTCAGTCACTCATTCACTCCTGTGTCACTCCCCCCTCGGGCCTGTAAGTGATCAGAAAATGGTCCTATTTCCCTTTTTGGGTGACTTCAACATGTATGTGCAATGGGCCGTGGCTTGATAGTACACTTTTGAGAAGTTGTGATTGGAACTCGGTTTGAGATAGTCACACCAAAGTAAAATCCAGATTTTCATTTTAGCCTATTTAAGGTATGGCAGACACGATAGGAGGGTTGTATTTGGTTTTGGGTAAAATCTATCGTGTTCACTGCAAATTAACCCACTTCAAATTGCACCTTCCTATTGTGTCCGCTGTGCTTCCAAAGAGTAATGCGGAGTCCTCATCAAAGGAAATTAGCATGAAAAATATTTGTTCGGCAGAGTATCCACATTGCTTCTTTGGGCTTGGTTTTTAGCTTGACAGCTCCTTAAATAGACTTTAAAATTAAAATTGATTGCAAAATTGACAGTTAAATTAATTAGGGACTGTATACTAAGTCCCAGTTTCATGGAACTGCTCAATGCTTTACAGAAATCTTATTCGTGCTCATTGTCATACTCTGCGCATGTTGTCTTTGTGAAATGGATGAAGCCCCCTTGAACAAAATGTGTGAGAAGCTAACATGTACATGTACATGAGATGTAGCCCTGAGTGACTGCCGCAGATTTACAATGTACACATTAAGATACATATACAGTATATAATAGTAATTTTGTAATTGAGATGTGCTCATTTTTTTTCTTGTTGAGTGCAGGCCCAGTTGTTTCTTCTACTTCTTCTTGTCATAGCTATCTGCAATATGATGGTTGGGACTTTTATCCCTGCACCGGACCATGAAATAGCTCGAGGATTCCAGAACTACAGAGGTAACGTCAGAAATCATTTACTTTTTAAACAGGGAAAGGGTCCCTAGGACCTTAAACCTGTAGTTTCCCTTCAAAAGCATCATGTTTGTCCTTCCTTAAAAATTCATTTACAGGTGCGCTTTTGGTTGAGAACTTCGGTCCAGACTATCGAGACGGAGAAGGGTTTTTCTCCATATTTTCCATCTTTTTTCCGGCTGCCACTGGTATCTTGGCTGGTGCTAACATCTCTGGTGACCTTAAAGTGAGTTATTGTTCTTTAGTGGAGCCTTTTTGGAGAGAATTTGGTCATGCGTAAATCAATCAGTTGGTATTTCTGACTTGCAATAGATAATATTTTGCTGTCTCACAGGCACAATTTTGTATTTTAATTGGTTTGAATTCAGTCCATGAGTTGGGAGTAAATACAGAATTAATTTTTGTAGTTTGTTTATAAGCATCGAGGAGTTGCCTGGTCACAGAGTCCACAACAAGTGTACATTATTGAGGCAGTCTAATTTGTGACAACTAACCCCTGTAAACCTATCATACTGCTGACACTCTGGTGGAAATGGACATACAACATGTTTGAGTCCTTTCCTTCGGAAACACTTTAACAAATTAGAATGAAACTTAAGCACAATTTACTATGCACGAGTGTCTGACTTGTGTGCACGCCCAGGAAATGGCAAACAAAGCATCTGGCTTATGATGGTGAATGAACAAGTGAAAATTTTGGACTTTTTTTATCACGAATATGTATGAGGTACCTGGTATGGTAACTTGAGATATATCATTTTTTATTGCCATCCTCCTATAACAGGAAGGCCTATATTCCACAATTTTTACTCATTTCAAGATTTGTGTCATAGCATGGCTATCAGTTCTCCCTTATGTTGTATTCAAATATTTGCCAGGATGCACAAAAGGCCATACCCAAGGGAACCCTAATAGCCATAGCCATGACCTCTGTCAGCTATGCTGGATTGGCCATCGTACTAGGATCCTGTGTGTCCAGAGAGGCTACTGGTAATATTGCAGATGTCATAGCAGGAAACTTTACCACAGCTTGCGAAGATGGATTTGACTGTGAATATGGTCTGCTGAAGAATTTCTCTGTAAGTTTGGATTAATTGAGTAATTAGTGGCACATTTATAGAAATTAAATGTGGGGCTTGATGCCCCTTTTAAGTTAACCAAGCTCACAAGGTAGTGTATGATACTTAGGAATTACTGCAAGGTTTACAGCAGTTAGGGTTGATAATGTACAAAAGAATGTCACACACTCTTTTTCTTGAACTCTGAAGAATTTTGGAAGAGGTTGGAAAGTTTTCGCTAAAATGTCTCAGGAGGAATAAAGATTTTGTTCCGCAATTCCAAGAATATTTCTGTTGGTTTATTATTTGCTTCACAGGTAGCAAGTTTGATATCAGGTTGGGCTCCATTAGTTCTGGCTGGTGTTTTTGCAGCAACCTTGTCTTCAGCTCTGGCTAGTCTGGTCAGTGCACCCAAGGTGTTTCAGGTAAAGCTCGTCAAACATCTTGAGTCATGGAAGCTTCATGAAAAAAATTGGAAGGGGGGAAAATCAGTGACCAAATTCATAAAGTATGTTGACATGAACAATTAAAAATGGGCGTCTTGTTGGAAAAAAAATTGCTAGATTCAGATTAAACCTTCCACATTATTAGTAAGTTTATTTTTCACTCATTGGTTTATATTTTGGGTAGTCATGGCAGTAAGTTTCCTTGTGTTCGCTTTCACAAAAACCAACTTGAAGATTCAAAAGTTATGTCGCTGCACTACATTGTAATCAGAAACCTATGAAGAAAAAGGAAGAAAATGTCAGTTTAGTTACAGGTATATGTATTTTTACTATGCTCAGGGTAGCTGGGTATGGGAGAATGCCAGCAACAATGTGATAATGCAATTCTGCGATTCAGTCATTACAACCAGATACACAACACTGGAAATGCTAAGAAGTTCGAGATTACAACAAAAACAAAGGAAAAATAAAGACAGTTATGAAAGGTCCATGAGTCTTGTACCCGAAAACCTGTGGGTTTGTGTACATGTATGTGTTCTGGTAATGCGGTCAGCTCAATTTGCCTTTTGCATCCGACAGAATAAACCTTTTGTGTTAAATTTGAAATAAATCTGGTACACTGAATTCTTTAAATTCACGCGAACATAATTGGAATTCTCCATACTAAAGCCACTGTTGCTATACCTCATGATTCGAAAAAAGCTTTTCCTTGGTTACATAAGAGACGCCTTGCAACAATACACTGTTCTCAACGGAAAAGAAGGGCACAAAGGAACCAGTCCATTCCAGAGATGGTGGTCACTAAAAAAGCAAAAGCTTGCCCCGAATCACGAGGTATAGCAACAGTGTCTTTAGTCTGGGGAATTCAAGTTATGTTTATGTGCAATCAGATAACTCAATGTACTAGATTTTATTCAAATTTAACTCGCAAATGGCTTATTCAAACTAAGGTCCTCATTGTATTAGGGAAGGACAGTTTGACCACTCTAACATTGGGTTCATACAACAGGCGAAAATGAAAGCAAAGCAGATTTGATCTGACAAAAGATTTGCAGCAACATTCACTTGAGTTTGAATGTGTTCAACTTTTGAGAATTTGAAGCACCAAATACTTGATATGAAGTCGCAGCCTCATTAAATGATGATTTTGTGATACATCTCTTTATTCTTTACCCATTATTCTTCCAAAGGCTTTGTGTAAAGACAAAATTTTCCCCAAGATCGGGTCTTTTGCTGTTGGCACTGGACCAGGAGATGAACCACGGAGAGCCTACATCTTGGCCTTTTTCATTGCAGCTGCGTGTATAGCAATTGGCAAGTCACAAATATATCCAATTATGAATAACATGAAACATATTGGATTCCCAACTACAAAAGGGTTAGTTTGAAAGTGCAATCATAAGTGAACTTAAGTTTTAACAGGGTAATTGGAGCAGTTATTATAATAAGCAGGATTTTTAGATTTTCTTATGGTGATGTTGTCACTTAAAACCTAAGCACCAAGGCTGTTTTGGTCAAATATGTGTACTTATAAAGATGATTAGGAGTGGGTATTCATACGCAGGCAAGAAATGTCTAAATGTTTGTGTCAGTAATGAGACCCAAACTCACAACTTTAGTAATATTCCCTATACTCATCTTCCAACCCTTAAAAGCTTAGCACCCAAGTTACTGTACATCTGTATGTATAGTGTAAGACTCTTGACAGTAGAAACTGAAGTCTGGGCAGCAAACCCGACACTCCACTTGCGGTTCTCATTTCACACATCACTATTTTCATTTTTTTTGTGGTGTTTGTTCTCTCGCAGGTGAACTGAATGCAATTGCTCCCATCATTTCTAATTTCTTCCTGATGTCATATGCACTCATCAATTTCTCATGTTTCTCGGCATCATTGGCAAAGTCACCAGGTGAGATGTTTCTCCAGCAAACTGAGGAAGCTGTCAATGTCATCAAATGAAGAGCTTCATTCATTTTTACAGCATTAAAACTAACTCTTTTTGTTTTTAATACAGAAATGTGGATTTCGTTGCACTTCATTTTTAATTATCATATACTGATATTTTCCCAGAAGCTCTAGCCGTTGTACATGTGGTAGGCAATGCAAACTTGAGTGGATATAGGACTTTGTTGTGTTAACAGTGTGAATGAAAGGGGCACGAATTAAATGGCATTTGTGTAATCACAGACTTCTCTCACAGATTTTGAGGCACCGATCATTTTTGTTATTTTTTCACTGAGCAAATAAATCTCACTGGAGAAAACAAATTAGTTAAACTGGAAAAAAATACTATTTCATCAGTTTTCTGTTATCAATATTTGAATTTGTCATTTGACATCTATATTACAAGTGTCAAATTTCAAAAATATGATTAGATTTTGAGTTTTCACCCTTTTTGCTTATTAGCAGCAGAAGCTTGATTTGAAAATAGCCAATATAAGCCTCATTTTGCAGCCAAATAGGCCAAATTTTAACACATACCAAAGAAAATCTGTCTTAAACAGCTCTACAATGAAATCAATTCAGCTGTTGTAACAATGGTTCAAACATCAGAATAGATGAATGTGTTCAACTCAGCCTCAGGATGGATATGTTGTGTGTGGCTGATCTTTGCCCTTGACGTCTTTAGTTCAATCTAATTATACATCACAAAACCTGTTGATTGTTTTGGTAAACTACCATAGGTTGGCGTCCAGCATTCCGTTACTACAACATGTGGGTGGCCCTGCTTGCTGCTGTACTGTGCATGGGTGTCATGTTCCTGATAAACTGGTATGCAGCACTCATCACCATCTTCATTGTGACAGCACTGTACATGTATGTGCACAACACAAAGCCAGGTAGGTCATTGGGAACTAGCTAACAACTGAAATTATGGCAGCGTCTGCTAAAGGCTACTGTCTGGACTTCACCAATTTTCTAATAGTTACTGTCCTATGGAAGGACAAGAGTGAGGAATATTCTTACCTCAGGTTATCAGTGGAGAATGTATTGAAGTTGTGGTCATGGTGGTCAGGCTCTCCATTTGATACTTGCCTCTAAGGAGACTGAACTCCACTAGCACTAAAGCTTACAGTGATTATATACAGTATGTACCTGTAGGTCAGTACCAAAACAAGGATTGTTTACGTTTTCCTTATCAAGACAAAGCCAGTACAAATATTAAAAGTTTGATAAAGAATGAGATGGCACTAAAGCAGAACAACTTTGCAATTGAAAGAAAAGTAATTCTACGGAAGTTTTGAATATAAAAGAACTGGATGACCCAGAATGTCTGTGTGTGTAGATGTGTGCTAGACATGCACCAGGAAAGTGCATGCATGGAAAGTGGCACTGAGTTTTATAAGAAAGTTTATGGTCCCAAATAGCATGGAGCCCCTAGAGATCAATGAAATCCACTGTACGGACATTGTTTTGATGCAAGAAGAAATGAATGGTTTGATTTTACCCCGGACACAACTTTACCTTCCTGCTTTGTTTAGCTTTTTTATGTCTTTCTTGTGTGAAACATATAGAATAAAGGACGGTGGAATTTCTCTAGTTTTTAAGGTTTAATTCACATTTGAAGTAGAATAAAGTATAGATGCGTGAAACCAGACAAAGGTGAAATTACAATGGAAATTTCAGACTCTCCCAGTTTTGTAAAAAAATACGTTTTAAGGAGGAAAGTTTGGCCGAGGACTTCTTTTATCAATCAGTGATGATCTGAAGTCATCATTTTACTTTGTAGTCTTACCTTTGTGCATTTAACTGTCCAGTACCCATGTTCTTCGGCTTTGTTTCCTCCTAACCGGTTCAATATTTGACTGGATTTGGTACTTGAAAAGTACTCAACTACAGCACTGCTTGTGATAAGCTGATTACAAACGTGCTTGAAATAAGGACCCAACCTTTGGATTGATGCAGAGTGCCCATTATAGTCTGATATTTCCAAAAAAATTTCAGTTTGCCACGGCATCAATTTGGAAAACTTTCTTTCTTTTTAATCCCGTTTGTAACAGAGATCAATTGGGGCTCTTCCAACCAGGCTTTTATCTACAAGCAAGCACTGACCAACACGCTCAAGCTGAACCACATACCTGCACATGTTAAAACATTCAGGTAATTAAAGATGGAGTTGTTGTCCGGATATGATGTTCAAGCAGAAGATGAAATTAAACACAGCCAATGCTTTTAGTATTGCACTCTTAACCACTACCTGCTGGGCGACCCGTTTTCGAGTACATAGGCTTTATATGCAGAGCTGGGGAGCGCAAAACTGGGACAAAAGAGTTGGGCCTTATAACAAAAGACTGTGCTCAGCACAAAAGACTGAGCTGCTGGGCATTACCAACATTTTTCGCTCTCAATAGTGGAGACAATCCAGCCTTGTTTTGAAACAGTACACCACGGTTTGAGGCATTTATAGTGAGCGGATTACCACCGGGGACAAAAGCTCTCCACAACCGCAGTGATGAACCACACAGCACCACTGGAAAGAGGTCAGTAGTGCACTGTGCCGGTTTCTGGAACAAAAGAATCTTACTTAACACCATACAATCTGGGCTCTTTTTCAAAGGCTTGCAGGCCTGGCTGAAATATTCAGGAGTCAATGAATTTTACCTGTCAGCTTTAGAGTAGTCCCAAAGAGTCCTTCATTTCGGTATAAATGGCCATTAAATGAAATGATGAATTTTTAAAGAATTTTGAAAACGGAAAATCTTGAAAATGACCCGGCACCTTCCATGCACATGTACAGGTATCTATCCATTCTGTGCATAACCTTCCAGGGATACCTTAGCCTCCCAGCAATAATCAACCAAGACCAGGCTCAGTCAGCAGCCATTAGTCAACCACCGGTTGCAGGGCTGAATCCCTTTTCAGTTTTTGATCTGAAAATTGTTGTTTTCCTGTCTAGGCCCCAGATCATTGCACTGACTGGTCTCCCTGAATGCCGGCCTGCCCTGGCACACTTTGTGTCACACATCACTAAAAGCACAAGCCTCCTCATATGCGGAGCGGTTCTGACTGTAAGTAATTTGCCCCCGTGGCAGGTTGTCTGTGACCGTTAAGAGCTTGTCTTCGTGTACATGGGATAACACATGTGTCTGTACCTCGCACAAGCCTCTTACAGTGTGTAGTAGGAAGGCAGTAAATGATCAGTATTGAAGCTAGTTCAAATTAGTTATGTCACCAAGCATTAACCTCAAAAGACCCTACTTTGGACGAATTGTCCCTTTCAATCGCAGTTTCAGTTAGCTGTTGCTCTGTGTTGCTCTGTGTTGATCTTTGTAACATTGCAACCTTAGCAGGCAAGTGAATGACAAGGGTTAATCGAATCTTTCTCTTTCCGTCTTTTTTCTATATGCTACTTTTCTCCCAAATCCAGCTAGCCAGCATGGTGTTGCGTCGTTTTAGCTGGCAGAATGCAGCTCCTTTTTTTACCCCAGCTGAAGAAGAAAAGAATTTTCCCCTGCAAGTTTCAGGGAAAACATGTCTGAAGTAGTGATTTGCTGTGTGCTCCCTAGGGAGCTTACAAAAGTCCAAGGAATGTTTTTATATACTCAGTGAGCATTGATAATGTGAAGTGCCTTTGACCTTTGTTGACCTTTATGTTCTATCCATTGTTGTCCTTACTAGGGTGAGCAGAGTACTAATCTGAACGAGCTGACGACAGACTATCATGAGAAGTGGCTAGATTCTCAGAAGATCAAGGCATTCCCTGCCATGGTAGCCAGCCCTACACTAAGAGCTGGTGCCCAAGCTCTCATGCAAGTAGGTTGTGAAGTAAACAGGACTAGAGATTGACTGTGCTTAGATGAGTCGAGTTCCTGGCAATAAGTCAATTATATCCTGATGAGCTGAATTCTCTTTGCATTCAAAGTGTGTATACTCCATGACTTTGTATGCACAAACAGTGGCATGCACATGTTGTGTTGCCATCATTGCTAATATAAAGCATGTTTTCTTGTCCATAAGCAAGTTCAATTGTAGAATTACTGTTTGGCATGTAATTTGTTTACATTTAAGAGGCACAGACTTTTAACATAACTTTGTTGCGTACTCAGCGAAAGCCATTGGATGGCACATTGCATGCACTCTGTAGTTGAGCACAACTCAGCTTGGGCATACAGCAACAAAGGAGCCTAAGTGTCCTTCAGTATTGGTCACACTGTTATTTTCACTGTTAAGGAGAGTGTTAGGTTTTGTGCATGGAGACCATACAGTTATGTTAAGCCTACCGGCATTTGTACATGGTTGAAGCAGTCACTGACAATACAAAGGATGCCAACATGCAGATAATATCTGACAAAATTATGCGTGATATCATTCAATTAAAAATTGGACAAGGGTGTGATTTGTCCGGATTTTTCCGGATTTCTGGAATGTCTGTGAGACTTTCCGGATTGTCAATGCTTTCAATATGTAACAAAAAGACTACAATATTTGGTACGAAACTAAGTGAAAGACTTGTACAACTTTAGGTGTATAGTATGCACTTGTGCGTTGTTATTCCCCCTGGAAATGCGCCAGATATGTAGGTAATAGTACTACACCTAGTACATTGAACAGAGGGGGTATCATTGTTAAACATAGGGACCCTGGCCAGCGTTATGATCGTTGTGTGTATGTACATGTACTGTACGTTCGCTGTGTGTGTATGCACGGTACCCGTGTTGTCGTTGCATGCACTGTGTACAACTTGCGTCTGTCTGCCATTGTGTTTCGTTTCGTTCTTGTGGTGGTCTGATGTCATCGATGTCCATAAAAAATGTCCTACAAGGTAGTAGGTAGGGAAGGGGATCTGAATGTAGACAAAGGATTAAAGAATTCTTGGAAATTTTCCTGGCTGGAAATTGAGGTGGACAGAGAATTAACCAAGGGGAAATCGATATATTATCGTGACTTTCTCATGAACATCGACAAACCTGGGTACTGCAAGTGCACGTGGTGTCACGAGAAATGCAGTACTCATCTGTATGAGACAGTTTTCAGTTGTAATAAATTGTGATAGAATTTTGTGGATCACTGATAACTGCATGTTTGTGTGTGTATTACACTTCTAGGTCTTTGATTGTCACCAGTTATAGCTTACATGTATAATTGCAATTGAAGTGAATGAGGACAAGGGTTTTGTTGCAGTAAATGTTATAATTATATCCCTCAAAGTAAGAATAGCTCTTGTGGTGGCTTACATGTAGTACCTGAATCCCCTCCTATAATCGGATTGATATGCTGCGAATCGTACGGAAGCTGTGGCTGACGCAACATGCAAAACCCTCCGACGCATGTTTCGTGGATTTTTCATTTTCCCCAAATCACACCCCTGATTGGAGCAAAGCAGCATAAGGTTGCATAAAATGCCTTCCTAAGATGGTTATACTATTTCTTGAAGCTTTGTATTTCATTTGTAGTCAGCTACTTTGTTGACAAGGGGGTTTATTTCTTAGCCATTAAGAGAAAATGGTGACTTTATGCATTAGCCATCAGTTTATATTCATTCAAACTTAGGTTCATCCTGTTGCTTTACTTTTTCTAGATCGGTGGTCTGGGTAAGATCAGGCCCAACACGATCATCATGGGCTTCCTTGGTAGATGGAAGACAGAAAAGTCCCAATATGTCAATGACTATGTTGGAATCATTCAGTAAGTATCATCTCAAATGACGTATTGTGTTACCCAAAGGGGTTGATTGTTGATCCAATAATTATAAACCCAAATCATGCTAAATCCAGCAAAATTCCATATGGTTAACACAATGATTGAAAGGACTACACTCAGTGTAGAGTAATACATAGGGGCCTATTGTTTTGGTGTTCAAACTCAATATCTTGTTGGTCTTTTTGGAGATTATGGATTCAGCCTGGGGTATTTTGGCCCATACCAGTATATCCTATGGCAAGATACTTTGTCACTAATTGATCTCTCTGCCCAGGAGTGAGTTCCGACGAGAGTGGAGGTTGATTTACATATTTTATTTGAATTACGTGTAGTTGTGGGGGAAATGATAGCATTAGGCTGGGCTGTCTAAGGAATGATTTATCAGTCAGGTTAGCAGGAGTAGTAATCATTAAGTACAGTTCAGCACATCATGATGGTGGATGGGAGCCCTTCAGCAACTCTGCATCCTCATTATGTGAATGTGCTTAGTGTGATGGTTCAAATGAATTGGAATATTTGGTTATTATTTGTCTACAGTGATGCATTTGACCTGAATCTGGGCGTAGGTATACTACGCATTAAGGAATCATTTGATGTGTCTAGTGCCTTGAATACCCCTGGATTCTCTGATTATGTTGAAGGAGGTGAGTTCAGATTTGTTTCAAGTTCAAGTGTTTTACATCTAAAAAAGGGTTAAAGTTTGTGTACTGTACTCAACATTGTCACCACATTGCATTGTAAAAAGGAGGAATTTTAGTTGAGAAACTAATTTTGGAGCAGAATGTGTTTGTCCTATTTGTTTAAATTTATTTAGGTACATGAATATCAATAACATTCGTGCAAAGCATGCTCTGGTGCCAAAAATGTCCATTGCAAATGAACTAAATTAGCAGTTTCCTTGGAAATTTTGCAACTGTTTCACTGCAATAAATTGTGGACACCATCATGTATTGTGATGGAATAATTTACCTGAACTTTGCTATGAGCTACATGTACCATCATGTACCTTCACCTCAACCACTTGAAGCTGACAATGTCTACCTGGTATTATAGAACACAAGTGACCTGTTTCATTTGGCAAATGTTGATTTATTTTCACAAGATTTACAATGGTCAGATCACCTTGACAAGAATGTTAAAACTGTGATACTGGTTTATCTCAGATAACTGTCATAATATTCTATTACACTTATAATGATGCTGGAGGGGGGCTTGTTTTATTCTCTCCATCAAATTCTGAACAGGATTAATAGGGCAATAAGCTTCAAAAATCAATTTTAAGTTTTAATAAGTAAGACCATTTAAATACTAAAAAAAAGGAAACAAATTTTCCTCACTTAGTTAGTGCTGTGTATCATTATTGTCTGAGAAAACTGTGATCACTAAAGAGATACCAGGAAGTTGGGGCAAACATTCTAAGGTAGTAAATTGTATTTTATGGCTACTTTATTCTCTGACAAAGTTCTCCACCAGCCGGAGCACACAAATTCCAGATTTAGGATCGGTAAGCCTGACATGTACTAGTCATGGTTCAAGGAATTAATGAGTGGTACTAGACTGTCATTATGTGGCCTGTTTTTATTTACACTGTACATGTACACCCTTGCATTACAGTATTTGAATGTCTTACTGGTAGGCATGTGGCTGTTTGTTTGCAAATGTTTTGATTTAATTGTTCATCACTTGAACTTAGAGGTTGTTTCATGCAGACTTGTAGTCCTTGGATCTGGATTCATTTGACACAATCCAGATTTTACAGCTGGAGATTGGTCTTGCCTGTCATAATGTATGAATTGATTCCCTAGATGCCTGTCATAATGTGTGAAGTGATTCCCTAGATGCCTGTCATAATGTGTGAATTGATTCCCTAGATGCCTGTCATAATGTGTGAAGTGATTCCCTAGATGCCTATCATAATGTGTGAATTGATTCCCTAGATGCCTGTCATAATGGGTCAAAAATATATCGTGCAAGGGCATACTCCTACAAAACATGTAGCAAGTGACATCAGTACATCGTCACCCACTGTCAGTCATAAGTATCTTGAACTAAGACCACACGTGCCATGTTTTTTTATGTGAAAAAAGTTTCACTGACCACTTCACCATCTCGTGATGCAATTTTGTTTGTAGAAAAGTTTCTAAAAGTTCTAGACGGCCCTCATAAATGTGGACAGCGGTTCTCTCCTATCATGTGTACATGATAAGAGTATTGAGGACAGTTCAGTGCAGGGGTCAAATGCAGCAGAGATCTTGAGGAGGTTCCTTCAAATAGGCTGCATCACCCCTTGTGAAGTGCTTCTGTCTGTGATGTCAAACTGCATTATCTAGTCGACCCACAATTGTGTTCACCTGCCTGTCATTTGTGTAGGAATAGATATTTTGTAATTAAGAAAACAACTGCCATCAGTGTGCATGCATGAATCCAACTTGAGTGTTCTCATTTCATATGAAGTTCTGCATGTAAGAATTCAGTTGAAGGTTTGAGCATTTTACCCAGCTGGTCTAAATCTGGTGTACCTGTGCCATGGTCACACATGGAGGAAGATGTGTTGAATGGTTCTATTGACAAATGGGGGCTGTAACTTGGCAAAATGCTCATATGCTTCAGGTATAACAACACACTGAATAATGTTGTCATTTGATGCATGGATTGGCCTAAAAGAAATGAAAGGCTTGCACATGTGTATACATACGGACCATCAGCATCATACCCAGGTTATGACTCCTGAGGACAGAACTTGAAAGATGTTCATAAAAAAGGGAAGAGAGTAACAAAGTCAGTACCTTTGTGAAGTGGTATTCCCCTCACTCTCTAAAAAAAGAGAAGGGAGGTGGGGCTGGGCTGAATAGAGAAATCCTTGGGGGAGGGGTTAACCACCACATTTTCTCGGTTTCCAGTTGTCTGACAATCCACAAGTTTGGATAAGTTACTGAGCTGCCTTAATGGCCCGCATCCCACTGTGTTTTAAATTACACTCTGCACCTTCATGTCTTAACTTAAGTTTCCCAGTTTTCACAGTGCATCATTCCTCACAGTTTATAGGATTAACAGTCATTACCTTTAATTTCATTGATTCCAGGGGCTTGCATTTGTTACTGATTAGCTCTACAGAGATGGCTTTGTCACCATGTACATGTAGTTCATGTAGTGTTGGTTTATTGTGGATGTATATTGTAAGCACTGTGACTGCAAATAGTGTATTGTAGTTGCAGACTGCAAATAGTGTTGGTGTTATGTAGCACTTTGTACATGTGGCTGTGAAGGGGATAGTATTTCGGTTGAATTGGAAAGTTGTGTGATTTAAATTGCAGAAAGTCTGCTGGATATTTCTGTGACTGCTGTACATGTATTTATGATACCATGATGTTCATTTGGAATGTATTACACAGTGCAGCAGTAGTCTATTGAACATAAACCTGTTCTAGAAGTTTTAAGTGTGTAGCGACCCTCCCAGTTTTCTGGGTTGTGGAGGATTCTACAAGGTTGAATAGCTAGAACATAGCCACAGCGAGCGGGGTTTAATTCCTGTACAAGCTGTAAAGTGCAAAGTTTGATCCATTGGGTTTCCTGCATTGTGCAGGATTTTGCAGGAATGATGAAGGTACCTAGCAGAAGTGCATCTTGGATGAGGGTCAATCCCATACCCCTGGGTTGTGTTCACATGGTTACTCCTGTTAACATGATCAGGATGCATGTGCATCACACTCGGATGCAGGAATATACTCCCCCTCTAGCAAGAGTATACTCTCGCTGACCCGCGGGTCATACTCCAGCTATTCGAGTGCTCAGGAATATATCTCGCTCGAACACAACCTAGAGCGCATTCAAAATCACGTTGCTATTGGAAGATTGACAATTGTGAAGGCTGATGTTCATATATACTCTTTTGGGGCTTGCACATGTAGGAACACCTTGCTATCAGCTTTTGCTGACATTCTGATTTATTCACGGAAAATTCTTCAAAGTTAACCAAATGTAATGTAGCTGACTATTTAACCTATTTCAGGGCTTTAACTCGTCACTTTGAAAAGTTGACTTTTGACCACTTTTATTCAGTTCAACCCCTGTGTTTCTATCAGCAGAAAAAGTTCCTGAAATCAAAGTGGAAAGCATGGTGTCATCCATCAAGGAGGAAGAGAAGGAGGGGGAAGAAGTAGCAGAGCCATCAGCCACTGAACCACCCAATTCCCCTGTGGGAACAAAGATCTCCATGTTTGACAGTACAGCACTCATCAAGGGCAAGCCCATCGATGATGTCATCAAATCTATGCAAAAGTTTCAGGAAAAGATGCCAAAAGGGAACATAGATGTGTGGTGGCTCCTGGATGATGGAGGTACAGTGATTCCAGAAGGATTCATGCACAAGCATAAGCTCTTTTTTATTCCACAGACACATAGCTACAAATCTTTTAGTGTAGTAGGTTTATGTTGACCTGAATTGTGAGACAGCATTCAAAATACTGCAGACCCTCTTCATGTGAAGGTCACATCTTACCTATGACAGGTTAAGCCTTAGGTCCAGTCCTGTGCTGCAGCACATGTTTAAGAATTGTGGAAATCAATGTTTATCATGGAAGATAGTTTCTTTGGTCAGCACCATGATGCAACAAATTTCTATTTAAGAGAAAGGAAATTTTTATGAGACTGACATTGATGTTATTGTTGCTGTCTTTCCAGGGCTGACCCTACTGATCCCTCACCTCTTGTCCATGAAATCTAACTGGGAGAAGTGCAAGCTGCGCGTCTTCGCCACCACAGGCAAGAAGGAGCAGATTGACCGGGAGAGGATGAACATGGCTAACATGCTAAGCAAGTTCCGCATCAAATGCACTGACGTGGAGATCATCTCAGACTTGAACAAGAAACCCAAGGAAGAAAGCCTGAGGCGGTTTGAGGAGCTGATCAATCCCTGGATACTGAAAGAGGGAGCGGGGGAGACAGCCGAAAAGTTTCCCTGGAAGATCACCAAGGACGAAGTCACTACACTCAAAGAAAAGGTAGTGTCTTTTAAGGAACTCATGCATTTGCTTTCACTCGTATCCACCCAGGGGCTCTGGTTGTTACAAATTACACAAAAACTTTGGAAGGCAATGCAAGATTGTTGGTAATTGTTTCACTCGGGTTGTTACCCAGGGTCCCTGGTTTAACCAAAGGTATCAAATGAAAAGTGATAACAACTATTGCTTGTCAACACCATTGGAAAGTCTAGTGGGTAGAAAATAAAAGTCCATGACTTCAATGTTTCTTAATGCAAAAATACTGCTATAACAGAAGCCAATTGAAGCACCACTTCTTCTGTTCATGGGAGATGCTTTGGTTCGTATGCATTCAGTTGTAAAGCCAGACCTGTTGCCTTTGGGCAACAGTTTTACTCAAATTCAGTGTTATGCGGTGGCTGTAGGGACCAAGCTACATGTGCATATGTCATTCCTCAAGAAGTGTTAATTTCCTACCAAGCTCCTCTTGTTAACTTTACTTTCGTGTTTCTCTTTTTAGGTTTACTTACCTAATTTGATATGGGGAGGGGGAATTGGGAGAATTGATAACTTTCCATTGGTGTTTACTTGATATCTTTTGTATCACAATACATGTAAATGCATGTAATGCACCACTCTCAGAGTTCCATTTTGTTCACCTGTTGGAATTTTCTGTGCATGATTTGTTTCTGTTCAGACCACAAGACAAATACGGATACGTGAACTGCTTCGCGAACATTCCAGAGAAGCCCAGCTTATTGTCATGTGAGTACACATAGCCACGCTTAAGTCTGAGGCTCTCGGTTTCAATTTCCTTGCTCTGTTTGAGGTCTCTTTGCATTCTGTGCTTCTTGTCCCTGTTTGTGTAAGCACAATTACGCACTTAACCTGTAATCACACAGTGCTAGTTTTAACCTGTTTGTACCCACATACAGGATCTAGCAAACTGTATATAATGACAAGTTAGCAACATGCAGGATCTAGCAAACTGTATATAATGACGAGTTAGCAACATGCAGGATCTAGCAAACTGTGTATAATGACGAGTTAGCAACATGCAGGATCTAGCAAATTGTATATAATGACGAGTTAGCAACATGCAGGATCTAGCAAACTGTATATAATGACGAGTTAGCAACATGCAGGATCTAGCAAACTGTATATAATGACGAGTTAGCAACATGCAGGATCTAGCAAACTGTATATAATGACGAGTTAGAAACATGCAGGATCTAGCAAACTGTATATAATGACGAGTTAGCCATGAGGTGCACCTTAACTAAAAATCTGGTGATGCTTTAGAAAGAAGTGTATCCCTAAACACACAACATTCCAGAAGTCTCTGGAGGCAGACCAAGTGTTGAACTTGAGCTTTGTTTCTGTACAGGGCTTGTCGTGTTAGTAAAGATCATTCCACTGCCATGCCTGCTCCCTGGAGTGTTGAAAAATATGAGATAATTGTAAAAAATATCATACAAGTATTGTTCTAATGACTGTAACGAGTCAGATTTTGTGGCCTCTGGCTGGTTTACCTTCCCTTTCTCACAAGTCAAACTTTGTGGCCATAAAATTCTATCTTCAACTGATCAATGCATGTACATTTATGTATGCACACCCAGCCTGCCAACCCAGGAAATATGTTAGCCTTTAGCAGATATTTTTTAAAATCACTGGGAGGCTTGGGAGCATTTTACAGTACAGAAGAAGGTAGAGCCAGTCATCATGATTTTGCTTTGGGCTCGATTTACATGTACTTTATATGTTCAAGTACAGAGTTAATGTACTGGTACTGTTTGGTTCCTGCACATTAGCAAAGTTTGCTATACCATCTTGCAGAATAGTGAATGGTAACTTTTGTTATCTTGATAAGTCAACATTTGCGACATTTTAGCTTGTGACTGGCCTCATTGCTCACAGTAACTGTCATTGATTCCTACAGGAGCCTTCCTATTCCACGGAAGCTGACCTGCTCAGCCTACATGTACATGTGCTGGCTGGAGACATTGACCAAGGATATGCCACCCATACTACTGCTCAGGGGCAACCAGACAAGTGTTCTTACTCATTATTCTTAAGGCAATTAGTGCAAAGATTATGCCAGTAATCAGTGTATAAGTGTGATAGTAAGAACAGTTTTATGAGGTGACTAACTAACTGTTCTATTTCACTTGGCTTCACCGCATGAAACAGAACATCCAGTCCTTCGTTATTTGTTTTACACAAGGCCTGAAGAAATCCTCTTTGTGTACAAAATGTCACTTCACTTTTTCAGCTTGGCATTGAAGCATGACACCAGGTTTCACGTTCTGAACTGCGACTAAATTTTGTCAATGATCAACGACCCATCAATCAGTTGACAAGGATTTATTCAGGTGTTGTTAAAATCACATTAGTTAAGAGATTATTTTCCGTTTTTCATCTTGAGAATGATGCATTTTTCATGAACAGGATAGGCAGGGTTTTGAGTAATTGATGCTCATTTGTGCTACATTTAGAAGAGAAATGTTATCAGTCATTAATTTAATGAGAAGTTAAGTCACAAGCATCAAAATAAGAGGGCATGAACATCAGCTCCGGGCTGCCTTCGCCGCAGTTTCTTTGAGCAGCTTGTGACTTGAATTGAGAGGGGAGGTCTTTTTATGAACTGGTGATAACTTAATGACATTTCTTTACTTAACAACACATTTGCCGTAGCTTATAAAAGTATTGGTATACTAGGAATTATAGCTCCAACGTCAGAATCATACCTGGAGGTAAACACACTTCCAAATTTGTCATAAGCTGAATAATGAATAACGCATTGTTCAGCAAACAGTTGAAATGAAATACTGGTATCATTTATAGTGAGACATTCCAGATTTTGGTAATGTTTATAGCACTTGCAACTCTCTGCAGTGGTGATCTTTGCTTTAAGTAATCAAATTACAAAAGGTAGGCTTCCAGTTAAGGTCTTCGTTTATTTTAGGCACATTTTATTTCTCGGGGTGAGTTTTGCTGTATTTATTTGGTGTACTTTTAAAATAGGATTTTCAGTTGGTGTTTTAAATTGTTATTTAATAAATGTTAATATTTTAAAAGGCTCACAAAGCATGCATGATGAATTAGATAGGATAGCTTATGTACAGTTTAATTTTTATAAAGAAAGGGAACATGTACAAAGAGAAGTGCAAGTTGTTGGGAGAGTGGTCTTCACTGTATTCAGCAATGGGAGCATCAGTTGGAATGTCATGTAATCCTGCTTTTCTTGATTTGTTTAATAATGCATGCCACCAGCAGAGGATGATACCCATCGACTGTTTGCATTGAAAAGAGCACTTTTTATCCCTATGGTTGACATCTAAAGTTATCCCACGAGTAACTGTTTATTCCTCTCTGTTTACATGAGGGGCCCGCAAACACATTGCCTCCAGTTCTTTTCAGAACATCACTTGCTCAAAAGGAGATACATCCATGGTGCTGCCGCAAACCCATGTAGTTTGCACTGGCACAAGTCAATATCCATATACCCAAAAATACTCACTACAAAATTCAGCTTTCCCTCCAAATTGAAAATGGCCAATTTCTTTGAAGGAACGCAGTTTGGCATGTAGGTGACTTCCATCTCCTGTCATGTGCTGTTAGCACTGGCCTCTTGGGAGTAACTTGTCTGCCAACTTTTCCGAACCATTCTGCTCATGTCCTATCAACAAATATTTTATATCCATTGAGTGTGTGGCAGTCTTTAAGAACCTTAAACAATAGTACACCGGAATATGTGCACTCCCTGGGATCAAAATTGAAATTTTGTGCACACAGGTGCATAACTTTTGACTTGATACAAACACCTGACCACTTTTTTTTTTAAATTAATTGCCTGCATACGTGTATATATCACTGACAAAGCATTGCGCATGTTCAGTTGCATGTACCTGATGCAAAGTCACTGAAAAAAAGACAGTAGTGGTGAGCTACATACATATTTTTGCTGTCTGAATTCCAGACCAAAAGATACTGACTGTGTTTGTCCTGCATTCAGTGATCAAGATTGAATCGGTGGTGTAAACGAAAAGCAGCAATGATACAAGTGCTTCATTCCCTGACTTTCCAATTTGGCTAGGCATGGGGTAACCTCCCAATACAACTGCATTTTCAGTTAAGCACACTAGCAAATTCTGGTGTGCTGTTCACATATTTTCATCCACGTCTTCTTTGTGCATCATAGAATACACTTTTGTGAATTTTTTTTTATTTTTGTATGTGGTTGGTTTTGCTTTTTCTCTGTTAGTTTTCGTAGGGTATGGAATACCTTGCATTTTGACAGAAGGAATTAAGATAACATCCTTTACCAAGACTTTCCCCAGCAACTGGTTTGTTAGGGATTCAGGTTGTTTCATGCACATGTATAGTCGGATAGTTTATTTGTAGATGAAATATTTACATGAACGAATCCAGGCTTTTTTGAATTGATTCCCTATAGGAAGAGTGTATTTTAGTTTTATACAATCATGACTTGATGTGAGTAAATTTAATGCAGAAATGTCTCTTGTGAGTTGGGTATTTTGTGAACATGTAGAAGATTTATAAATGGAATTGCATGTAACCTTGTAAAATGGGAGTTATGCATAATCTTATGGAATTTACATAGTTCTTCAAAGATTTTCTTGAACTTTCTCTAAAGATAATTATCAGTTACATCACACGTTGTTTCATGCCTGCACTGTAAACTTGATTATTATGTTTGTATGTTTTCAACCCAGTCTTTTTCTGCTAAATAGCACAAATTAGGTGGAAGTTAAAGTACCCTCTCCAACATTGTAATATTCTGTTGTTCAACTTAGCATGTGGGTCTTACTTTGTAAATAATTAAGTTAAAACCAAAATTGATTTTCAATCTGTTATTGGAAAAGCTGAAGTAGCCAGTTCCTTGTTACTGTACCCGTACATTATGACAAGCAATAAACAACACAGACTGAGAAGTTGACTCAACATTACTGTGCAACACTGCCATAAAAAACGTTTTTACAGAATCTGAGATGGCTTTTTACACCTTAGGGCACAAGGCAAAGCCTTATAGCCTCATACCATCACCAATGCCTTCAAAAAAGGCTTTTGACAAATGAAGGAAAAAGATGCAAACCCACACATTTTTTATTGCCTACTTTTAAAGTTAAAAGCTAGCCCCTCATCGGTCTTCTCATTACTCTATCCATGGAGAACGGCAAGTTTGTTTTCAAAGAAGTGAAAACCTGACATTTTACCGGCTGTAACTTCTCCAATACTAGGTTATTGATAGGGACCATGAGCACACAACCTCAGTAGCTCATGCAGTTCACTCAGAATTCGTGTAAATGGTTGCATACAGTAGGCCTTTGTGTATTTTACTTGAAATAAAGATGCAACAACAAATTTGAGCACACCGGCAGGCGTGGTGTCTGAACTGTGTAAGAGAAGCTATCTCCCTGTGGAATAATTCTTCCAAGCAAGCTGTTATTTATTTGAAGAAACCAATGAAAGGCGGCCAATTCTGTGTAATGACAAGTCTAAAGAACCATTGTTAGAAATTGCTGTAGCAAAACACATTGAAGAGTTCAGTGACACACACAAGTCAAGTGATTGCTTCCCTTCATTGGTTCAGTGCGAAACATGATTGTATACAGCTGAAGTAGAGCATGAATTCAAAACATGACTTCACAATTTAATTTAATCTAAGACATGTAGGATCTTAAATTTAAGATCCTACAAGTCTTGGATACCAGTACTGTTTTCCTTGGAAGATATAGCATTCAATGATCTTAAAATTGATGAGGTCGAGTTGTAAAGCACCCTTCTTTAGATTTTGTGCTGTTTTGTTGCCTTATACGAACACAGTAATGCACAAATGGTGGGCTGTAACTTTAAAAATAAAATTTCAAACAGCAGTTGATTCATCTTCCAATCACATTATTTGCATGAGAATCGTCATCATTGACGATGAGTTCAATGTTTTAGGCCCACTGAAAACATGACCTTTATGTCTTTTACTACGATCCAAACTCGGTGTGTAAAACCCTCCTATAAAGATGCAATCTGCACCAAGTTGTGCTATCAGTCAAATGGCATAAATGTCCTGTAAAGGGAAATGTGAAATGACAGGCAGAGACTGAGTACATTGAAGGAGGGTTTCGGTACACCTGTCAATATGTACCAATGCATATCAGGCATCCAAGTCAAACCTTGCCAAAAAATCTAAGCATGCTAAGTGAGCAGTACTAAATATTCACTTTTTAAATCACCGTCCGGGTTATTACAATCTAAATGTCCTCATTTTGTGCCCCGGAAACGCCTTCGGCGCTATACGATCCTTTCTACAAACTGTTGACCACCCACGTTCACAATGTGTAGACCTTAAAATATGAAGCACGCCACCTGTAGCTCAAATTAGAGACAGGCTACAGATCTTTGGTAATAGTCTGGTACCCAGTTGAAAAGCCTGAGAAAATGAATGATTTCTCAATTGGATTTCAGACTTAGTTGCCACAAATTATTTGGCACGCGCTCTGAAGACTGATTACGAAGTGAGTCGGCTGTGACTCGATTGAAGGTTTTTATCGTTCAAATGTCGGTAAGTCTCACAGTTCAGTTATTTCAGGTATTCTTTTTTTACTTTTCAACAAGAATCGGGACATAAGGGCCAAGGCATTTGATACTTCCCTCACAAAAGATTGTTGAAATAGTTTCAGCATGGCATTATAGCAACCCCAACGGTGGTGAAAAGGCCCTACAGTTTAATTACAAAAAATTACCATGGACATCATGGACATGGAGCTATTATTAAATGAATATACTCACGTGATATCGAAGTAGTAAGTTATATATGAAAAGTGGCACTGTGACTTTTGAACAAATAGGCCTAATAGTAGTGTGATAAATATACATGATATATGAACCAATTCTGCCGTTTTTTTAAAAACTGTCCGAGTTGGTGGCTCAGCGCAGAAATGCTGTTTTAATTGTGCACCACTGTGGAAATGAAAAATGTCATGGCCTCACAGGACCTGGTTTCGTGCGTATGTTTTGGTATAAATGCCTGCACGCCTGAGCTGCAGGGCCTAGCCGGACATTTTTTGGAATAAAATAACCTTAACAACATAGAAAACATTCACTCCTTCACCATATTCACTCTGAACTTACGCCTACCAAGCTGTGTTTATCAAACGATCTTGGTCTCCTTCACCACCTTGTTCACCAGCGGTGCCCCCTTGTCAGCACAATCGGGATTCCGTTGGTGCTTCGGTGGCACGATGGGTTCAAAGCGATAAGACTTTGCGCCTTGGATGGACTTGGGTCAGTGTAACTGTAACAACACACGTTTTACTATATGTGCATTGATGTGACCGCGCTGGTTCAGTGCTTACATGTACATACACCAGTCAGAGAACTGTCTCCAAAGTCCTACGTTGACCAAAGCCTAGAAAAGCCATATTCATGAGATGTAAATGAAGCGATGACGACACACTCCTTTGATGAAAGTTAGCCATGGTGCTCGGCAGAAACAGGTTTCAAAAGTGAGTTTTTTAACCAAAAAATAGTGCTGAATCCGGGTGCATAGATGTCTATAATAGGATCCAAGTAAATAAACTACAGCCAGATTTCTTATTTTCTTCCACCGTTGGGGTTGTTCTTTAACCCTACCCCTCCCAAATCCTTTTCTGCAAAGTTTCAGAGTGTATGGCAAAAGTGCATGGCAGATTTTGAAGGATGACATGCATGAAGGTCATGGATTAGACATTGTTGTTTGTGCTTAGTCAAGCACAAACTCAGCCCGATATTTGTTTTGAATCAACTGCACAGCTCAAGAGTGCCGTTTGTGCTGCCTCAACCTAAAGACAGGAGTTGCCGGAGGATTTTGAAGGATTCAGTTAGTTACATGTAGGCACATCTCCAAATGATATTTTCAAGAAATTTTGGAGGATTTGGGCTGAATACAATTTTTTATGTTGAAAATTGGAGGATTTCAGAGGATTCAGGGTGGTTCCTAGTAAAAGGGCATGGGGGTTAGGGTTAATGAACCACTGCATACATGTACATGTGGGCCTAAATAGATCTGTACTCTTCTCACCCAGCGTGAACAGGCTGACAAGGTGTTAGTTCATAGCCAGTCACTGTCATATCGAGGGTGCCTCAAGGCACAGTCCTAGGTCCCCCTTCTGTTTTTGATTTACATACATTAACATGATTAATGATATTATGCGAGGTCTTTCTTCAAACATTAGCCTATTTGCTGACATTTGTGTCATCTATTGCCAATTGAAAAAAGTGCAGATTGTGAGGCTATTCTACAAGATCTTAGGACC
Organism: Acanthaster planci; assembly: GCF_054643075.1. Lineage (NCBI taxonomy): Eukaryota > Metazoa > Echinodermata > Asteroidea > Valvatida > Acanthasteridae > Acanthaster > Acanthaster planci. The sequence goes on along the minus strand of NC_141781.1, from coordinate 15,249,277 downwards.
CTGGAGAAATGGGAGCAGTGGTGGCAGATGCACTTCAAAACAGATAAATGCAATGTTCTTTATTTCACAAAGAAGAAAAATGTAATAGAATATCCATATTCTCTGGGAGGCTACATTCTGAAATCAGTGAAACATTATGAATATCTAGGTATGCATCTATCTAGCAACATGATATGGAATTTTTACATTGAAGCAGTCACTTCTGGGGCCAGTAGCCCACTGTGAATGACGACAAATTAGTGAATGTAGTCTGGTTCCTTGACCTGGATAGAGATTTGTTTTGATGAATCCAAAACACCTGAGTTGAGTTAACCGACAAGAAACAAAATGGCATGATTCAACTGAGCGATTGTCTTTTGCCAAACTTGGGTTAGAAATTTATGGTTTTCTTGCTTAAATATTGTCAAAATTTACCTAAACTACATGTAGGCCTATCAGGATTGAGTAGTGGTTCCTTAAGGTCAAAATGTCAGCTAGTTTGAGAAAGTGGACATTGTTTCCTTATAAAAGGAACAGGGTGCTAAAGGTAATGAACACCACTTGCATGGGGTGGTGTTCATTACCATTAGCACTCTGTTCCAAAAATAAGAAAAACAAAGTCCACTTTTTCAAACTAACTGATGTTCAGACCTTGAGGACCCATTCCTTAATCCTAGTAGCTCTAGTTTTGGTAAATTTGGGATGCATATTCATGACTTAGCGACAGGTAAGGGCGATTGCATGGGCGTTGTGGAATAGAAGTTTCAGACGATTTACTGCCGCTGCATTCATTGACTTCAGCATTACTTCTGCTTGGCTGGTGCCAGGGACCAAACTACCAGTTGTTTTGGTCGCAAAAGGTTCTATTTTATTTGGTTCAAAAGCCAGCAGCAGCTAGAGGGCACGTATCATGATCAACTATTTCGCTGCTTATTTCAGAATATTGTTTTATTAGACCGCCGGACTACCCTGGAGCTGGTCACATATTGAGGGGAAGAAGAAGAATTTGTGGTGAAGTCAACCCTGCAAAATAACACAACTGAAAAAGATGGTACATGTACCATGTTTTTCACACTGAGTGAAAACAAAACTAGAGTACCAGTACACTTGAACATTGATCATTACATGTACACAAGCAATGAATGTTTATGAGTGCAATGATAACAACAGTTTCACGAGGTGACATGAAATGTTCAATTCCATCAGGCAAGGCTGAGTAGAAATGGATCATTTCATCTGTCATGAAATTATAATGTAGCGGTACATGTAATTATCTTTACCATTGTACAAATGTGGAACATTCATTATTTGTTTTCTACAGTACCTGCATAAATCCTCTTTTGTTAGGAGAGCAAGTACATGCAGGACGCACGCATGTGAAAGAGATTTGAGTCTGAAGTGCTACCCAGTAGCAGTACATGTGCCGTGTAATGTTAGACTGGTTTCTTTCCATACATACATTTTCTTCCTCTGTCTTACTAGAAATGCGATACACGTACCGGTATATGAAATGGGGTTGGGAACAGGTCAAGTAATGAAATTCTGTTCGACGGATCAAAAAGAATGAAAGATTCAGTGACGTGATCAATAATCCCCACTAATCATATGTCGGGATTTATGCTTCATACATGTATGTTACAAAACAGAACATGTCAAGGCTTCCAGCAGTTATTAGTTGCCCTTGTAGCCAATGGAACCAAACTTTGACATCTGTTCTGAAAATTTGATTAGAGAAAAAAAACAGTTTTTCATAATGCATGAATGGAAAATGGCTGCAAAAATGTGAATTTAACAAGTAATAGTTTGGCTATTACCGGTATTTAAAGTTTGCAAGCTGGAACCATGATTCCAAATAAAAGGAACACTGATTGGCTTCCATCTTTAAAAAGAGCCTTGGTTGGGTAGCTGTTGCTTTGGCTTTAGTTCCCTGAACAAATTGCCACTGAAGGCAAAATCGCCAATCCTGAGGCCCGCAAGGTACTGTGGAGGTTTGTTGAGTACCATTGAGCTTTGTGCTATGACAATGATGGTACATGTAATACTGCCCTCTGTTGATATGAATTTTACATTATGCACAAGCACCATATGGTACACTTACATGTGTAGCATGACCATCAACAGAACAAAGATTATCAGTTTGCATGGTATGATGAATTTACACAAATGTTATCATGATATATGTACATGTATGCAATGTGTATTTTTCCATCCCATCAATGATGAAATTATGTGCTTGTTCTTACCGCTAGGGCTTTAATGTCAAGTACAAAATCTGTTGTACATGTACATGACTGATATACATGTACATGTACAGTAGAGGTTACATGTGAAATTTGAGAGCAGTCGATGTAATCTTAACAGATTATTTCATGATGTGAAGATAATATATAAATTTATTTTCCTGTATGCACATACAATGTACAGTTGGTTTTAGTAAAATGACAGGAAAGATTTGGGAAATTTCTACAAAAAAATTACTTGCAAGCCTACATGTACATGTACGTGTACATCTTACTTTGAAAAATGTCTGTCTTGCACCAGGACAACCATCTGATTGTTGTCCAAGTAAAGTGTGCAGCTGTTTTCATTCAAAAGAAAAATACAAATTAATTCAGCAAGATTTTAATTAGAAAAGGACAGACTTCCTGTTTTTGCCTGTATGATAGATTGTTAAATAGAAATATTTATGAAATTAATATAGTTGCTAGCTGTTGCTGTCCTAAATGTGCATGTACCAGTTTTTCCATTTTTTATTTTAATTTGATATTTTGTCCAGTACTGTCAGTTACAGTATATACAGATGATATTGTCATTATAAGACTGCAGCAAATGGTATTAAGATAATGAATTGAAGATCGATAGCCTCCTCATTCTGTTTTTGTAAAAAATAAAGGGGAAGATGTAGTTATTGAGAAAGCTGCTCTTTGTAATTTCTGGTTGCTGCTCTGCTGGTGCGCAGCCTGTCTTCATCCTTGGTTGCTCTGGCGGCAGGCTCGGTTTGTGGAGACAGAGAGAGGACCACACCAATATACATGTATTTTTCTTACTCCTTCCTTCCGGGAGAGAGAGCAGTAATTGGAGATTACCAGAGCATGACTGGACATAGCCAGGGAGCCCATCTTCGATATTAATGAGAAAGTGCCGAGTGATGAGAGATGCAGTGCCGTGGCGACGTGCATGGCAATTCTCATATGGGGATGTAAAGACCAGATGCATGTGGCATGCTAATTAGCATGGGCAGTGTCACAGTAACTGCACTAATTGTATTCAATTTTTTCATCATATTACATTTTGTCCATATGTTGTAAGGACAGTTACTATTTTCAGCCATTTTAAGGGTTAAATAAAATTAGACAAATCCTTTCACATGGTAGCCAAGTAGTGGTACATGTACATGTACCACTAGACAGTAATGCTCTGTGACATACTGGGTGGAAAATGTACTCTTGGTAGAAACGCAAAAGGAAAAGTGATGTGTTTTACAGGATGCAGAAAATCCCCTTTCTGACAGGAAATTTTGAGTCAAAGTCTGTGAGCTCATTAGATAAACTCTTTACAACCAGCATGAAGGGTTGTACTTGTAGTACTGGTATCAACCATTGTTGTATTCAAGTCACCAATGTCGAGTCATGGTCCGAGTCCCGAGTCACAAGCCTTGAGTCCAAGTTTGAGTCATAAGTCACCTGTTTTAGGTTATTCACCAATCTGGTTATTTTACCGTGCATAATGTGGTTTTATATATAACGGGTTTGCCCTTACCCAACGTATATTAATAAGCACTGTATGCTCAGTGCTTGTCCGAGAGCTTGCGAAAAAACCTCACAAGCTTACTCGGGTGGGACTCGAACCCACGACCTCCTGCTTACTAGTGCAGATGTCTTAACCACTCGACCACCGAGCTTGCCGGGGTCGGCTGGCCGGTCCGAGTCAAATGAAGCAGCGGGTACCGCGAACTATTTTCAAGATATATTTTTGCATTGGGGTTGATGTTATTTATATATAACGGGTTTGCCCTTACCCAACGTAAGAGTAAGCTTGTGAGGTTTTTTCGCAAGCTCTCGGACAAGCACTGAGCATACAGTGCTTATTAATATACGTTGGGTAAGGGCAAACCCGTTATATATAATTAACATCTCCCCAACGCAAAAATACATCTTGAAAACATAATGTTTGGCTGATGTGGGCACATGAATGTATGTACATGTACATGTACGTGATGATATTAGATAGTGTCCATGTTGTATTACGTGTACATGTAGCTTTTTGCTTTACAGCGCGCATACAGAGGCGTTTGGGACAACATTCCATGGTAGTGGACACTTTCGGCATAAAACTATAGGGCCTGGGATACATGTACGTGGCTGCGGAAACTACATGTACATGTACATGTACATGTACATGCAATTTTTCGTGGCCTAGCATCAAGTTACATGTACATTAAGAAGGAATGCTACGGTCTTCTCATAAATTTGTGGGGTTTTTAAAGGAAAATATGTGACTCGAATTACCAGTCACCAAGTTCAAGTCGGAGTCATCATGGTCGAGTCTAAGGCCAACTCTGAGCCATTTTCCAATGTGACTGAGTCGAGTCTGAATCTTGGAAAAAGTTACTGGAGGCCAACTCTAGTCTGAGTCCTGGACTCGAGTCCTACAACACTGGTATATGTATCAGCAAAGGGTGGATAATACATGTAGTTCTGAATTCTTGTCCAATAAGCAAACTTGACCAAAGTCATGCATTCCAGTGTCTCATACAGCATCCAATGTACAGGACCAGTCCAACATATACATGTATGAGACAGGTGTACACATACTGGATTAGCTGCACCTGTACGTGAGCCTGACTTCATTTACAATTATGAGCTACATGTATGTTCATCACTTGACCAGTGCACTGTTTTCTTGTCCTAACTATAGAACACATCAGTCCCACAGAGATGTTAGCCAGTGACAATTTTGGAAAATACAGTGAACATGTACTGTGTGAGTGCAAATTGTACTCGTACAGTACACATGCAATTGTAAATGTTTGTTTCAGCACTTTTAGAGGTTTCCATGTGAACATATTCATTAATTTATTTTCCAAATGTTTAGTAACAGGAAAACTGAAGCCTCCATTGTCCCCTTTAGGCATTATTAAAAGTGGGACCCTTTTAACATTTGGAATGGAATGATTCAGAGTAAATGACAAGGAAATGCATTTGAAAGCACCAATATTTTGAAATTTCAAAATAGTACGGTGCAACAATAAGTCAATATTGTGATATTGTGCAAGACAGTACATGCATTTCAAACACTGAGTAATTGAAAAAGTTCTGAAGAAACTGTTCCATTCATAAAATAATTTTGATTAATGTGATGTTTTTGGTAATTTCTGTGACTTTTACACAGTTCTATTTTTACTTTTTATTGTATATTTTTTGAGTGAATTTTCTTTTTTTCAACTTTGGTGTTTGGTCTCTGTTGTGCTGTTTCTTTAGGGGTCGTATTTTTGTGTTTTGACCATTTTAACCCTATCCCTTTAAAATGTACAATATACGTAAAATCATATGGAAATTGGAGGGTTGAGGACTGTGGTAGAACACAGTAGTTTTTGTACACAAAGAGCCATGTGAAAAGTTCGAAATACCATCATGACCATACTGGTAGTTTCATTCATCATTTCAAATTGCCAAAAAACAAGCTGTGTGTGCAAGTGCATGGCCACATGCATGACTGTATTGTACAGCATTCTCATTGTCCTCACTGAAGTACCCTGAAATTGCAGTGAGCTGCACTTTGTTGCATCACCTACATGTACATGTAGCAGTACATGTAGAAGTGTATGATACGAGTGCAACATTTATAACTATAGACAAGTCCCCACCATGAAATGGTTCAAATAATGTACATGCAACAGTGGCCACCAGCCTTTGTGGAAATGAAATTGAGACTTTAATATGTCCAAAGCATGACACATGCAGTTTCTTTTTTATCCTTGCACTAATCTGGAATGCTCCCATTGTATTTTGAAATATGAAGAAAGAAAGAGAGCATTTTGAGAGAGGAAAAAAGCTTGTCAACTCCAGAAGGCCCACTTACTCGTAGTAAATTCACATTAAAGAAAGAGTATTATGTGATGAAACTTGAAACTCCAGTTTCCAAAGATGGCTCTGCACTGGGGAGATGTTAATTTTGGATTTGTTGCCCTGCCTAACTCGTATTATAACACTGTATTCCCAGTGTTCCCCCCCCCAAAGGCTAGTGAAAAAACCACAAGCGTACTCAGGTAGGACTTGAATTAACATCTCCTTGGCGCAAATCCATCCTTGGAAATAGTTGTTCTTAGTACCTGCTGTTACATCTGATTCAAACCAGCCAGCCAACACTGCAAACTTGGTGGCACAGGGTTAAGACATCTGCACTAGTAAGCAGGAAGTCGCGGGTTCGAGTCCCACCCAAGTATGCTTGCGGTTTTTTTTCACAAGCCTTTTGGGGCAAACACTGAGTTTGCAGTGTTACATGTACAATGTATAATACACATGGGGCAGGGAGAAAATATTAAACTCCAGTTTGTGAAAAACATAATATGTACATGTAAACAGTGTTCTATACATGTACATGTAGTTACCTGTGCACCTTTTAAAAGTACTTGTAGTCATTTAGGTCCAGAATGGATTAGTTACAAATCTTGTAACTAATTGTTGTTTGTTTTCAAAACTTTGTTTTATGGTAAGATTTCTTTGTATAAGTTATTCTACAAAGAAAGTGTGGTGTGATGTTGCATTAAAAAGAGTAGGGTTTTTACATTTGTTTAGAGGCACAGGTGTGGCTTTGAGTATAAGTGTATGAATACATTAAATATGATTTCAAAACTTTCATAACAGTTATGCACGTAATTTGGGGGTTGAAAATGATACATGTACATGTACTGTACACGTACCGACACATTTTAGATATTAAACTGAAGGCATGGTAAGAAAAGTCACTGTTAAAAATATCAGGGAACTAGAATTGCTCCACTGTGACATTGTAAATTGAGGGCAAAAAGTGATAATGACTTTGACCATTATTGTCAGCTTGCTGGTGCTCACGAAATGTAAGCTACATGTACATGAAGCTGATAAGTTTGTTACACTTGGCACATACATACATGTACATTGTAACTTACAGAGAAAGCAAAGAATTCTGCTCTTGCTTGCAATAAATTACCCTTACAGCTGCTTTTTTTCCATGTAGTTACATGTAATACATTTATCAGTAGTTCCATCGTTCTGTGAGCCAAGAGCACCTATTCTCTGTAACAAATTATCATGATATTATTAATAATCATAGTTTATCCCAGAGCATTTCCACCATGAAATTCAGAATTGTTCTTTCCCTCTTCTCTCTACATTTTGTCCTTATTGTATTTTGTATCTTTTGTACAAAGTACTTTTCCTTGGATGTGCTGCCAGTTTACTCAAGCTACTCTTAACCTACATGTACATGCTCATGATACTCATACACTTGTAATCGTATGTGTTTACCCATATGGAATTTTACCAGTATTAAATTGACCAGCTCTTATGTACATGTGCTGCTGGCACTGTGCCAACAAAAGACTGGGATGCTTTTTCTCTCTCTCTCTCTCTCTTTTTTTTTTTTTTTTGCCCCTTTGGTTTTGTGCTACTGATTGGCCAGTGTTATCATGAGAGTACGTGAACACTTCATGTGGAGTAGGTAGCTTGGGGCCCCTGATGATTAGCCATGGTCTGACTGTACATTTTTTTCTCCCATCCGGTGTCATTCTGGCTGGGGTGGCCAAGTGTGCACCTGCCTTCAGCATGCTGCTCTTGTTCCAGGGGATTGTCTGCACGTAGGCCTGCCCCTGTTCTCTTCATCTCCTGGTCTATCCATCCTCTGTGTGCTGTGCACCTTTTGTGTATACATGTACACTGTACATGTACTGTATATAATGTGTACGTGCATGTGAGAGTGGGACGGAGACTGTGAGCCCAGTATGGATGGCCAGTACAAAGGGTATGTAGGGTCTTCCAAACTGCATGCAGTATACTGCACTGTGTGTCAAGCATAAAGCTCTTTGTGTGAAGAGCTGTGTTGAGCGGTGTAGTTTAGTCGGTACCCTCCTGGAACGATGATGTAGGAAAAGCGGGGGAGGTAACAGTGCATTTTGTGGGCTAGTATTACAAGGTCAGTATATTGTTAAAAAAAACCTACCCAATATTTTACATTCAATGTGTTTTTTTTCCTGTGTTATTTAGGCTTCCATATGGTTTAAGTTTGTTTAATAGTACAGCGTGGCTGTTCACCAAGTTGTCCTGTTGTATGTCTGTGCGTGTGTTGTTTTTTTGTTTTTTTTGATGAGTTCAATAGGAGGTGCTCACTGGAGATTAGAGATGCATGGTGCGTGCCCTTTGTAGCCATCAATTGATTTGATGATGTTGACTTTTGTTGTAGCTTCCGGATACGATATGATTAGGATCGTGATTCTTTTGGTGCACAGTATTCATTTGGGGTGCAGCTGAATGTGGCTGAACCAACATCCCAGTAGTTAGGGCTAAATTTAGGTGAGTTGAGTTTATTTTGGAGAAGAATTTTTGCTGGAGTTTTAACAATCCGTAGCTTTGTGTCTTTATAACACTTACTTCTGATACAGAAACTGTTCAAATGGTGATGCAGCAATATAAGAATCTCCTAATATACATGTATATGTATGCAAGGATTTGTTAATAAACATGTTCAGTGTACGGTGAAATGCTTCCACACAGTTCTTCTGTTTTACATTTTACCGTACTTGTACGTACATGTACGTGTTAACTCTTGAGCAGAGTTAGCCTTTGCAGGCCATAGCTGTTGCATTTGTGGATATGGAGGCCCTGTGATACCAGTAGCTTCATTGTGAATTTTTACAAGTGTAAAGGAAAGTGATGCGTTCACGTAAGTCTGACATCAAAATGTGTATTTTATGCATTTTTTTTTTTTAGTACCACTTGATGAGACAAAGTTCTGGTTATTAAGTTTGTTTAATGTCGGGCATCGTAAATATTTTTAGAGTTTGCTCCTTGATATAAATCAAGACTAACTTTTTGTGGATTATTATTGTCACATGATTTGGGAGGAGCTTTAAGTCAGGAACCTAAGGCTTAGCATAGTCAAGTTAACCTGTTGCCTTTTCTTTCAGTCCTCCAGTATTGTTTCAGTTTATTTTTATTTTTTTTGGGGGGGGGCTCAGAGAATTTATTTAGATGTAAACATGCTAGCCAGTATTCTTCTTCAGGTAAGTTTATTTTGAAATATGTTTGTTGCTTTTGCTCTTTGGTGGCATATTTGATGTCAGTTATTACATGTATTTTTGTAGGTATATTGGTACATGTAGGTTGTATATTTGGGGGGATTGGGAAGAATCTTTAGTATATTTTGTTCTTGCATTAACAATATTTCCATATTCTATTCTAATTTCATAGTCACTCGTTACTTTTGGTTTTCTTTATGTTGTCTTTAATTTCAAATGATTAGATGCTGGCACTGGCGCTGATAATACATGTATGTAGGCCTAGATGTTCATGATTTGAAATAATTTCCCAACCTTGGATGTGCTTTTTCCGATTTGTTTCTTTTACAAGTTGAAATTCCCTGAGAAACTTCAGACACTGCCCCCCCCCACATTCCTGTTCAGGTCAAATGTGACACTGAAAAATATTTAACCTGGTGGTCAGTGCTTTGACAGATACTGAATGTACAGTACATGTACATTGTACATGTACAATGTACAGTACATATACATTGTACATATATACTATGTACTATGTACCGGTAAATACCACTCAAAGCAGCCCTCCTAGATAACATTAATTAATAGGAATATCTCTAGAATTCACACTTGAGAGGAGAAAGTCGGTAACACTGCTGTTCTTTTGAGAGTCTTACACGGCAACTTTCCACAAATGTGTTTTCAATGCAACATTTGGTCATCTGTCTAAGGCGCAGAGTGTTAAGTGATATTGCACAGGAGTGGCCTTAGGATGTGCACACCAACCATGCTCTTGAGTTTAGTTCTGTACATATACATATATAAGCTCCTCTATTTTCCTTCTAAAAATACCCTCGTAGTGGTGATGAATGGCCTCCCATTTTTTCCTTCTAAAAATATCCTCCTAGCCGCAAAGAGTTGTTTCATATAAACTTTAATCCGTCTGAATGGGCTGATTCAGCAGATTGTTCCTTGCCTAACAACATCTTGTCCCATTTCTTGCCGAGATCAACAAAGTCTGAATGGTCTTATCCATATACAGTCATCTTTTTCGTAATGGCGTACTACTATAGACGGTATAAATCTCCTCCATTCCACGCCAATAGCTTACAACATTTGACATATATCGTGAGATATGTCTGAGGCTGAGTAGGACCTTATGTCCACTCTCAAATAAATACATGTACATGTACATACATGTGCATGTACCAGTGAAGATAACCCTATCAGTACATGTAGTTTGCGTCCTTTATATACTAATAGTGTTTTGTACGTGTAAAGCTGATGAAAAACTGCCCATTGGTAAATTAATTTACCAGTGTATGTACTGGTTGAGATGGACCAAAAGGTGCACAATGCTTGTAAAACACTTCTGAGAAGTACGCTTTATACTTGTTTGGCATCACAGACATCTGTCAGTCATCAGTGTGTTAAGAATTCTACAGGTACATGTACTTTTAAGACTTAAACATTTTCATATTGAAATACATGTACATTACATGTATTTACTGCAAAGATAATGAGTATTTAGTGTCACTATCCATGCCGTTTTTATTACTATTTTTATTTTTGGTTTACATGCATGATTTTTTTTAATTCAATGGTGGTTTCTTGATTTGTGTCTGTTGCCTGTGAAAAAATGTTTTTGGAGTCCGAATTTATTGTCAATAGAAATGCTGCAGTCTCCACAATACATGTACATGTACAGTACATGTACATGTGTGCACTTAGGTTTTTCCTGTAAGTGTGGTTTCATTATTTTTCCATAACCACAGCTCTTATTCATGATTTACCAATGACCCAAATATTTTCATCTCCACAATTTCTAGTACATGTAGTTTATTGTTTTCTCCTTTTTTCAGGGGAAGGGGTCACAGGTCCATTGAATTACTGTTCTTGTACTTCCAGTACATGAAGTGAAAGTGAAAGATTGGAATTTGATTTCCATAGCCTAGTTTCAACCAAAGGGACAAAGCCTACTATTGACCTTTCCCCCTTCTCTTTTGCCAGCCTCAAGGGATATTGATATGATCTCTCACTCATACACACTGCCATATTCGTTGGAAGTCACAGGAATGTGTACAAGTGTAGGCTCTCTAGTCCAGTGCACCGTGTATGGTGCCCCTGTTCTTATTGTATAGCCTACTGGTTGTGATTTCAATTTTGATTGTGCAGGTTTCAGGAACGCAGTTTCTAATTCTGTAACAGATTTCATGAAACTTTACTTGTATTGGTTCATGTGTCAGTCATGAAGTAACCACAAGCACATTTTGCTACCGGTAAGAGTGCAGTATGTAAATGGCAACAAATTATGCCATGTGGATGTATTTTGTTTGTCCATTCACTGGTATGTAGCAAACAAGCTGGACAGTTTTACTGCTTTCTCATTGTGTACCAGAACATCTACATGTACTTGGGGTTCACCATAAAGCTCATTGTTACTCAAACTGCAGTGTAGAAACTCACAGCTTTGATTTGAAAACAGTGATGTATACTTTCAATGAACACTGAGGTTTGCATCCTGGTTATGATGAAGAAATGCTATAAAAGCTCAGATCATCTTCTTCAAAGGTGTTTGAAGTGTTTAAAACATTGTACCTTACAATCACTTCTCATGACGATTTAGAGTATTTTTTGTGCGTACATTCATAGGCTACATATTATGCAGCTGCTCTACATGTACATGTTTATTACATGAAGCTTATACACATGGCCCAATGTTACACCAAGGTTTGTGAAACTGAGTTTAGTTTAACTCCAAATTAAGGGGTGTGACATGAACAGTGTACCGGTACATTTACATATACATGCACATGTACATATGCCATGGTGAAAAATCCAAAGCAAGATGACATTACAGAACATAACTGCACATGTATAGGTAGTAGTATTTTCTCTCTAGACATTGAAGTATAATACTCTACATGTATGTACATGGATGAACAAGAGAAGTAACAGCTGTAAGAATGAGCAATGTGCTCACACAGACCGAGTACATCTTTGTACTGTACGGATGAAGTTTGACTGAAAATTTCAAAAAGAGAAAACTGTTTTCGTGGCCATTTTTCCCTCTGTCAAAATTTCAAAATTACGGCATCGTGCAGCCGAAGTGCCAACTACATGTACTAGGATGAATGCCAGCATGTACATGTACCAACCTGTACAACCCTGTCATACTACATGTATGTGATATTGTCATGTTCTAGAAAATCTTTTCTGATACCCCATAACCCATGCATGTCTTACATCTCCACACATGTATGTGTGCCATATGAACTTATATACCGGTACACTGTTATAAAAAAGTTCCACAACTTGCTGAGTACTTACTGACGAGACATGACAATATGCATGTAATATAACAGTGTATTGTCATGTCTCGTCAACAAGTACTCAGCAAGTTGTGGAACTTTTTTATTTCTTACAAGATTTAAAATGAATTGATTTGTCATGCTGAGTTAGTCTGGTCACGTTTCAACATGAATACTTGTTTTGTGGTATATAAGGTCCAGTAATGTTAATCTTGATTGATGAGTGAATTGTTACCAGAAAGTACATGTAGGTGAAGTCATAGAAATTGTATGTAGACCATATCAATCCAGGAAAATAAAAAGATCCTACACCCGTACATGTAGATCAGCACCTGCCTGCTCTGAAAAGTCCCAACTTGGAGACTGCTTTTGAATGTCACAACCAATTGCGTGGGAGCACTTTCTTGTGCAAATGAGTACATGCACGTGAACATGTACCCTAGGCAACTAGATTCTCCAGAGACTGTATAGAGAAGTTAGCCTGGCAACCAGCCTACTACACACATAACAGTGGGCATGGAGTGTCCCTTCCCATGCCACACAGAGGGGATTGTCTTTAAATTGTGAAGCATATGATCATAATATTTGTGCTGACTTTTGAAACTCACTGGTAACCTTTGGGGTTTGAAATAGTTTTTGCAGATGATCCATGCCTCATTCATACAGTGTGATTGTTTATGTCTTCTGAATTCAGCTACCATTACTTCCAAGGAATTTTGAAATTGTAGTCTGTGCTTTTCACTGCTTCTTGTTTGATTACAGACCCTTCAAGATATGGTATGTACATGGAACACGTTCATAGGGTAAAAGTATGAGGTGACAAGGTGGCATTATTCTGGCATTTTTACATTTTCATATGTTGTTTCAACATTTCTGACCAGGCTCAAATAATGCTATCATGGAATTGCTGAGAAAATGACATTTTTAAATATCTGATCCTGCTAACAAAATTGGAATTAAATAGAAGGGTTAATCTTTCAAAATATTACAAGAAGCCAGAACTGACCCCCACTTCAATATTTGACTGTGAACCCTCAAAACAGGAAAAAGCAGAATGCGACTTTATGCTGATTTTGTTGTGCCAGGTCACATATATGACCTGCCTACATGTAGCAAGATCCTCCACAGTTAATGTTCTTTGTTTTGTACCTGTACCAGAATGACTCTCACAGGCCAAGCATTTTGTAGCTATAAACAATTCTCATTTTTTTCTGTGTTCATAGTCAAAATGCCGATAGCCTTTCATTTCAGTGGACTTGACTCAAATCAGACTTTTCAATAAATGTAGGCATTTGTATGAAGTTTATTGGTGACTTGGAACTTCTGAAATCTTGTTTGCCTTTGAAGTACTTTTGGCAACAACTTACATGCATGTACCGATAGACGAGGAAACAAGCTCATCAAATCCTGCACAGTACTTATAACATAAAGCAGCAAGTGTACAGTTAAATCTTTTTCAATGGTTTATTCCTGGTATTTATAGTAATGGTCACAGTATTTAATATAATTGCTAGATTCTCAGAAGAAATACTCTTAGTTGAAAATGTTCAGAACTTATTCCACCCCATAAAAAAGTCATGTTTGCAACATCTGGAAAAGCAGTCATTTGGTAAGAAATGCACTGTTGGACAACATGATGAAGCAACGTATTAATGAGCAATCCAATACCATCTCTGTGCCCTGACCACATCAATCTTTGTCATTGGCCCAGGTATTGCTTTCCGGGGGAAAAAAAAAGCTGATCCAAAGATGTGCATTTACAGTGTATTATGTTTCATTTCACGCTGTCTTTCTGTTGGACCAGTACATTTTGTGGCCAATCAAGCACCCTTCTTAATGAAGTGACAGCTGCATGCACTGTCACACATGCAATATCAAGTGCCCCATCGCCCGTGTGACATCTAGGCCTGCATCTTATCACAGAAAGAAAAAAAATAGAAAGGAAAATTCAGGGGACAATTTATTATGTTGCTGCCACTGCTTATGCTTAATCCAATTCTGTAAGTGAGGGTGGCATTTATCTTGTCACAGATTATCTCTTTACGATGTTGGGGTAGTCTTTCCCAAAAGAAAGGCGCCAGTCCAAACCATATATGGTCATACAAAAGTTATCGTTTTGGGGGAATTTTTGATGTTGGGTCATCCAACATCTGCAAACAGAAGTGTGTGGACATTTTTTTATATTTACATGTACATGTATATGTATACCTGTGTGTACCAGTAGATTCGGTTCAGTGTGAGCATTAGAGAAAGGACATTATCTAGAGTGAGGAGAATCAAACTAAACATCCCTTGAACAGGAAATAATCTGCACATTGTTGTGTTACTCCCTCTGTTTTCTTATTTTCAGATGGAAACAGATTACAAGATGCCCTCTTTTTAAGGTTGGTTTGCTTTTAGCATGGTACATGTAATTCAGCATGTGTTTTCCTTTGAACAATGATTGTTGTTTGCACAGACCTGTGTTAAATTCTTTCTCATTGCACCATGAAACAGTTAAAACACGAGGACTGCTGAATCCCAACAACTTCACATGTATAGAACAACAGCCTCCCTTGTCCATCCAATTCAGTGCTTGATTTACTTGTATTTGGAATTGCAGTTTTTGCGGACAATTTTACCGGTACCTCTCCTGTCCTCATAAAAGTACTTTTGAAAAGGTCAACTGGGAGGGTCACAAAATGTATGAAATGAGGATGTTTACAAATGTTGTGCAACCCTTTTGACAGGTTGTATAATAACAGGATACAAGGCCAGTTTGATAGTCAGTGCACTTACACGCAGAAATCTGACAGAGTGAAGCATGAAGCATTTACCAAGAATCCCTAGAGGGCACATTTGGTCACAGGGAAAGGTTATGGGCTTTAATATGAACATTTAGCCTAATTTCCATGTTTTCCTCTGTGTATTATGTACATGTACATGTAGTTCAAGTACATGTACATGTACCACACCAAGCCAAGCTTAAATTGCTCACTCCATTTTCTGAATTCTATTTTAATTTAAAAAATACATAGAAGTACCAATTTTCTGATTTAAATTTTGTTGACAAAAAACTGGCCAAAAATTATCAGTCTGTTGAATAATTTAATGCACTTTTAAGCATAAAGGTTAAATTCATCTCCAGGTTTGTGACCTCAGATGCACTCGATTAAAAAAGCTACCTACATGTGGCCTTATTGCACTTCATGGATGTCTGCAATTGCAAATTGTTTGACAAAATGCATGTGTGATGTGCATGTTGGAGTATAATGTCAGACAGCAATTTTCATTGTCACTTGTCCTCTGTTGTGCATCTTTTTAAGCAGTGCCTTTTTATTACAAGTGTTTTGCACTGGGCAATAAAAGATTGGATGGGGGGGGTGAAAAGGAAATTCTGTATTTTATGGCCTCACTTCTCAGGGAAAAATTTATCAAGGATTTATCTTTGATCCAAAGAAATACACACAGGGTTATTTAAAAAGTGGTTGTTTTTTCTAGGCCCTTGATGATTTACATAATTTTTACGTGTATATAGCGAATAAATTTCAACCAAATTCAGTACATGTACTGTACTTGTTCTGTGACCATATGTGCAAGTCATACATGTATGTAACTACATGTACACTGTACATGCATGTAGTACTGGTATGTACATGGAGTAGGTTGAAGTACTGTAAATTTTGGAATATAGGCCACACGGGAAGGAGCAAAGATCTGCAAATTAAGATTTAAAGTTGGCGTTTTAGCCGCACTTGGGTGCCAACTACAGAAGTCATTACATGTGCTGCACAAAGTGCACATAAAGCACTAGTACGTATAGAGTATTACGTGGCATACACGGAAGTTTGTAGGGGTTATGATTTATGAAATTGACTTTTGTGAATCAGAATATTTGGAGTTTGATTAAATTTCACCTTTTGTAAAATTGGAAGTCAAATATTGCTCCAATAATACACAAATGTTAGAGGCAAAAAGTGCCCAGTGTTAGGATCTGCACCACTTTTGGGTACACAATCTTAAGTGTGAGCGGCACACGAATGAGTGTTGTTATTCAAGCTAAACTTTCCCAAGTTCTTGAAATTACTAATTTTGGCAGACTGGATTAGTGTCCTTGATGAGTGAAATAATAAGCGACATGGATTACACAAGCGTAAAAGACAAAATGAACACACACCCAACATGATTTGTGAGGTGCGAACGGTACTTACAGTACATTTACAGGTCTGTTCAGTCCCTCTGGACTGGTTTCCTATATTTCCAAAACATGAGTAGAGCCAATGAAACGGTAACCAATGAAAACATGACTACCTATGCTTGTCCCCACGCCCAGGGGGCTGCGTAGCTTTCACACGTGGTTGACCGGCGGCTCTGGTGGCGGCAACCGTGGTCAGGCTGCACTGAGGCACAGCATGGTGTGGTGTTTAGTGACCGACTTCATTTTTCAAATATTGCCGTATAAGTCGCACAGAGTATAAGCCCAGGGACATTTTTCAGCATGAGAATCGATGTACACCGTACATGGTATAAAGCCACGGCTTTGTAATATACCAAAAATTAGGATATTTTCATCTCACCTGGGCAAATTAATTTTCACAATCCCCATGCTGTCCTACTATTTACACTTATTCTTTTTATGTACATTAGCTACCATACTTTGGCCCTCAATGTACATGTACATTTAAGTGTATTGTAAGTGTTTGAAACTGCCTGTCTCCAGTTGCCTACATGTACATGTACAACATTTCAAGACTGTCACTGAAATGCAGATATAAATGAGTCTGACCATTCCGATCATGAAGAAAACAAAAAAATTAAATTACTGCTACAAAAGAGGAGGGCGTTTACTTTGACAAGTTCTGGGTGCAGTTTTCATGGAAATGATCAATTCCTTTACGAGATCTTCCTTTGTTTTAGTTAGGGTGGCTCGTTAAAGAAAATAAACCTTGAGTGACAGAGTTGAGGGTGTGTGTACATCCGGGGAGTTGCTTGAAAAAAGGGGTGTAACTTCTTAGATTTGATGATTGGTTGTGATGTTAAAGGTTTGAAATTTTACAGTAGAAAGGCCAAGGTATACATATTTTTACTCAGAAGGTACTGTTTTACACATTGTTCCCTTTCAGATAATAGCCAAATTTCCCTGTGGATTTTAAGAAATTGATTTCATTTACGGCATTGTGACAGCACAGGTACAATTTTTGAAACTGATATATTCATGTTGGAGCATGATCAGGGTACAGATAACTAGTTTGTTTAGAGTTGGGGGAAAGGAACCTGATTTGATGTTACCAGACTTTCTGATTGTTCACAATGTAGAAATGTATTTGGGGGGGTCTTTTGTCGCAGTTTTTATGGCTTTAGCCTGTGCGTGAATCAAATCTGGCAGCGTTTTTCTCTCTGCCCAAAGATAACTTTCTGTTAATGGTATCTCAGTCAGATATTAGATGTGCTTCACATAGGTTTTGGTGGTTGATTTTTTTCCGTTCCCAGGTTTTATGGAATAGTTCCTGTAATGATCCACTTTTCTCTCCGTACATGTACATGTATTTCTCTCTGCATGGTTGATTCATTGGCTGATTTCATTGGGAGGGGTTAAAATTAACAGTGTAATTTGAGATGCACAAGGTAACAATTATACAGTACTTGTACCTGCCTAAAATCCCTGTCATCTAATTGATAGATCATTTCATCACATGTCTTTGAATTATTTGGTTTATTCCATGGCACCCATTGAATAGAAGTTCTTTTTACTTGACTGGTTCTCACCCCCATTTCATACATGTATATTTTATTCCCACTAAGAAAGAGGAAAATAATGTGGGGACTGGAACCAGTCTAACATACTGGTATCAACGTACTACCAGTGAGTGACATTTGAGACATGAATCTGTTTGCAAAATGACGAGGACAGTTCTAACAAAAGTGGAATTTATGCAAGTAAATAATGAATGTTTCACATTCATGCAATGGTTAGAATAATTTCATAGGGGACAGATGAAATGTTCAATTCCAAGAGGCGAATATTCATTACTTGTGTAGAATTCCGTTTGTAATTTATTTTGTGTAAGTTACTGTTACCGATACATGTAGTTCAAGTAGACAATATGTCAGTTTTTTCACAGTGTATGAATAAATATTGGGGTAAATTTCAGAATCTAAAAATAATGAGGACATTGTGTTTTTTAATGTACATGTACAGTGTACTTGTACTTTATGATACATTTTCAGTCCTGTACACAGTTTACATGTACTTGTATCATGTTTATTTATATGAGACAGACTCACCAGTTCATAAGTATTAATTCATTCCCCTGCTGGTTTTAATTACCCAAAATGAATTTGAATTTGAAATTTGAGAGGCAGGAATTATTTCAGGGCTCTCCTCTTGCATATCTGGCATTTTCTCTTTCCCTATTTAAAAAAAAGGGGGAGGTATAGCGTGGATGGTGAGCCGTGACTACCATCTGGTAAAAAAACTAAGTAGCAATGTACATGTAATATTTCATTTTGTGTCCACGCTCTGGAAGATACAGTTCCCCCGCACTGCAAGGGGAGAATTCACAGAGCGAAAAGTAATGATCCTGTTCAGTTTGTAATTAAAAATGCTATTGAAGAGCCGACCATGTGTGCACGTTTGTTGTGAGTCATCCTGAAATTTGGGGGGGGGGAAGTTTTGTTGTGGGTCAAAAAATTTGCAGGTACTTGTTTGTTACTGTCAGAATTTGAAACATCTCCAAAGCTTTAGTACCAGTACATGTACCAAATGTCTACATGTACTTGTATGTATAGTACATGTACACTGTACATTTGACTGGGAAGCTCTGTGGATACAGTACATGTACATGTACTGGTAGGTGCATGCACAGGTATTTTCTTCTTCTTTTTTTAATCATGACCAAAAGGCAAGTGAAACCTGCTATCCATATTTCTCTCAGTAATACCGGAACATGGTGTGTGCATGATCCATAATGATTTACATCTGGTTTTATCACAAAGTTAAATGCAAATTAATAGTACAATATTATACAATATTATTAATAATACATTATTTTTTTTATATATATAGAAATTAAGAGTCCATTTTTTTTGCGTGTCGCTGTCACATCTGACATATGATTTTGTAAGTTCAATAATGAATTTATAAAAATTTACCTGCCAAACAAATAGTAATTGTTTAAAATCAATTCCGGTGATATTTCCAAGTCAAATTACAACGTTTTGGACCCCTAATTTCTGGAATTACCCATGTGCTTATATATGGTTCTTGTTTGCTTCAAAGATTATTGGTAAATTGGTTTTTATGGATCAGCTTTCAGGAATATATTTGTAAACCAGGATAGTGAATTGATTATACCAGTACATGCATACTAGTACATGTACATGTACACATGTATGCACCTACATGTACTGTATGCAACTGGTGTACATGTACCAGTGTTAAGCATTGTGTTTGTGTTCATAGCAACAAAAGGGCAATTTCTCTAACAACACAAAAAATGAAAAACAGGCATTTTTAGTGTTTGCTTCATACTAATCTTCACTAAAAGGCATGAGCTGATTCCATCCACTTCATTGAGTGATGCTTGTCCTTGATAGGTGTGACTTTTGCTACTTTTAAATAACTTCAGATTATGACTTGTCGGATGTGGCTTTCCCTGTGGCATTTTCTTAATGAAAAAAGATTAGTGCTTTATGATAACTTCCTCTGCACAGATTTCTTCAAATCAAAAGGAAAGAATCATTTTGAAATTGTATCAGTGTGAACTTACCGGTATCTCTTGTGTGAGTGCAGAGCTTTTGGAATTTTGTACTTCTCAAACTGTTAATTACAAGCCCTGCTACATGTGCATGTACATGTACATGTATTTGTGCAGATGACCAAGTTATACTGTACATGTTAGTACCTGCATGTGTTTCCTTGAACTGAACATGCACTCATTCATTGCATTGTACAAAATTCCCCAGGGTTCTTTGGGGATGTGTTCATCTAGGATGAAGTCTCGTTCAGTGTACAAGAATCCAAGATGCTTTGACAGACAGCATGCCCAATTTGTCATTACCAACAGCTGTAAGGAAGGATATGTACATAGGTCTTGCTTATGATCAGTCCTTAAGGTGTTTTTGTTCAATTGTAAGGCATTGTGTGATCAAACGTCTCAAATATAAAGAAAATATCAATCAAGTTCAAAATTTTGTTGGGCTTACATGTAGTTGTGTGCACTTGCCACATTATAATCTTAAAATCCGAAAAAGTGAAAAAGTTGAGAAATCGGTAAAAAAGTGTTTACCATCAGTTTTAACAAAATATGATGCTCCACCAGTAGTGGGTGTCTCCAGATATTTAAAGCTGGGAAAAGTGTACTTCCGCTATAGTAGGAAAAGGGAAATTGATTAATAGGGAATAAATGAACTTCTTCTGGGGTTGCAACACAAGTTTCAGGTTCAACTCATAATTAATCTACCACGTTCTCTGTCCCTTTTTGTTTTTTATCAAATGTGCGTAGGTTTTGCGATGACTCGCTACATACGACACCTTCTTGGCTCCACCTGGTGTCGATGGCAATCAGTGACATCACTGCTGCCTTCGGCCAATCAGCAGCACCCATCAGTTGCCTGTCAGCGGCGCCTGACCATCCTTGGCGCATCACTGGCCAGCAGGAGCGGGCTATCAGTGAAGTTATTGCACAGTACAGGACAACAGTGTTGTGGAACTACCGGTACCTCCTCCAAAGGTGCCCCTGTTGCTGATGATGATGAGGTGGGAAGGCCTGCCATCACAGAGTCCTTGATGTCCGAGGGTCCAGGGGGAGCCTCAGAGTCAGCAGATGGAGATGCAAATGGCCTAGATAGCTTGGATATTGGGTGAGTGACAGATTGTTAGTATCCTCCATATAGACATACATTTTGCATTGCCACTGCAAACCAGGTGTTGTGTAGCATTGCTTTGCTGAATGATTACAGTTGAAGATGCTCCTTTTGACAAACAAATACAGATTTGGGGTAATCCCAAAATAATTTGTACAAGTATTCTTCCAAAATACTCAATATTTGATGTCTTTAAAACCTTTCTGGCAGATGGACGAAAAATAAATATTTGTTCGAGACAGCAATAGACATTTGGACATTGTCTCAATTGTAGGATGTGTCTTTATTCATTTGCTGACCAGATGGTTATTACTTGATCAGCTATTTTACCCAATAGATGTAGCACAAATGCTTGTGCAGTTATTAACAAACATGCAAGCAAATATCCATATAGTCAAAATGACAGAAACTGTTGAAAATTGTAAGACATGTAGTTCACCTTTGTATTTTTAAGCATGTTTTAGGTGCTTGTTTCTTGCCAGTAAATTGCAAAGATTGGCACAAATACTGGTGGAATTCTTGAAAGTCAATTTTCCATTTGCTGTTTTGCAAAAGAAAATACTGTGTAAGTACTTTTTTTTTCTAGGTACAGTCGGTGGTCCAACTGAACAAAATGAAGTTCAAAATGCAAGGGCCACTTCTGAAGCCCTTTCAATTATTGTACAGTGGAGATAGATAGCATGTTTTCACTCGTTTAATGCTTGAAATCACTGAGTGTTGAATTGAAACCCTGGCTGCACTGGACTTTTTTTGGTAAGCTTACCGAGAGAATGGGTACATGTACTTTTCCCAAGTGCAGACAACCTGGTACATTTTCCTCTCAGTTGCTTTTTTCTGCGTCCAGCAGTTCCATTGGCCAACTGCTGTCCGCGATAACTGACCAGGTAACTTTTCCCAACACGACAAGTCCAGTGCAAACAATGTGAGTCATTGAAAGTCATGCTGTATACATACATGTAGGGATACCACGCATGCACTTTGTGTGTTTCACCATGGTGTGGCACATACCATATGTGTCCAGTCTGTTGTTCCTCTTCTGGTCACAATTGTGGTAAATATTACTTTTGATGCATTCGGAAGGTTGGTGGTACCATTGCATCAATAATTTCCACATGATAATGAAATACATCAACATCATGTCTTATTATAAAGAAATCACAGCATTTGGCTAAATTGAGAAAGGTCACGCAGTGTGCTCTAACAAGTCATTATATACCGATATCGGTAGCTTGGTTACCTCTCCCACGGTCTTGGTAAACTTTCCCTGTTCAAAAGTCCACATACCGGTACTAACATTGGTCACATTTAACCATATTTGTTTTGGGTAAGAAAATATGGCATGGACATCATCAGTCAGAAATTGATTTTGATCCTACATGTGTGTACTTACAGCTTTTTTCTTTCTGTTTTCATCAATGCTTCAATTTCTGCTTTTCACTCATCAGCTTGCACAAGCATTGTGTCCAAAATTTTGCCCTGATCTGCAGTAGCATGCTGAAAATCTTTACTATTGTACTGGTAAATATATACCAACACTGTGTATTCACAATCGTACATGGGTTACTCTCAAACCTGTGACTTCCTGCTTGCTATTTATGCAGATGACTGGCTGCTTAAATGCAAAACTGGTTAGGGTTGACCAGCTGGTTGTTGAGTGCTGTTGGGCAAGTTATATCGGGTAAATACTTAATGGTAAAATATACATGTACATGTGTACATTACTATGATGCAGAATTCACAAAGTTGTCTTCAACACTTGCACCCAGTGTAACTTACATACATGTAACTGCAGTATCTCTGACCCCTGGCAGATGTGCATGCTATGTTCAGTACGTGTATGGCATACGTGGGAGGGTAGGAGGCAATCTCACCCCTCCCATAAATCAGCTGTGAAAAGAAAGGGAAGATGGCCCTCCCTTGACAGGCGAGGGAGCTCTTCCTATTTACCCCACTGCAGCTCGTTAAGTGCCTTCCGTTAGATGAGAGCCTCATCTCCTGTTATGCTGGAAATCCAATGCTGTAGCCGTGTTCTTGAGAAAGGGGTAACTCCCAACCTAGTTTTGTGTCCAGTATCAATTAGTGTTCATATGCAGTGCCACAGAGGTCACCAAAAGTCCATTATAATCAAGATGGGAAAGTCAGGAGGAGCATCCTGCTTTTGTCTTTGAAGCGCTTGTTTACTCATACATTTTTTATTGTTTAACTTGCAGATGGGATGGTTAAGGAAAGAAAAGGGATTTCATTCTTTGATTTCCAGCTGCTTACCTCTAATTAACGTTCACGTGTAGGCCTACAATGTACACAGTTCTGTTTGGAATGGATCAAGTTCGGTTACAATTACAAGATCGAGAGGTTTTCATTAATGTACCGTATACCCAGAAAACAATGTAAACAGGATACACAAGTAAGTTAACTCTGACAAGTCAGCAGGAAATTCAACATCACTTAAACACATGCAGACTGCCTACTACATCTACCGGTACATGTACATTTGAAATCTTATAAAGCTGCAAGTACTGCACAAACACAGTATGTACATGTACATTCACGTTGAAAATCAAATTAAGAAAAAAGATTTTTTTAAGTTCTCATTCAGCAAAAAAAAAAGGCTTGTTTAGAATCATGTGAAATTTGAGAGTGTCCCCCTCATTTGGATTTGAGCTTATCAAAGACAAATTAATGAGGCCATATTCTTTCAATTTGTGTGTGTTTGTTTGTTTGTTGGGGTGTTTGTTTGTTTGTTTGTTTGTTTGTTTGTTTGTTTGTTTGTTTGTTTGTTTGTTGGGGTGTTTGTTTGTTTGTTTGTTTGTTTGTTTGTTTGTTTGTTGGGGTGTTGGGGTGTTTGTTTGTTTGTTTGTTTGTTTGTTTGTTTGTTGCTTGCTTGTTTGCTTTTGGGTCATTTTAGTTGATTTTAATACGCACTGCTAAATGAGTTGATCCAGCTACATGTGGCACTGACTTCAGTAAGATCAGTAGTCAGATGGAAGGGAAATTACATATTGTCTTCTGATTGCTTGTCATTTAAAAACAGAAGTGGTTGAAGTCATCCCCTCCCCCTTTGCATTTCTTTGCAGTCTTTTATGTTAACTTTGGTTTCACTCACGGTACATGAAAACTTTTTTGCCGAAAAAGTGATTAAACCTTCCCCCTAAACTAATAAACTTGCTTTTGCAGACAGAGTACTTGCAGTGATTGATAACAACCATGTACATGTACCGGTATTAATGACAAAGTGAAATACTTGAAAGTACATGTACAGTGTATGTCATATGTACAGTACTTGTAAAAAGCTACATGATTGCATTAATTGTAATTGTAAAGAATTTGGCTTGACTGAACCAGCATATTTGTAAAAAGCTTAATGAATAAACAGAGAAATTAATTTACCATTATGCATCTGCTGCAGCATTGCTCATGTACATGTAGTTTTACATTAATAACAATTTGAAGAAAATTTGAAAAAAAGTAAGAAGTTAATGTTTTGGGCAGTTATATTCAGCTACTAGTCGGTATAATTCAAAACTGCCAAATTTCTCAAACACATGCGCTGTATGCTGTGTATTAGTTGGTAGGGTCATGTAGTGCAACAAAAAAAATTATTTAAGCTCATGAAAGTACATGGCATTCGTGTTGCTACATGTAGATTTTCAGACTCCCTCCCCCAAAACAGTATACATCAGAACACACGCAGTACAACGGACATGTACATGTGTTCATGTAATGGAGAATTTCAGTTGATGTGATTTTTGCTTCACACCATTTTAAGCACATCTCCCTGGGTTGGGCAGACCAATGTATTTGAATATCACTAGCTTTTTGAAACTGGGCCAACAACTCTCTGTGTACAATGTACATGTATACGTGACAAATCCATCAACAGCCCGCTTGCTTTTTTAGATTGTGTCTACAGATGCAGCCTTTGGAGTGTTGTACACTCAGCAACTAAAATGCGCTTTCCCAATCACTTCCTTTTGATATTGTCAAATGGCGCATCACGTGACATCATCTGGGTTATGTGTATTTATGCAGGTCGAAATAGCTGTGATTTGAAAGCCTACCAGGGTCACAGATGGTTGTTGAGTCCAATGGAATGATTTTCTACATTTTGATTTTCATGCTGTACATTGTATGTTGTAAAATGTGCTTACAATACAACCAGACCACCTTGAACTCAGGCATGTATGCACTCATGGACCATTCATCAGGCACTAGAATTTCTCAAAGTGCATTGGAGACTATATGTACATACAAACAAAGTCGATTAGATCAAGCATGGTGATCAGTAGGTACAGCTGTACAAAGTCATGATATTTTCCAACACTTATTGGTTCTTACCAGTACATTGTACATATGTGTTCACAGATGTATGCAAGCACTGTACATTTACATTAGGTTAAGAGAACATTTAGAGCCAGAGAGCCAATAATTAACTTGGACCAGACTCAAGAACAAGGAAGTTGTCCTCTGCATGCATATCTATGCCTGCAAAAATGTAATGACCAGTGTGTTCCATTATTAAATATTTATTTTGTAATCTCATGCATTACTGATAACTGGAGGCAGCTACATGTATGGAGGTTTAATGCAGATGATGAGAGCGGGCCTCACCCACACCAAAGCACTTGGCTACTTTACCCTCACTGGCTGGCCAGGCCCAACCTCTGGCATGCCAGAGAGTAAGAATGAAAACATTGGTTCTATTCCCATCAGTCTCT
Organism: Acanthaster planci; assembly: GCF_054643075.1. NCBI lineage: Eukaryota > Metazoa > Echinodermata > Asteroidea > Valvatida > Acanthasteridae > Acanthaster > Acanthaster planci. The sequence goes on along the minus strand of NC_141781.1, from coordinate 15,223,196 downwards.
AGTTTCTTTTGACCTCACTGACCTTACAAAAGTTTGCCATGCCACCTTAAAGGGGAAGTCTGGAACCTGGATTAGTTATTGCTTGTTTTGATCAATGTACTGTACATGTGTACCATACTAGTACCTCTGATTTCCATCAAAAACCAGACCTGACTTTTTTTCAAGAGTGGGTGATAATGTGCCTGAAAAGGCATATGCAGTCTACATGTACCTACATGTACATGTACATGTAGATTTAGGTTTTTTACCTTCACTTTTCTACAAAAGAACGATGTTGATGACATTTATTGCTTACAGTGTCACTCAGGAAATGTATGTCTACCCTGGTATGTCCCACGTTGATACTTAAGTGTGAATATGTGTACTTCAAGCATGGAGCAAATACGTACACGTACGACCCAGCATCATCTGAGACTCACAGAAACAGTAATAAAGACCCCTTTTGTGGATGTGTGGTTCTTCCTGCTTACTGGAAGCATGTGCATCATAGCATCACTGGACAAACTGTGAAAGCCCATTAGCCCTAGGCACTTTGACTGACCTTCACCTTGACCTCCATGGCTCAAGTTGTTAGTGTTGTTACCTTAAAGCGAATAGAAGGGCTTTACTCCATGAACCATTACAGTTGGTGTTGTTTTGCTCAAGAGAGTGAGTTAAGTTCTCCAATTTGTCTTTGTCAGACTTCTGGAAGCCTGGCAACAATCATCTGTGGAAAGTATTGTTGTTGACTCTGGTGCCTTCCTGGTATTTTTCAAGCAGCAGAGAATTGACTGTATGCATTATACATATATACATGTATGTCCAGGTACGGTTCTTTGTACATGTAAATCCGGGTTCTTGATGTCACATTGCGAAACAATGGTGACAAAAATGCTCAAAATCTAAAGAAGAGTACTTTACCAGTATGAAGTTGGAGCTCAGTGAATGCTGTAAATTCTGAGAAGAACTACTGTATAATTCCAGGATCTTGATTTCAAATCAATATTGCATGGACATGTACGTGTAGTGAATTTGCCCAAATTCATCATCTGAGACACTCTCTTTCAGCTGACTGTAGTTATGTGATGTTGCACCTTACAGTGACTACGTGCATGTGCATCGTGTTAGTGCCTTGTGCCCACTTTCAACGGCAATTTCCAAATATGCATCTTTAGACACATCATTGGAAATTGCCTTCTTTCATTGCTTTCCTCAGAATGGCATCTTGCCTGAAAATATGATTTCACAAGCAGTTTAGTCCCATAACTACCGGTATCTTTAAACTAAGTTTGCTCTTCTACAATAATTTCATCGGTTACATAATAGACAGCTGCAAATGTCTGTACGTTTGCATTTAATTGCTTGGATTTTCTGACTTCAGGCTGCTTGAGGAAACTGAATAATTTTAGAACCAACTTTCAGTTCCTGGTTCATCTTAGGAGATACTGGATGCAGCTTCATAGCTTCAGTGTATCTTGGAAACTGGCAATGTCTGTATCGCTATCAAGAGATAGATTTTGAAAATAGATTTTGACTTTTTTTGCAGCTCTCTACATATAAAGTATGCATTTACTAGCACTTTGTATTTTTCTGGATTTTTTGTAAGCATGTACACTTACAGTACATTGTACATGCATGAGTTTTCACATGCTTGTTCATTAAGTTTTCAAAACATTATTTTGGTTGAAAAAAGGACAAAAATTCGAACATAGAAAAGAACACACTTAGTTTTAGAAATTCATATTTCCTGTTTTGCATTGAAAAAACTGTGTTTGAAAATCCATTTAGGCAGTGTTTGGTCTTATTTCTAGACTGCTTGAGCATGTACAGGAGGAGCTGTGCGTGTGGTCTCCTGCAAAGGCAATGAAGAAATGATTCTGTGAATCACTTTTGTGGTCAAGATATCATGAAAACATACGATGCATGTATCTCTTGACTTTGAGATGAAGACCTCAGAACGTGCAGTCATATGTACAGAAATGTTTGTTGAAATGCCAACTCTGAGATGAGTGAGAAACTTCCCCATTTGTCAATTGACCATTTCAGCCCCATTTGATCAATGGAGTTAAACCATTACATTTGGCTTTTTCAACTAAAGTTTGCCCTGCACTGCATGTACCAAATATGAACTGAATTGGATGTGTTTGATTTAGTATGTGACCAGTGTTGTAGTTGTTGAGACTGGTCTTGGTCTCGAGACCAGTTTCAAGACCAGTTTGAACATGGTCTTGGTCTCAGATCAGTGGTCTCGGTCTTGGTTTTTGATCTCGCACCTCCTCTTCTTGGAATTTTTTGCCGAGACCAGTACAAAACCAATTTAAAATACAATTTGCACCATTTCATACCTGACTGGTGATGAATTTTGATTGTTTGTAGACCTACGAAAAACTTGAATCGAGACCCCGCAAGATGTAAGTACGGCTGTTAAGGACTGTACGTACAAGCGTTTGTTGTGGTTACATCTAGCAGTAGTGTGTCATGCGCAAACTTCACCCTTTGTGCGAGTTAAGTGTGCACCCAAAGTTAAAAGTTGCGTGGCCAAAGTTTAAAGCTTTTGCGCTCGTAGTTAAACTTGTGCACACAAAGTTGAACCATGCACCAGGAGGAAGATAGTGCATGACAGCCCCAAAAATAATTGTCACTGGTTTCTGGTCGTAAAAAGATATGTGATTTGTTGTTGTTGTTAGGGTACCTGTCAATGCGTAATCGCATTGTGTGGTCTGGTAACTAGATGCTTATTCATGCACTGTTTGTTGATCTCAAACTTGGCTAACAAGACACCATTCTGTGATGGGGTTTTTGGCACAATATGTAAACGTGGTGTGCTGCGTGCCTTTGCCTTGGTGGTGTGTAAGTTCGTTGATGTCAGGACATTCAGAGCAGACACATCATTGAAGAATGCAAACTGCAAAGAACATTTAACAACAAAAACATTCATGCTAAATTCCAGGACCATTCTGTCAAACTAACGCATACATGTAGTTCTGTGGTTTATAGCCCATCTTCACAGTTTTATGTCAATGTACAGAGATGATTTCCTGCCATTTATTTACAAAGGTGGTTTTGATCTTGGTCTTGGTCTCCTACGGCTGGTCTTGGTCTCGGATTACTTTTTCTAGCCTGGTCTTGGTCTTGGGGTGTTAGTCTTGGTCTTGGACTGCTTGGTCTTGACTTCAACATTGTATGTGACCCATTGAGTGGTTCGACGTGAGTAACCCTTTTATGATTGTCAGAATCTCCTGATGACAGTGTACATGTACCACTGGTGACTAACATACTGGTATACAGTATAAGGTTAGCTTCGTGTTTGTATTAAATACATCTGCTTCTATAAAATCACTTGTCTTTTTGAGAACTTGCTATAGACTTCTATGGTGTATCCATACATATATGTACATGTGTAGTTTAACTTTGCTGTTAAACATGTACAGGTATGAACATATTTCATTCCATTTCTGTCATCCTTGTGTGCCATGTACAGGTACATGTACATACATGTAATAGTGTGGTATGAATTACCGTACTTGGATTATGGATTTCTTTGCCCCCCGAAAAACATTTTTGACCAAAAAAAATTAAAAATCAACAATTGTGGATTTTGACAACAAAAAAAGAGAGGTTTTTGTACACAGAGGCATACAAATCTCATGTCTTCTTTATGAATGATACATGGACATGTATACTAGATGTACATATGTATGCATGTTGCAATCAAACAACATGACGCAGTGATGACTATAAACTGGGCTACCCTGTACATGTTTGCACAGCCATTTGACAATTTGCGTTTTTTTTTCATTTTTATATTTCCCCCTCGTTGCCTGACCCGGGAACTCAAAAAAGTCCACAATTCAAGTACTGTACGGTACTATTACATATGATTTTTTTTAAAGTCCCTCAAATGTGTTTTGGAAACCACTACACTTCCCCTTTAAGAAGCCAAGGCAAATACACTGGTACTGGTAGGCTTCTATTATCGCACTTTGTGCTTTGAATACCGTCCAAAAACGTCATGTGAGGAGTAGGTAATATGGGTGGCTATTTATAAAGAGAACTGGGATCATGTGCCAACCACAGAATGCATGTTCAAGTTCAGCCAGAATGAGTTCTGGTATCAATACAAACACTTTTGTACAACTTGCATTTTCAGTGTGGGGGTATTGCCACTTACATGTACATGTACACCGTGTACATGTATCTACTTTCCTAATGCAAGTTTAAACAAGCAGAGTCAATACTAAAATGCCTGTATCGGGTACCTGTAAGTAGATGAACACATTGCGGGGTTCTTGGAATCTCTTTTTGTCTTCTTCTTTTTCTGAGAATTTCTGTAGGTTAAATGAGAAAGATTTTATACAATGCAAGGTTGCCCGTCACCTGTAACCGTTCTGTCTTTTCAATTCTCCTTTAGTATGCATAGTTGTACATTTCTATAATGACCTCCATTAGGAACTTTTGTAACTCAGCACTAGGCATTCAGTTTGTTGTTCATACTTTGTTCCTGTAGAAGTCTGAGATGTTTATTTTGTTGCTTGTACAAGTTACAATTTTCACCAATAAAAAATACATTGTATTATTGGCGTTCATCTTGAGCCCTGTGTGGTTTTCTGTGGGCACCTTGCTGCATTGTAAATGCAATGGGGAACCTTGCTGGATGCAAAAAAAAAGAGTTATTGATTTTGTTGTACATGTGCTGGGTTAATGTGCAGAGCAACTGTTTAAAAAAGCTGTGGCACACAAATTCAACAATTTACATGAACTGGTATATACCGGAGTTGTACCGTGCAATTTTAATTTCTGTTTTACCTTCATTCAAACTAATAATGTACATGTACATGCACAGTACGTACATGTAGCAGTATACAGTGTGTACACTGTTTTTACAGATGCACATTCATACTGGTACATGTACTGGTACCAGTATTAATAGAAGGAAATTGCATTCTAGAGTCTGAAGTTCACTGTTGCACTCATTTTTGTAATGCAGAAGTGAAGCTGCCTGTGTTTGCACACCAAAAATAACAATTTTGGGTTGTTTATTTAAACAAAAAGTTTGTACTATCACTTGATGATGTAAAAGGAACTGACATGCATTTAGCATAAATTTCTAGACAAGTACCAGTACATGTACATGTACAAAGTTTCTATTCACTGAAAGAGTGCTATCACACTGTACATGTACAACACAAGGTGAAAGCATACTTGTATGTTCACTTGTTACTGATACCAGTATAGTGTAATTCGACCACCAGAATTACAAGCCATTACTGCGGTGGCAGTGGACAGGTGGCACACGCGCGTTACATGCCTCTTCAACCAATAGGGTGTTGTGATTTGCCAAATGCACATGTGAGTCAAGCTGAAGAATGTGCGTGTGAGTGTGGGGCCACTGCAATTAGGGCATCTAATCGGATTAGTCTATTTGCTAAAAAGCCCATTCATAAGGAAGTGTTTTGGACTTTTGATTTTTCTTGTATTTAAAATGACCCTCATGTACTGTACCACATACATGTCTATGTACATGTACTACACATACTACATAATTAATCTGGTTTCACACTAGTGTTACCCAGGTACCATTAATTATCGGGTTATGAAGAAATTTAACCTGAGATAACTCGGGTAATTTCAAGGTGTTCACACTACACTTCTCAGGGATAGAAATTCTCCGGTTTAACTGCCTCAAAATGCCGCTTTCCCGGGTAATTTCTAACCGAACTTGTGAGGTACATGTAGGTTAACCCACCAATTTGGGGGATTATGGTGGCCTTGAGACAATTCTCTGGGTCACCGTCAATCCCAGCTTTTTGGTAGAGTAACAACACAGCCAGTGTTACTTTTGAATGGCCTACGAATGCTACCGTACCAATGTCCACCATAAATGGTTTCTACAAGGACTTCATATGGAGGACATGAGTTCATCTTTCTAGGCACCAGTTTTGACCTCATGCTGCACATGTGATCATTATGGTTGCACTTACTAAATATGCGCCCATGTAAAACATTGCCAAATCGGACAGAAATTGCGCTGCCTGGTGACTTTCAGGAAGGGATTGGGCTTGCGTTTTTCACTGCAAATTGAAATTATGGTCAGAACCTCAGTTTTCTTTAGTTTTATAAGGGTTCGCCATGCAAATTTTTTTATTTACCCTGCCACGAAACCACCCCAAAAATAGTAGTAAAACTACCGGTGTGCACTCAGCTGGGCCCACAGGTTGAGAATTTTGTGAATGAAATATTAAGAGTTGGAAGCTACAAGTCCCAAATTTGATAGAAATACCTCTATGATCAGTCCAGATTATGGCATTTCTAATTGTAGATGTAAATTCCCTGTTGGATCAAAAATATCAATGAGCTCCCACATAGATATCTAGCCATTTAGTGGAACTAAAAGAACGTAAAGAAGATGAAGATACATACATGTATATTGCTGTTGTTTTCTTGAAGCTTTAGTTGTTCTTATATTCATGAAGGAACTCTGGTGCATCCTACAGTGTGTACATGTACATATTCTTTCTATCGCATGTTTGTGGAAAACATTATGTGCTGAACATTGCCGGCATATTTTTCCCCAGAGGTGTTCAAACATGACCTACCGTACATCTTTGCTGCAGACTACACATATTTTCTTTGCTCTTGAAGGAAACATTTGAGAATGGTTCCTGACATTCTGCAGTCCCTCCCAATTTCTCAGAAATATTCACACCATGCTGGGACTTGTGAAACTCATTCGTTTATCTAATAATTCCATTTATTGGCTCCCTGCTGTAGCATGTATAACAATATAATGTACGCAATTGGAATATAAAGTTGTGGTTACAGAAATGCTATCTACGATAATAGCAACTACATGTACCTACATGTACATGTAGCACATTGTTGGCCTTGGGTGTGCAATACACAAATATCCTCTCATTTGGCAAATTGCCATATTGTATAAAGGAAAATCCAACTGTGGGATGATTGGCCTCGACTTTTTTTATACCAAGGAAGGAAGAAGAGAATCAAATCCATAACTGGAACAGGATATAAAAACTGATCTTTCTTTTGGTCAGCCCATTGTCAGAAAATACCTACGTACACGTACATTCTGTTCTACATGTAGTCTGCAGGCCAGGATTTATAGTGGAAGTCCACACACAGCGGAGGTTTACATTTATGTATGTGTACGACTGGAAAAGTGGACCAAGTTTGAGTACGTTGTTAAGTCTCCTGCTGTTACTTTCAAGTGTAAATGATGATAAAGTTTTTTTTTACAGCTTAAGCTGTATTGCTTTCAAACTTTATGTACTTTTGCCATCTGAAGTCAAATCGTAAGTCATTCTTTTTTCAGATCAAAATTTCCCTAAGTCATGTCATTTTGTGGGACGGTTTTTTTGGTAGTGATATAATTCGCTGTTTCCTGGATCCTTTCTTACATCTATGCAAATCACATTCAGCAATCTTGTCTCTCCTTCAGCCATGTAACAGAAATTTAGGTAAACTAGAATTTCAAAATGGAACTACATTTAACACAAAATAGATCACTGATGGCATCAATAGTGCTGCCAATTTTCTCATGTAGATTTGTCTGGATATGTTTGCATGTATACAGTGTGTATGTGTGTATGTACATGTATGCATTTACATGTACATGTAGTCACACAGGATACATGTATCTTATCCAGTCTTTTAATATCTATTTGCAGGAGAGCAGTTGCTTTTTGTGGTAACTGTAGCTGTAGATGTTTGCTCAGATGTGTCATCGAAAAATACATCCGGCGCATAGATGTACCTGTACCTCTCACTTTCCTCTTAAAAAACAAGTCACCAGGCAATGTACACATGTACATGTATTTATATTTTACATGCTGTCCTTTTAAATTTTCAGGGCTGATTCGCAGAGGGCAGAGGTTGAGCTGCCCAGATTGCTTGAACAGAAGTCACAGCTTCTTGGAATATTTTGCATTCTCCCCGAGGATGGGCGGGATGACCAAAGGTTGTGGGAATAAAAAAAAGTGGATGCCTGAGTGCATAAAGAGAATGTGAATTGTTAAAGGTTCAGTGACATGAATTGTTTGTTGAAACATGCTTGAAACATTTTCTGCAAATAACCATTCTGGTGTCTGGGTAACTGTACAAAATTTGAAAAAGTCCCTTCTTGGGTTAATTTCTGTGTGCACTTGTTACTCCAACCATGTACTCTGCTGTTCCAGATCACCAAGGCAAGCCTGCTGAAAGACATATTTTGGTGGCGAGTACTTAAAATTACAGGATGTGCACTCATGTCCACCAACTTGTGGGGGTGTCACTCTGTAGAGTGTATGGTACATTGGCCCTTAAAGGTTGCAGGCCAGTCAATACGTGTAGGTCCAAAATTGCCAAATCACGATTTGTAGGCTGTCAAATTCTCTGCTGTTAGAGCATTTCATGGCAGGTGGACTGGTTGCTTTGTTAAGAAGGAGGATGGAATCTATCAGCAGGACTGCCAGCTTGTATTTCTGAAAGTATCAGACCAAATGGTGCCCTCCAAATTGCTCTATTTTGCAATGGAGTGTAGGCATCAATTTTCAAAATGGTGATGGGCCTCATGATTGTTTTTAGGGGTGATTTTCCTTGGAGCAAAATATCTTCAAAAGTCATTGGTTAAGCCACTGAAAATTGAAAGGAAAATGAAAGATGGGGAAGTGAACTCAACATCTTGAACACCTGAGAAATTTGTAGCTTTCCTGATTTTTCACCTTAAGAAGGAAACGCTCTCCTGTTTGATGTTACTTGATTGTTGGGAAAGCAATCAAACTTTGTGTGAGCGTTGTGGGTGTTATGAATTGACATTCTGTGACTTGCGATGTCATCACACCAATAAGTCGTTGCAGATAAAGAACATCAGAATCTGGCTTAACATGCCTTAACAGTTAGACTTTTCATCCTCTATAGCAGTGTCCACTGGACTTTTTTTTCCCCAAGGGTTTTACCAAGCCAATGATAAAATGAAAAATGGTCAAATGTGACCACTTTCCAAACTTGGACTTTCGACATGGTAACATTTTACTGAGTCTGCGGGGGAGGTAACCAAGCTTTTAGTGCAGTGACTTAGGAGGGCACTTTGTGGGACCTTTCTGCAAATAAAATTTGTTTTTGTCCTTAGACACAATGTTACTATGAATACTGTCTTTATTATCATTTGGAAATGGTGCACTGTTACCATCAGTTAATCTCCCAACTGTATCAATGATAATTTCTGCAATGATTAGGAACAAATGCACTGGAAATATTCACCACATGCCACACTGTGGTGAAATGTGCAATGCGCGTGCATAGCTTCCCTTTATGAAGCACATGTATGCCGTATTTTTCTTGAGCGAGACAAGATGCCAGGTCCTTTCAAGATTTTCCATTTTCAAAATTCTTCAAAAACTCATTTCATTTAATGGCCGTTTATACCCACATGAAGGACTATTTGGAACTACTCTAAAGCTGACAGGTAACCTTCATTGACTCCTGAATATTTCAGCCAGGCCTACTGCATTATAAAAAGAGCCCAGATTGTGCAGTGTTACGTAAGATTCTTTTGTTCCCGAAACCGGCACAGTGCACTGCTGACCTCTTTTCAATAGGGGCCAGATTAGCGCGCAGCGGTGCTGTGTGGCTCATCGCTGCGGTGGTGGAGAGCTTTTGTCCCTGGTGATAATCCATTCTCTCTAAAAACAAGTCTGGATTATCTCCACTATTGAGAGCGAAACAATGTTGGTAATGCCTAGCAGCTCAGTCTTTTGTGCTGAGCACAGTCTTTTGTTATAAGGCCCAACTCTTTTGTTCCAGTTCCGAGCTCCCTGGCTCTGCATATAAAGCCTATGTACTCGAAAACAGGTCGCGCAGCAGGAAGTGGTTAAGAATATTTCATGAAGTTACAGATGAAATGTTTGATTCCACAAGGTGAACACAAATGCGAAACATTCATAATTTTTTTGTACAATACCTGCATCCTCTTCTGTTAGAACAAATGGGTCCCGCTCCCTCATAAACCTCCGTCATTTTGTGAAACAGATTAGTCTCTGAAGTGCTACCCACTGGTACATGTACAGTAGATGGTAATCTAATGTTAGACTGGTTTCTCTCCCTACATTATTTTTCTTTTTCTTACGAGGGAATAGGGATGGGAACCAGTCGGGTGAAATGAAGTTCTATTCAACCGTTTAATAGAATAAATAATTCAATAACATGTGATCAATAATCACATTTTCCCTAATTTTGCTAAGAAGACTGGGGTGTGCCTCACCACTCTCTTCCATGTATGCAAGGTACAGAATCCCACTGCTTTTGCACATGAGAGTAATTGAAAATTTCCTACTCAGGGTAGCATAATGGCTACTTATGTTGAACACGTTATGCTGTTGTTCAATGGATTCACTTTGCATATCACGTTTTCACTTGGGAGAAAAATCGTCATGTGGGAAGAACATGGCAACAAGTCTGTGTTTGCATCTTGTATGGACTCTCACCTCCACTTGTCAACCCAGTCTGATACCTTGATCAAATGTTTTTCATGTACCCAAATGCAAAACAGCCAATGTTTGAGCATGTTGGTTTCTTTTTGTCTAAGGATATCCCTGCAATAAGTGCCCAATAGTTGAAAATTAAAACAGGCTGAGGCATCACATGTTTCCATTATTATATTCCTGTCAGATGTCCCATTTTACGCTACACACTATGAATTATGTATGGGCTGTTGTATGGATCAGTCCTGGGTTTACTTTATTAGCTATGCACGCACCAGGGCAGGGCTTGGTAATTGTATAGTGCCCATGGGATAGGGCAACAGCAAACACATGTACCACTTTATTTGGAAATGCTGTACCATATGGACCCAATTTTTTCTTCCTTTGTTTCATAAAGAAATGCAGTTTTGCATGTACGTGTATACAGTTGTATGCCTGGTAACAAAATAGGTTTAAACATACATGTATATCTACATGTACATATACATGCAATACATACTGGGTCCTCTGTTTTTTTAATTTCTTGTATTTTGTGCACTGACATAACATCCATCAGAAAAAAACCTTGGACTTCTAGTAATTGTTATTCTCACAGTGTATTGATATAGCAAATTTTACAGGACTGAGGCATAATTAGGAAAAGGGCCATCTGTGTTCACACAAAATTCATCAGCCTGGTAGTTGTACCCGTACATGTACATGTATGTACCAACGGAAAAGCAATATGTTAGTGGATGAATAAATGTAGGTCCCCTACATGTATCATTTGCCTGAGAGATAACAGTGGTTACTTAAGAGAGTCTGTAGATGTTAATAACAGTTGTAACAAAGTCTGAGGATGTTAAGCTGTCATTATTTGCAAATTTTTGTAAAGAATGAATGGCTTTCACTCATTATTGTGTTCTGTTAATTACTTTGTTGATCTGCCCCCACCAGGCAATTTTTTTGGATAGATGAGAACAAGGTCTCAAAAATGAAAAACTAGCTGTTCAAATAGACCTTATTCACAGTGATGCCATTTTTTATCATGTTCCCTGAATCATATTCAATGTGTTCTCTTCAATGGGATGATGCCAGACTACTTTGGATTCCATGCCTTGTTTTCAGTTTTTCTATTTACTGGTAGCTTTAAACATTTAAATGTAGATATAGTTACTCACAAAATGTTAAATTCTTCATCAGCCTAAATTCCATTAACTTGCAGTGAAGGTTTATTTCAGTGCTTTCATTTTTATTGTGCCAAAATGAAAAGTTAATCTGCTCTCAATTCATTATGGCTATCTTGTACATAATTAAGGTCAATTGCCTTTTCATTACAAAGCAGAATAGCCCAAGTTTAAAAAAGAGAAAACATATGAATAAGAGCAAAATGATGGAAACTGTGCGTTTGCCACTGTACAAAACAAGTGCTCTTGGACAGTTTGTCAGAACAATTTCTCACTTAATGCCTCCACATTCAGTTAACAAGTGATGGTGTAAGCCTTTATGAAATTTGAAAATGAAACATTAATGTATTTTTAAAATCTTTTGTGTGCATTTGTACCTCTATATTATCCAAGACCATTATTCCTCTAAAATGAGAAATTTTAAAAGGATCATGAACTTCATTTTCCAGTGATTTAATGCAAACAATGTACACATGTTGTCATTATGTAGGGTGCTTTTGAACTTCATTTTTGAAAAAACTTCTGTGTACTCACTGACAGCATATACTGGTACTACATGTATGGATGGGATGAAATGCAATTTTATTTTATATAAGTAACATACTGGTTCTTCAAACTTGAAACTTCATATGGCTCATTTAAATTAACCCTAACCTCCCAGGCCTTTTTACAAGGAACCATCCCAAATCCGCCGAAATCCTTCAATTTTCAACATGAAAAATTGCATGCAGCCAAAATCCTCCAATATCCTCCAACAGTTCTTTAAAATGTCAGTTGGAAGTGTGCCTAACTGCCCAAATCCTTCAAAATCCTCCAGTAATTCCTGTCACTATGTTGAGGCAATGTGAATGGCACTCTTGAGCTCTGCAGTTGATTCAAAAGAAATATCGGGCTGAACTTGTGCTTGACTAAGCACAAACAATATAAGGTCTAATCCACGACCTTCACGTATGGTATCCTTCGAATCAGCCATGTACTTTTGCCATACACCCTGAATCCTCCGAATTCCTCCACTTTGCAGAAAAGGATTAGGGAGGGTTAGGGTTAAAGAAATTAAGCTTTATGTTAGTTTGTGGATTAAACTTAGCATTTTTAGCGCATCACGATAACTGTACATTTGGGCTATTAAATATAAATTACATAGATAATGTAATACAGAGATGCACCATTCAGTCATTACATGGTACAGGTAAGTTTGAATTTGCATTAGAGAAAGCTCTGTGGATTAAATCTTTTACTCCCTTTTTTAAAAATAATGATTTGTTATGAGTTTGCATTTTCACCCTTCAAGTTACAGTACATGTCCATGTACTGTATGTGTTTAGATACATGCAAAACTAAACTGTAGAGATTTCAACCATTGGATAATAATGACAATTGCATGTATGTAAATTATAATCAGCTGTACATGCAACTTAAAGTGAATGTTTCAATATTTATTAATTTACAATGTACCGGTACCATGAAATACTACGTGAATTCAGTTGACTTTCATGTTTCATTTGGAGTACTTGTACACATGTAGTAGTGGGTTTGTTACTGGCAGCCTGTAATCAATGAATCAGTTGTACTGGTACAATGTACTAAGGGTGTGATTTTACAGGTTTTCATGGAACTGGGTACCTGTTTCCAAATACATTTGAAACTCTTATTACTGTTGCACACTAGAAGCCAGACATAAAGCAGACATATTATACTATGCGTTGCTACACTCAGTGAAATAAAGTCAACCAGAAGTGTTATTCGGTAGACATAGAAAACAAATTGATTCAAAGTGATTCATGAAAAATTGTGTTTTGTTGTTGGAAAAGTCCTTTCTGAAAGTAAAAAATTTGGGGGTTACAAACGTCCAAAATGGAACTGGTACCTGCCATTTGTAACCAACCAGTATTCTGGCATAGAGTTCCAACTGCATCTCCTAAGGCATGGTAGCCAAGAACCTGTGTTGTCTCAAATCCACTAGTACCGATATGCAGTAAAATCTTGGCAAATCCTTTGTACTTCACTGTTATGAGGTATCAAGTTTGATTTTGTGTGTCTTCAGTACATGTGCAACAGTGCAATATAAATATAATCCATTGACAAGGTACATCTGCATATGTATACCTGTATATACCGGTACATGTACATTGTACATGCAGATTTTATGTTCACGTACATGTATGTATGGGCAGATATTTATAGTTCGTTATAAGCCAATTTTCTATTTTCATGAGGCAAGGTCAGTCAGGATAAAAGCACCTGATATCACACCAGCTTAAACTTTCTGTAGGTGTGAGTGTGTTTATCCTCATTGATCATGTTGATAAAACTGATTCTTGCACCTGTGGGCCGGTATAGTGCCTATTCCAAGCAGTACCAATAACATGTACCTGTGCATGTAGGTACTGATTGTCCCAAATTGTGCATGTTGTTAAACACTGCATTATTATATTTCCACAGTACATGTACATGTACATGTAAGACACTGGTCCCAAATTAAACACTGTGTACTCAGTTTTTAGAACATAACATTTCTTCAAAATGACCATCTTACTATTGAGGAATAACTACATGTCTTTTTCACAGGGAATTGGTTTACTTCATGTTTACACACTGTATCTAGTGGTCTCACTTATGAGCATTTTAAGCACTATCAAGTGTGTAATGACTGAAATATTAGTCTGTCAGTGTTAGAATTCCTTGTCTGTATGTTGTTGTTATTAGCATACATGTGCAATGTATTTCACTTTGACAGAACAGAGAATTTGTTCCCCTTTCTACAGGAAAACCTACATTCCGCCAGCCACAACAGACAATCTTATATTTGGAGGAATCCCATACTACGAGCTGCCTGTGATTCACATTAAAGCCACATACAACAACACCCACATTAACATCACTGATCACACCGGACGTAAGTCTTTGATAAATCATTAAGTCCTACATGTATGTATATCCGCTGCATGGTCAATCTTCCTGCATGGTGTCTTTTTCTAGTTGGCCTATTTCATTCTTCCGTGATTCTGATGCATACATTGCAGTCACTGTGTGGTTCTTTGTCATGTTTGTACATGTAGCATGTTGTGTAAAAATAGTTGGAATTTTCAGATAAACCTGAAAAATGACCCCTACTTTTCTTAAGCTTCTGAAGTTTAGCACACACTTCTATTTTTATGCATTATGGTTTGTGAAGCCAAGCTACAGGATGACATCATATTCCTAATATAAAGATTGTGCAGTTGCTTTGTGCAAGCATACTTGGACTGTTCTGAAGTTTGCCCGATTCAGGAAGCTTTGTAGTAAAAAAAACAAGACATAGGGTGTAATTGAATGGAATTAATGCAGTGTGGAGAAAGGATGACATTTTTTAAAAGTGTTTGACAGTAAAGGCAGTGGTTGATTGTAAGCTGAATGACACGGGAACAATTTTATGTTCATGTACACGTACGTGATATCCCTTCTTCCTTTCAACGAGTGTCATTGTCATTATTGGCTGTTTTTTAAATGTACTTGCATGTGTCTTAATTTGATTTTTTTTTAAAGAAAGGCACCAATGGTACAGTTTTCTTTCATTCTTATTTTGATTAGACTGCTCAACAATAGACATGCCCATGTTAACCGTTAATACTCTAAAATGCTCAAGACTAATTGTACGGCTGGAAAATTTGGATAGCACAGTTATAGTAGGTGATTCACAAGACAATACACCATCTGGAAGTTGCAATGGAGGGGCTCTTTTTCAAAGAGCATGGGGGTGAGAATGGTTCCTAAATGCTCTTCAGAGTTTTAATTAATCCTTTCTTCTTCAGAGTGCTTGAATTCCCTGATGTATCAAACTTTGCTCAAGTTGTCTACTGACTACTGACTTGTTGTATTCCGACTTCAGAAATTGCCTCTCCATGGCAACCTCTAGGCTGGTGTACTGTATAACGTGTTACCGATGTTGTACCAGCAAGCCAACAAGTACCGCATACATGTATTTTTTTTCAACATTTCATATTTTATCCAGAAAATTCTTTTAAAAATAATATTGTTATATAATGTTATGGAGCCATGCATAAACCAGTGTTCATGTAAAGTAAGGCACTTCATTTTAAGCAATTTTTTGGTCCTTGTTCACTTTGGAATGTACAAAGAGATTCGTGGTAGGGTAGTCCCTTTACTTCTTTGCTTTGCTGTACCTTTGCGAATTCCAAATGTTGTGTACTTGTAATATGGACAGTGTTAGGTTAAACATGCAAACTGTCAGAATCTATCAGGACATTTCAAAATGATGTCACGATGGCTTGATACTGATATCACATAACATTGCACAGCTGTCTTAAATTTATCCTTTCCCCTTTTTTTGTCTCCTAACAACCCGCCTTTTGACTCCCTCACATCAACCCTTCAGGAAGGAGCTACACAAGGACTACTTGTGTGAGTATCTCTTAGATAGATTCTTATGGAAGTTGAGCTCTTAACTGCCTTTTTTACCGGAAGTCTGATTGGCGTCACTAGGGAAAAAAAGAACAGATAAGTACATGAGTTTCCAAAATAGCACTCTTTTCTGTAAACTTCCTGTTTTGTTAGCTGGATTTGTCATGTGTTCATATGGCGTTGATTTGTTTTGTGTCATGTACAGTTTTCTTGGAGAAGTTTATTACATTGAGTTTGCTGGATGTCAGTGCTTGAATTCATGGAGTACCGACTTTTAAGTCTTAGTTATAAAGTAATGTAGTGCAATTTAAAAGTGAAATTTGTGCAGATTGTATTTTCAGCAGGTTGAATTTCCTTCAATCTGATGTACAGTTGTCAGTTAGTTAAAGTCAATCATGCCAAACATTTCTGTTTATTTTGATGATCAAAATGGTGATTTTATTTTCCAAAAACACCTTAGCCTCATCTAGTAGGTTTTGGATAGTTACCAACTTACCACCACTAGAGGCATTTCCTTTTGAAAATATTATCCCGTATAAATATACATACATTTACGTCTCTCAGTTTTACTGCCAAATTAAAAAAATTAGGATAACTAGCAGGATAATTTCATATCATTTTTCATTTATCAGTTTTGAAGCAAGTATTTTCGTTGCACTTTGTAATTGGAGTGTGATGTAGATCGCTCCATGTATTTTCTGACTAAACCTACATATACATCTATGTGTAGAGTACAGTTTGGGGTAACCATTATTTAGTGGTGTCAGCCCAGTTCACTTGCATTCACAACAAATCAGCCAACAAATTGGATTTTACACTCACCCATTTACAAGCTTGGACAGTTGCATTATTGGATTTTTGGAGGGGTGGATGTTGTTGTGATTGTAATGGTCAGGTTGGAGATATCTAATGGAGACAGAAAATTGGAGGGTGACTCTGACTGCCCTAATGAAATCTACTGGAAAGAGGGGGATCACTATATGTGTTTGTTTTTATATAGGGAGTTTACACATCACTTGGTGCATGAGATCAACCCCAAATAGCTACTACACATCAAACAAATTGCGCGAGTGCCATTTATGACCTAGCTGTCGTCGGGGCAGCTAATGAGGAATAGATCCCGTGACCTAGTTAATATAATTGGCTTCGTGGAGCCAGCAAATACGGCAGTGACGTGAGTTATGACAAGCTGCATTATGACTCTGTGTGGGCCCCTGCCCCCATGATTTTTAAAGAAAAGGTATGGATATGCATGTGATGGTCTCATGGTCTGATGCAGTGAGTGATGGAAGCCCAATTTATGATTCAGTTTGGTTCCCATGTAGGCAGTGGTGTTTGTTGTACATCCCACACAATTGTGAGTGCTTCCTTTTTTCTGTGTGGGGAATGTACCGCACCGTGAAATTAATTGCCCATTTTGAAGGGCCTCATAATGTTGTCTTATTCATTTTTGTTCTTCCTGATTCTAAATTTGGTGTGGATTGGATGCCCATGTACATGTAGTGATTGAATTTGTGAAAAAATTCCAGCTCTTACCAAATGGATCCTACAAGTAGCTAGGTTCTTGCAGAAATTATTGATATTGAAATTTTCTATAATCAATAGAACGGAATAAGTGGGTAGGGTATTGGTGTAAGTTGGGCACAGGTTTTTAAAATTGTTTTCATGTATCATGTGCCCTTGTAAGTCGTACCAGAAGAAGACAAAACAAGTGCATTTGGTAAAGTGTTCATTTCTTTTCTTTTTTGGGGGAAGGAGGATTTGTTTCGGGGGTGTTTGTGTATATTTGTACACACCAAAAGTATACTGCAGATTACTATAGCAAACTAAGAGAATTTTCCATACAAGGGCCAGTTCTTACATGGTACAAATGTGTGATTGCATCACAGATGTCCCCTCTATGAGTTTGTGCAATTGAAACACGAATCTGTCCGTGTAGTTCACCTGAGTCTTTCATTATGTCAGATTCCTTCTTTTAGTTGTTCTCATACTGAGTATGAACTACTTGTAACACAATTTTCTGTCAGTCAGAGCAACCGTCTGTGTTCATTTTGCTGTTTATCTTGTACAAGTGGTTTTATTTCGGGGTTTTTTTCTTTGTTACTTTTGGACAAGAAGCATGCATTTGCATTCTCACTATGAATACGTGGATCAGTACTTCGGTTTTCTTTTTTCATTTACTATAGTTGTAATCATTTGCATGTAAATTGTTCAGTGTTCTATTTCATCAGTTTGTAAAATCTTGATTACCAGCTGTGTCTTAACTTTGTCTTGTCAGACAATTCGTTTTTAGCTTTTGTAAATGGGTTTGATCAATTTCTGTGTTAACTTGTTGAAAAAGTATGTTTATCTTTGTTCTGTTTGGAGTGTTGTCAGTTAACTTTGTTATTACTTAATTGGTATAGAATAAAATATGTGAACACCTTTGTTGATGTATTTTGGTGGCCACAAATATTCGTCCTGAGAGTACCTTCAACTCTATGGAAAGCTACACCTGGAAACCTCTAGATTGAGTTCAGCTTTTATCCATTTGTGCATGTAATAATGAGTTCAAACAGTCTGGAATCATCCACTGTCAACACAATTGTTGAAGGTCTTCTGAGGGAGTTAGGTTAGTTTTTAAACCTTTTTGTTCTTTGCTTTATTTTGATACAGGGAGCAGAAGGGTTCAAAAATGCAAAGAAGGGAACAACAATAGCAGCTCAAACTGTTGGCATCTCAGCTGCCGCTGTAAGTCATGTTTCTGTCTTGCGATATCTCTTGCAGGTACATGTACCTGCAGTACATGAAAGTCAAAACATACTGTTCAAAGGCACGTCGTGTAATGTACATGTACATACATGCCATGTATACGTACACATACCAATAGGATAGACCTCAACCTAATCAGGGTTCGCTAATTGTGGACAGTCACATTGAATTCATTTGCTGGTTTCATATTTCGAAGCTTCTCTGGTGCTCGTCATTTTTGTGTACTTAGCATAGCCTTGAAATTAAACATCAGGACAATATCTTGTTTGAATATTACTTTGGTCCTCTCCTGCTAAGCAAGAGAACCAACCTGGATGCAAATGTTTCAGATCGCTGGAATCATTCAACTCTTTGCCATTGACTAACAGATGGATACTGTTGTTTTGTGTGTGAGGGGAAGGGTACGCCCTCAACACATGATAGGAAAGTTTTTTGTTAGGTGAATAAATTAGGAACAAGTTACAGGGAGATTTCTCAATTCCAAAACCTTTGTGGCCCAAAGTCAGTGTTATGACAAGTGTATTTCCCCACAACTTTGCAAAAGAGATGCTAACTCAGTTTCTTTTGCCTTTCTGTCTTCACACAGAAAGCACTGGAGAAGGGGCTGAAGACAGTGAGGGTTATCGTGAAAGGGATTGGTCCAGGTAGACAGGTGAGGGCTTATGGGCTTGGATAGAATGATTGGAGTAGGACAGAGATGATTGACCACAGCCAGGAAATTCAGTTAGAAACACTTGCATTGTTGCTGCAATTTTTGGGGTGGTTTAACCTTTTAAGACTTGTTATCTCTGAAAATGTCAGAAGATGTAGTTTTACAGATTATGAAATTTTGGTTTAAAATGTAATGGATTTGGGCGGGGGTGTCGATGTTTTGGAACAAGTCTTTGTAGTACTTTCAGACTAATGTTGGAGGGTTTTTAATTTGTTAAAAACATTGAAATGATTGAAAGGTAATAATTTTTCACTTATTTGAAGCTTTTCAATTTCATAACACTTTTTTTTCCTCCTTAGTAAACAACCACTTTTTTCCTTTAAAATTAGGTTCATCCTCAAATATCTGAGACAGTAGCTCATTAATTCAGATGGGATTTCTCACCTTACTTCCGGTACCTTTTCCCCCCATGCTGTGTTCACATGTATATACTGTGTATTTCCATTTAGTACATGTAATGGTCTTCACTAACATTTAATTAATCAGTGGTCAAGTAGTAAGAAATCTGCACTTGAAGCAAAATGTCCTGAGTTGAGGTCCTGACAATGTAAGATTGTGAAAGTTTTTTCTCCACACCAAACAATACCAACAATAAATACTACTGATGTTACATGTAGTTGGTTATACATGTAGGTAGGTCTACTAGACATCTCAGAGAAATGCAGTAGTGTGAAGAGTTTAATGAAGGGATGTTTGTATTTTCAGAGTGATTTGTTAAATGAAAGGCATTTGGCAGACTTACAATAGTATTTGCTTGTTGCTTCCATGTATCATCAGTATCTGCTATAATACTGCCCATTGTTTGACAGTTATGTCATCATGTGTATATCCAGAAACATATGTTCCTTACATTTTTGTCCCAAATAAAATATCCAGTTAAATTAATTTGATTGTCCGTTCAGAAAATGTTCTTCCTTTCAACAAACTAATGTCAAAGGATTTGACACATTCTAGTATCTGTCCCTTCCGTATTGATCGGAATTGGAAGGATAAAGAAAAGTGCTATTGTTCAGATGTGAAGTTTAAAGTTATCAGTTTTATTTACAGTAACACAAATCTTTTGACGGCTGTTTGGTATCTTATGGAATAGCAATTGTTATGGTACAAAATCCATCTGTTACCTTGGTGTTGGACCCAGTCCAACAGGAATATGGCTGTGTGCCAAATTCCAAGCTCTGCGATACTGTCATGTGATGTCATGTGATAGTGAAAATATTATCAAATACTAATGCACACAAGTGAAAAATAACAAGGGACACCATCTTGAGAAGAATTTTTAGAAGGTGGATACAATGTAGTATTCCAATCACCAGAACATGTACATGTACAAGTTGGCATACAGATGTACTTCATTGCAAAGTAACATTCCACAAGCAGTTGAAGTCGTGTGATGTTTACTGGGTGGGTAAGTTAGACTGACTTTCAGCAGTTTCATCTGAGGCATGTGACTCAGGTTAGAAGAGTGTGTGGGCTCTGAACTTTGCCCATGTGTTCTTCAAAACCAGACATAACTGTAACTGCCTTGGCAGTCTTGCAAGGAATCTTCCAAACTCCTCAAACATCTTTCATGGTACAGGAGAGCAGTAACACATTCTTAAATTGCCAAAGGGACTTAATTTTCAAATAAAGCTTGTATAATGCCATGGGATGTACCTTCCTGGATTTGGAGAATCATCCCAAATTTCTTGATGCAATTTAAAGAAGGATCAGAAAAGAATAGAGATATGTTAAATTGCACTAATCTTACGTAGTAAGCAAAAATCAGATTCTCAACCATTTCTTATGCCAATTCTTGTGCCAATTTTGCTAGGGCCTGTCCAGAGTATTATGTTCTCTTTGTTTAAGTAGTTTCTCCCATGTATTCTACTGTTTTCACCAGTGCAAAGAGCTCAATTTGTGGCCAACTGGGAAATGGTGCAAAAGAAATATGCCTTCACTTGCATGTCAATCCCCAACTTCCCTTATGCAGATTTAAAGTATGCATGTACATGCACTTGTAAAAATGTTGTGAAGGAAGTTTATGAAAAGAAGAAAGTGAAGTTTGAGAGCCATGTACTAAAATGCTTTATGGTCATGGTGGAAATTGAGGTAGCACTGAAAGACTAAGGTAATAACTGGATGAGGTTTCATAGTGACAACTACTTTGTCAGATGCAATGAAGTAAAACATCATCAACATGAAAACTTCAAGTATTTGAAGGTTACTGTTATATTCTAAAAATAAAGCATGCACTTAATCCCATTTTTCGTCAGTACAGACAAAACAAAAATTTGTTTTAAAATATTCAGTTAAAAAATGCCCCCACAATTATTTGAAAAGATAACAGACTTTTTTGTATTAAAGACAACAGTAATGACAGGTTTCTTTCATTTCTCATACTTTCAAATGCTGAGGATATCCAAATGATTTGCCAAGGAGTCACTCTCTGTACAATTTTGAGGGTTTTATACTTAGCAAAATGAGAGTGTAATGGAGCCGTGTAAAAGTTAAAAGCATGGTGTCATGTTGCAGGCTTCTTCATCAACTGATTGCTATTTTTCTCTCTGCTCTTTCATGTCTGTCCAACATAAGCAATGAGATGTATATCAACCATCTGTCGTCAAGAGATCTAAAATATTTTTGTTGCTGTTGCCTTGATGGATTATCTGTCAACCAATGCGTTGATTTCCACAAAAAAACCTGTGTGTTTGAAATATGTGTGATATTTTTTAAGAATTTACACATCTGAATAGTGATCAGGGCCACTGTAACAAGCCGCTGTTTAGAAGCAAATCCTTACTGTCCTGAATTAGTAGAAATATTATGTTTATTCTGTCTATACAAAGCCATTTATGTGTTATTACTAACTACTGTACATTGAGCAAATTCTGTTTCTTTGTTTCCCCTGATAACCCTTTCATCAGTTAGCAGTAAATTCACTGACAGAAAGCTACCGGTTTTCACCACATTTCAGATACTTTTACACTTTTTCACTTTTGAGTTTTGCTCTGAGTTTCCAACAAAATATTTTTAAGCTATAATACTTGTTATAAAAGTTCTTATTCAAAATATTTGTATCCCTTAATTTGTCTTTTCTTTGTTCCCCTGTATTTCATTTTTAACAGGCATCCATTAAAGGTTTACAGATGGGAGGACTTGACATTGTGTCCATCACAGATAATACACCCATACCACACAATGGAGCCAGACCACGAAAAGCAAGGAGATTATAACATTCCAACACAACTGGCTTTGGGCTGAAAACAATATACATGTACATATTTTGATGATTGCAGTACAGTGCATCAGGAAAGTGTGTCTGCAACTCTACCTACTCTGAAAGTCTTAGCTGATGAAATCTTGCATGTTTCTTTTTGGAGGGAGGTGGGGTACAGTAGGTAAGAGTTGTTCTGTGAATGTTGCAAAGATTGGTAATGAGACTGATTTGACTAGAGTAAGTAGAACTTGGATGCATGTGTGATGTGTGCATGATTATGTTTCCAGTTTGAATCTGTGGATGTTCCAGAACAGGTTGGAATTGGTTCTAGAACTTCTCAAACATATTTCCAGACAGACAGTATTGTTTTATCCCCGGCTTCAGTTTTGTTTATTTAATTTCTGTCAGGAGTATTAAATGCTTTTCAAGCATCTCCCTTGTGTTTCAGTGTAAAATTCATTTAAACTTAAGTCTGACAAACGCCTTCAAGTTACATCGTTGTAATTAGAACAGCGTTGTATTTGAGTCCATCACAAGTCCCTGTAAGTCCATCACAAGTCATTCAGTCTTAAGCCAATTCACAAGCTATATAAATGAGCTGTGAAAACAGCATTCTTTTGTCATTGTTCACCTTGTTACTTATGACTGGCCTTGTGAAAGGACTTGTGATGAACTCAAATACAACACTGAATCAGAAAGTTTTGAAACTGTTTTCTGTTTTAAATTGGAGGCAGATTTAAGGCCGTAAAATGAAGCAAAGTGACAAGCACTGTATGTTAATTTATGCGGCATTTTTTTTACAAGGCGGTCAATCATAACATGAAACTGTACCATGATGTTGGGCCATTGGAATTGTGTGTGAAAGTCAACCATTTGTACATGTATGTATGTTAATACAAAAATGTAACTTTGAAATAAAGTATAGTGAAACGATGATAGCAAGTTCAGTGTTTGATTTTTCAAGTGAGTGCTGAAGCTTATACCATCTGACAGTTCTATTTTGAATGTGTTTTTATTGCATTGCATGCCAGATATCCACTTTCTGGCACTGCGGGATTTTAAGTAACTCTCTTTGAATGCTCAAGGACACCAGGTACAAGGAAAAATACATTTAGATGTAAACAACAATCCACAAAAATGATGTTGCAGCAAATGATACAAGCAAATGATGTACAAGTCATGATGTTCAGATGGCTAAGTTCCAAACTGAGGTTCTGGTTGTTACAAATTCCAGTCCTGAACAGAGGCTACATTCAACCGACTTGGAAAAATGTCTGGGCCCCAGTCTTTCTGTGGTAGTTGTGTAAGGCTGAATCAAGATCCCTCACACACAACCACAGGAAGTTTGGTGTCTCAAGCCATTGCATCGTGATATAGCCAGATGGATACTAACTTGACTTCTGGCCTTCAAAGCACTTCAGTGTGTTGTGCACACTTGAAACCATCAAATATGGAGAATCTCAAGCAGATGTTGAAGACAGTGCAGTGTTGCAGAGTTGTACTACTCACTCTGAGTTTAATTCACAGAAATCTCTTAGGGCTTTCAAAAGGCAAGATGTTCTTCACATAGGTTCACTCTGGAAGCTTTGCCATCTAGGTTGGGAATCGATAGGCAAGCAAGAAGTAACATTGAAGGTTTGGAATGAAAACAAAATGATCCAGTTTGCCAGTGCTGGGAAGCAGGAGGGAAATGGGCTGAACGATTTCAGATTAACCTTTTTTCTTAAAATACTCTGAATTACACCACTCTTGGGTATTAAATATACACTTTAGAGATACAAAGAATGGCTATATAGAAAATTAACAGAGCTGAACAGTGTTGGTGATGGGGCAGTGTTGTACTTGATGAAATCATTTGTCATTTTTCATCGTTACTTACGACTGGTCTTTTGGAAGGATTTAATGGACACAAGTACCACAACTCTGTGACATAAATTTAATGGTAATTTAAACCCCCCCTCCTAAAAAGACAAAAAAATTAGGCAGAAAACTATACCGAGAGGGAAAGGCTGTACATGTAGGACACCTTACATGTATAGCCTAGAATATGCATGTACATGTAGTCAAAGAAATGAAAACATCTCAGTGAAAAAATATATTGAAAAAGCCTCAGGTGAAGAAGCAATGCCACTGCAATTACAGAGAGGAGAAATGCCAGGATCACAACATGAAATATGAGAATCATCATAAACATGCATTGTGAAAGTTTCTGTACGCCCACGGACTTCAGCACAGAGTGTGCAGATGAACTCAGGTGAACTATGACCAAAAAATGTTGGATTTGTTACACAGAGGTTGTTTGCCCATATGCTATGCTGCAGTGATCTAAGGATAAGTGATGCTCCAAAAGTGCTTCCAGGGGTTGTAGGAGTTCTCAAAGAGCAGATCTTTTACTTTGCCAAAACTTTTTTTTGGTGGGGGGGGGGCAAAAATGGGTATTTTTTTGTGTAACCGTTTACAGCCATTCTGAGAGTAAAGCAAAATTTGAGGGCTTTTTACATACTTTGGGGAGGAAGGGCAATAACATCCCCCCCAACATTGCCTTTTTCTCATTTTTAATAAAACATTGATTCTTTGAGACCTCCCCCCTTCCATCTTCCGATGAGTTTTCCTCTCATAAAAATAAAACTAGCCAACCCAACAAAGAGACCCTTTGTGAGGTTAATATTTCAGAGAAATTGCTTATAATATTTAAAACTACACAATGAAGCCGAAGTGCCCAAACCTCTTTTGAAATTGTCCCATTTTTTGAAAGAATCTTCTGGTCCAAAACTGCACCTGTCATCCCTTTTCCTCTTATCATGCCCCCTTTAATAAATTCTGACCAGATTTATGTGTCCCCGGTTTTATATTCTCTACTCACGCCTGAAGTCCCCTGCTCCGCACATATTTTAATTTCAAATATTTTTGCTGTCCCCAACCTAGCGCAGAACATCTGTACTTGAATGAATTGCAGGTATTTCATCTGGTCATACAACATTAAATCATTTTTATTCCATGTAGTTGGTTTCTTTGCTTTGCCTAAAGCACCAAATCTGTCAAGTCTCAAACCCTGTAAACAAGGCGGTCTGTTATATGAAACTGTAGAGTGCTTTGACAGAAATTGTCTAAGCTGGTGAAATACTCGGTTTGCAGAAATGACTTTCCTTACCAGTTCAGGAGGCCTTCAGTTGCTGTCAACAGCAGTTCAAGTAATTTCTGCTGAGTGCATATAATTTGCTCGTCAGCTTTGTCAGCTGGGAACCCAGCTCATGTTTAAGCTTCTGAACTTTGTTTCTCATACATGTTTTGTGGTCAGAAGATATGGTCATCTTCGAAAGAATGTTATTCATTTGTGTAATATATTCAGTTAGGACACCTAACGCCTTACTGAGATTAGGAAAGTAAGATTAGGAGAGAAAGACATGAGTTCCAGCCTTCTGGGCCCCATTCGCCGATACCTTAGAGGTAAAACTGAGGTTATAATTTTAAAAGCTGCCATTGAAAAATGTAAATGTGTAAACTAAGAATAAAAACAAACACTTTCCCTTCTGACAGGAAAAAAAATTAAAAAATAAACATGATTTTCCTGCAATAAAGTGTTATTAGAAGAATGTATCTTTTGTTGGGATGTTGTGTGATTCAGTGCTACAGGCTTGGGGATTTCCAGCCTTCCCTTGAAATGTTGAACTGATCAGAAGTTCGAAACACATGTTTAACAGGGCAGATCCAGGAATTTTTCCCAGGGGGGGTTAAGGCTGGAGATTTTTTTAATGTCGCATTTTTGCGGACAAGCGGAAATGAAGCCGAAACATTAAACATGACATACATTGTTTACAATGGTATTGGTGCACATATTTTACTTATTTTTTACTATAAGTTTTCTCGGGCAATTCCGGAAAATGTGTAAATGAATTAGTAATAGCAGCATTCGTTTTCAAGCAAAAACGAACAATCAAAGCCCCGTTTTTATTTAACAACTAACAATTTCATTTCAAGGAGGGTGCATTCAGTCGTATAGAGTCAGCGTTCAATTTCCTGATGTACTGGTTTAGTACATTGACATTCATTTTTGTGCAGAATTCACCTCCATGCACCTCTGCAATCCTGCATTCATCTTAAGTTGAACAAGGTGATTTCGCTTGAAGTGTTGTTTAATGTATGCCTGATCAAGAATTAGAAAGCTTTTGTGTGCCAACAGAAGTTACATTCTTAGAAGTGTTTAGTTGATTGATTAAATGTTTAAATATTTATGATAGCAATAAACCATGGGAAACTACAATTTGTTGTAGGAAACCTGTAAACATCAGCACTGAGGGAACCTTCCTTCTTGTGCTGCGTTCCAATCATAGAAACCTTAATTTTTTAGTTTGATAACAAATATACCGTTATTGAGTAGCATGACATTAATTATTAAAGTGGTGTCATGATTCGTGTAAACTTGTATATTCTAATCAAATAGAATGTATATTTTGCAATAGCAAATGAAAATGAATACTCACTTCCAAAGGGACATGGTAAAAGACAGATTTTCAGCGAATAATTTGTTGTAATTGGCAAGAAATACGTCAATCCGAAATCCCAGTCACGTATTAGTAACCGCTTTTATGAAACTTAATGCACATTCATTTATTTGAAGGTTGCAAAACGAAGTCGAATGCTTCTTATTGCAAAAATGAAACCAGATTTTAAGTTATTTTCAAAATCCACACTAAATTGCAATTTTATTATGTAAATTAGATGGCACATTTTCCGAAATTGTTTTGTTTTTGTTTTTTTGAATCTTAGAGGGCGAGGGTTGTTTACCCCTTTGGATCCACGCATGCTCGAGCTCCAGTTCATTTGCTTTAGTAAAAAAAAAAATTTTGTAGCCCGGGCCCGTCTCTCCTCTCCCCAACTGGATTACTTCTAGTGAAAGAACGACATCACTGGATCAACGGACGAAGGAGCAGGACAAACAGCTATTTACAAAAACCTAGTACCTGAAGCTGGTAATAAGTTCCTTTCTTCAGTTTTTTGGCACCATTTTTCAATTTCTGGTTGACGAAATATTGAAGCTCTTCGGGAGAAAAATTGGGGCGAATTTTTTTTGGGGGGGGGGGAGACAGTTCCACCAACATGACTAAATTGTAATATGCTCAAGAGAGGGCGCTATTACGAATTCACGGTACACACTGCCTGGTAGAAGTTTAATACCTAGATGTGGAGCGGCTGCGCATACGCATGGGGCTGTGAGTGGTGCCGATGGTACCGGGCTCGTCTTCGTCTGTTCCTTTCTCTATCCAATTTTGAGGACCTGGTCTGTTGCACCAGAATGCGTCAGCACTCGCAGGCAAGAAACTAAAAATGTGACATTTGCAGTTACATTTAAAACAAAATGGGGATATCGGTGAATTGTGACTAAACTGTAAATATGTAGGCCTACTTCGGTACCCCTGGCCATAGAACTGCAGGGTCCGACTTCCGCCCCCGTTCCCACGAACGCGAACCGACAGGACCGACGTCGGACCCCACAGTTCTGGGGTTGGTGGTCCTGAAGTTTACAAATGCCAGTATTTGGGTGGGTGTTTGGTCTAGTCCGAGTGATTCGCTTCTTTGAGATTAACATGTTTAATATCATTTGATTTGGACCTGGTCACCTGAAATTGGCGATTCGAAGGGTCCTGTGGTCCTACATGTAGTTACATGTACATGTACACCATATTCTACCTCCATGGTTACACAGACTACATGTAGGTGATTGTGGACTAGGTGATTGTGTCTACAAGATTTTGGGTGAACTGGGTTAACCTGGTTAACTGTGTACATGTACATGGGTGTACTTGTACCCCGGTCAACTAGTAGTACCCAGCCATATGGCACAATTAAAATTCAACTGCTGTACACCATTTTGTAGCCTTCATGCTGAGCTTGGTCAGTGGCAGTGAGACTTCACAATTGCTCGCTCAAAATGCAAATAAACTTGCACCATCATTAACAATTTCAAATGAATACAATTGTTTTATTTCTATTCTTTTTCAAATCTGGAATTGTTGTTCAGGCGAGAGATACTTTCAACTTGGAAACAAGTTCTGTACATATATGTGCCCTGCTTATCTAAACTATGGATTTTCTCATGCTGCTTAAGTTTTTAGTAATTTTGTAGGCAAGCTTTAGGTGTATTTGCTCCTGTCACTTTATTTTGTGTTGTCAAAAAATTTCTGTCAATCAGTTATTCCTACATGTATCAGGTTTCTTCTTTTGCAGGGGTTAAATTATGCAACTTGTTTCCACTTTAACTGATAGCCAGTGGCCACTTTGGCCAATGGCCGATTGTCACTATAGCCGAGGGAAAAAAAGGGAAAAAAAGAATCTCTTCTTTATTAACCCTAACCACCAAGCATATTGTTTGGCTTACACTACACAGTACTACAAAATACTAAGTAGTAGTCTGAGCCTGAAGGACCTAGCACTACAGATTACTACTTCTGGCTAGGTTACTTCCATTGTTACTGGTACAGAGGACAATAAAGCCATGCATTCATAGTGCCACAGCACTGTATGGTACATTTTCTTATCTTACAGCTTCACAGAACAATAAAATCATGTCCTCTTACAAGCGACAGGGCTGAATACTACATTTTACTGCCAGTAGTAATTTGTAGTATTATGTAGGGTTAGTATCGGGTTAATCAACAGAAATAATACATTATAGCTCTGTTTTGAGGATGGGTTGGCTCTGAAAAGAGCCAGTTGACTTGAATTTCATAATGTAAGGCCAGTAATATGCTTGCAGGCTGCCAGCAAGCCGGATGTCATCAAATCACCGGTCTTCTATGCAAGTCATCTTCTGCTGGTTTACTGTAGCCATGGTACGTGTGCTTGGATTCCTTAAGCAGATTCATCTGGAGCCTAACCATGGATGCCAGGCTGTGGAGCTGCACAGCTATAGTGTGTAGTATAGAACTGGATACAGTGGTACTTGTAGCATGCCCACCCATTCAACCTATGATGCCATGCCTTTCCCCAGAAGAAACCAACCTTACACACTTGATCACAGTTTATTTGATTATATTTAAAGACACCAGAAAGAACAACCGAGACATAATGCTATTTAAATATTTCACGACAAATGAATTTTTCAACAGATTTAAATTGAGACGTGAAAAAAAGGGAAGAAAAAACAAGTGCCCTGCATTGATATAACAGCCACCACAACCAGTGCCCTGCATTGATGTAACAGCCTCCACAACCAGTGCCCTGCGTTGATGTTAGGGCCTCCACAACCAGTGCCCTGCGTTGATGTATGGGCCTCCACAACCAGCGCCCTGTGTTGATGTTAGGGCCTCCACAACCAGTGCCCTGCATTGATGTTAGGGCCTCCACAACCAGCGCCCTGCATTGATGTAACAGCCTCCACAACCAGCGCCTTGTGTTGATGTTAGGGCCTCCACAACCAGCGCCCTGTGTTGATGTTAGGGCCTCCACAACCAGTGCCCTGCATTGATGTTAGGGCCTCCACAACCAGTGCCCTGCGTTGATGTTAGGGCCTCCACAACCAGTGCCCTGCATTGATGTTAGGGCCTCCACAACCAGTGCCCTGCATTGATGTTAGGGCCTCCACAACCAGTGCCCTGCGTTGATGTTAGGGCCTCCACAACCAGTGCCCTGCGTTGATGTTAGGGCCTCCACAACCAGTGCCCTGCATTGATGTTAGGGCCTCCACAACCAGTGCCCTGCGTTGATGTTAGGGCCTCCACAACCAGTGCCATGTGTTGATGTTAGGGCCTCCACAACCAGTGCCCTGCGTTGATGTTAGGGCCTCCACAACCAGTGCCCTGCATTGATGTTAGGGCCTCCACAACCAGTGCCCTGCGTTGATGTTAGGGCCTCCACAACCAGTGCCCTGCGTTGATGTTAGGGCCTCCACAACCAGTGCCCTGCGTTGATGTTAGGGCCTCCACAACCAGTGCCCTGCGTTGATGTTAGGGCCTCCACAACCAGTGCCCTGCATTGATGTTAGGGCCTCCACAACCAGTGCCCTGCGTTGATGTAAGGGCCTCCACAACCAGCGCCCTGTGTTGATGTTAGGGCCTCCACAACCAGTGCCCTGCGTTGATGTTAGGGCCTCCACAACCAGCGCCCTGCATTGATGTTAGGGCCTCCACAACCAGTGCCCTGCGTTGATGTTAGGGCCTCCACAACCAGTGCCCTGCGTTGATGTAAGGGCCTCCACAACCAGCGCCTTGTGTTGATGTTAGGGCCTCCACAACCAGTGCCCTGCGTTGATGTTAGGGCCTCCACAACCAGCGCCCTGCGTTGATGTTAGGGCCTCCACAACCAGTGCCCTGCGTTGATGTAAGGGCCTCCACAACCAGCGCCTTGTGTTGATGTTAGGGCCTCCACAACCAGTGCCCTGCGTTGATGTTAGGGCCTCCACAACCAGTGCCCTGCGTTGATGTTAGGGCCTCCACAACCAGTGCCCTGCGTTGATGTTAGGGCCTCCACAACCAGTGCCCTGCGTTGATGTTAGGGCCTCCACAACCAGTGCCCTGCGTTGATGTTAGGGCCTCCACAACCAGTGCCCTGCATTGATGTTAGGGCCTCCACAACCAGTGCCCTGCGTTGATGTTAGGGCCTCCACAACCAGTGCCCTGTGTTGATGTTAGGGCCTCCACAACCAGTGCCCTGCATTGATGTTAGGGCCTCCACAACCAGTGCCCTGAGTTGATGTTAGGGCCTCCACAACCAGTGCCCTGCATTGATGTATGGGCCTCCACAACCAGTGCCATGTGTTGAAGTATGGGCTTCCATCATCAGAGCCATTTACACTGGTTATTATTTGATCTTATAAATGGTCTACAATAAACACAGCAACAAAATCTATTTGCCCAGTGCACTACTGAATACGAGTTGACTCGGGCACAAGCTACTCTGGATGTTAGGTAACCTGGGTGTGAGTTGACCTGGATATGAGTTAACTTGGGTGTATATTTTGGGTACATGTTGACCCATTTTGTTACATCCTGAATGCAGGATGAGTTTTTACTCACTATCCTAAATTTAGGATATTAACCAAACAGCAGGTTTACTGTAACAAGTTATAACAAGTTACGAGTAGGGTCCTTGTTGTTACAACCCTGCAGATATAGAGGTAATGCATTTCTAGTTCCTGTGAGGCTGTTCACCTCACCACTTGTCAATCCCTTATCATATTAGCCAGCTACAGGGTCACACCTGATTGCTCACACTGCCAGCTTATAGGCATGCATCATCGTAGCCTTCAACAGGTAGTTGGTTTCAACTTTAGCTACAACGAATTTAAAATAGGTTTACTTGGGCCATTTGTACTGATACAAAGCCTGTGCCTTCCAACTCCACCTTGGCGCATAACCTCTTTTCTTGCCAAACTCCCCTTAAAAATACATCCATCCTTGTAGAATCGTTTATGCTTTCTGACACTTGAAAATTGTGATTTTCCTATACACACTGGTAGAATTCTTTCCCACTGCAATCACCCCATCATTTATGGTGCAACCATTTATTGATGGACGGGGAAAGGTGAACATGCTGCGACCCTTCCCCCATATAAGAGGTACATGTAGTTCTCTGGAGGGACTTGCCCTGTATACATGTACTGCGTAAGTGTTTACATGTGTGAGTCAGTCAGTAACCCTAACCATCCTCAATCCTTCAAAATCCTTCGGGCAGTTTTGGAGGATTCAGGTGGCATTGCAAATTTGCATTGCTGATTGGGCAGAATGCATTGTCTTAAGGTTGTGGGTTAGACCTTGTGTTGTTTACATGTTCATCATGCATAAAGTCATGTCCACATTATATACGAAACCCTCCATCTGATCCAATATACCGTTCAGACTGCGTCAACATAATGAGGGGAATTGCATGAGGCTTTTGAAGAATCACCGGTAGGCAGTGGGCACCCCTCCACAAACATATTCAAGATTCAAGAAATATTGGAGAATTTTGAAGGACTGAGGCTGTATCCAGTTTTTTCATGGGGGCATTTGGAGGATTTTGAAGGATTGAGGGTGTATCCTAGCCAAAAGGGCCTAGGTGTTTTAGGGTTAAGGCTCCATCAACAGAATAACCAAACTCTAGCTCAGATGATCTTCTGTTGTGAAGAAGTTCGTTGTCAAACTGAAAGCTGTCAGTGATGACCTTGGAGTCTGCCATGTCTTGTGTTGTTAACCTTACACTTACTGTGTGCCTGTACTCCTGCTTGAGTTTCCCTTGAAATATGAAGTAATATATCAATGTCAGCTTCTTTAATTGCAACCACTTGCTCCATGAGACAGTGAGATATAATGGCCAACCGCAGTCGAACACCAGAAATATTTACCCACTAGATTCATTTGAATTGCATTTGTATGGTCTTTCTCGTCCTAACTTATATTCAAGCTATCCAGGGAGGGGGGGGCCTTCAAATACCCTGTCTCTTCCCCTTCCAACTTATTAACCCATGATATATAAAGGATTCTAAATAGCCACCTCTGAAAGCCAGTTCCTCCAGCAGTCTGTATGCATGC
Source organism: Acanthaster planci (assembly GCF_054643075.1). Lineage (NCBI taxonomy): Eukaryota > Metazoa > Echinodermata > Asteroidea > Valvatida > Acanthasteridae > Acanthaster > Acanthaster planci. The sequence continues at coordinate 15,190,008 of NC_141781.1, read as the reverse complement.
CTCAGGGAACATGTGTACCACACAGTCATGGTGTGTTCGTACTTACTGCTGGTAAGTGGCTGAAACACTGGTACAGATTTATGTGTAACAGGAGATAACCTGTAGCCTTTTTCCCTTCCCCTGTCCAGTTCTGAAGTAGAACATACAAGCAGTATAGATCCATGTACAGGTGTGCAGTTCTGTGAATATGTCAATCTAATGGTCAAAAATAATTTTTCAGTTTTAATGGTCATGTTGGCTACCATTTTCAAGTGGCTTGGCCACAGAAAATTACATTTAATTTTATATATCATATTTACTTGACTAGAAAATAGAAAATGCAATTATTGGTTTAAGAAATACAAAATCTGCATACATGTATATTGCCATTTTCGAGAGACTTTTTATCAATTTAGTTTTGCTTTTCAATGCATTCAAGTATGGTACCAAAAATCTTTGGGTCAATATTAATCCATACAAACATTCTTCATCACCCTGAGGCAACTCTGGAGATGGTCTATTGATATTTTGGGCCAAAATCATACTTTTCTTGCTTTTTGCGCCCATAGTGAGCAACACAAAAGAGTGTTCACCACAAACTTCATGTACATGCACTGTATAAGGATCAGAACTTGGCAAAAAGATGGACATGTACATGTAGGTGAGGGACGCATGTTGCACATGCACATTCAGAGCATGCCAGTCTGTATGTATCACCAACATCAGTCTGTTATCAATTACTTTTGATCCTGCCATTTTGTTCACTTTATCCAGCAGTTAATGTATTTAGGGAAAACACCTCGTATAAACTCATTGTTATAATATTTAGTATACCAACAGTCAAGTTGAAAAGCGTGTGTCTGTTTCCATGGCATCTGTTTCTTCTAACTGTGTTATTGATAAGCTGGTGATATTCTCAAGATTACACCCTGCCATACGATGCCCAAATGATGAGCTTGTGCTTCAGACTGATTTCAACAGGCTCAATTGCTGATGTGATTATAACATACGTGTATGACCTTCGATGCTGGTAAAATTTAAGGATTGTGTATCACCAGAAGCCCTCACCTCAGATTAACTTCCCAATGAATAATTGTGGCAATATTTCTCTCAACTCTACCTTTCATTATCTACATCCCGGGTACATGTACATATAGGTCTTACAAAGATGCTTAAACCCAGCTGGGCAGCACTTACTGTTCTAAAGAAGCTAGAGCCAATACAGGCAATTCACAATAGCGCGCCACCAAGAGTTTGCAACACGTTGGCCAATCATAACGCGTGAAATTTGTCGGCCCTTTCCAAACATGCATTGGGTCGACAAATTTCGTGCACTGTCACTGGCTAACACGTTGCAAACTCTTGGTGGCGCACTATTGTGAAACAGCCGTATTATCTCTTAAAGTTGATCAGAACAGTTCCCGGGGCTTCACTCATTTTCGGTCTTGCATTTCTCAGGGTCTCTTATTTAGCTCAGCTATGCATTATGGACATGTAGCAGAGACGCTAATTTTGTATTAAGTTATTCATGCTGTACTCTGGCGTGATCGCGTGTTCCTTCACTTCTTTATATCCATGTGTTTTCTGTGCTCAGTTTTGGCATGTCGAAATTCCCCTCCATGTGGCTGCGTGGTTGGGCGTGGTAAGTTTCCCTGAAAAGCTAATGTCCAGAAACCTCAAACTTTGTAACTGTCAATCATTCGCCACAGATGACCGGGCAAGCACTTTCACGCACCCGGCTCTACACTTTGTACACGTGACTTCTTATTCTGTACTTTACGTTTTTACACATGACACTTAGGTTCTTGCACACGACACTAGCAGGAAGTCATGTGACCTTTGAGATGGAAGATTTTCATTGGTTGAGCTGTTCAGCAACGCTCAATTCCTAAGCCTCTAGAATCCCATAAATAGAGCAAATTTTCCTTAGCTCGTCGGTCAGGTGCGGCGGACTAAACCCTTGTTACGAGAGAGGAACCTAATGTAGTACGACGGTTGGACCCTTTCCAAGAGAAGTGCGATAGTAACCATTCCTATGGTGAAGAAATGTAACTATATGAATGGCCAGCTAGCTTAGCTTGGACCGATGCGAGAGTGCTACGAACTAGCCCAGGGTGTGAGAGAGAGTCGTAGCAGCCCATCACCGCTACGTCCGAATCAATCGCCGAGCGAGACACCCCCGTGTCCCTCGCCACCCTTGTCTTGCTAACTAACCCCAGTCCTCCCCGTCTCTTTGCTGAGCCAATGGTACATAGTGCGGCAACTTTATCATTGCGCTCAACACATTGTGGTCTGAGCGGCAGTGTGGTCGGTACATACCGGCGCTGGCCCCATCCAGCCCTTGCTAGTCACCAGCCCGGCCCGATGAATGTAGCCTAGCTGTGCGATGCTACACACACGTACCGTACCTACTCCATCCGACTTGCATTTCCAATGGTCCTGCCAAACCGTAGTTTAGTTACACTTGTATACAACTTCGCCTCTCTATAACTTGTGTGTTGTATTATGTTAAGCTACACCTTCTTCAAATCCATATTGAACTTTGATGAAGAGAAGTGAGAGCAATAAACCAACCATACAGTTTGACTGTCACCCAAACCCCTTGTTTCACGTCCACCTTTTAATAAACTGTTGACCCCAAATATCATATCCCACAGACACTAATAAAGTCCATGCTACCATCGATTTGATATTTAGGGAATGCAACAGAATTTCAACACTACTGCATTTCTTGTGTAATGTTTCAAATAATTGCACTAAGTTGTTTCCTCCATTTCCTTGTAGGCATTGACAAACATTGGATGAGTCGTATTTCTGATATATCTGAAGATGGCAAGTAGTGGAAGTAGCACTAAGGAGGTTAAACAACTGCTGAAGAATGCCAGAGAAGCAATAAGGAACAAGGAATACAAAGAAGCACTCAAGCATTGCAAGGTGAGCATCATGTACATGTCTACAAGGCCTGTGCATTTTGTGGATAGACTTGTGAATTTTGACTGGTACAAAATACTGAAGCAGTTCAAAATTTCTTGAAGTCAGATTGTGTGAGGGGATTAAAATGTATCACAAGTTCCATGTCAACCATCCATCATGGAACAAGTTGGCAGAGTTTGGCACTTCTGAAAGTTGTACCTATTGTTCCAAAAAGTGCAAAATATTTTTGTTGTAGAACATACATGTACACTACATGTATGCACATGTAATTCTATCAGATAAGCTCAAATCCACAATCTGTAGAATGGCTGTTGCATGAAGGGAAGTACTTGTAAGCCCAGAAACCAATTTGTTATTAACCCTAACCCCCTAGGCTCCTGCACTAGAAAGCATACTGAACCTCACAAAATCCAACAGGTTCATGTACTTGTCTATGTGCTTGTACATGCAGGGTAGTGTACCAAACCTGATAAACTCCAACAGAATGAGCCTGTTGGAGTTTGAGTGATATGGTATGGATGGGTCTGTGCAGTATAGGATGACTTGCACTGAACAGTACCAAACCTGACAAAATCAAGCATAGTCCAACAATTGGTACAGCAAGCCAGACACTGCACACAATGAACCCTGTGTGTCCCAACTCACACAGAATCCAACACCATCTCCCTGGGCCTTTCATCCCAAGTCTCACAAAATTCAACAACAAGTTCCTCAGGTACGGTACCAAACCTACCAAAACCTCACAAAATCTGCTGTTGGAGTATGGCAGGTTTTGGGCAGTTAGTGTTAATAAAAAAGGACCAAAAAAGGAATAAAAAGTGTGAGAAATGGAAAAATAGATGAAAGGGGATGAAAACAAACAGTTTGGGTTGCTTGCAAAACAATCAAAATTGACCGCTGCCACTTTTCATGATTTGTCAGTTCGTAGCAGATGAGTACGTGCTCCTCTTCCTCCCGTCCCCAGCCCCTCCCCCTCCAAAATTTTTTTTCATCGGCTAAGAAGTGGTTTCCCTCCCCGTGGAAAGAAATCCTGGTGATCTACATGCCTGCCTTTTCATTGTTCAGCATACAATACAATGGTTAGACCAATTGGCCATTTTTGTTTTTGTGTGAATGACCAGTCTGTGCTTAAGCAAGACAAGAACAACTACAATGCCTTGGTGTTTGTTGGTGTAGCAGCAGCAGAGTTAGACCAACCAGACCAAGCAGTTGCTGCCTACAAGAAAGCTATTGAGACTGACCAGCAACAACCTCTAGCTTGGCAGGTGAAGAAAAACATTCTTATGATCCTTTCTCTGCTTTCTTGGACTCTTCACTTTCCTCTTTTGGACATACATGTACCATGGAAATTCTGTATGGAAAGTTTATTTTTAATTTTTTGTAATTTCCACACAAAGTACTTCTTACATGTAGGTCAGGTGTTTTTTTAGATTGAGATAAAAACTCATCTCTTGCTGGTATTCCAAAGCAGAGATATCTAGGCATTCAAAGTTACACTGGAGCATTGGATGTTCAATTACCTGTACCTCATATACCCTATGACCCAAAACATCAAAATTTTGGATTTATGAGCAAATACTTTTAGCATTAGTTAGGAAAATCTATGAGATTAATCCTGAAAAGTGTTTGATTTAACACAGAATACCCCTTTTGAGTAGAGTTATAACTTCACAGCTGTTTACAAGTCAATATGTACATGTACAGTGTATTACATTTCTGTGTTCATGATACACTATGTTTCTCTCATGATATTTTGTGAATTTGAGTTTATAGCATTTGTGGTAACTTTAGTCGGTGATGATTTTTCCATTTTTTTTCCAATCAGTACCTATAGGTTGCATTTATTTTTTCCACCATTTACAAATTTCTCTCAAGATGTCTTTGGAATGGCTTCATGTACTGTGAAACAAGTGTTTCTTTACAAATTACAAGGCAAAGTCCTTTTTTTGCTGCCTGAAATGACACAAGTGTGTATATGACCAACAAAACTTGAAATTCCCTCATTTAATACTAATAGTCTATCTTGTTACTGTTTGAGAGCCAATTTGGTCTTATTAATTTGGAGGCAGGTTTGACAGTCGATTATGCACTACATAACTACCTGTTTAGTGAGGAGGTATTACTGTCATCACTCTTATGACAACATGCTTTTGGAGAACAGTAACACATGTTTCCCATAGTCAGCATGGAAAAAACATATTGAACTTGTTCAGTTAATTAGTGCATACCAGTATATGGCAGTTTGTCATGATGTCAGAGTTGTAATTTGTTATGTATTCAGAGAGCTCACTATTCTCCCTATGCAACTGGTTGTGGAGGCTGCTGTGCTTTTGGTGTAATAGGATTAGCCGATGATAGCTATAGACCGATTGACAGTGCTGGTGAACGTTTTTGTCCAAGTTTGCACACATTGTCTGCAACAGGAGCCTTAAATTAATGCAAGGCCAAATTGAGCTTGTTAACAATGTTCATGAATGCAGTTTTGTGATCTTGAATTCAAGTGATGGTTCTTGTGTGTTAACTTCATTTGAATTAAAACTTGTGCTCACAAAACACTCTTTTGACAGGGTTTAGCTGGGTTCTATGAGAAAAGCCAGAATCCTGGCCATCAGCCAGAACTGGCCGATGTTTATAGTCAGCTGAGAGAGTTGTTGAAAACCAAGGAACCCAAGAAATGGCAGGAAGTTTCAGAGAAACTGGCAAGACTACACTGTGAGCTGGGTGACATACAACAGGTAATATAAGGGAAAGAATGCTGGGAAAATTAGTTGTCCAATAGTGGGAGGGATTCTGGCCACAGGTAGAGCCAATGGAACTGGACAGGGGCTGCAGTGGAGAAAAATGTAAATGGTTTTTTGGTAATCCTTGAGATTTAACATCCCAGATACTAAGACCGCTGCACATGAAAGCACAACATTCTGCCTGTATACCGGTAACATGGGAAATGCAAGGCCCCATGTCTTTGTACTCTTTGTGTTCCAGTTGTGATCGTACAGAATTCCTGTAATCTGCCCTAAACAGAAGCACCCCCTCATTGGTACTGAAAGAGAGCCATGCTGATGGGGAGTGTTCAATGGCTGCATCAGAATCGGTTATGTATGTAGGTCTACATGTATATCCCTCTCCATTGAAAATACACAGAGATGTGTCAACAATAGATGTGGCTATATCTTTGGAAGATCGTTTTGGACATGGTCTGGTTTCCACTGCATTATTGTGCACTGGATAGAGAAAACCAGGCTACCCAGACAGCTGTTGCACTTCCAGCCCTGGGCTGGCCACAGAAATCAGGGAAGACCCAGACTCGGTTTTAAAGACATAGTTAAAAGAAACATGAAATGGCGCGGAATCACCCTGAACAGATGGCAGCAAATGGCGAACAGCAGACCTGTATGGAGAAGCATCATTAAACCTAAACTGAAACCATAGATCAGTCTTCGTCATATCGATGGACTGCAAGACAGAGAGATTGTATGTAGACAGAAGCACATAAAAAGGAATTGGGAACACTGTTACACAGGTCCTCTGGTATGATGTGCATTTAATAAACAAGGTTTGTCATCCAGCAAAGGGTGGTACCCACCAAAGGAGCCACCGTTGCAAGGGAATATGGTCCCTCTCTTGGTCCCGCTTGGGACAGCTAACAAGTTGTAAAGTCCCAACAACTTTGCTGTAATGCTGTTTAACTATAGCATTAGAAGAAAAATGTTTTAAAAGCAAATGCTTGGTATCTTTCATTTACAGAATTCCAAAACTTAAAATTTTGAAAGTCTTTCTTGCAGTATGTTAGTTGTTTGATAAATTGGGAAATGCAGACTTTTAATATCCACAATTTGTCAATGACATGTCTCATTGAAGTGAATTGATCAGTATGCATAAATAATTGAGACAGTTAAACCATTCCTGTTGGTTTAGAGCCTGTCACCTGTCTGGTCTTATATGGTTGACAACGCACCAGCTGGCTGGGCACCACCTCGGGCAGTACACGTTATGTGTGCACCAGTCTCTATATAAGGAGATTGTTTAGACTACTTGCAAGAGGAAAATACCATAATATGAGGGATGCTTGGAAATATGAAGTAAAATTGTTGATCAATATTGTTGGAAATTTATCATTTGAAACTGGTTTTGACTTTGCAACCCTAAAGGTACATGTCAGTGGAAATAAAGATGTGCTTGGCTGGTTTAAGACTGGCTCAGAATGGACTTTGATAATTTCCCTCATCTTCTATCAAGGCACTATCAGTGTCCATTCTCCTGATCTGGGTTAAATTTCATGGTGCTGCTAAGCACACGATTTTACGTGAACAGAGGCTCCGTGTATTTCATGGGGACTGTTAGCGATAAGTATGGCAAAAGACATGCTTACCTTGGAGGAAAACTTTGCTTTAAAACGTGGTAACAAAGCAGTGGAAATATTTATGCTTACGCAGCTGTAATCACAACCATGCCAACTGTAGTGCTTAAGGTTAGCAAATTTTTCTGCTATTGTAAGCGTAACCTTTCTGCCAACTGTTAAGCAGCTCTGTGGAATTGGGCCCCAATTGGCCAATTTCATAGTGCTGCTTAAGCAAAAAATTTGTTTTAAGTGTGCAGAAACCTTGCTTGACAAAACTGGTTACCAGCCAAAACTTTTTGTGATGTATTTTTTTTTTAATGGTATGTGTTTTGGTTAGCATGGCAGTCACATGGAGTTTGGAGCTGGTAACGTTTGTTTAGTAAGCAAGGTTTTATCGCACTTAAGCAAATTCTGTGCGAAAGCAGGTCTTAATTGAACTTTTAAGACTGGCCAATCACATATTTATTCCCCTCATTGAAAGGAGATTGTCATCAGCAATCCCTTAAACCTCCTAGCTTGCCATTGTTCTGGCAATCAGGCCAAACAAAACAAAAGAAGTCTTTTGTTTCCATTCAGGTCTTACCAGCACCTGTTTTAAGCAAGTACTGCAAACTAAGTTGCATCAGCATTGAAAATTAAAAATTGTTTGTGTATGAGGAATTTTGCCCTTCTAAACCATTTTTTTAAATGAAATTGCTCATAGTGTTCACCATTTTGAAAGTGATTGCTTCTTCCTGTCCATTCCACTCTCCCTCAAGGCTGTTCAGGTTTTACGATCCATCATCCAATCAAAAGAGATGGAAGACCCATCAACAAGACTGGGATATTGGATACAGCTTGCCAATGCACTGGCTGGAGCCCAGGAGTTGCCGGATGAGTATGTCACACTGGTAAGTGACCACTCAATTGTGCATATGACTTAGAAGTAGCTTATGTTATTGCCTCTGTTCATGTCATGACATGTACGTGTCATTCTACAGTGATATGTAGAAATGTACTACAGGAGTGTCTTATTAGCAATTCATTTGTATTTGGTTATAAGGAATTTACATATTCAAACGTAACTTCATTAGAATACAGTAGCCAGTTAACATTGGATTTTCGTACCTGAAAAAGCTGCTGAGGATGGGGTTTTTTTACCCGCAAATTCTTCATCCTTGCAATTGTGCTTGGACCCAACCAAGCACAACGCATTAATATGTCATCTGCAGAAATAAAAGAGAATTCTTAAATGAGTGTAGACATCTTCCATGGAACAATAAGGAAAATTATGTTTGTTTACACGTCATCTTGTGTTGAGTGGTTAAAGGCCAGTACACTGTATGTGCACTTTGATCCTACGAATACAAAATTCTACATGCCTAAAAACCACGAATAACAGAAAAGTTAAAGCAAAGTTGCACTGTTTTTAAGGTCCTCCTGGGGTTCATGATAGTCTGCAGCAATTATTGTGGGCTCTGTGTCGTCAAGGATGAGTTAATTTTTTTTTAATGAATGGGGACAAAATTTGTCATTGTCATTTGGGATGGTTGGGTCAGGGCAAAAGATGCTACAGCTTTATGACATTGACTCAGAAGGGTCAGTGTATAAAATGAAGACTGCATTGTAAAGTATGTTGTGTATGAGTTAGATCTCACTGTGCTCCTTGCAATGACATTTTGTATAACCAACACTTTTTGCACTCGTTCATGGGCAGATACAGAACAAGATTTTCGGGGGGGAAGACTTATTATTTGGGGCGCCAAAAATGGGAAATTATTTAGAAGGGGAGGACAGCCCATGTTTGTCCCCGTCCCTGGATTCACCCTTGCTCTTGTGAGGATGTGTTTAGTGGAATGACATCGAGATCAGCCTACTGGTTGTCCAGTCTTTGTAACTAGTAATAGGGTGCATAGACCCCATGCACTCACTCCAGCAGTTTTTAAGTGAACAAGGAAGTCATCAACACTCATTTACTGTTAATTGTCCCAATTTTTCCCCGTTTAGTGAATATTCCTCGTATATGTAAGCATTTGGTTGGCTTGCTGGGCTCCTTTCCATTGTCTTGCAAATGGGAATAAAGTGGAAGCACATGTAGCATTATTTTTTGAACAGCATTTTTTTTTGTCATGCCAAAGGAGCTCTTTCATCCAGATTTAAAGCACGATAGTTCTACGTATTCACTGCACAGTGACCAGACCTCTTTGCCTTAGTAGTCTTGACTTTTCCAAATTCTTTGGAATTTAGGGTCAGTGGGGAACATGTGTAGGCTCACACCATCACTTGCAGTTCTTCTGTAGCAACACACCTCGTTGACATGGCTGAAAACCCATGCTTTTTTATTTAGAATCTGACGACAATATCAAACAACTTTTGTAAAGACCCATGCACATAAGCATACATGACACAGCTTTTGCCTCGTCCTCCCCCCCCCAGCACAGCCAGCTGATGCCTTTGTTTACATCATATCCCTTGTGAAGATTTATATTAATGAAGGTAAAAATCCACGGGCAGAGTGGCTTTCCAAACTTTTCCAAATTGTAATTTTCCTACTTCTCTTGGAGACCAATCATCAAGACATATTCTTTACATTATAATTTATTGTTTTATACAGAAATAATGCAAATAAATTTTGGATTTTTGCCCTGCCCGACATGTATTTTAATACTCTATACTCAGTGTATGCACCCCCGAAGACTTGTGTAAAAAACCACAAGTGTACTCGGTTGGGACTCTAACCAACGACCTCCTGCTCCGTTTTTTTTACAAGCCTTTGGGGGCATACACTGAGTATACAGTGCTAAAATACACGTTGGGCAGGGCAAAAAATCCAAAATTAATTTACATCTCCCCGTTGCAAATCTTCCCTTGAAATAGAAATAATGCAATAAAACCTTTTACATGTTTCCCTTAATTCATGATTCATAGTTGGAGAGAGCTTACAAGACCATCTTGAAATCTGGGGAAGACAAACAGCAACACTTCTGCAGTTACATCAAGTTCTTAACTAAGGTGCATTTTCTTAACATATTTCAGGAGAATTCCTTGCCTTTTCCTCCTTTATCCGTAACCCTCTCAGGTCCTTCAAAATCCAGTTGCAGGTTGGGAAAGATTCTGTTAGACTGAGGAAGGTAGACTCTAGTTTCTGTTATTCTACATGGGGCTTGATGCATCCCTCAAATTGAATTAACCAGGAGTGCATGAACAACTGAAAACTTTGGAGATTTTCCAGAAAGTTACTAGCGAAAACCATAGGTCCAGTAACGTGTATAGTCACTGTGTTATCCAATGTAACATTTGACCTCTTCCTACACTGGAAGGAAAAGAAGGAAGAAATATAAAAGAAGAAATATACATGCATATGAAAAAATTCCTTAGTGGATTTTCATTCCCCCCAAAAATCATTGAATCAAAGGGGGTTTTCTTTTAAGTTTTCCTTCGTCATGGAATATTACTGGTTAGGGTGCTTTCTTTTCTTTGCATCAGCGTAATGATATCGGTGACGAACTTGTTAAGACTGAATGCCTCAAGATGCACGAGTTATTTCCCTCTGATCCATATCCTTTGACAATCCTGGCAGGGATTTATCTGCAACATTCCCCAGGTGAGTACGCTGACTGAAAACAAGAGACTTAAAGGGGTCCATGATGTGAATTTTAGCTGGGTATATGTTTGATGTAATTTGTTGCTTCTCTTAAATGGCACAAACTATTTGAAACCCCTGTTTTGGTTGCTGTCATTGAAAAGTGCATTTTTGAAGACATTAAAAATTTCTTTGTTTTTCCTGATGAAATGAGGGTGCTGTTGCCGTGATGTCATTACAGGAAGACATTCTTCACTTCTGGGGCTTATTGTTCAAATTATAAACCCCAAGTTTGCTTGTCAAAAATATTGTGAGAAATGTGGGCTTAGTAGACTACAATCAGGAACTAACTCAATGAAGTAAAATAAAAAATTATGACAGCAAAATTGCAAAAAGTCTGGTGATTTTCAGTGCAGACATATCCATGGCATTGGGCATTCTGCCATGAGTGATATCAAACATTTGCTCAAAAATGTGCAATTTTTACATTAACGTGAAAATAAAAAGTACCATAAAAATAAAGGAATGTCCCTAAAGTGGCACAACAAGGTTTAATTGGATGCAAAGGGGTATCTATGAGAACTGCAATGAAACAATTACATTAGGGCTTTGAGATCATGATCTCTGATAACGAGCAAATCAGGACTGGGTCAATTTTTGGAACCACTAATGGGATATCATGGGGAGTTAAAATTGCTAAATCTGTTCAGTCACACCAGTGTTGATATGACAGTTGTCCACATTTTGTTCTGTAGAATGCCTTGATCAAGTAGCAGTTTCTGTGTATGATAAACTACAAACCCTGGATGATGCGTCCACTGTAGCATTACTTGGAATAGGACAAGCTAGCCTGGCTAAAAAGGACTACCTGCTTGCAAGGGACAGGCTGCAACAAGGTATGAACACCAACAGAAAATATACAAATCCTGATATCTCAAAGTGATTTCTGCAAAGGTTGATATTCTCTAATATCAATATTTGAATGATGTTTTTAAGAAAGGTGCTTTTCTGTTGGAGCTACCAATGCACAGGCAGCTGAAGCATTCTCCCACATATCCAACTGGTCCCAATTGCATAGCATTACTAAGCATAAGATTTTTCATGCAGTAATAATGGAATAATTCTATGGAGATTATACTTCTCTGAAAGTATCATTGATGTCATCATGACACCCATAGAAGTTACCCGGCCACTGATCAATATTTCAGGTCTTAAGGGAAGCAGAAAGAGTGTGCATGGTTGGCTGTATCTTGCAAGGGCCCAACTTGGTCTCCATGACAACCAGGCATCAGTAGAATCTACTCATGAAGGTGAGGAGATACATATTTCAGATGAATCACTACAGCCTGTTTGTGTGCAGGGATGTGGTATTTGAGCAGTGACCCCAGCACTGGTTCGCTTCATCGATGAGGTGGGTTCTGGTGTCAGTGAACCAGTGACAGATAACTGATCAAGATTCAGATCTGTGTGGTACATACAGGCCCATAGATACTGACCTGAGGTAATGACAGAGAAGTTCTGACAAGTTGATATTATAACCCTTACTTACCCTCTAATATGTCATTAACTCCCATGATGCAAGACACCATGTTAGGAATACTCCACTGAAGGAGTGCATTCCAGTTGTATAATACTTTAAGTACAGATATACAGTAAAATCTTGATAAGTCGAAGCTCAGAGAATGGACGAAAAGTTCGAGTTATCCGACGTTCGAGTTATCGAAAGTTACACGCTTCAGTGCACATGCAACTTTACTGGCTAACGGGAGTTGGCCTACAAGCTGAGTCGAACACAAAGTGGATTTTAGGCTATCCCTATTGTGCAAGTTTTCCTCAAACATCATCATTAAACATGTTTTTATGTGGTACATTGACAGACTGAGAAATGTTTCAATTTTGTAGAAAATGAGGTTGATTTCCTGGTTTGTTGTATTTTGGCATCATGGTACATTTTGGTTCCCTTATTATTTTATATCCTGTTTAATGCACCAAGGTATGAAAGCATTAACTGGTAACAAGAAGCTGGCAGCTTCTCGTCTCAAGAGGGAGCTTCTAATGGTTCAAGCTGATGCTCTCCTGGATGCAGGAACTCTGACTCAGACGCAGAAAGCTCTGCAGATCTATGAAAAAGTGAGTAAGTCTCTAAGTAAATTTGTGTGCCAGAAACTTTGGAATGATTTCATATTTAGACCTTGCCTTCTTGGAGATGAGGTCACAAAGAGAGTTACATGTACTCTGTTGTCAACTTGTTAACTACAACTCAAGTTGCCAATTTTTTGACTCAAGATTTTCCTTTGAAAAAAATGACTTGGACTTGACCAGGGAGAAAATGGCTATTGACATCCCTTGAACAAATTTGACTCATTTACATAATCAGCTTTAATTGAAATTCGTAAACACTTCAGACAGTTTCCTTATTCAACAAGGGGCAACGTGACCATGTATTCACATTTGATAATGCCTGCTGCAATTTGATAATGCCCACTACATAAAAACGTGCTGGCACCTGGATACTAGACAGTAAATCCATTCTTATTGGTCAAGAGAGTGTGCACGCTGCAGCACACAGAACTTGCCATATGCACCAAGTCCATATAAGGAGATTATTCTGGACTTCTTGCTCAAGGAATATACCATAAAATGGGCACGGTTGTTTGGGAAAATGAAGTAAAATTCTTGCACAAAATCCTGGGAACTTTCTTAAATACTGACTTCTTTTGACTCTCTGACTAAAACGGTTTTCGTGAATAGGAATAGATAGTTTAAGTTAATCTAAAATGGCTCAGGAGACTGAACGCTGATAATGCCCGAGCCGCAGTTGAGGGCATTATCAGCATTCGGCAGGCATTATAAGCATAAGGACATTAACTTCTTTGTGCAAAGCAAATCTGTTTATGTTCTATCCATGTTGTTTTGGGATTTTATGATGTGAAAAATTTGGTAAACAGGTCCAACTTGTTTTAGAAAATATAATTGGTCACACTTACATAGGACATTAGGAAAAGTGTACAAGCACTGTCAATTATAAGTCTGACAGGTTTGAGAAAGTCACTTAGGACTTCTGTTTGGCCTTAATATTAACTTATTAACTGGACCCATAGACATTACATTATCAGAGATATGGTAGTCTCCTAAATAAATATTCAATCATGGTCAACGTAGGAGGCACAAGTTTTAATAGTAAAACATTTCCTGGATGTCAAAAACAAAACAGAAGTCAAAGTTTGTCTGCAGCTAGTTGAAGTACGATTTCGTAGTTCAAAAAGAAAACAAGGAACATTTTACTCACAAAAGTATTTTGATACTGCCATCAGCTCACATGATGAAATTTATGGGTTAATGAGGCTAAATCCCTTACACAGGAACACTCAACAACTAATCATAGCAATAACAGTGATAAGAATCTTAATTGTCTTCTTCGGTTTTTCCAAAAGGTTCTTTTAGAACTGACCCATAATGACACGTATACATATATCTACCTTTGAATTCAAAATGATATATCAATGAAGCTGAGGTGCCCAACATCTAAATGCACTATGAGTAAATAAGCACTATGCCGTAAATAATGTAAACCTGTGCACATATGCGTTGCAGATGTACATGTACATGTATTGTGCTGAGGCTTTTTAGTGTGTGAATGGATCAAACTACTTGAGATTGTATTTACATGTGTATGTTATACGCATATGTTGCGATTGCATGTTGCATTCAGACTTGGGAAATTAGGATGGATGAGACATTTAATCAATGCTGTTATTCTTACAAAAATTCTTTGTACAAATATGTAGAAATTGCATATTTTAAAGTACAGTTGTATACTAGTAGATACATGTAGGGGTACAAGTATATATCCCAAATTTGTTTCCAAACACAAAATTAAATTATAACATGTAAGTGTAAGGTTAAGCAAGGAATTACTGCTATTTTTGCTCATAAAACAAGTAAATTCTGGCTTTTCCGCAATTTCGTTTTTACTTTTTCCACCCCAAGGCAAACAGCACTAACTCCACAAGCAGTAACTAAATCTCTACGCACTTCATGTAGGATGAAAACAACTTTAGCTACGTTATTAAAATTGACGGAAAAGTGTGACATTTTCAAGTTATATACACTACTCTTGTGTTGCTTACTGTCCCTATGGGATTTGGCTAAAGTTCACAGAGGTATCACCTATAGGTAGTGTCAGATTTTGCCTTTAGATGTACATTTGCCTTATTGCTTTTAAACGGGGTCATGTTTCATTTAATGCTTGTTATATACATGTACATGTACAATGTACACCGTAGGTTCATGAGATTTTGTAATGAATTTTTCTTTTGTTTTTGACAGCAAGCCATTTATCAGCCACTGATAGGCAACAAAACATGACGTGACATAGAATCATGTATGGTGCAACCTGCAATTAGGAAAGTACCAACAAACCATGAAGTACGGTACATGTACATGTAAATTTACATGGAAAATACAAAATAGTATTTGCACACTGAAAAAGATGTTTGTTGAACTCCTTACTATTATTCTGTAGCTTAATCCAGCGTTATTTTGAAACCGTATACCAGGGTTTGGGGTATTTAGAGCAAGCGGATTACCACCGGGGACAAAAGCTCTCCACCACTGCAGCGATGAGCCACACAGCATCGCTGCATGCTAATCTGGCCCCTATTGAAAAGAGGTCAGCAGTGCACTGAGCCAGGTTCGTAAACAAAAGACAGTTGTATAACACCGCACAATCTGGGCTCTATTTACAAGGCTGCAGGCCTGGCTGAAATATTCGGGCATCAATGAAGGTCACCTGTCAACTTAGGGTAGTGCTTGAAGATTACTCTGTGTGGCTATAAACGACTGTTAAATGGAATGATGAATTGTTGAAGGATTTTGAAAACGGAAAAAATGATAGTCATGCCGGCCCAGCATCCTCAACGTTGAAAAATGCGCCGGCACGAAGTGGTTAAAAGTCTTGCATGGTACAGTTTCACTAGTACAGTTTATGAATAGATGTTTGGTACTACAAAATCAGAAAATGCAATTTAGTAAAGATAAAGATGTGCAGAAGCACATCTCGTCTTGCACTTATCAGAGCATTTATGCAAGAATGACATTAGATGCTAATGGACAATAGGACAATTCCACACCAACTGTGACATGATTGCCAAAGTTTCAAATTGATTTTAAAGTTTGTGTTCACTATTGCTAGTCAGGGGGTACACCTTAATGAATCCGAGGGGGATATCAAGGCAATACCATATGGAAAACTATAAGTAATAAAACAATTCTTAACATTTGTTGTTTTACATGTACATGTATATTTCTATACAGGCAACGTCCGTAATACAAAATGTAATGTCCATAAAAGTCTTAATAAACAAAATTGGACTTTACAAGGGTACTTTTTTCTAACTGTCAATTCAAGCCCTGGACAGAATGGACTCGGGCCAACTGCAACATAGGAGAGTATGTATAAAAAGCTACAGGAAGCAACTTCACAGAGTTTTCTTAAATGTACCCGAGGTCAAAAAGCCATGTCACAATGGCGTTAATGTTTGTAAGATTCGTTTCTCTCACTTGTAGGTAATGAATTAGTGAAGCTAGAACAAAGTTTAACAGTTGAATATAGGCCACTGGTATAAAAGCAAACAAACTGTTTTTTCCACCAAGTGTAGTTGAAACTTCGAAATTCCATAAGCGTAAAATCCGTAACAATGGAATTGCCCAATAGTAAAGTTTAATCTGCAAATATTATTATTATTTGGAAGGAGTAGGTTTTTCTTTTTTTTGAAGTATTTCCATGGAAAAGCGAAAGCTGTAAATTAAGATTATTAACATATCCTTGTTTATACTGGATACCTCAGGTATTGCTGATTTGCAAGCGTTGCTCATACATTTTTTGATAGAATGGCATGCTGAACTGGACACATCGCTCAATATCCATGGTGATTTTAGATTCTTTAGGGCTTGTGGTAGCCTGTTTGGTCAACTCTGTTTTGTGGAAACCAGTGCTGTTGCGGAAGTTTTCATAGCTTGGTGCATACTGGATGATCTTTTTGAATGTCGTGCCCACAGTCCAAGTTTCCACAACATCTGTCCCTTTTTTCCATGTCAAGAGAGAATCAGAGTATGGGATTCCCAGCTTGGTGCACAGTGCTGACATTATGGCTGCTGGGTTTTGGACAAGGTCGTCTGCATCTATGATGACTGGATTGCTATCTAACTGATTCTCCTTAACGTATTGGTACAATTCATAGCCCTCCTGAAAGGATTTCCCAGGAGGCAACAGATGTGGAGGTTGGTGGTCAAAGACAAACTCATCCAGAGATGCTGGAACCTGACTTGGAATTCTGGTATGGCTGTCAGGACCTCATAGGTCAGTTTCTTCCAGGAAGGAAAGACTTTGCTTGGGTGCCGCAACAAGAAGACATGATGATAACCCTCCGGCAGACTGTCGTACCTGTGGTTCAAGCAGTAGACAATCTCCTTGGAGATGATGATCTCTTTGTCAGGATAATCTTGCTGAAGGGTCTCCTTTATCCAGTTGTATGTGCAGATTGAGCTGGGGAAGGCGTATCCTTTGTCAGTGTGTATGGGGTCCTGCGTTGGCTCATTATATGGAGTCTCCTCTTCGATCGGGGTCTGGTTCAATCTGTCTGGTCCCAACAGAAATGCTATGCTGTACAATTCATCAAATACCTTGGTATTTGGTAGGCTGCTCATGCATTTGAGGAGAGCTGTAGAGCATGTGCGTGGTGATGACCAAATGATGATTTTAACTGGTTTGCCCATGTTCAAGCTTGTGCAGTTTGAGAGAGTGATGAAATTTTACTCTGCTTTCGTGAGGGAAGTGTTATGTGGTAGTGGAGTTGACTTGTGCAAGGGCAGTTGTGTCTCTGTTGAGACACAGGTACACACATGTACAATATATGCGTTGTTCAAAGATAAAAGATGTGTGTCCTTTGACCTTCATGCTCACTGCGTACAAATGTATAGTGCTGGTATACAGGTGATTTGTTACTGAGGGAAATATTCTATTGGAGTCACGTATCTTTCTTATCCTTTTACCCTTATTCAAGGCCTTCAGGGCTTTTATGCTGTACAAATAGTGAACAATACCCTGACATCAACTCAGGACATGGTGCTAGTGTAATTGTTTGTTGAAGGCTATGCTGTACAGTTTGACTATTGGCTTAATGATATATCTCTGTTGCCCTCTTTGCCCTTATTCAAGGCCCTCAGGGATTTAGGGTGTGCAATTAGTGAACACCAACATAACAACTCCAGCAAATTAAAGAGGCCATGAGGTGGATTTTACCCACTTTTTGTACAACTTGGTGTAGTTTTCCTCTGGAATGTATGAAAATGTTTGACATTGTTTTGGGGTTAAGTAAATATTTAAAAAGTGAACTTATAAAAAAAGATTTTAAATTTTTGATGTTTCCAGACAACTGAGGAAGTTATTGCTCTGATGTGATTGGTAGAAGACACTATTCAGTACATATTTTCCTATGAAATTGTGGACCAATATATATATACTCTTTAGAAACACTTCTGAGAAAGGGTTGCTTTTTGTTTTATCACCATGTGCTTACATGTACTTAACAATAAATAACGATAGAGAGAAATCACAAAAAACAAGAAATCTTGGACAGCATATATCTCTTTTTTGGTATATTTCATAGTCAAGTTTGACAACAAGTGTTCTTATATTTTAGTGGTGTGGATGTCTGCTCAATACAACTGAGATGTGTTCAAATATATGTACATGTACATGTGTGTAAATGGCATTTTTCTCATAGCTTCTTGAATTGCCCTGCACAAGCTAAGACTGCATTTTTTTTCAACAACATGTGGCGTATTTGTCATTTAATTGACTTAGTAAACAGGAGTACTTGAGAACTGAAACGGAGTTTACTCATTCATGGTGTACTCGATACACTGAATATACATGTACATGTATGCATTGTGGTCCTAGCACTTGTGGGGCTTTTGGTTTTTAGTTTGGTGTTGTTTGTTTTTTATTGTTTTTTAATTAACACGCTAAATAAAGGCTCCCCTTTAGCTAATGAATGACAGTGGTACAGTAGGCATGTGTGACTCAGGTCATGTGCATTTGAATAGTGCTGTGCACAACTACATGTACATTCTACTGATACATAAGGACATTTAATTTGTGTAGGGCATGTGAGAGTTGTACCATGCAGTTTTTTCTAAAGTAAATAGACTATTTCTATTTACTGCCCTCATTGGTCGGTTCTTAGAACTCGGGAAGATGCCACTTTTCATAAACTGAGTTAAACACTTTGCTCAAATATCCAAATGCACATGATGGTGTTGCTTGGGTGTGGGCGGTGACTTCCGCTACTGAGCAGTCATTGGTTACATACCTGCCTAAGTACATGATGTGAGTGACATTCACTGACCTACATGAATTGTCTATGAAAAACTCAGCTTCATCTCCTGTACAATTAGTTTCTGTTTGAGCAGTGTTGGTACCTACAAAGACCCATCTTTTTAGTGAGGTGGTTATAAGCTGACAGGGCCGCAATCCACCAGAGGTACATGCATTGCTAAAATAGCTATGTTGTCAGCATACTGTTCAGCCTTCTGTGATGTACAGGGTGAAAAGTAGATCACCATCATAGCGAAATCTGACCTTTACACTGTATATGGTTGATCTTCTTGTAAGCAAACCAAAGTAACACAGCTGTGTACGTACATGTATTTTACAGTGTTGGTGCCAGCTTTCATTCTTGCTGGACACCTCTGTTACACTCTGACAAGACAGTTTGAATTTATCTTTGACAATGAGCCCTGTGCACATATTGTTACATCACTTTTTGATGAGTAACTTTAGGCGAGGCTTTGATGAAGCCCACAAAAGCTACATGTACTATGTATGCAAATTTTTTGCTGCTCTCTGGTCTTCTCTGGTAATTGTCCAAGTTAAAGATTCCATTCACAGAACTTCTGCTACTGTGATACCCAGACTGAGCTTCAGGATATATTTTCTCCCCTGCTAGATGTTAGAGTTTCTGCAAGATGAAGTCAACGAAGACTTTACCAACAGCACTAAAGAAGTGAAGCATTTCAAGAAATTCAACAAATCATAACGTCATCCATGAAAAACAGTAGCAAAACACAACTTTTATAAAGTGTTGGTGTGCATTGGAGGTGCTTATCTAGAGACCTTAGTATAAAACACAGTGTGTGTAACATTGTAACTTGTCAAAATGTTATTATTACTATTGGTATTTTGGTCATATTGCAGCTACTTGAACAAACAGAAGATTCACTCCAGCTTGGTATAACCTGCGGATTATGTACGTCACTTCTGATCCTTGGGAATACAGAGAAGGCAGATGAGGTAGAAATATGTTGTAATATGGAATAGTGTCCCCCTTTATCGCTCAGATTGATACTGCTGATCTCCGTGATTTTGTCATTATTAGGCCTGTGAACACAGAAAGCAGCACAAAGCAGTATTAATACATGTATATCGCAACAGAGGGCTTTTTGACAGTGGTTCCACTTTTAAAAATAATGCCCTGGTCATAATGCTAATCTGTACCCAATTTCATGCTTGTACGTTAGAAACCCACAATTCTCTACCAATTTGGCTGTTACCTTCATAACAATTTATAAGAAGCAAATGGCTTATACCTGGTAATAACTACATGTATGTGCTAATAATCCCCATGATACCTGTACTGTGCGTATTTGCAATGTGCCATGTGTACAGTATGTGCTGCTTGACCAGAATGCTTGCAAAATCATTACATGGTATTTTGAAGGAAAAAAGCTGATACTTGTTAGTGCTGTGGCTTATCACTGCATTATGCAATATACACACAATTCATGTCTGTCCATGTTTTATATTAAATCTGCTTACATATGTACCATAGTTCCATACATGAACAGGCCCTGAGATTGGCAACATATACATGTGTACATGAACATAGTCATACATGTGTGTGAAATAAAAGATTATCAAACACTCAGAAGCATTGCAATTAAAGACAAATAGAGGAAGGACACAGAAGGAGTTGTAACTCTGGCACTTCAAAGTGTTCAATGATCATCGCCGCCGAGTCTGACAAATAATACAAAATATTCCAAAAATGCCTGATTACTGCCTGCATTTTAGCCAGACAAGCGGGGCCAGTAATATCCTAGCGATACTTGAAGTGTTTTGCTTGCAATTAAATACAAATTAGACTTAGAAATAGAGAGAGAAAAATCCCTGATATTAGACCTATTTTTGCCATCCTGAATAAACTTTTTAAATTTTAATAAACTGTTCCATTATCCATGTAAAAATTTGTAATTTTGTTCTCCTCCCTCCAATACATCAGTTTTCAAAGACTTGGTACGAATTTGGCAAAGACTGGCCAACAAAATGTTGTCTGCTACTGGAAAGCTAAGTTCATAAGGAACAGTGTTTGCTATTTCATCACAGGGAGTGATCATGGAAAGCTAAGTTCATAAGGAACAGTGTTTGCTATTTCATCACAGGGAGTGATCATGGAATCTCGTCAAATCATGTTTTGTATAAATGCCATAATAGAAATGATTCAAACAAAACACAACATCTTGTAAACAATGGGTCTATTTATTCCCAAAATAACTCCAGAATCAAGCGTTCATTAAGGGCAATGACTGCACAGGTACATTTGGGTACACGGTGTAATAAAAGCAACTGCACAAGCAGTAAGTTTGATGTTGTCATCATGAGATCATATCAAGCACCAACAAATGTATGAATATTCAATTTCCTATAACTCAGTACACAAAGTTTTGTGGCAGTGATCATCGGGTACAAAGAGGATTTGTGATTATGAAACAGATGGTACACAGCAAGCGCTCACTGCACTCTTGCTATGGACATAATGGGCATGCCAGAAAATGGTCATTGGCCAGATGTTATTGCCCCGGCAGTTCAAACTCCTGTGTCCTTCCTCTATGATTCAATTAAGTCATTCCTATCACCACCCATATGCACATGCTTGAGGCAAAAAACATCTTTGGATGAAGTACTTGTAAAAACTCTGCTAACTGGATTAGTTTGTATTTTGTAGTCCTTGTGTTGTGTAGTCCTTATCCTGTGTCATTCCTCTTTAGAGGAGCAGATGTGAATGCAGCAAATGTAGGTATCGTTTGATATCAATATTCTTTGATTGCTTCTTTTTGCTTTTCAGATTTATAAAAGAGCACTTCTCATTGATGCTAATGATAGTAGGGTGATAGCACTCCAAGGCCAGATCTTCATCAACCAAAAACAACTTGATAAAGCAGAGCAGAGGTGAATGGATTTGTAGACCTTGTCAATGGTTGAATTTGATAAAAGTAAACCTGGTAAAAAGGACAAAGAAGGTTGATGAACAATGTACGGTAGCCTTCTATTGTCAATTTCTTGCTAGTTGTGCAAGAAGTGAGAATAGCATGGTATGCATTCCACATGGAGTCAATCTAACATGATGTGAATGTCAGTGGCACAATACCAAATGGGGCAAATCACTTCCCAATAGGAGACTTTGAGGCACTTGGTGGCGACAAACATACCGGTCCGTTTACCCAGTTCTAAGCATGCGCAATACCTTGAAAAAGGACCGGTATGTCTGCTGCCACCAGCGTCTCAAAGTCTCCCATTCACATACAGGTGATGAAAACCTCCAGATCAAATCCTGTTGTCACATCCATGATTTAGTGTTGGATTGTTAACTTTCATAGTTGTGAATGTGAGAATGTGAATTTTGCAGATGTGACTTTGTTAATTCCACGTGTATCTATCATCAGAGATTTACATGTGTACATGTATTCAGAGAAGAAAGGGAAGGATTGATTCGAACTGATGGTATAACTATGCTGTTTATTTACTACTCAATTGACTTTGGCACTTTTAAAAAGGCAGAAACATCTACTTGACACTTGTTAACCCTAACCCCCAGGCCCTTTTTGCTAGGGACCCTCCTCGATCCTCCAATTTGGGGGGGTGAAGAAATTGGATTTTCCCCCAATCCTCTGAAATCCTCCAAATTTCTTGAAAATGTTATTTGGAGGTGTGCCTACTGCCTCAATCCTTCAAAATCCTCCAGCAATTCCTGTCATTATGTTGAGGCAGAGCAAATGGCATTCTTGAGCAGTGCAATTGATTCAAAAGAAATATTGGGCTGAAGTTATGCATGACTGAGCAAGAACAATACAAGGTCTAACCCACGACCTTCATGCATGCCATCCTTTACAATTAGGCAAGTGCTTTTGCCATTCACCCTCAATCCTCCAAAATCCTCCAAAACTGCCCAAAGGATTTTGGAGGATTGAGGAGGGTTAGGCTTAACCATGATTGACTAGCACTGAGTAACCACATATTGACCAATTCCATTGATTGCTTGAGATTTGAATTGGTCCCACCCAAATTTCCTTTCTAGACAGGTGAGCAACTTTTCCGAGGATCAGCTAATTTCCTCATATTTCACGTAACACTCATGTCACTGAAAATTGAAAAACACTGTACAAAATCTTGTTCAAATTGGTATTTCCTCATCTTTTGTCAAAGTCCAAGTTGCATGCCTCTCTAGGGTATGTCTTTGCCAGTATTGATATTTCCAGATACATTGCGCAACAAACTTCATGAATTTTGTCTGATGTGATGTTAAGAATATAGTGGAGATTCCCAAAGCAGCTCAGGTATATTAATATCAAAGCTCTCAATGGGAATTTTGCCTCAATCAGGTTTATACAGGCACTAGAAGGAGCGCCTGACTGTGGACTGTTTCATTTATGGCTGGGGAAGGTGTACTGGCAGATGGGAAGACAAACAAGAACTGATAGGTCTAAGATGCTTGCATCATTGTTGAAGGTAACAGGAACCATTCATATGGTAGCATGATATAATGCATTGGCCTCAAAGAGACCAGCATGTGGCATTTCTTAGCATCCTACATGTTAGTTAACAGTTTTCATTGCTTACATGTGCTACACATGCAAGTTCTGATATAAGACACATCAGTTTCACTGTGGATACAAAAACATGTACAAATATTTCAACTTGAACATGGGTAATTCCAGAAATTAGGGGTCAATTTTTTTCGTTTCCCTTTCACATCTGATGTATGATTTAAGTAAGTTCAGAATTCATTTTCTAATTTCTAAGAGTGATGAATTCATGCAAATTACCTGCCAAAGAAATACTAATAGTTTGAAATCAATTCTAGTGATATTTCCATGTCAAATAACAAAGGTCAGATGTAACAGGGACACAAAAATGTCACACTTTTGTATCCCCAATTTCTGGAATTACCAACGTGCATTTCAAATTGTTCAAAAATTGTAAAAACTTATGCAAAGCTTTTTCAGTAAACAGTTTGAAAAATGACCTCTCTGTGGTGATTTCTGTGTAACATTTGTTGGCCCCTTTGTTTAATATAATTTTAAGATTTGTTTGTCTCTTATTTCTCTCCCGACCCTTTTCTTTCGTTATTTCTTAACATATCAAACCGTCTGTCAGTGCAGTTTTTATACTAGACCCTTGAAAATGCACCTTGGTGTTCCAGTTACCCTTATTTTCAAATTAGTTTCGCTATATTAAAAAAGTATTTTGGTTCCTCTTTGGTTTGAGTGCTGATGCAAATTTCCATATTCAAAAGTAATACTGTGATGCAAGTCCAGGGAGGAAACCTCATTGTTGCTTTGGTTGATCCACAAAACTGCTGGAATTTTCAGAAAATTTTCTTTTCGTTTTTGATTTACTGTTGTGTGAAGCACATGGCAATATCCCAACAGGCAACCCTTTCTCAGAATTTTTATCAGTTTATCCCCTGGACTGTTTAATCAGAGATTGGGTTTTCAATTGTCTGAGTTTATATTTGATTATAGTTTTCAAACATTTTATATTCTCATGTATTATATTGCTTGCTTTCCATGTTAAAGTGTGTTTAATATTGTTCAAGTTATTTATTTTGTAATATGACTGTGTTTCTCTGTTCATCTAGGCAGCGAAATTGGACCCATACTATTCAGACACGTTTCTTTACCTGGGACATTTCTACTGGCAAGTTGCTGGAGATAAAAGGTACCCGACTTTTCAAGATCAACTTTCCTCAAAATGTTTGCATGTAGTGGCAGTAGAGTGGAAGTTTTTCCATAGATACTTTTATTCTTGACACTGGCCTTATCTGATAACTTCCTGATGCTATTTTGAATGAATTTATCTTGTTTTCTGTGCTACCAGTAAAGGGAGAAAATGTTACCAGAAATCCTATGAGTTGAACCCCCAGAATGAAGTAGCAGCCGCAGCTCTTGGGGATGCTTGCATTGAGCTTGGAGAAGAGGTAAAGACATACATTACCAAGATAAAAGGCATTGTGTAATAGGTTTATAGAATGTCCAGAGGTTATGTTGATGTTTGAACTCCTACACGTAATGGGGGGGGTAGTCATGCTGATATCATGTGACACATAAAATTCTAAACTGTTGAATATGGATGATATACAATACAGTGTGCCCCCAAGAGCAAAAGTCTATTATTCTGTTGTTGCAACCATACTCTCTTTGTACAAGGCCTTTAGATTTGATGTGTTGGATGGAAATAGTCGAAGATTGCATTTTTACTTAAAATAAAGAGGGCTGAAAATAAATATTGTGTTAATGTTCCATACATAAGCAGTGTCATACAAATGATTTTGTGTAGGCAGGGTGCTGACTCTTCAAGGCAAGGTGCACTACATTGCAAATTGCTCTTATCAGCATAATAGGTTGGGCTTATTGAAACATCCATTAACGACTGAGTTAAGACTAGGTTGCCTTTTGTCTTATTGTAGGATGCAGCCCTGCAGCTGTATAGAAACGTGACTAAAGCTGCTGCAGCAGGGACAGCCAAATGGGCATGGTTGAGGCTGGGGTTGTATTACCACAAACAGGGCAGCTGCAACGATGCTGTGGCAAGGTACGTTAACTCTTAAAAAGATACAACAGATATTGCTTAAGAAAGAACCATTATGTAAGTCCAACACAGTGATCTGTTGTGAATACAAAGGATAACCCTACTTGGGTTTTTTCCTGAAAATCTGAATTACTTTAGCCTATCTTATGTAGTAACTTTTTAAATTTTGTTGTTGATGTTTTCATTTTTGCAGCTTTCAAGCAGCACTAAGAGCTGATCCTAAAGACAGGTATGTGGGTTCCTGGAAAATACCAGAGGTTTTGAAGTCTTTGTAATAATGACAGAGTACTCAGGTTGTCACTTTCAGCCAAGGCAGTTCAGTGCAGATTTTTAGTGCAAGAAATTTGTTGAATATGTAACAAAGGCATTAACTGCATATTTTGGTTGGAGAGTTTGATGTCTTTATTGTCAGACAGTTTTGCACAACTACTGTGTTGCATTATAGGAGACAATGAGCCCCAAGCTGGACCAAGAGAGGGTGCAATTTTCCTAGCAACAGAAGCTTCTTTGGTGGGAACTGCACTTCACTGGTTCACAAATGACTATGCAATGTACATGTTACAGTTGCGTTGCTACCAGCAAAATGAACATTCCTCACCAACATAGCTCTTTTCAATTAATAAGGGGGTGCCATAAGGGGGCTCTCAAGGCAGATAAAATAGGATTATTAAGACACCCTATGCACCCTCCTTGGACACTCATCCTACGGCATAACCATGCTCATATTGATAATATCATATAAAAGTTGTGTTACACCTTGTATACTCTGTTATAAGTTTAAGAATTGTAACCTTTATTTGTTAACAGAAATCTCAAATATATAATTTCCCTGACTATTGCTCTTCATTATGCTATGTGTAACTGAACTCAGTGCCTGTAAAACTGTTTGTCAGAGTAGAGGGGGATACATTGTGTGGACATCAGAAGTCCCCAGAACATCTTCGAACCCTTTATTACAGGTTCACACAAGCTTCGTAAAACCAGCTCACTGGTACAGATGATTGTGGCACAACCGATGTTTATCCAATGTTTAACTCAAAGCATCTTCGAGTGGTCGCCATACAGTGGGAGTGTGGCTGAGGTATCTGTCATCTTTAATTGTTATCATTGAGGGGATTTTAGTGCACAGAGCTAATTGAAGGTTCCAGTTGTTTGAAATACATTGATGTTCCAAATTCAAGTATAATGCCGTTGTTTTTTGCTGTAGGCATATCTGGGAGTGTTTGGGAGATGCATACATGAGTAGAGGCAGCTACACAGCTGCCTTAAAAGCTTTCTCCAGAGGTGTAGAGGTATACACGTTGTTCTTTTTCTGTTGTATTAGAGGGACATGGGATATTAGAAGATTTTTTTACTTGGAATTTTTGAAGTGGACTTTTGTATCCAAGTTGCTTCAAATGTTCATCTTTGCTTTGTCATTTAAGGACATTTAGGGGCTTTTGCATTGTAAAACAGGCTTGTGGATTTGTGTAGTTTAAGGTTAAGTCACTTGTTTGGACGAACTTAAGTAACGCTTATGAATTCCTTTATTTGAACAGCTGGACCCCAATGCCAAATACTGCTTATTTCAGTAAGTACTGCTGTTGATCTGGTCATCTGCCATTAATAGTAGGTATTTTCTGTGGTATTTGTTAAATGTTATACTGAGTGAATCTGAAAATATTTTCACTGAACATTTGTTTCAGAAATTTCTGAGCCTAAAGAAACTGACCTCTGGAATCTCACTCGTTCTTACATGTTTCTGTGTGATTGTCTAGTGTAGTCAGAATAAAAGATATCATTGGTTTTTACATAGATGTTATTTTCATACCTGTAGCAAAGAGCTCATGGTGCAGCTTTTTCTTGTAAGCCTTGATGAAATCCGATTTTTTTTTCAATTTTGTTTGCAGAATTGCTGCCATCAAGCAGACACTTGAGGCCTATGCAGAAGCTGTGACTGAGTACCAAGTCATCTTGGATAGTGACCCAGACTATATTCCTGCCCTTAAAGGTAGGAACTCTCACTGCCATATCTAAATCAACAAACCTCAATGCTCCCATGAAAGAAATGGCTAGCCAGTTCAAGCTGGAGCATGACTAAATAGGGAGTTATGTATAGGGAGGGTGTTCAGGGGTTCAAATGCAGCAGCTGGTTTAAGAAGTTCATTGAGGTAGACCTTGTGTTGCAGATGAGTTTTACTGCACATGGCTGGACATTGCAGCAAATATCGCTTCACCCTGGGGCCTTAGAGTGTTGCAAAAGACAATGACTGCCTGTACTGCAGACTTCTCATGCTATTTTGCCTTGTGGTCCTCATCCAGAACTGTCCTTTGAAACAGTTATTTTTGTTTTTAGGTCAGGGAGAGACCTATGTCCGTCTAGCCCGATCCTCTCTGCATCAATACTTCAATGGCAGGGTTGTGGACTACATCAAATTAGCCATCCAGGTCTTGGCTCGGTGAGGATGTGATTGTGGATTATTGTTCGGCAGTGTGGTTAGCATACACTGGTAATAGTGCAGGGGATCAGGTTAATGGATGTGCTTTGCACATGAGTATGTTAAACACTAAAGCTCTGCTAGCTAAGCAAAAGTAGTTTTTTTCTGCCAAATTGCATTGTGATATACTGCTTGAGACTTAGTCTAAGCTCAGTTTTGCTTAAGGTTTAAATTCACTTCTGATTACAGCAGAAATTAAACCTTGGAACTTTTTGAAGTGAAGCGTTATGGCATAGCCCCAGAATTGTAATGTGTCTCAATCGATACCATTTGATGTTAAACATTAATGCTGCAAACTGATTCTGGCTTGAAAAATTGTTGCACATATGGTAGGTTAAGAATTTTGTTGTACATAGTACTTCATCTAACCCTGCCCAGTTCCCTGTGTATGAATTACTAAGCTTCAGTGTCTAGAGTGATTCAAGACTACCTTTCCATATTGTTCAGAGCTGCCTCCTTGCGTCCTGATCTGAGCTGTGTCTGGAAGCTTCTAGGTGATGCCTGTACAATGCTGCATCCCCTCAGTGATAAACTGATCAGGTTGGTGTCTTCATAACCTCCTGGTGGAGATGTATGAATGTGTGACAGAGGAATGCACACCAGTGTGGGTGCATAATGTCAAATAACAGTCAGGTGACCACAGTGCTCCATTCATTCCAGTATAGTGTATACCCAGAATATGTAGTTTGGCATGTTCTGATGCTACAGCCAAGTACATGTAGGTCTGATGATTTCCTGTAAATGTCTGTGTGAAAAGAAATCCAGAATTCCATTTCAATCACAACAAAACCTTCCTGCTTGTAATTAAATTTGCCATGTAGTTGACGTCCACTGAACGTGACAAGTGTTTTTCATTAAACCACAAAATGCACATAAATCCTCCAAAAACTGCACAAATTGTACACAGAATTACTAGAATCCCATCTCTCTTTTAACATGCAGTTTAGTATTTTCTCCAGAAAGTAAGAATTCCTTTCCCAAAGAACACAAAGTTTTTGACCTTCCCAAAGATATCCAGTACAGTGTGGTTGGGCTCCTGAAATGGATATGACATGGAAAGCAGCTGACGGTTGACTCGTCATACTCGGAAATTAACTGAAACTTTCATTTTGTATTTCAAGCACTTAAGGGTGCCATTATTCACAAGGCCCTTTGTTTTCACTGCCAAACATTACATTGTTTTGTCTTTACAGTGTGCAGGTACCAACTAATTTATTGGACCATTCATTCCATGGGGAGGCTTCTCAGAACAAGAAGCAGTTACTGTGCATTGGAGCCAGGTACAAAATTGTATAAATACAGACTTGGTGAAAAAAAAAAGCTATCACTCCTGTTATTACCAGTGTATCATATATGTATGACAATTTTTTTTGATAAAAACTTGGTGAGTCTCCAGCCATTCCTGATCTTTCAAGAGAAAGTTGTATCAATTTATTCAAGGCCTGCCTTATTCAGACAGTACTTTCCTAAGGACAGCTACTTTGGAGATAATAACCTATATATGAATTTTTAATAAATGTGCAAAGTGTTTAGTATCATGCTTTTTTTCTCAGTTGTGTCATAATCTGCCTTGATCTGAATAAGTCCACCTGATCTCAAGGTCATTAGATTTCCGCCTCCAGCTATTCAAACACTGAGGGTCTTGTTTGAGCAGCTTCAACCATATTCAACTACAAACTGTAACTGAATGCATGCTGATCTATGATAGTTGACCAGTCTATTCAACTATTCAGTGGGTCTAGGTTGGCTATAACACGTCACAGTGGATGACAGAGGGTTAGTACCTTTAGTTGCCTTGATGGGGTTTAACCATAGTTCGTTTGAAGATGCTGTTACGTTAATATTCACAGGTGTAAGATGTGTCATAAATTAACCTCTAGTTAACTAATCATCCTTGATCACCTTTGAATGCTGTGGTCATTTCTTATTTAGCTGAGTTCTGTTGACTAATCCAATGCCATGGTTTTTCTCTCTGGTAGGTGTTACGGTCGAGCCTTGCATCTACAGAGCAGCTGTGCTTCTCTGTGGCATGATCTGGGTCGCAACTATTACTACCAGTCACTCAGTGACTTAACCAACTCAGCACAGCTGGCTGTCAAGGCTCTGCAGGTATTTGCAGCATCTGTTTTTTTTTATCACTTACTCTCATCAGATACAGGTATCATCTAGTACCATCTCCAGGTTAAACCTTTTCTACTTTTTCTCTGGAATGTTTACAGTTGCCCAATCTTTGTAACAATTTTAAAGCTTGCATTAAATAAATTGATGGCCCTCTAAAGCCTGGTTTCCATATGGTCGTTTGTAACGCAGACAGAACGCAAGACATGAAGATGCAGACAAGAATGGAAGAGACGGTGTGCATGACATCATTCCACCTAAAAATTGAAACAAAATGACATCCGAAACTCTGTGTTATTTTTCAGAAAATAACCTTGTAAATTGACTGCACCATGTCTTGATGCCAAACCTGTACTCCAGTTTCATTTGACATTTCATTGATGGTCAACTATTTAGTTGATCATAAGGGTGTAATATTTAAGCATTATGGAGAAAATGGGCAAAATTCGTGGAACTAAGTGAGTGGGACATCGTTGCACGCCGGTCATGCCAGCATGCCTGTTGGTATGGGGATACCATGGCTACTCAGTGTAGACAGTAGGCAAAGTTGATTCTGGCTCAACTTTGTTGATCATTCGTAGGCTGGTTTGGGTGTGTCTTCATTGTCAGCGACACTTCTGTTTGACATGTTTCCACATGTCTGCATTGCAGTTTGCATCTTAATTGTGTTGCTCTCTACATTTCTTACGTCGATATGGAAACCAGGCTTGACTCTCACTGGGAGAGATATTGAATAAATTGACTCTGTATTCCCTTCAAAAGTTCAAGTACCTTTTTGTTATTTGCACTTTTTCATCTAATGATGTAATGCTTAGTTCCTTTTCATACATAGGAATTTTCAGCAACTCTGCTCCAAAATTACTTTTGAAAGGAGACACATATCACATTTTTGGTTATTTTTCTTTTTGGGTAGTGTCTTAAAAAAGCTGTGGTTGTGGACAGCACAAACCATAATCACTGGACAGCACTGGGAGTCATAGCAGCTGGCAAAGGTACACAAGGAATGAAGATTATATCATGTTTTTGCCTTTATGGAGAATAGAATGAAATCTGCTTTTTTCTTTTACCTACAGAAGTTTTAATGAACACTGCATACTCAGTGATGCTTGAGAGAAAAAAATTGTGGGCTTGCCTAGGAAAAACTTGAACAATATTAAAATTTGTATTGTACGGTGCTCCAGATTTTGAATGATTGTTTCAAGTATGGCAGATAATGGCAGATAGTATGCAAAGCTTGCCGGGCTGCCAGGCTGTGTTTTTTTACGTTGGAGAACATCATTAAGATACTACATTGTGCTATTGAAATGGCTGAAGGTAGCATTGAATGTGAGTTTGTGTTTCTTTCAGATGTGGACAACCCTGCTTTAGCACAGCATGCTTTTATCAAGTCCATACAAGTAGAAGCTAATGTAAGAAAACCCAATTAATTCAAAACTGTGTCAAGTTTCCCCCGAGAATTTTTAGAAAAAAACGATGGATACATTCATTATCCACTGGAAAGATTTGTTGATTTTCAACATAAACTATAAGGGAAACAACAAGGTAGACTTGAAATGGGTTTTAGGCTGAACAAATGGATTGAAATGGGTTCAAAGCCCAGACCTGTAAGATACCACTCTGATGCCCAAGTAAGTTAGCTATCCAACCCTTACTTGTTAATGACTTGTAAATATTCTGTTATTGTAGTTTATTGATGAAATGTCACATTTTATGGGAAAAAGCCAAATTGCCTAAGACGTACATTGTGATGAATAAAAACACACACAAAACCTACAAATTTCACCACATGATTTCAGTGTCAAGAGCATGGCAGGCAGTGTTACAATAATTTCTCAGGATTCCACAACAGTGTGTCAGTATTATAAAGCAATTCAGAACTCAAACACACTCATTCTCAGACAAATAATTACGTTATTTTTATTATTATATAAAGTCATATGTGAAGAAATCAAGGAAAGGATCTTCAAAAAAGGCAATGGACTTTGGGGAAATTGAGGAAGAAAACATGTTACACAAGAACATATCAAAGTTAGAGTATATTGTTTAAACGATGGTAAAGTATGTGAATTCCAAACAGGCAACAAGAGTGTTATGAAGAAGTACGACAAACTGTCACACAAGAAGATATCAGCGTTAGAATTTATTGTTTTAAAGATGACAGAATTTGTGAGTATTTTGTGGATATCTGTGCCATAGAATGTGGTGGCCTGGACCAACCTGGGTGCCCTGTATCTCACTAAAGGCAACATAGAGTTAGCCCATCAAGCCTTCAAGATCTCTCAATCTCTAGAACCAAGCTATGTCAACTGCTGGATTGGTCAGGTGAGAGCTATGTTAGAATCAGGTTCTTTTTACTCCACAGCTGCTGTGGTTTTAGCACTTGCATAATACCTCTGTGATGCCCTGATTACACCACAGAAAATCATTCATTAGAAAGAAAGAAAAGATAAATTGCCTTCATATCTCAACATAGACACAGTAAAAACACCTTATGGTTGTAAGTAAATGACGAATGACTGAGAAATGATAAATTAGTTACTAAATTACAGTGTCATTTAGTAATTATGCAACCAGTTACTTAGCTGCACAGCAATGCATTTAATGTGAAAAT
Source organism: Acanthaster planci (assembly GCF_054643075.1). Lineage (NCBI taxonomy): Eukaryota > Metazoa > Echinodermata > Asteroidea > Valvatida > Acanthasteridae > Acanthaster > Acanthaster planci. The sequence continues at coordinate 15,157,059 of NC_141781.1, read as the reverse complement.
TCAATCCTTATTTAAATCAAAATTAATAAAATTATACAACTTTTGTTTGCTATCTGTTTTTGATATACTATTTTTTTTAGGCCTTGGTGGCAGAATCATCGGTTCCAGAAGAAGCCATGGATTTGTTTCGACATACAACAGAGCTAGCAACTCATGTGAGGAGAAACATTGACATTTTGTGTGACCACTGTCAGTTTCCCTCCGAACCCTTCATTCATTGATTCCACAAAACCTGTTTGGCCCTTCACCAGTACCCTGTCTAATTCTATATCACACACAGCTCTTGTAGTATTTCAAATCTTTTTGATTGATCACCATGATCATTCAGAATCCTCCAAAATATTTTTGAGGATTTTTCATTGCTGGAGAAGATTGAGCTCATCACTTGGTATTACTTGACATGAGACTCTATTGGGAAAGTTAACCACTTCGGGCCGGGGCATTTTTCAACGTTGAGGATGCTGGGCCGGCATGACTATCATTTTTTCTGTTTTCAAAATCCTTCAACAATTCATCATTCCCTTTAACAGTCGTTTATAGCCGCACAGAGTAATCTTCAGGCACTACTCTAAGTTGACAGGTGACCTTCATTGACGCCCGAATATTTCAGCCAGGCCTGCAGCCTTGTAAACAGAGCCCAGATTGTGCGGTGTTATACAACTGTCTTTTGTTCACGAACCTGGCTCAGTGCACTGCTGACCTCTTTTCAATAGGGGCCAGATTAGCATGCAGCGGTGCTGTGTGGCTCATCGCTGCGGTGGTGGAGAGCTTTTGTCCCCGGTGGTAATCCGCTTGCTCTAAATACCCCAAACCCTGGTATACGGTTTCAAAATAACGCTGGGTTATCACCACTTTTGAGAGTGAAAAATGCCGGTCATGCCCAGCAGCCTGGTCTTTTGTTCGGAGTACGGTCTTTTGTTACAGGGCCCTGTTTCCTTTGTCCGAGTTCGGAGACCCCGGCCACCCATATAAACCATACGGCTCCGATTTCGGAGTCCCCGGCTGGTAGTGGTTAAAAAATGTATCATTTGTTTTCAGCAAAGTGTAGGAGTTTATGGGCATTTAGGAAGGTTGCCAACGTAAGTGTCAAATTAGAATGGTACACCCATGCCTGCTTGTACATGTACATCACAAATACACATGTACTTGAAATACATCAGCACATGTCATCTGAGAGCCGTACTATACATGCCTTAAGACAGGATAAGGACAAGGGGTGAGGGCAAGTATAGAAATAGTGAGTTGTTGAAGAATGTCATGCATTCTTGAACAGGACTGTCTTGGAAATAGTACATTAGAAGTGAAATACTTGTTCAGTGTTATGGTTTCTCAGTATACTGCTTATGTAAGTTCAAACAAATTACACAGCATATTTGAAAATTTGTCTCCCTGTCTGACAGAGTGAAGGAGCTATTGGCTATGCCCACTGGGTCTGCCAAACTCTTTTGGATCCCTCTCTTGATAAGACCTCAGAGCGCTATCGTTACAACATTGTCCAGATGGATGCTGTCTCCATGGCAACAGTTGGCCTGGATAAGGTCACAGGTCAGTGAAATTTGCAACTAATATCTGAAATGTTTTGACAGTGAAGGCTATTCAAAACTAGGCAAGATATTTGGTTACAAAGTGGGGAAGTTTAGAAAACAGGTACTTGTCTCATAAGTGTGTATTATCCAAAGCAATTTCCTGTTTCTGCTTTTCAAAAATCTGATAATTTGAAAAGACTCAAAATACTTTTTTTTCCTGAGCAAGTGAAATTTTAAATGTTTTTTCAGATCGGATCCAAAATGATGCATGTGCCTACACAATGTATGGACTTCTGCTTGAACGGCAAGGTTTGCACAAAAGTGCTGAAAAAGCATTTGCAAGGTATTGTATTGAGAGCATTATTGGAGAATTCAACTTGATGTTTTTTGTCCCCCCCCCAGCAAGCTGGAAGCTCAGAATCTGCCAAGGGTCAAAATTCCAACTCTTTTAAGTCTGGTACGAAATTCCAAAGTCCATTCTACTAGTCAAGAATGCTTTGGACCATGGCACTGGAGCAAACAAATCTCATTGAACAATAGCGGTCAGTGAGATAAAGTATGCCAACCGTAGAGCAATTGGCCCACTTAATTTGCATAACCTTTGCAACAATTTACATTACTGAAATGTAACGGATTCTTTATAATTCTGTCATGAAAAGGTATGAAAGAGATCTAGAAGAAATAAAATGCTTTTTCATTTCATGCCCATTTTCCAAAGAATACCTCGACAGGGACTAATATACACAACCCTTCGCAACTCTAAAGCCCCTTACTATTCTTTTCCTTTTACAGTCACTTCACCCTTTGTCACTTTGTCCACAATGGCTTCGCCCATTTACCATTTTTCCCATTTCTGTGCAAAATCATCAATCCTGTTATCATAATAAAAGTTGAGAACCTTTAACTACTTTAGATAATGAAAATGGTGGCTGGGACCCATTCAGAGATTATCTCCGTTACAGACTGAAAGAGTTATGTCTATTTGTATGGATAGGAGTCCTTTCTTTGTGGTTAATTCTGGTTCATCCAAGTGGACAGGGTTGAGTTTAGACAGTTATCAAAGTCATTAGGACAATTGTGGTAGAGTGATCCTTGTTTGCTTTAGGATTGTTAGACATTAGTACAATTTTATTTCCTTTGGGCGAGTGAGAATGCATTTTCATCCAGTTTAAGACTTACCAGCTGCGTTGGTTTTATACCCTGTCAGTGTGAATTTAATCAAACGTCAATTCTTAACTAGCTACCTAATAAAAAACCATAACTTCTCAAGAAAAGCCCAAGCCCAATTGTGGGCCGTTAGTTACCTTTTCAATTGTAACTCAACTTCCTATCTGAATAGTGTTTTGAAAATTAGTCAAATTTAAAGTCTTGAAAAGCTGAAAATCTGTCCACAGAATTGATCAGGTTACAAGTATTAGAAAAGTTGGGTCCTAGAATATTTCCGTTTTGTCAAGCCCTCAATTTTCCATTAATAATACGCATACGGGGAAATGATGTAGTGCTACCTTGTACGACTGAAATGTTAAGTAAAGTATGCACGTGATGTAATTAGACATGGTGACTAGCAAGCTCCTTGGTTGCCAGGTTGACAGGAATAAGTATATGTACTTATCGTGATTAGTCCATACAAAGTGGGGGCAATAGGAGGCTGACTTCTGAAACTTCTAATAATAATAATAATAATAACACATTTCTTATATAGCGCATCACATCAGTGATGATGAGCAACCGGCCCATTAAAAAGGGATTAAATCAGACCAGCAAGTGCGCATGGTCCAGTGATGATTAAAAAATGGTTTGAAAATGACAAGACTAACAAAAAGCTGTATGGACTGAAATGCCACTACCTGCAACTATCTGCAAGTGTACAGGGTTAACCTAGAAAGAGCCTGAAAATTGGTAAATGACACGGACAAGACTTTGCCTCAGCACTGGTAAAGGTCTTGTAAAAATTCTGTCATTTTTAAAGTAGCATTTCTCGTCATCATTCATATAATCGAGTCTAGGGGGTAATCACATAGGAACGTTAGTTCTCAACCAGTCCATTGTAGTGTCAAGGATGGCTGTAAAAGGGATTCTAGTCCCACAGGATGTGTGCAGTCATCTGTGAAGACTCACAGAGACCCGTCATTGGCTGTGGTGCCAGTTAGGTGGAGAGGAATTGGTTTTTCTAAACCCAGTCCTGTGTGAGTTGAGTCTGAGTCTGACATAAGGCTTGTACATGTACTTGAGATTGTTCACCACTAGATTTGTCGACCACACAGGCATGATATCCTGAAGGCTGGTGGTCATGCTCTCCTGCTGCTCTCTGAACTACTGTACTGTCCATGTAAAACAAATCAACAAAATCGGGTATTCTAACATTTTAGAAAGTAGAAGAAAAAATATATACATTGTATGTTTAATATATTTGTAATTAAAGAAGTTTAAGAAATAAATACATGAAATAACTGAAGAACCTTCCAGACATGTTCTGCCAAAATGGAACGAATTGCTTTCTCGATCAAATCAAGCCAGGAGGATTTGACCTTGCATGTAGTTCATCATTTGGCATGGCACAGGCTGGTGGGGCTCTGGAGTTCCCCTAACACTCCCAAAATTTCAAAGGTTGAGAGTACTGAAACAAAAAGAACATGGTTAAAACAAACACAAATCTTGTCAGATATAAAATACTAATTATTAATATGACAAAAACATTAACTAAGGCACTGAACAAGAGTTCAAAGGCTGTTCCTTGGAAATGCATGACAAAGTTTTGAGGAGATGGGCCTTGGAACATAGTGAGCAGAGCTGATTAGTAAGTCACAAGTAAAGTTAGAAACACACTCTGTAGCCTAACATAGAGTGCTTTGGGGGACCAATCGATGGGGATAAAGTCAGTAGTTTATTTACAAACAATGCAAAGGATACAGGCATGTTTATTCTTTGAGTCTCCAAAAAATTCATACCATTATTTACTAGTTTATGTAATGCAGGGCCCAAATGGAAATAGTTTGTTAGGACTCCCATCTCCAGGCGAGCATTACATAACTTGGTGCAAGCCCACAAGAGAGTTTGTTATTGTCTCTAATTAATTACAATGATACAGAGGGAATGACTGTGAGTTTTAGGGTTGACGGTAGTGCAGTGTCCAAGTTGTCAATCAGCAGGTGAGTTTACTGATCAAAAGATGGTAGGTAAACCGAATGTCAAAGGAAGTTTCTCTCTAAAATCAAATTTATACCGGTAGTGCGTAGCCTTTGACATTTGTCCAAAGATACCAACTCTAAGATTGTTACCATGCCTGGGCTTAAATTGAAGAATCTTATGATATCCTCTCAGTACCCCTGTATTAAATCTGGGGATGAAGATTCATCCAGGAAGTATGCTATTCAGTGCAGCACCATTGTTGCCCAGGTTAGCTTCTTTCCCTCTGCATTTCATTAATATTTTAACTGCTTAGGTTGAAAGTACAGAATGGTTCAAAGTAGTTTTCACTTTTCGTGTTATCATGATTTTGTCAAATTTCAAAGAAAAAAGTCATAATACCTACGTTAGGAGTGAAAGATTGATAGACTGAAAAGTATTAGTTATTAAATGCATCTTACTTTGCAATTTGCTTTTCTTTTTGCCAAAAACTACCAAATGTTGGAGTTCTGGGCTGCAGTGAGATCTCCCTTTTTCACCTTTCTCCTTTTTTTACCATTTCATTTAAAATGTTCTCTGTGATTTTCTCTACATAACCTCATGAAAGTAAATGTAGAAACTTCACCAATTCCTGAGCCTCCGTAGTAATGGGCTAGCAATGTAGCATTGTTCATGACTGACTGACCATACTGAGTTTGCACAATTTTGCCCTATTCTGTGACCAAGATATGACCTCCCTTTGGTCTGAACTTACAGAATTGACAGTAAAATGTTAACAACACTAAGTAATAAGGTCAATACTCTCACTTGGTGACTAATGTAGCTGTCTGCCTTGAGCAGAAGGGCCCCCATCATTGGTAGAATAGAGCCATGTTGGTTGGGAGCGTTCATTTTACTGGTAGCAATGCACCCGTAACATGTGCACGTCTGTTGTTTGGAAAATTGTACCCTCTCTTGGTCCAGCTTGGGGCTCATAGAAGGCAAGCAAACCGAAACTGCAATGTTGCAGTAGAGAGCATGGTAATTCTGCAATGCAATGGCCTGTCAAACGTGCACATACAGACATGTATTGGAAAAGTGGCAAATATGTATAATAGCAGTGCAGGGGCGAAGTATTTGTGGGTGAAGTGGAAAAGGGGAAATGATCAATACCCCAAGGGCCATCCCACATTGAATTGCATGCACCTTGTATTTTACATTCATTTTGAGTTCATTTTGAGTACATTAACCACTACCAGCTGGGGACTCCGAAATCGGAGCCGTATGGTTTATATGTGTGGCCGGGGTCTCCGAACTCGGACAAAGGAAACAGGGCTCTGTAACAAAAGACCGTACTCCGAACAAAAGACCAGGCTGCTGGGCATAACCGGCATTTTTCACTCTCAAAAGTGGTGATAATCCAGCGTTATTTTGAAACCGTATACCAGGGTTTGGGGTATTTAGAGCAAGCGGATTACCACCGGGGACAAAAGCTCTCCACCACTGCAGCGATGAGCCACACAGCACCGCTGCATGCTAATCTGGCCCCTATTGAAAAGAGGTCAGCAGTGCACTGAGCCAGGTTCGTGAACAAAAGACAGTTGTATAACACCGCACAATCTGGGCTCTGTTTACAAGGCTGCAGGCCTGGCTGAAATATTCGGGCGTCAATGAAGGTCACCTGTCAACTTACAGTAGTGCCTGATGATTACTCCGTGCGGCTATAAACGACTGTTAAATGGAATGATGAATTGTTGAAGGATTTTGAAAACGGAAAAAATGATAGTCATGCCGGCCCAGCATCCTCAACGTTGAAAAATGCCCCGGCCCGAAGTGGTTAATCTGTGAGTAGAACATACATGTTAGTTTGTTTGTTTCACCCAAGTTTGCACTATATAGACTTTTCTTGATTAAAAGGGTCCATTACAGAGGTTCTGTTTCATTCATTTTAGGTACGAGTGTAAAACAAATCTCCCTCACTTATCTGGTTATCTTTGCCTTCAATATTTTGGCAGGGCATTGGAGTTGGTTCATGATACTCGGGACCAAGAGAGGTTAAACCTAGCTAAGGCCAATCATGCTAGAAGTCTCTGGTAAGTCTGGTGTACTTGCTATTGTTGTTGCTCATTGTTAGCTTTCCTCAAAATTCTGCCAGATTAGGGAGGATAGATCCTGGACACTGTTAGCTTGATTACATGGGTCTTAATGCTCCTTTTCTAGTCTGGTGGCTGTGGAGAGAATGTATGTAAATCGAGACATAGCACAAAATTTTATTGCGTCAGTGGCCCTCTTTGTGCATCTTCTTAGAAAGTGTCAGAATGATTCATTCCCTAAAGCATTTGCTTGGACAGCAGTTTTAAAACATTGGAGTTTTTGGAAAGTTAAGACACAATCCCAGGCTTTGGAGATTTGCGCCATTACAAAATCCACTGAGTGTGTAGCCGAACTGTGTAAAGAACATGGAACTTGATTTGTTTTAGTTAGTAGTAATTAGCAATAACTGGGTTGTCAGTAATCGGCTTGGTATTTCAACAATGCAAGCTCAAAGCGAAGCACATTGTAGGTCATTTGAGAGCATTAATGCATGCGAGGTTGGCCCTATCAACACAGCCACACAGCGACTTACTCTCATGTTCAAACTTACATGATAAAAGTTGGTTGTTTTGTTCTCAAATGACCTAGCCTGTTTCAAATACTGAACTGGCTCTTTCACTCAAATTTCCTACATTTCCTGTTGACCAGCTCTGTTGGCCACTATGAGGAGGCCATCAAGCAATTTCAAGGCATCACTCCTCTTATTCGGCTAGAAGAGATCTGCAATCTAGCTCTAGCCCTCTACAAGACAGGGAACATGCAGGCTAGCTACCAGGGTGAGTTGAACTTGTCAAAATAATCAACTGTGCTAGAGACATTGCAGCTATTTCCTTTGGAATTGCTTTTTCTCCGTTTCCACTCATTTTCCTCTTGTCCTGTTTCCAGCTTATGAGCAAGCCCTGCAATTGGCTGGCGATGGTGGGCTCAGATCCCAGTTACTGACTTGTCTAGGCATGGTGGCATTTCAGTGTGGGGATAGCAACCAGGCTAAAACACTACTCTTCCAAAGGCAAGCTCTTTTATTACAATCATTATAATCAAATGTTGGATTGTTATGGTAGTTGCTGGTTATGAATTAAATGTTTCCAGGCTTTAGAACAAGCTTTAAGAAGTCTGGGTGGAGTCTGCTAAGTTGGCTCCAATATGTTTAAAATTGACTCTGAGTCCAAATTTGTCATGTAAATGGCATTGGTAAAACCTTTGTGCAGGTTGAAAGTCCATGAATACAGTTGAGTGTTAAGTGGTACAGTTAAGTATTAAGTAATACTTAATACTCAACTGTATTCACTGTAAAAGTTTAACTTGAAAATTCCATTTCCAAAACTGATACTTTCCAGAAACACAATTAGCAAAATGACACATCGTAGTATGGAATTAAATCAGAATTGATTTTAACTTACTGTTAGAAGCATCAACACTCAAGCATCAACACTCGAGTAAACAGGTGAATGAAGATCCTGCTTGTCAAATGATTTGGAATAAACTCAACTCAATTCTAGCTTCAGCACAATTATAACTGGTTCTACTGAAAGATCTTACAGTAGCGTGACTTTCCTGCTTGGAGTCTGTAGTCCCAACTGACTGGACCACGCCCGAAAGAAAACCGGCAAGAATTTTAGGGCTCCTCACTATAAACCATGGCTTTAAACAAAAGTACATTCCATGCCCACTCATGCAGACTCAACCATTATACATACACATTCTTATAAGGTAGTGTTCATTCAACTGGGAAACACAATGCAATGAAATAAGGCCACAAGTGAATATTCATTAGGCCTAAAACTAACAGCCAATAAGAATTAAGGGGAAAATAGACTGCTTTTCATTGGGAACTTTTACTCTCTTACATGGTAAACGTACACAAACTGATTGGAGGAATTAGTCATTCTTTTCTTCAAACACTTTGTTTATCACTCTAATTCAAAGTTGGGAATTAGTTCTGTTCTATTTCTGAGTCATCGAAGCATAGAGGGGAGAAGACATTATTGAAATGAGGGTACATTAAACATTGTTTTTATTAATTTCAGTGTATCATTTTTTTGGCCCTGTGCATTATCTTGTGGAATTGTTTTCATGAATTGTCAGTTCCCAGGAGTCAGAGCCAGCACCCGAGGGTCTCCTAGCTCTCCTAGCTTTAGGTGTGCACCAGGAAGACATGACACTAGCCACAGCTGCTGTGACTGAACTTCAGAAATTGAAAGACAAGCATGGCTTTGTAGCGGATGTGGCCTTTGCTGGGGCTGTGCTGTATGCTCTTCAGGTAGAGCCCTGCATACACTTAGGGTTAGATCGCAGGATATCAATCATCGCACTACAAAAGGGTCAGGTTATTTTTTTTTCAGCCATATTTCACAGCCAGGAAGGGGGGAGATTCTGTCATTCCTGCAGATCTTTGCCAGGTATTGATACTGATCCCTCATACAGACAAGTTCATCTAAGTCAGGTTACCAGCCAAATGTAGTGATATGTATTGCTTTAGACTGGTTCCTCATTCATTTTTAAACACATCAATATGCTAAGCATTATTTAAATGTCCAGGTCTTCTAGACCTTGTCACAGTCTTTTGTAATTTTTATTGATCAAATTCTCATCTTGAACAGGTCTATTAAAATATTAAATTGCTGTGTGTGTGTTTTTATAGGGTCAATTTCACCTTGCCTGCAGACAGGTTACCAAAGCAACAGGAAGGTAGGTTCACATCTCAAAACCTTTTTTTTTTTCTTAATTTTTATCTTATCAGGCAGGATTAGGAGTTATCGTATGGCAGGATCATGGTATATTTCTGCTTTTATAACCCAGTAATCCTGTCACACAATTTTTCATCCTATTCCAACAGACATCCTGGTTTATCTGAGTTGTGGCGGCTTATGGCAGAGGTCATTCTCCAACTTCTTCCTCAAAAGGCCAAGGTAACCAGATGACAAATTTTGCAATTACAACGTTGGTCATACTTTTTTAAGGGTTAAAGTTTATCGTGACAGTTGGGTGAGTTCCCATGGCATTGTTTAATTCTCTGATATTTGTAGGCAGCCATTGTCTGTAGCCATGCTTCCCTCCAGGACAAAGAGATATCCAAGGTAAGAAACATTCAATTTATTTAGCACTTAAGAAAAAGATAAAACATTGGTTCCATCTTCCTCGGGTTCATTCCCAGCTTATAAAGGGCAACAACTCCCATTGTATGACATGCACAGAAAGATTGTAAACATTGGAAGTAGCCCATACAAGTTTTTAATCACCTGTGATGTATTTTTTATCAATTGCACTACTAGATTTCCTCCTGGGACATAGTTTAGTTATGCTGACGTGTTCATCAAGAAGTTTTAAAAAGTTTTTTTTTTAATTTCTCTACCCCGATTGTATTTTTGATTGCTGTTTTATATGAACTTTCTCTCCTGGTAGGAGTCAGTGTCAACATATGCCTTGGCCACCCTAGCAGTTGGTCAGCATGGTCAATTAATTCCTGCCAACCAGCGATGTCTTAGTGCTGCACAGAAATCTGTTCATATCTACCCTGGTAAGACAATGCTTCCATGAACACTGAAAGACAACTCTCTAGAACTACTCTTATGACATAATGGTTCATCAGTAGAAGAGTATTGCAGAAGGGCACCGCAGTACTAAAATGGTTTTAGCTGCAAACGGAAATAAGAATATTTTGCACACTGAATTTGTAGTTGAACCATTAACTAGTAACAATAACCATGCCAAATCCAACAAGATTCTTTGTGATTTGAACTAAATCTTTGGGGTTGCAGGGCTACTAGAACAAATAAGCAGGTGGCGTGTGGTCAGAGAGTACAATGGGAAGTCAAGTACAGTTTTGGAATGAATGCAGCTTTGTCAAACAGGCCCCATTTCATGACCTGTCAAGTCCGGATTTAACTTATCATCTCTGATAAATGAATATAGCTGGTTCACTGTTGTGTTTCTTAGGTATAAATTAAATTGTTTATTCAACAGACTGCGAACATAAACATTGACTCTGGTGTCCATGTACACCCCATTTGGCAGTAACACCTGCATGGACATCTGCAGTTATTTCTCTTGCCTACCACACGGCTATTGTTTATTTCCATTACTTGAGTGTTTCAGTATTAATGCCTGGCCATCTACTATTCTAGTCAGTCCTGATGAAGATCTCCCGATCGAAACGTTGACTTTATCCTATGTTCTTCATCTCTGGTTTACAAACATATGTTCATTATATTGTAAATGTGTACAACCGTTGCTGTAATATGCTGAGCTACAAAGTGCAAAAGTTTCGATTATTGTAGGAGATGTTTGGTTTACATTTAGTAATGTTGTTGCTGTTAGTCTTTGTTTGTGATGAGATCCCCGGCAGCATTACATATGAATACAAAAAGCAGGACTCACAAGAAATTGGGGATTAAACCCCCTGCCCCAATGCAAGCTTGTTAGTAATATACCTACAGAGTGATCTTCAAACGAAAGGTTTACGTTAAAACCAATGCATTTTTATTGCCCATTCTCCTTTGTTGTATTTACACAGACTCTCTTGAGAACTGGGCAGCCTTGAGTGCCAGCTACCTCTCTCATGGTATATGGAACGCCACCCAGAACAATAAACAACATGATGATTCAAACAACTTGGCTTCCAAGCTAGCTACATTTGTTCAGTCATGGGGTGAGAATGCTGGTCACTGGGGATCTGTTTAAAATGAAAATTGCATTCCAAGATCTTTCACAGTCAGCAAGGATTCTCTTTACTGGTACAGCAGTGGCAAAGGTTTTATGGCCTTGTATTAATTATATTTCTAGCTCTCCTCTAAATTGCTAAATTTGTACTTGCGAGCTCATTAACATTTTGTGATCCCACAGGTAATTTACATGTAGAATAAGAGGTGGGCATTGATTGTGAAAACACAGTCGACTCCCGTTATTACGAGGGCCAGCGGACTTTCACAATTCTGTCGCTATAGCCGGAGCGTCGTTAAGACCGGAGCGCAATTTTTCACACTCATTTTGCACAAGTTTATAGCCACGTACATGTCTGTTGGAATCATGTACAGGTACACCAATACCCCACGCCGAACACATGAAAAGACGATGTTATGCATCTCTGATTGATGCTAAATATTTATCTAATGTTGATGAATAAAATGATATAAATAAAGTACATTTAAAAGTCAAATATTTGACCACCTGGATCAGAAGAATAGCCAAGTGAGAAGAAACATTCAAGTCCGTGCCGATAAGTACGTCACACGTCCTGAGTGTACGTTTTGCTTTTGTCATGTATTGGCTAAAACCAGTCAAAAGAGGGCGCCACTATTACCAGTATGTCCGGGGGCGCAATGTCATTGATTAAAGATTGTCAAGATGAAACAACATTACGTTGAAGTTCTCACAAAGGTGCATTGATAAGGTGTTGACAGGCTTGGAAAACTTGATGCCCGAATCGGGACAAAAGGTTTGTCGTTGACAGCTGCAGATAATACGGTTTGGAAAAAAGTCGCTGTAAATGGGTTGAGAACAATACTTTTGCTCGCATGGGGTCTTCACAAATCGCCGTTGTAGGCGGAGTCTCGCAATGTCCGTGCACGTATTAACCAAATATTTCTCCATAGCAATGAACACAAATTGACCTAGGCCCAGGGATTTGCAAGCATTTTAGGGGTGGTTGGGGGGGGGATAAACCATAACTGACATGGTCAACACTGGTGAAATTGAACAGAAACTTGTACTGGAGGTCATTTTTCTTTGGTTTCCAGTGAAAACCATTTTGTTTTTGTTTACTTAACCCTAACACTCCTCAGTCCTCCAACAGGTGAAGGATTGAGGAGGGTTAGGGTTAATTACTCTTTGTCACCAGGCAGCACCCTCTCCCTTGGATTTTGTGTTTTTTATGGGCACTCATTCAATAAAGGAACCCTCAAGAGTCTTCAAATTACATCAGAAGGTTCTTGGAGGTTTGGCAGTGCTGAAAAGATAGATCCAAATCACTTTTATGTGTACCAGCTTGATAGCCCTTGGGGAAAGTTTTTGAAAGAGTGCCACATTAATTTCATATGCAGAAGAGTGTTTTGGTAGATTCCAGAAGTTTTCTAGTTGAGATGTCATTGAAATGTTATGGGGCAAAAGTTAATGTTTGCCTTTACCTTTCTTTACACATGAATCATGGCTGATGAGGCTGTGGAATGTTATACATGTAGCATATACATAGGAAAGTGCTTGTCAAGAAGAGAGCAATAACATTCTGAAATCAGCAGGCAGTGTAAATGCTTTATTTCATTAAATAATAAAGCATGTGAATGCTTTATAAATACATGTATTTGTTCAAAAGGAATGAGAGATATTCCACGTGTTCAAAAATTGCATCTGGGGCCAAGAGTTGAGATGTGCTCTGGTCTGAGTTAAATACACGTTTCATAATTTCATCGTAGTTTTCTCTTTCTTAACCACTTCGTGCCGGGGTATTTTTTAATGTTGATGATGCTGGGCCGGCATGACTATCATTTTTCCGTTTTCAAAATCCTTCAAAATTCATTTCATTTAACGGTCATTTACCCGCACCAAGTAATCTTTAGGCACTACTGTAAGTTGACAGGTGGCCTTCATTGACGCCCGAGTATTTCAGCCACGCCAGCAGCCTTGTAAACAGAGCCCAGATTGTGCGGTGTTGTATAACTGTCTTTTGTTCACAAACCTGGCTCAGTGCACTGCTGACCTCTTTTCAATAGGAGCCAGATTAGCGTACAGCGGTACTGTGTGGCGGAGCGCCTTTGAGCGCTGCGGTGGTGGAGCACCTTTGTCCCCGGTGGTAATCCGCTCGCTCTCAATGCCCCAAACCCTGGTATACGGTTTCAAAACAACACTGGATTATCACCACTTTTGAGAGTGAAAAATGCCGGTAATGCCCAGCAGCCTGGTCTTTTGTTCGGAGTACGGTCTTTTGTTACAGGGCCCTGTTTCCTTTGTCCGAGTTTGGAGACTCCGGCCACCCATATAAACCACATGTCTCCGATCCCGGAGTCCCCGGCAGGAAGTGGTTAATGCTGGTATAGACAAATTTGCATTTTCAATGTAAACTTTGCAGTATTTGGAAAGGCTTGCATGGTGACAGAGTTGTAGGATCCTTTTTTATAACCTTCCCCCACTGTGCTTGTGATGTCAACAGAAGTGTACTGGTGTGTCATACATAGGGTGGACCTCTGCACAAAAGAAGTCCACATAATGCAGGGTACGATGGCATTGTATGGACATGCACATGTCGGCACAAGGTTCCCCCTCTCTGGAAAAGGGGTTTAGAGATATTTTGGGGTAGGGGTCATCTGTGGTAAAAGGAAGAGGAATAGTCAAGGAAACCTTGTACAAAAACCAGCCAAAATCTTGTTCCTGGTTGAAGAAAAATGAGTATTTTCACTGCATTTTCTTAACTGCACAGAAACAAAGGAATGTCCACAGTAAATGTAAACATGGTTGTACTAAAAGAGTGAATTTAAACGTTGGTGGTGAGCCAAATTGAACATTTGATTCTCGTAGTCTTGTTCTCTCAGAACGAAGACAATCAATGTTACAATAATTCTTGTCTTTTTTTTCAGCTGAGAAGTGTGGTAATTCAGCCATTCAGCAGTGGGCGGGGCTTCAGGTGGTTGTCAGCTTAATGCATGAGGGCAGGCTACAAAGGGCTGATGCACTCACTAGGAAGGTTAGTCGATCCAAATGTGATTCACAGTAATGTTTACTACCATAGGGGTCACCATAGAGAAGTCATATTTGCAGTTCATAATAAAAAATAGTTACTTTTTTGCATAAGTTGTCAGCAGTTAGATACTCAACATTAATATTGGAATCATTCTCTGAGCAGTGAGTTTGTAGAGGACTTCAAAATACACATGCATGATGCTGTCCCATGTGCAAACAGTACAGAGTACTTGATTAAGTGCAGGATAATGTACTCAAGATACTGACTATGAAGAAATCAAGACAAATCTTACTGGCATATTATATTGTGAAGGAATCCTATTCTACTGGCACATCAAGGGGCCAACAGATACAGGAATTCGTAAGACTTCCAAGACTAAACTGCCAATCATCTGTTTTTTGTCCAAATTACCTTAGTCTCTTAAGTGTTCTGGTAACTTTACTTACAGGAGTGCTACATAACTACTGAAATCATGAAGAGGACTTAAAAGCTGCTAAGAAATAAATTTATATGTCACACTTTTTTGAAGAAATTAGTAATTATAGGAAGAAAATCTGAAGACATTTTTTAAGCGATTGCTTTACCAAATGTTAAAAACGTCTGCATGTGAATCTTGTTTCTTTAAGTCCATTTTGGTGAATTATTTCTGTCATAAGATTCAACTTGTTCCTTTTCTTTGATGACGTGAAATTTATGAAAGTTTGCCTAACAGCTTTCCCTCAAAATCATGAAGAGTTTTTGCTTACTGTTTGTGCACAGTTAGAGGTCATTTATCAGTCTCAACCAGACATCAAGTCAGCCTTACAGCTCCTCCAAGCCCAGGCTGTCTGCATGCAGCATGTCTCTAGTCAGAGCATTGAGTTACTCAGGACTGTCATCTCAAGAACAAGTTACCAATCATTAGCAGCTTGGCAGGTCTGTACAGAGGGGTCTAGGATGAAGGTTCCTCCCTCCCATTTCCCCACAAAATACCTTACCTATCCCCTCTTCATAAGAGTAGCACCATGTAGCAAATGCAGGAATATTCATCCTCAATATATCAAACCATTTTACTAGTGTTGCACTTGTGTAACAGTCATTAAATACCAAGTACGTACACCAACAAGAGATACTTGAATTCAGCAAGTACACTATTGAATTTACCTGTGGCTATGTTGTGCCTGGTTAGTGTTGCGTGAACAAATGAAAAACCAATTCCTTGACCTTCATTGAAATAGTAATGTATCATTGAATTTGGATGTTAGATTAATAGCACATGTTAGTTGTGAATCAAGACACCATGTTTAACTCTTGTACATGTATCATTCAGACCTTTTAATAAAATAAACTGATCGTGTATGAAACCCATTTGCCAATAACTTGTGCTCAGATCTTCAGGAGTCATTAGTGTCTGTATACAGGATTTTCCATAAACCAGACACTACAAGTTTCATTGTCTTTTTACTTGTTTATCAGAACACACTTTGGCTATATTTACCAATGCACTTTACATCATTTGTATCACTACAATCTTTGATTTCCAGTTGCTGGCCAAGCTGTATGAGCAGGAAGGTATGGTGGCGGCAGCAGAGTCTGCCTACAGACAGAGTCTAGTACACTCACATGGACAGCAGCTTGTACCGTTACTCAGACTCGCCCATCTGGCTCTCAGAGCAACTAAGGTTAGCGCATTAGTGACTCACTGTGAGTCATTCCAGAGTCCTGTACAGTCACAGGGACAGCAGCTGGAACTGTTACTCAGACTCACCCTATAATTGTAAGGCGTTCAGAGCAACTAAGGTTAGGGTCTCAGTGACTCACTGTGAGTTAGTCCACAGTCTGGTACACTCACAGGGACAGCAGATGGTACCATTATTGACTCACCCATGTGGCTTTCAGAGCAGCTAAGATAAGGCCTCAGTGACTCGCTGTATTACAGTGAGTATTACAGTGAGTATTACAGTGACTGACTTAAAGTCAGTCTACAGAAATTGGTACACTTGTAGGGACAGCAGCTTCTATGTAAAACCCCAGTAAACACTCAAGATGAGCCCTAGCCTTGTTGAAGACAGCACCACCCCACCTGAGTGACAAACACATTATTTCTATCCCGGAATAAGTGTTTTAGTGTTGTTTTCTTTCAGGCAAGCAATGAGGAACACTGGGCCGCTCTGGTCCTTGAGGCCACTAATGAGGCATTGAAGTTACAACCAACATGTCCTATAGCATTATTACTACAAGGACTCCTACACCAGCATAAAGGCAATACAAGGTAAGACTACAGGCAATGTTGTATGATTATAGGGGGTAATGTTTGAGATCACCGGTGCATCCTAGACTGGGTGCATCTCAGATACAGACACCTTGGAGCAAGTTTGAATAAAAAGTGTGGTCAACCATAGGACAAGTTTGATCAAGAATCATTGTTAATCATAGTTAGCTAATTCTTATCCATGATTAGTCTAGTGCACTTGATTACTCAAGACCACTGTAACAAGGTTGATTGCATCTCCAGGAGTCGCATGCAATACTGTATACAAAGCAGGGAGCCATGACCTTGAACTCTTGCAGTGACATTTGATCATAATTTGACAGTACTTTGCACTTTTGATGCACAGGTGTAAGACAGGGCAAGAAAAGTCAATAGTTAAGCAGTGATCTTTGGCTGAATTTCATTGCAATGTACAGATTTGAGTGTGCATTGTACGTGTTCAGTTATCAATCTTTCCTTATCACTGTTCCCCCACAGTGAGGCCAGAGATGAACCCTTTGTTTACAAAATCACTTTGTGGTCGCTGCCATTTCACCTAATCAGTTCCCTCTGTACTTGCAATTACAAAACAAAGCTTTTGTAGTTGCATTTCACAGTCTGGTTCAAAGTAGTTGACTGGAGTAGTCGCATCATCCTACATTACAGTTAAAGTTTACATAGTTTGTTCCAACTTGCTCCTGGTCCAATGGTAGGGGTTGCTGTCATTCAAATAATGCTAATACCAATGGGCCATTTCCAATTGTTAGGCAAAGCAAGAAGTGTTTCCAGCAGGTGCTTGAGATGTCCAGAGGAGACCAGATGAACTTAGCAAGGTCTGTAGCTAGATATCACATGATGCAACACTATGCCAGCAAGAAAGATGCAAACACTGCCCAGGTGAGACTCCCTTCATGTATTCTGTGTTTCACCTTCCAAAATGGACATGGGTCCTGTTGCCCAGAGACCCTCAAAAATGGAGATTTGAAACGTTTGCTCTATATAGATCGAACCCACGACCTCCTGCTGGAGGAGGTTGTGGGTTCGAGTCCCACCCGAGTAAGCTTGTTACTTTTTTCGCAAGCTCTCTGTCAAGCACTGAGCATACAGTGTTTTATTAATATATACGTTGGCTAAGGGCAAACCCGTTATATAAATTAAAATCTCCCCAACGCAAAAATACATCTTGTAAAACGTTTGCATCGTAAAAATACTTGATATACAGTGGTGCACTGTTGATATGCACAATGCATGACTAAAGTATCACAAAAAGCCTCTATTAACCCAGCAGTATTCCCCCGATATAGATCTTGGTTGAAGAAGCCATTCAAGAGCAGGATCCCAACCTTCATCTTCTCCAGGAGCTTGTCCCATCAGCATGAAATCCTTGCTTGACATGATAACGGTGATTTGCTTGTAATAGGGTACTCTCTGGCATATGGATACCGGTACATTATTTGGAGAAATGGTTTTAGATGTGGGTGTATGTCAGAGAAGTGCATCGTGCAAACAGAGTCAGTTCTTGAAGTCAGTGAACAGCCATTCCTTTTTTTTTTTTTGCACCTGCCTGAGACAATTTTCACAGTAGTGCTGATTTACAGGAATAGCATTTGCATTCCTGTGTGACTCACAGTTGTGGATGAATTTCAAAAGGGGTACAAAGTCTAAGGGAATTTATCAAACCTTGGCTTCCTTAGCGTCGGCTTCAGTTGTATGAATTTAGTCCCTCATCCCTGCAGCTCGTTACATAGATGGTTTTAGCCACAGAAACCTCAAGCTTTTTTTCATTTTGAGTATTTTAGTTGTGTGCAAAAGTAAATAGTTAATGTTTTTGCAGCTTCAAAGCTGAGAGGCCAGAGTGGAAAATGGCTCACAAGTTGGACAAATACTGTCACATAGACTGTCCTAATGCAGTGTTAGCTCAGTGCATGCTTTGATTTGATTGTAGTCTGGCCATACAGCCAATTTTTCTGAATTACGGGCCTGCTATTTGTACTACCTGTGAGTGAAGGCTGTCAGGTCACTTGGCTACGGGGGGGAAATTACGGACAAGTCTATGGCAGTGGCAGAGGCCAATTCCCATTAAGTCATGTGTAAATTCCGGCCGTAGCCAAGTGATTCAGACACAGCCATATGATAGACTTACTTGAAGACACCGGGATAATCTGTGCTTCATTGCATGCTCTAAAACACTGTAACAATCATATTAGAGAAAAAGCACCGACTCCAGAGAATTGATGCGTCTAATGCCCGAGCTACAGATGAGGGCACTATCAATGGTCCATTCTCCTGAGCCAGTTTGCAAAGCATGTATTTATTTCATTCAAAATACCTTTTGTTTTTAAAACACCTCTATAGCAATTTTATAGTATGTTCCTCTTGCAAGCAATGATAAAACAATCTTTGTCTAGATTAACCACTTGCTGCCAGTTGCCTTTGGAAATGCAGTTTTTAAAGCGGGCAATTTTTAATACATATCTTCGGTTTTCAAAAATCATCAAAAATTCATCTCTTTTTGTCCTGAATGCCCAAACCCCATCGAGTGACTGTCTGGTTATTCTAATCTGACAGA
Organism: Acanthaster planci; assembly: GCF_054643075.1. Lineage (NCBI taxonomy): Eukaryota > Metazoa > Echinodermata > Asteroidea > Valvatida > Acanthasteridae > Acanthaster > Acanthaster planci. The sequence goes on along the minus strand of NC_141781.1, from coordinate 15,137,866 downwards.
CAACGTCTATTGATGCCTAAGTATTTCAGCCAGACCTGCCACCTTGTTAAAAGAGCCCAGATTGTGTAGTGCTACATAAGTTTCTTTTGTTCTGAAACCGACACAGTGTGCTGCTGGCATCTTTTCAATATGGGCCAGATTAGCATGCAGCGGCATTGTGTCACTCATCACTGGGGTGCTGGAGCACTTTTGTCCCTGGTGTTAATCCACTCACACTGAATGTCACAAACAGTGCTATTGTTTTTCCAAACAACGACGGATTTCTTCCCCTATTGACAACTGACAAATATTGGCAATTCCTTGCAGCTCACTCTTTTGTTTCAAGGCCCGGCTCTTTTTGTCCGACTTTGAGCACCCAGGCTATGCGTGCAAACCCAAGGTACCAGAAACGGGGCTCCCCGGCAGCAAGTGGTTAAGACCAGCCATGTGACAGGCTCTCAACCAATAGGAATGGCTAAATTATCTTGGGTATTTGTGAAGTAAACCTAAAAGAGCGAGTAACTGTTGAAAAGCAAGGCCATGCCAAACACTAGTTTTGAAGTTGTATATAATGGCAACTGTTTCCATGCTTTCAGAGACAAACCACGAAGACAAAATCAGTGGTTCACCTCAGTTGATTTTCCCCAAATATATTTCCCTTTTTATTCGACATTTGAATATCATTTACATGTTACCAATACTAACGTATTAAACTGTAGTAAGTCTAGTGACTTCACGCTGATAAAAACATGCAGATGATGATTTGCTCTTTAACGTTCATTTGATGTAATCCACCCTTAATATCAAGTTTTGAAAATAAAACAAAACCAAAAATTAAATTGTGTAGAAGTGAACCCATGCTAGGTTGACCTTCAGTATTGTGAACGTTATCCAAAACGCACAAGTGGCAAAAATTCATTAGAGATGACTTTAACAAGGAGTTACCACAAGTCTTATGTTATTTACAGATCTGCAACTTTCACACTGGTTTTAAAATGTCAATTCTGTACAATGCTCAACTTTTTGTTAGGCTTTGTTTTAATTGCAGTACAGTATAAAGTACCTAACAAAACTGATCAAAGAAATCTACTTTATGGATTTCAATATTCTGTCTGTGGAGGGAGTATACTCCTGTGTGTTACTCTCAACACTGTACAAGAATCTAAGCACACAAGTGGTCAGTGGCCAAATTTGGTTTAGTTACCACACACTGATCCAACAATTAACAGGTGTCTCGTAAGCAAGTACTGAATACAGGTGATTTTTGTACAAAGAAATGTTAAGTCATAAGATGCTTGTTTTATGCTAAAACCTTCTTCATATAAAACTTTCCTAAAAGAGAAAAGTAGTCAAAATGTGTTAAATTTTATTGAATCGAATAACTCAAAATAAAAATCAGAGAAGGCAACAATATCAGTTTTATAAGGAAGAAGATTTGTAGGTGTATTTTGAGTAGCAGTTAATAAATCCTTTCTTCTTCTTGCAGTGAATGTCCCCATCTATCGAATCATGGAAAGGCTGCCATGCTTTTGTCGGCCATTAACTGGAAAAATGGCCTTTCCCTGGGAGCCTTTTGGTGGCGCACTGTATTGTCAATCACCCCTATACTGAGTGGAGACCAGTCAGGATCCAAGTTCATAGAGCTAGTATACAGGAAACTTGCCCAACTTGCCATACAGAAAAGTGTCAAACCAATCATCAGCAGTATATCTCTGGTGATGTTTTGACTGGTAGTCACGCATTTGCTGAATGAGTTTTGACATTCTTAGCGGCTACATGATATTGGATCCAGGCTGTGTAGATTAAAAAAGACATGAAACTACCAGAACTCTGTTGAATCCACTAAAAATCCAATTAGTCTTAACTCCTCAGTCAGTTGTTCATCAACTATCTGCAAACCTCCGCGTTACACACCCTCCAACTTCAATAATATGGTCTCCTTGGATTGTTCTGCAGAAAAAAAGACAATTCCCTCCTTATTGCAAAAGTGAGATGCTGCTTTATAGAACACAAATTAAACACTGAAAAAAGGCAGGGAGGAATTTTTCAGCAATGCATTAAAACCAAATGATGGAAACAAAGGATACAAAAGGAACTGCAGAATTCAATAGTGCCTTCACTTTTCCAATAGGTGGATCTGCAAATTTAAACGGCTCCATCTATAGTAATAAAAGGCTAATTCTTTTTTAATTTCCTTCTGTTGATACCTAATTCTCTGCACCCTCATAACTGTAATACTGCGCTGCACCTTCAATGGATGACCAGGGGCAAATTTCATAGCGCTGCTTTAACTGAAAAATTTGTTAAAGCGTGAAAAAACCTTGCTTGACAAATCAGGTTACGAGCCAAAACTTCTTGTGATGTATACTGTTTGGGAATGGTATTTACCTGTCTTTTGGTCAGCATGACAATCACACAGTTTGAACTGGTAACATTTGTTAATTAAACAAGGTTTTTTTCACACTTAAGCAAATTCTGTGCTTAAGCAGCTCTATGAAATTGGCCCCTGGATGTGAGACTGCAAATCAGAACCATTAAAGGGTAACAGAAATTGAAAACGTTTAGTTCACATGAGGTATTTAAAAATAATAATAAATACATAACCATTTCAAAAACATCGAAAATTTAATGTTTACCCCATTAATTGTGACCCCAAAATGAATAAAAAGATCCTGCATTTCCCCACCCACAAAAAAAATCCCCTTTTGACCGTTTGCACTCCCAGGCGGATTGGATGATGTCATCGCCAGAACACTGACATGTACATTGCGCACAATACATGCAGTATAGCATGCTTGCAATAGAACAAGTTGTGTTTGATGTAGCTTGGCCCACAAGCAAACACTGTCTCTGTTCAAGAAATACATGTACACAGTAGAGATGTGTCTTTTCATTTCTACCTTGAACTGAGACATTGGAATCTGGAAATTATATTACGAGACGTACCAGTACTAGTCCATGATAATTTTTTTAATACTAATATGAAATAATGCAAACTTTCCTAAAGGTATACCTTTTTAGGCTTATCAAACACATATCCAAGAGAAGTTACTCATAAACATTAGCACTTTAAGTGGACTGAAGACCTGCACTAGAAATCAGAGTTTTCCCACAGTGACTATTTCTGACCTACCAGGGGGTTTGGTCTGAATCTGTACGCCAGCATCATCCTCTTCCGATATGCTGAGTATTCATCCTCTGCATCCTCTTTGGTCAAGTTACTGGCCTTGTCAATGCCCAGGCCAGTGGTGGCTGCAGACGCACTGCCCCTGTGAAACCATCCAATGATCCCAGCAATAGATTAATCAAATCATACAGAGATTTCCTGACAACTAACCTGGCCTGTATGATTTCACATCCACCGCAGTTTGGAAAAAAAAGCCTTAGAATTTCTTAGATTGGAATTGGAGAATCACTAATGCAGCATTGTCTACAGACTTCCAATATGGATTCCACTTGTTTAAATTCCCACATTATGCAAGAGAGGCAGTCCCCATGCACACTTTATTTGAGGGTTCAGCCAACCAGACTAGGGAAGTGTAGAATTGCCAACCCACTTTGTAACCAATTTAAGGCACCATCCAAATTGCTTGGCTGCAGCTTGAAATTACACACAAGTTCATGACAGTGGCTGCAGCCATACCCTATGAAGGCTGGTGTAGTTTCAATCCACAGCCAAGTAATTCAGCTTAATTTCTGCCCATATTAACCACTACCAGCCGGGGACTCCGAAATCGGAGCCGTATGGTTTACATGCGTGGCCGGGGTCTCCAAACTCGGACAAAGGAAACAGGGCCCTGTAACAAAAGACCATACTCTGAACAAAAGACCAGGCTGCTGGGCATGACCGGCATTTTTCACTCTCAAAAGTGGTGATAATCCAGCCTTACTTTGAAACCGTATACCAGGGTTTGGGGCATTGAGAGCAAGCGGATTACCACCAGGGACAAAAATGCTCCACCGCCACAGCGATGAGCCACACAGCACCGCTGCACGCTAATCTGGCCCCTATTGAAAAGAGGTCAGCAGTGCACTAAGCCAGGTTCGTGAACAAAAGACAGTTATATAACACCGTACAATCTGGGCTCTGTTTACAAGGCTGCAGGCCTGGCTGAAATACTCGGGCGTCAATGAAGGTCACCTGTCAACTTAGAGTAGTGCCTGAAGATTACTTGGTGCGGCTATAAACGACTCTTAAATGGAATGATGAATTTTTAAAGGATTTTAAAAACGGAAAAAATGATAGTCATGCCGGCCAAGCATCATCAACGTTTAAAAATACCCCGGCACGAAGTGGTTAAGATGGGTGATAACAGTTCAGGCGTCAAAGCTAGTAATGTCCTTCAACAGACACCTGAAGTCTCTTGGATGTCTGTCTGTTGGTCATCTCTGACTTACTTGTTGACTGGTGCAGTGATGCCCTGCCCCGTCGAGCCAAGACCTTTGCCTTCCTCCCAGCCAAGCTTCTTCAACATCTGGTAACCTGTCACAATTTGACCCAAAACAACACAATGTCAGTGCATATTTAACAACTTGTGATTGCTATATGATGCGGGACATGGATTTTTAAAAAATCGAATGATGCAATGCAGCCTGCATTCTCAAGAGAATTTTGAAAAGTTCTGACATCAAAGCATAACAATATGGGCAATTCACAATAGCGCGCCTCCAAGAGTTTGCAATGCGTTGACCAATCACAAGGCGCAAAATCTGTCAACACAATGTACATTTGGAAAGAGTCGACGGATTTCACTCACTGTGATTGGTCAACATGTTGCAAACTCTTGGAGGCGCACTGTTGTAAAATGCCCATATTAGTCTGTTGTATTGCATCAAAGAAGATTCCTTGAACCATACATGATAGGCTGTCACACAATTTACTTGCAAGGTGGAAGGTAGACCACTTAAGATAAATGAGGTATAGAATCTAATACACGATAAAACAAAGTTACCAGATAACCATATACATATATAACCAAAATGAAAGGTTTACTCTAGTTGATTAAAAGAGATAAAAATTTGTAGACTCCACAATCACTACCAGGCCTTGCATTGCTCTCATGTCTTGACTACTATTCAGAATGGATATGAAACTTGGGAGCTATTTTACCAATGTTGTCAGCTTGAATCTTGAACTTCTGGTAGTCAGAGAAGTCTGGTGTCCTGCCTTCTTTCAAAGCTTGCAATGTCTCCAGGAATTTCTCCAGCTCATCAGGGGGCAGGAAGTCACCCAGATGGTGCTTACCCTTGCCCATCCGAGTCAGAATCTCAGCTCTCTCTAAAGACAAGAAAATACAGGAGATGCTTGGAGAAATGATTGGATGCCAATGGCATCCTGTAAAACAGGCAGGCATCACAGAGACATATTTTTAAAATCTTGATAGAACACTTTAAACTGTGTATTAAGAGGACATGCCACGGCTTGCCTACCAACGTGAGGTGTAACAAAGGTGAAAAGCACTTGCAAGACATTTGGAGGCAAGTTCAAGAAACAGCTAAAGAAATGCCACGTTGTCAATGCAGTTAGGAAATAAAGCAATGCTCCCACACAACCCATCCTCACCTCTAGTCTCCTCCATCTCTAGCATACGCTGCTTATGCTCCCAGGTACCACCGTGTGTATCTTCATCACTGTCATATTCGTACTTGTTCTTCTTTCTGGGGCCAGACTCCTGGTTCGCTGCACTGCGGCCCGCCGCTGCTATCTTGTTATGGTATTTCACCATGGAGTCCACCATACGTTGCATCTACATGTATGACCCGTTGGATAACCATCAATAATGAGACTTTCTCAGGGTTGTGTGAATAGGAAACTGGAGAAGTCAGCTTTCTCCTCCCTTGAATTAATAAAATAATTGGAATTTTGTTTCCGATGGTGAAAGACTTAATACTGATTCGCACATAGCACAAAAGTGCACAAAGCAATCACATAAGTGGAGCACATTTCAACTCCTACAAATTTGACCATAATTTATAATGACCAGCTTTACCAACGAAACAACTCCATTCCCAGACTCTTCCCTGAGAAATGAAGACAACTGTATACTGCAGTGCACGCCAGGTCAAATATGTTTTCAGAATCATACAAGATATAAAACCTCTTGCTTGTTGAAGTTTATGGTACCAAACTGCTTTAAGGTAACACAATAATGCCCTGTCATTCAAATCTTCTATACTGAATCTTCCAGTGTTGGGAGCAAGCCCACGCCAGTCTGTTAGAAAAGAGGAACGCACTATACAGAACACCGCTATACTGAACATTCAGCCGTACCGAACATCGTCCTTGGCTCCCAATATTTTGTGCATACAACCTACCAAACACTATGCAGCTGCCATTTGTCATTCCCGAACGTCAACTTGATAAAACAGTCAGGTTTTTTATGTGGGAGAGTGACAAGTGGCCGTTATTTCCTCAGAAATAGGGAAAGCCGCTAGTTGTTGAAGAGTTAATTGTAATTAACTGGCTGAGAAACTGGGTACATTGGTCCACACTTGTTCAAAGTGGTCTTCTAGTGACGGCCAGGGCATCTGCTCACGGTATTGAATGGACACTGGTTTTGCGACTCCGTGTGATCGATTGGGTGCAGAAGAAAATCACACGCACACCGCCGTGGCATTGCACTAACATAAGTCTTAAGAAGGTGCCGCTGATACACAAGCCACCAAGATTTGCCCAAGCATGCATCAGAGATCGATCCTGAGTGGTAACTTCATGACTTTTAGGATAAACCTGAAATCAATTTTGTAACTTAAGATTTAATAAAAACCAAAAATAATTAACAAATACATTTTTAGAAACCTAAAATGTGAACGCAACGGCAAGACATCACGAAAACAGTGAACTATGGTATCACAAGAGGGTGCACTTCAATTAGACAAGAGAGGGTGCTATTCAACATGGCAAGGAAACATTCGGCAGTAAATTTCGCTATACCGAACGACCGCTGTACCGAACATTCAGCGTTGACCCCGGCATGTTCGTTATAGCGGCGTTCCACTTTAGTCACATGCTAAGCCAATGAACTGTGATGCATGCATTCTTTTGTCATCTCTGACCAGACATGATGTAACTTATGATATGGCTAGTGATGGAGATGCAATAGACTAGTCAGTGACTTGGCTTCAGCGATCCTCCTTGATGGAGATGCAATAGACTAGTCAGTGACTTGGCTTCAGCGATCCTCCTTGATGGAGATGCAATAGACTAGTCAGTGACTTGGCTTCAGCGATCCTCCTTGATGGAGATGCAATAGACTAGTCAGTGACTTGGCTTCAGCGATCCTCCTTACCTCCTGCTGTTCTTTCAGCTGCTTCAACTGTGCTGGGCTCAGTTCTGTTGTCCCAATCATCCCGACACGATTCACATCGTTCCCCAGACTGGACGTCGACACACCTCCCCCTGACCCAAATCCCCAATCATTCTCCTCCACCTCCCCCAGCCCCATCCCGGTGCCTCCCACCCCACCCACTCCTGGCTTGGCACTGGCCCCGCCCACTGAGCCCGGGGGGATGATGGTGATCTTGGGGGGTGGTACGGCTCCGCTATCGCCTGGACCACCTTCCATCCAGCGGCTTTTGCGTTTGCGACTTCCCTCGCTTGAATTTCCCGCTATGGACACAATGATGAGAAAAAGTCAAGATTGCCTTATCATTTCAAGTGCCAAACTGATGTTATTATGAAGCAAATTTTCCAAACAACATTTTGGCCTTCAACAGTGTGGTGAATGGTGAAGACAGCTTCTGTTATCACAGAGACTACAGAAACAAACTTGACAAGTTTGCTTGGGTTGGAGGTGAACCAGTCACATTCTGCTCACTTGTGAAGATGTCTGAACCATTCAACCACCTAGCTTACCATTATCCACTTGCCGCTGGGGATTCCGGATTCGGACACGTACTCTACCAGTATATACACGTGGCCGGGGTCTCCGAAATCAGACAAAGGGAACTGGGCCTTGTAACAAAAGACCGTACTTGTAACAAAAGCCCAGGCTGCTGGGAATTACCAACACATTTTCACTCTCAATAGTGGAGATAATCCAGCCTTGTTTTGAAACAGTACACCAAGGTTTGGGGCATTCAGTGCGAGCAGATTACAACCAGGGGCTAAAGCACTACACCACTCCAGCAATGAGCCACACAGTACCGCTGCACGCTAATCTGGCCCCTATTGAAAAGAGGTCAGCAGCGCACTGTGTCAGTTTTGTGAACAAAAGAAAATTACGTAACACCGCAAAAACTGGGCTCTTTTTACAAGGCAGCAGGCCTGGCTGAAATACTCCAGCGTCAATACATGTTGTCTGTCAGATTAGAGTAGAAACCAGGCAGTCCTTCATGTGGGTGCAAGCGTCCAGTAAATGAAGACAGGAATTTTTAAAGATTTTTGAAAAACAGAAAAAAATAATTATCCCGCCCCGGCATCATCAACATTGATAACTGCCACTAGCGCGAAGTGGTTATTATCTAGCTCACTTGACTTTGATGTGAATCTAGTGGATACAATGCATGACAATGTATGGTTGACTCATCCACATTCAGCAACTAGATCTGAATAAGCACATCCAACACCCAAACATGAAGAAAATGTTAGAAATCAAACTTAAGAAAACCTCAATAATGTGACCTTGTGTTCTTGGCCCTGTAAGGGACGGCGACCATTTAGACAGAGTTTGAAAAGGGTCCCCCCCGGTAGCCCACCCGGTATAATGCCTGCCCGGTATTCAGCCTACTCCAGGCCGGTATCAGGCCTGTCTGCACATTGGCATTTCAAAGTCCCTGATGAAAGGCTTCCCCCAACATGCTTGCACAGATGAATAGGGGTCTAAGCGGATTAGTGTAAACATTGTATAGAGCTGAAGGATTAAAAACCACAAGCAGGTTCCTTCTGGGATAGATTACATGTACCAGTACTTGCAAACAATAGACCCCAGGATGAAGAAGTTTGAGATCAACAACCATTCCAGCATCCCAGGCCGGTAGCCAGGCCGGTATGAAAGGGGTTTTTGCAACCGGGCGAGCTTACCGGGGGGCCCTTTTCAAACCGGGTCTAAATGGTCGCCGGCCCTAAAGCAATCCACGCTTTCCATATATCTAGCCCATTGTGCTGCATCCAAATTTCCTGCTGGGAATATTTGCTTGGCCTAAAAATACTTTCTGGGAAGAAAAGTTGAAGAAGCTACTTTACCTGCTTGTCTGGTTTCCCTGATGGTACGTACTTTCTTGGCCAGACGCATCTCCACTAATCGCTTCTGGTAGTACTTGTGTTCAGGACAATCATGGTCAAACAAAAACCTACCAACAGAAATACAAATAGTCAACACAGGCACCTAAACTCAACCACAGGGAAATTATCAATGAAACAAGTTGGGTGTAAGAAAGTGGATACTGTTTGAAAACAAAGCATCTTAATTCTGTAGAGTTACAAAACCAAATGACACTGAGAAAACAGTTTCATTTATAGGATTTCCAAGCTGTGTGCATGGCCCTGCCTTTGCATATTAAGGTTTCATGGTAGTATTTAATTCATCAGCAAACACTGCTCACACAAAACCATAAACTAATGAATTTATGGTTTTTGAAGTAGCCACAAAGTTTGAAAAGCTCCTAAAAAGTCCAGAAATTTCTATTTCAAATACTTTCTCCGAACAAGATACTGACAAATGTGTTACTTTCAAAGTGGTTGTGCCATCTTTACCCTGACATCTTTGAGGCCAACAACATTTTCTACTCACCTGTAAAGTTCTTCATCTTTGTGTTCCTTCTTGGCTGTCTCTTCAACCATTAGTCCTCCCTCTGCAACCTCTTGGGCCAGTCTGTTGACTGTCGTCAACAGTTCAGGATCGTCTGGCGGTAAGACTATAGGCTCCTATAAGTATCGGCATTGAAGGCAGGAGGGAAAACGCCCACAGGAAGAGCCACACATAAAGCCATTTGGCATTTTGGGATTTTACCAACTAATATCAACTATCCTGCTTTTTCAGGTTCAAGGCGTATGACTTCTTGCAAAAGGAAAACTTCCTTAATGAAGACAGGTGTACTCAAAGAAAATTGGATTTTTAGGGGGTTGCTTTATGGATGACTGTTTCCTCTTGTGTTTGCATAATTTAAGAGATGTTTCTGGACAAGGAGAAATCTTTGGAAAATATTTGATGACTTTTTTTTTCATTGCAAGAAAAGTTTCAATTTTATCAAAATTGTTTTAAGATAGATGGTATAATATAAAATAACAGTACTCATTGACAACACTGAAAATTATCTAGAGCTGCCAAGTTTCATTCATTCTTTGATGGATTGACTTTCCCCTTTCAGTCACAATTAAGATCGAGCAGATGGATGATTAGTAGTTGTCTTGCTGTGCACTGTGTTTCTAACTTCCAAGCCATGTGTGAAAGTTTACTCAGTACTAATGAAGCACCAAACGTAAGTCTTTGACACCATCTATGTGTTTCTAAAATGAAAATAGTTTCCCCACTGTTTCTTTACAATGCTTCATTTTCATACAATGAACACACCTATCAATTAATCAAATTAAATTTGTCTAACTATTGCAAATTGTCTGCAAAAATGTTGCATCTGATAGGCAGGAGGGTAGAGGAGGCAGCAATGTAACACATTTTCATTTTCAATCTCACACACCCAGGACAATCAACTTACTTGCTGCCAAAACATTGTCATCTTCATCATCAGAGTCCCGAAAGGCACTCGGCTTTGGCACTGGCAGGGTGGACTTCCTGGTGTGTGAGGACGCTGTGCTAAAGGCTATAGGCTGTGGGGGATTTGTGGGAGTAGAAGAGAGGGCCAGGGATGTGGTTGGGAGCTCCTGATTGGGCTTTGGGGGGTCCGGTAGTGGAATGTCGCTCAGATTGGTCTTCAGCAAAGATGGTTTTGACTCTGTAGTAAGAGGGTATAACACAAAAATTAAGTCATACTCTCCAATCCAATCCACCACATTCTTGCAATTGTAGTTACATCAAATAGTGGCCAAAGCAAAACGGAAACTTAAATCCCAACATACAAGTGCATGTTTACTTCGGTAAATTGACTTCTATAAACTTGTTTCTATAAAAATGGAAAGAGAAGCATATCCTAGGAGTTAACAAAAGTAACTAATTGCCAGCTCCTGCACAGTCATGTCAAACAAAACTATTTTAATGGCTGAAATTGCATTGAATCAGCTTTTCACACATGCAATGATATCAGTAGTTATAATAGTGCACACAATCTTTCACCATTCCTACCAGTCCCAGATCCTCCAATTTCAATGCGATTTTTACATACATGAACACCCTAGGGGGTTAACGTCAATAAAAGAAAGAATTGCAGTAAAAAATAAAGCCACAAGTTTCAGCACATAAAAAACACCTCTGGAAAAAAGGTGTTTTTTTTTTTTTATCTTTCTCATTAGTTTAGTATTTCTAAAGAAATTATGCTTACTGAGATTAAGAAAAACCCATTGTACTATTAAGCTCACTAGTACTCATTGCATATCATTAAACTTTTGAATGGAATGGCAAAGTTTTTCACAACTTATTTTGGTCTAAATTCTTCAAAGTTCTAAAAGTAGATGTATTATCAGGTCTTAAGAGATTAACCCTCTTATGCATCTCACACTCCTCCAATCAGTTACTCATATATTCAAATCTATGTCTTTTGATGAAGATAGGGAACTGTACCTAAGCCAGATGTCAGCATGTTTTTCTGCACTGTCTTGGTTACTCTAAGCCTGACTGTCCCCTTGCAATAATTTCAACCATTTGTCCACTACACAAACCTTCACTCTTCTCTCCCTTCTGGTTCTGCTCTTGCATTTTGCGAAACTGCTCTAAGAAGCTGCCATCATTGGAGAAGATATTACCCGCTGGCTTTGTAACTTCTGGTCCACCTACCACAGGGGCTGGTACTGTGGCAGCTGGTGTTGGTACACCAGCAATTTCTGCCTCTGCTGTTGTCGGTACAAGTTTTGCAGGTGGTTGCGCAGGGAGCCCAATATTACTACATTTTAAAAAGAGCACAAAGTGGAAGATTTGTTACATCGTCTTTGAATTACTGGAAAAAAAGAGCACACTATTTGACATGCGTAGAAAGCAAGAGTATTATGTGTCTACTATACATGCATAAAAACATGGTGTCTCCTTCCCCTTAAATATGAATAGAGCCATGTTTGTTTGACATTTTATTACCATGAGTCAATTTAATGCCCCAGACACACAACCTGCTACCCAACATCACATTCTCATTTCAATCGCAAATTATTATCTAGGCTTACAAGTTACATTTACGAAAGAAAATGGAAAAACAACATCTGCATGTAGTCCTGTTCCCAATCTATCTTTAAATGTCCTAATTACAAACACATAATTATGGGTGAACATGTTAACCACTTGCTGCCGGAGTTTCCAGAACTGTACTCCTTGGGTGTATATGCATAGCCAGCTTGTCCAAAATCAGACAAAAGAACTGGGCCTTGTAACAAAAGACTGTACTAGGAACAAAAGACCAAGTTGCTGGGAATTGCCAACATTTTTTCAGTTGTCAATGGTAGAGGAAATCCGTCATTGCTTTTAATGATTATACCACTGCTTGTGGCATTCAAAGCGAGCGGATTACCACTGGGGACAAAAGCGCTCCAGCGCTCAGGTATACAATACCGCTGCACACTAGTCTGGTCAGCATTTGAAATGAAAAGATGCCAGCAGCGCACTAGGCCAGTTTTGGGAACAAAAGAGAACTACATAACACCACACAATCTGGGCTCTCTTTACAAGGCAACAGGCCTGGCTGCAATACTCAGGTGTCAATAGATGTTGTCTATTAGAGTAACCACCAGACAGTCATTCATGTGGGTGTAAATATTCAGTAAATGACGTTATGAATTTTTGAAGATTTTTGAAAACGGAAAATCTTGAAAATCCCCTGGGTATATGTCATGCAATTTCAAATTAAACCCGGCAGTATACGGTTAACTAAAAAGAAAGGAGACATTATAAGTCGAGCTGTAAATATAAGAGAGGTGAAAGCTATTGCACATTCATGCATATCCAGGATTTGAGTCTGGGAGGGAGCAGGAGAGGGAAGGTACATGTATATTTCCTTCTGGAACAATGGTCCATCTTTTTCTTAATCTTTTAAAAAGAATCTTCCCCCAAGCAAGGTACTAATACCATTTCTGAAGTGTCTTTCAATTCCAATATGACTGATTGTTACACCCACGTTCACCACTGAGTCATGGTGTCTAAAGAGGATAGATTTACCCATAAGGTTTTGAAACATGTGCACACCTGGGGTTTGGGTCAAGGGTATGGAGAAAATATACAGCAAGGTAATACTTACAATTTAATAGCAGCTGCTGTTGCCTTCTTGGCCCCACCCTTGGCCTCTTCCTCTTTTTTCTTCTTCTCAGCCATCTTTTGTTGAATCTCTTTCTTCTTCTGCTCAATGAGGCGTTCCTGCTCGCTGATAGTCACTGCCTTGGCCTGAGCCCGCTCTGCTGGACTGACCTGCTGGCCTTGCGTCCCCTGCTGGAAGGTCTGCCAGTTGGTTCCACCGGCTCGAAACGCCATAGCTTCTTTCACAGTTAAAGTGAATGAGTCTTGAATCTATACACCTTTGAAAGGATTGAAAAATTCCCAATTTGAACTTCCCTTTTTTTGTTGCATGATGATACTGGTCCAAATTAAATGTTATCTACATGTAGGCCTCTGCTTACATCACACAAGGTAAAATTAAGTTGTAAAGAAGGGAACAAAATTTCTGTCAATTTCCACTGATTAATTCCTGATGACCCCATAATGTTGCCTACATGATCTTAGTGTCATTTTAAGGTGAATTCGGTGCTCTTTCAGTAATTTTAATCTTGAGTTATTAAACTGCTAAATCAACCTTTTTCTTACTGGTACATTCCTAGTCTGACCCTTGTCAAAATATTCTTTGAAATACATTGGCTTTTTGTCATGGCTTATTTTTGGAGAACCTAGATGTCATTAGCTCTGGCGGAAGCAAAGTCATAATTTTTTTCATTCAACCAAAACTTTATCTGTGATGTTACTTTATTCAAGATGTAACCCAATGATGGGCTTTAAACATCTTGTTCAATTTATTTGTTTAATCTGATATTGTGCATTATCTAACAGATCATAAACAACCTCACCACTCATCAAAAAAGTTCCCTCCCTATTTCACTAAGTGTTTCATGCACAGTGAGGGTATTAAAGCATTCCCGTTTACATTTATGACCATGAAGGTGTATAAACTGCCGACTGCCAAAGATCATTAAGAATAAAATGCATGAAAATCGAAATGAGAGGAAGTGCACCGGACATGCCAGACCTGCCATGGCTGCATGAGTCGTACATCAACCCATGCCAGCAGTAACCTTTAACAATGGAGGTACCTCCACGCTTTGATGTTCTAGTCAGAGTAACTTGGACTCTACAAATTGCCTCTTTTAACATTTTGGACAATCAATTGATTAGTACTAGGCCTAGTACAAGTGTAGGCTAGTTGAACATGTTGAAGTGCTCCAGGCCTTCCTTTCATCCTAATAAGCCTTTTGCAAGTTAAATTTCAATAAAATCTGGTACAATGAGTTCTTTTGACTCCACGTGAACATAACCATTTGAATTCTCCATACTAAAAACACTGTCACTATATCTTGTGATTCATTGTAAACTTTCGCTTAGTTACATAAGAGATGCCTTTAGGGCTCAGTCAATTCGAATAATTCACTATTCGAGTATTCGACCTTCAATTTGATCAAATATCCAAATATTCAGTCACATCGACCAGCAGATTGTTGATGAACAAACCATATGCATTGTACAAAATCAGTTGCAATAATGCACACAATTGTTCATTATAATCACGATAATAGCTTCTCACATCTAGGAGTATCTTCAGCCACAATTTAGCAAGTTTTAAGAAATAAACAATACTTCTTGTCTTGTTGAGAATTTCTATTCCTTTTAATTTTTTTAATGAATAATTTACTTTTTGAATCGTTGTAAGATTTCTGTGGCTCTTCATTTGAATCTGCTTGAAACAAGCCTCCATATTGCAATTTTTCTCATTTAAAACAAAAGAAAATTATCCCTTTTCGTAAATTTTGCATTCGAATAATTAAATTCAGAAAATAATATTGAAATATTTGATAATTGATCAAAAATTCAGATATTCGGCACAGCCCTAGACCCCTTGCATCAATACACTGTTCTCAATGTTTAAGAAAGGCACAAAGGAACCAGTCCATTAGAGAGATAGTAGTTGCTATGCAATGTCTTTCGTCAGAAGAATTCAAATTGTTACATTTATGAGTGCCGAGCGCAATCTTTGAAAGTGCGCAAATTTAAAATTTGCATGCGCAATGTTTAAATTTTGCAGAACCACGGATATTACCATAACCATTGTGCACAGTAATAAAAAATGCATGGATACATAAACCTCAGGCAAAAGTCGTACGTAAGAGACTGACATCAACTACACATTTTGCACGTTTTGTCGGGTCTGTTTCGAATGTGACCTGTGTGCTGCATGTACTTATACAGCAGCCTATATATTTATGGAGCCAGAACACGAGACATCACGTGCCATGCTGGCCAGCCGCGAGAAATTTCACCATTCAAGCATGTTGATGAATATTGCTACCGGTACTTCAGAGCAATTAAATTCCCCTGTAGACATTTAATTTTGGAATTTGCTTCCCACTGAAAAAATTTAATGCAGAAAATTCTTAAAGCCATACTGGTACATATGTGTGGGCCTATTAATTAGAAATATATCTGCAATAAAGGTAGGATCCTAGACAAAAAAAAAATTCAGGGAAAATCAGGGTTTTTTTAAACCAACATCAAAACCACTTGTTTGTACTGGAAGTACTGGAAGTTTCCCAGCTTGACTGGTGCCAGACAGCTGGAGAGTTCAAAGGGAATGGGAATCCCTGTGCCATTGGCTGGGCCTGGTGAAATGCTAACCAACATGACTCCCTTTGAAAATCGCACAGTTCGAGGCACAAAAATTGAGCATATTCAAATATTGCATTCAGCGCTATCCGTGCAGATTTAAAATATGTGCAACCTAATAAAAATTGCTCAAGAAAAATTGTGCAAGTTGTGCAAATTTAAAATTTCCACACTTTCAAAGATTGCATTGTACCAGATTTTATCATAATCATGAAAATTTAACCCCCAAATTGACAAAATGCTAATTGATTTCACTCAAAAGAGTAACCTAACACTGATGTTAATTTACTGTTGATGATTGATCGTCACTTCGGCATTTTCTTTTTGCTGTTATGTGCGAATTAAAAGCTTTTCCACTTAGAATTCGGGAAAAAATGTCAGCAGAGCATAGAGTTTTACCTTACAGACTAAATACAAAAGTGAACAAGTTGAAATTGTCTAGAAAACGGATAAATGATTGCTGTTTGCTCACAATTGGTGTTAGACTTCTGACACAGGCACTAACAACAAATTTGGTCAACTTTCACCAACTATTCAGGGCATTATCAAACATACAGAGCCTGAAAAAGCACTGCACACCTTATAATTTGAGATTTCCGTTGCTGCCGACGGGCGTGGATTCGGTGGCACGATGTTATGCTACTTTTTTTTAGAAATAAACATAGAAAGCGACATTTTGTCACAGCATTCAGATCAATTACATATATTAATGTTAATTATGATTTATTCGAAGGAATAAAAATTCATGCCTCACAGTAACTTGAACGTAAATTTAAAAAAATTTAAAAACCAGGCAAACGAAAGAGAGAAAGTGATGGGAAGTCAAACTATGGCAATCTAAATTTTTTTTTTTTCCTCAAACTGCATCACCAAACCAAAGTAATTAATGAAAAAATAATTCCTCATTCAAGAGAAGTAGGGCATTATCGATACCCGTAAAATGACATTCGCAACGTACGTGCACGAATTATGCTGACATACTTTTCTTACAGCCGATCAGACTCATTTGCAGACAACATTGTTCCTGTTGTTTTGGTGACATCCAATGTTCTTCATAATAAAATTCCCTGTAGGATTTTAGTCAAACTTTCAACGAGTGCAAATGAAGCCATAAAATGATTAGTTAATTTTAAGAACAAATTTTGGTCAAAGTACGAAGTACGCAAATTACAGTGACATGTGGATACAGTCGTATCCCAATTCAAAATCCTCAGAATTCTGCTGTGACATTATCGTGGGAGCACAGTACCCCCAGAACTGTTGGGTCTGACTTCTGCCCCAACCCCACAGTTCTGGGGGTAGGAGCATGGCGGACGTCAAACCCTACAGTTCTGAGGGTAAGGCTAGGCCCTACTTTCAGAGCTGTAAGTTTTACACTGACCTTACAGATACAATGTTACATAGTGCATGCCACTGTTTTGAGTCAACTCTGACCCAAATGAACTCAGACCCAAAGCCACCTTGGATCAACACCAACTCGGACCCAATACCAACTTGGTTCCATAGCCAACTCGGGTCCAACTTCAACCAACTCAGACCCAACCCGAGGAACAGTTAATTCTGTGGAATGCCGAATGAACTTGCCGCCTTTTGTGAGTCAGTGCCACACGTCAGATTAAATCCCTTGGCGTAGATACTTGCAGCAATATGAATGCGTGTGAATGATTGACATATCCTATAGCTTTTTTAGAAACTCCAACATAAGATTGACATCTAACCCTTACCAACAAATGTTAGAAGTACTGTTTTCTGAGGCCTGAACAGGCAATAAAGTTTTATTTCCATGTTTTTATTTCCATTTTGTTTTGGTAAGTGTAAGCCAAGAGCAATTACACCATTTCATTTGCATGTCCAAAAATCTTATTTCATCGGTTATCAACAAATAATAATACTAAAGATAGTATGCAATCATCTGCCGCATTGGAATGAACTTGAAAATGAAACAAAACATTATTTTATACTCCAGCAAAATTTTTTTTTCATGTACACTGTACTGTGCATTCAGCAATTGCGGATGATGAAATCAAAATGACGCCAACGGAAGGAACGGTGTAAAATTCTTTGTCAGACATTAAACATGAAAAATAAAAATTCATGAATTTATATAGCAACTAAATTTGAAGTTAAACACCCATGAATCGAGTTTGAAAATGTAAGTGGGAAATAACAGGCTTACACCCTCTTAAGCTTTCATTAAAACTTTCAATGTCATGAGAGTGGCATCACTTGAACAAATCTCAGAAAAGGCCCCGATAAAGGTGTAAAAATGTTTTTAAAGTTATCAAATTGTGATAAATTATTATCACTTACAATGCAATTTTCAGTGGATACATAAACCCCAGATTTTCAATAACTGGAATGATTAGAGGTTGATGAACGTTTTAAATGATTATTTGGTGTACTGCTTAAAAGAACTGTTATTAAGTGGCCAGAAATCGTCTTAGTTGACTCAGGGTGGGTCCGAGTTGGTACTGGTCTGAGTTGACATGGGTCCGAAATGGCTTTGGGTCCAAGTTGGTTTGGGTCCAAGTTGACCTGATCCCCAATCCCCATGTCATAGGGCCTAACTAAAGTGAGGCTTTGCTATTTTGATCGAGATATATACGAGATCAGACGTATGAAGCTCAATTTTGCATCGAACATGTACGCACGAAGCCTGTGTATGGTTGATTCATACACCTGGAGGATTTTATTTCCCGTGGTTGATGAGCGTCATAGGTATGAAGCCTGTGTATAGTTGATTCATACCCTGGAGGGGTTTTTTAAGGGAAATAAAGTTTGAGATCTATTAATAGCAGACTAGTTTGGTTCCTGTTTCCAACAAGCAACTCTGTATTGACATATACATGTACATAGGCCGGGTGTCAGTCACTTCACCCCGTTTCCACTTTGCCCCATCCACACTTCGCCCCATCCCCACTCCGCACAATCCCCATATCGCCCCATTTCCACTGCGCCCCACCAAAATCGTTCATTTTTTCTTTCAGTTCAACAGAGGAATATGCAACAAATAAAAATGTCAACAGTTTGAGTCTCTAGCCAAGTCGGAGGTTCCGCTGCTGACAACTTGCAAAGGTTGTTCAATGTAAAGACATGGCCTATTTTCGAACGTAGGTTGCATGTTTTATTCACCAAAATCCAATAATTGTCTGCCAAACATGAAGCACAGATTGTGCGGTTTTCGGTTCTTTTTTTTCATACTGGAACCTGGTTCTATTTTCAAGAGGTACAATGTACCAGTTTGTCACACAAAAGTAATTCAAACACCAGAATTTCTCAAACGAAAGCTTTAAATAGAGGAGGCGGCCCAGACTTGGGACACTTAGGGGAACGTTCATTTTTGTTTCGTTAATCCAACCATGGAGGTAGGAAAACATCGTTAACAAGGGTGCCCCCGTACGAGTTGTGCAACTTCACGTAAATTTGCAGCTTCAAGTAATTTTGTATCGCTTTGAAATAGAGACGACAAACCCAATACATGAACAATTGCAACTATTCATTTCACCAACGCAGCCAACAGTGAGTGAATGCCGTAACATGTTAGATACATGTACATGTATGTTAGAGTATCTTCATGCCCATTCAGGCACCCCTTTCCAAGCTCCCCACTTTGGAGAGGCAAACACCTCAAGCACCGACGGGACGAAGTGGAAATGGGACGTAATGGTGGTGGGGCGAAGTGACGATGGGGCTACATGGTTACGGGCATTACCTAACTTACTAACGTTAGGCCTAAGCCTTGGCCTATCCATGAGTCACCATAATATGTGCACTTATGGTAGTACTTTGACAAAAATTTATTCTTAAATATACTAAATTCTGTCACCGAAGCAATAGGAACAATGTCATCTGCAAACAAGTTGGATCAGCTGTAGTAATACCTACATCACCATAATTCACACGCGCACATTCCAAAAAAGGTGCCAGTTAATGTCTTTTGAATGAGGAATTATTTTTTGCATTAATTTAATTACACGTACTTTGCTTTAGTAATGCAGTTTGAGGAAAAACACTTTCATTCGCAACAGCTTGACTTCCCATCACTTTTTCTTCTCCTAGAGTTTAATTTTTTTTCAATTTAATTTGAAATTATGATGAGGCATGAATTTTCTTTCAAATAAATCATGATTAGCATTAATATAAGTTATCTTCGTGTGTTTCTGAAAAAAGTCACAAAATACAGTGCCACTGAATCCGCACCCGTCCTCACCAAAACTTTATATGTATTTTTGATAACGCCCTCATATTTGGCGAAAGTTGTTCGAAGCCGTCGTTAGTGCCCGTATCGGACGCTCAACATCAGTTTTGAATGAACAGCGATCATTTATCCATTTCCTAGACAATTTTAGCCGGTTCATTTCTGTATTTAGGACCTACATGTAGTCTCTAAAGTAAATGCTCTGTTGACATTTTTCCTGAAGTCTCCCTGGAAAAAAGAAACACGTTGAAGTGAAGATCGATAATCAATTAATGTCAATGTATAATTTTGTTGAGGAGATTCACAATGAGAAAGATGGATGCGCTAATATTTGTATACGCAAATTATGGGTAGGTCCTAGGCCCTCCTGCATTTCATTTTTTTTAGGGCAATGCCATTTGGCATTGGTGGACTGGCCAAAATAAAGGGCACTAATGCTAAACATGAGGGCATTAATGCCATCAGCATACCAAAATTATGGGCATTAATGCCATCACTATACCAAAGTTATGGGCATTAATGCCATCACTATACCAAAGTTATGGGCATTAATGCCATCGGCGTACCAAAGATATGGGCATTGATGCCATCCCGATTTATTTTTGATATTGCATAAAAATCAATGTACATGTAATTCATTCATTCTTTCCTCCATGATTTCACTCACGCTATTCAGGTATTTTCCAGTCTTTTTGCCTTTATCCATTCAAGACATATGTAATACACTGACTGAGCAATAAGATACTACATGTACCAAAACTTTGGCAGCAGTTTAGATGTCTTGACCTGGATCAGCTGTCGAGACGATGAGGGGTCAAGTGACGTAATGTTCAACGACCTTATTTTAAAGATGGCGACTGTGAGAGTGAGCCCATTAGATTGAATGGATAAAGGCAAAAAGACTGGAAAATACCTCAATAATGTGAGTGAAATCATTCAATAAATGGTTTTAGAAAGTGGAAAGGTCAAGGATCATGTCCGTGTGCAAAAGAAATTGCGCCCACAATGATAAGTGGGTGCGCCAAAAATGTTCAGTACACCAACACGAAATTGCGCATACGGATGTGTGGCTAAGGATGGATCGGGAGTGAGAGTCCGTGCCTAGTAGTAGTACTAGTGGGGCTATCCGTTACCATGCATTTCGCGCAAGTGTGAGTGCCTGTGCTAGCTAGATGAATGTGTACTACTGTACATTATGTCAGGTACATGTACATGTATGTAGATCGCGAATCGCAACGGAAAGCGTGGAGTCCCAACCTGGGCTAGTGGAACCCTACATCTAGAGGCCTATGCCTCTCTAGGCCGCCTAGGCTAATTATTCGATGGAATTTCTCTTCTGTCACGAATATTTATGCCCTAAGATTTAACAAGCGCTTTTATTTGAAATGTCTTTACCAATAACCAAAATCCATTTACTTACTGATGTTTGAAAATGCTCGGGGTACCTGAAAAAATGACAAAAACCTCGATAAGTCACTTGCTCAACATCACAGACACGACAGAATTCATGACAACTGTCCACGATGAACTGTGGGAAGGTATACTTTGGTTTCTGAGAGGACTACTGTGATTGGGTCTAGGCTGCAACCAATATGAAATCTATCCAATAGGACAATTTGTTTTTCGGCGTAGAATTTTTGGACATACCGCAAGAGGGCGCCTGTTCATAAATGAAACGCGGTACACAGGCGACGCGGCGATGAGTGACACAAACGAAGCATTTGTCTTCCGGGCGAATAAGGTATAAAATGTGTTGACATTTTCTCTTCTTTATTTGTATAGTTGGCAAGGCAAGGGGCAATGGCATATCCAACGGGAGGGGGGCCGGGGGATTCAAAATCTAAGCGCCAATATTGGATTTCAGTTCATCGAACATGTCGAATGGTGCAGCGCGGACATCTGGGATTCTCACCAAATGAGGTAGGCCTACTGCGCTGGTGAAAACAGCGACCTTGGCAACGTACGCACACACCAGCCAGTCCGAGGATCAGGTTATGCATGTACAATCTTTTTTGATCTGTACGAATGTGTGCGCTCGTTGCAGTTGTTTTCATCGGCGCGGTGTGGTTGCTACCGTTACTTTTGTGAAACTCCCGGATGTCTGCGCTGCCCCATATGCCGGAAAACACAGAAAAATTACTGAAAACACAGGAAAACAACTGGAAAACAACACTGGAAAATAGGCCTACCCTAAACACCATAAAACACCGAAAACATCAAAAAACACCCAAAAGGCTAAACATAAAAAACCACCCTAATTACCGGAAAATACCCTAAACACTGAAAACATCAACAAACACCCTAAAAACCAATAAACATACTAATTACCAAAAACAACCTAAATACCGGAAAACACCAAAAACCAATAACAAATGTACCAGAAGACCTTTCTTGAAACACCTAAGCCTACCAACCACTGGAAAACGTACAAAACGAAAATTATCAAATGCCGACAACTAAAAAAACGTCAAGAAAGCCCAACAGACAAACAATAACCACCTAACAGGTACTTTTAATCATCAGAGGACGGCCGAAAACCACCTGCCGCCTTTTGGGAAACCCCAAAACATGTAAACTTGTACCTTCCACTGTTGAATACTAAATTTCCTCAGTGATGAGGATACCTCATCTGTCCTCGGGAAGTACATGTAAGTTCAAGCAAGTCATCCAGGAGTATAATCAAGTAGTAACGTTCTCGTGCATTTTCTCCACGAAATTGTGTATGATTTACAATGTCTCATATTCACTTCATTTATTCTTTTAGATATGAAAGTGTAGATTGTAGGTCAACTTGCCCCCGGGCCGACTCGTCCCTTACCAGCTCGCCCTTTCCAACTCACCCCCTGGCCGACTCGCCCCCTAGCCAACTCAACCCCCTGACCAACTCGCCCCCTGACCGACTCGCCCCCTCCCCCACTAAGTTTGCCAAGCACGTATGGCCGGCCCATTCACCATGTAATAAAAAAAAAAATACAATCAGTCGGAGATGGAATCAGTGATTGCTGCCCGTAAAAATAGGTTTGGGGGTTTGCAGCAGGCACTCAAAGTTGAGAATTATGAAAGTTGAACTGGTTAACTTGGTGGATGTTCACTTTCTGGGGAATTTGAGGTAAATTTTTTTTTTATTATTAGTAAAACTAATTCAGTGATATTGTGTGTATGGGCCATCTGCCCAGCTGCGACGCATTCCTTCTGCGGACCTCAGTCACATACCCAAATATTAATTGGACGGAGGGTTCGAAGTTGTTGATCCTGAGGGTATGTTTGATGTACAAATAACCTAATCAGACAGTGGACATGGGAAGCGCTAAAACGTTTGAATAAGTCATTAGTGTCCAAATATCCATCATCCTCCGTGAGTCGTTCTTGTCGCATTGTTGCTTAGAACCATTCAGGTTTTTTTACAGATTGGGCCAGCCATACTTGACTGACGGTCCAAGAGAGTCAGTCAGGGGGCGAGTCGGCCAGGGGGCGAGTTGGCCAGGGGATGAGTCGGCCAGGGAGGCGAGTTGGTCAGAGGGCGAGTTTGTAAGGGGCGAGTTTAAGAGGGGGCGAGTTGGTAACGGGCGGGTTGGTAAGGGGCGAGTCGGTCAGGGGGCGAGTTGACCTGACACCAAAAAGCAACATGTTTATATTACGTAAATCCAACAAAATGAAATTTATACGGATTAGTGAGCTGGACGCAAAAAAAATTTAAAAGGCTTACAAAGTCAGCCTATAACGGTGCATGGAGTTGCATAGGTGAAAATTAGGAAGCACTTTTCAGTGTGCCGTGCACCGACTTGTAAAACTGCGTCATCCCAGTCTTCCCAGTATAATCGCATCAGAATCAGGTCGAAGCAACATAAATACTTGCATGAATGTACTTTAGTGAATGGACTTAAGTTGTTGGCTACCTAGCCCCCACTAGTGTGGCACAGACTTCGCTCCCGCTCCATCCTTAGCCATACATGTACATCCATATACGCAATTTCGTGTCGGCATGGTGAAATCTTCGGCGCACCCTCTTATAATCATAGTCGCAAATTTTTTGGCACACACAAATGATCCTTAGTCTCTCCGCTTTCTAATGACCGCTCACGTTATTCTGGTATTTTCCAGTCTTTTTGCCTTTACCCATTTAATCTCACAGTCTCACTCTCACTTTTAAAATTAAAATAAGTCTGTTGAACTTTACGTCACTTGACCCCAGCCCGCAGACGGCTGTTCCGTGTCAAGACATATCAAAAAATTGGCAAATGGTGCATTTGTTCGTCATCCCTTTACAAGGCCAGTCACAAGTCCCCACACAAGACCAATCATTAGTTACAGTGTGAACAATGACATAAGAATGCTTTTGTCACAGCTCATTTGAATACATGTAGCTTGTGAATTGGCTTACGACAGAATGACTTGTGATGGATTTGCATGACTTACTGGAAAATGCAGGGAATTGTGATGGACTTGAATTAATTGACTTGGTTAGCACCACTGCTGGCTGTAACTGCTTCTCATTGTTTCCTCTTTACAGGTTTTTTCAGGCTTGCGAGCTACAGTGCCTAGGGTGCTTTTGAGGAATCCTTGTTGTCATTACCAGAAATAATTGATAATAATGTGTGGACGAAGTGACTGTAAACACATACTGCACTCATTGCAAGGTGACTTTTCTCAATCGACAAATTGTCCCGAGTTGAGTTGGCAAACGGTCGAGTTGTCTGAGCCCTCAGGGACCAAGGCTTGATCTGTCGACACTGGGCCATCGCTTGATCAAGCAACAATTAGGCGTACTTCATTTCATTCTCACAAGATTTCAAAAGTTTTTGAGATTTCCATTATAGATACTGTTCTGGAAAACACACCACACCCAAATCATACAATTTGCAAAATGAGATTGATGAAGAAATTTATCGAAAGAATTTATACTCCTCAATAAAGCTAATCAAAAATTTAGTTTCTTTCGCAAAGAACATTTACATTGTGCAGTCACATGTGCATGAAAGGGGGCTCAGACAACTTGACTGGTCACCAACTTGACTGGGAACAACTTGACCATGTTGAGAATTGAGACAATTCAACCAGTTAGACATCTGGATCATCTGTGCTTCTTTGCACAATTCAACCATTGGTACAAATCATCGATTGAGACAATTTGACTCCCAATGAGTGCACTTATGCTTTACAGTCACATTGCCCTGGTCTTTTCTCCAAATTAGAAAAAGAGAAAGGACTGGGAGACAGGTTAACGCTCTCCCTCTCCCAAACCTGCAGAAAAGCAACTGATCACTGGTGCGGCTGAGGCACTCGTGCACTTTGCGCCTTGTCACCAGGCATGCCGCATTGCCGTCATGGCCTTGCACCGCACTGGTTGGCA
Organism: Acanthaster planci; assembly: GCF_054643075.1. NCBI lineage: Eukaryota > Metazoa > Echinodermata > Asteroidea > Valvatida > Acanthasteridae > Acanthaster > Acanthaster planci. The sequence goes on along the minus strand of NC_141781.1, from coordinate 15,112,386 downwards.
AAGCTAACGTACCCCCCCCTCCATTGGTCCTGTAAATAGTCGTGTCATGGGTCCCTGTGCATGCTGTGTCCAGTGAGTCGAGCCGCAATGTAACGTGACACATGCAAATTTGCCTTAACATGCAGATGTGCAGTCCGTCGAAATGCCCCAACCCTCCATCATGTTCCTGCCTTGCATGATTGAGTTGTCTTGATGGACCACTTGGTAAACAGTCACGTTGTCCCACCAGTCGAGTTGTCTCAATGGTCAAGTTGTCCCGAGTTATATTTGGAAAGGGTCCACATCGTCCACACAATCATAAAATATGCTCCACGCAGTCAATCAAGACACTGAATACCAACATTTTTATACACAAAGCAAGTTGATCAAGAAGTCCAGTTTTTTGCATAACAGTTTTTTGTCGGCTGAATATGTGTACCTGGCAGTAAAAACTTTGACACCACCTGGGAAGAGTCAGCAGTGAAATCTTAGCTGTGCACTTTAAGGGAACCTGTAAATGTAGCTGAAAGGAATATTGCTGTAAAACACATGCTATGCAGTCTAAATCAGGAAAATCATTGCCATTTTTATCGAAGATTTACATCACTGAAGAGATCAGGTTCGTTTGAGAGGCATAATCTATAAATAACTTTAAGTGATGTCGCTGTTGCTAAATTAGGTAACGTATACACAGTATAGCAACATTGCTAGATCCAGCCTTGGTCCCTGACCTGTATACGGACATCACTAAGTTTCCCTGTCATGATCTGTTGTGTTAGCTCTCTGAAAACAATAGAATGTCCTAAAGAAACAAATTTAGCAGTAAAAATATTGGGGTAGTCACGTTGAAAACACTTCATATTTTTCTGACTAGTCTTTTAAGGATTGTGCACAGGATGTCGGATAGTGTCCATACTAGTTTTATGAAAAACTTTCTGCCAAGGGTGTATAGTACATGTACACGCATAACGGCAATACAACCAAGGTATACATACCAACTATCAAGGCTTGGACAACTTGACTGTTTGCCAACTCAACTCAGGACAACTCAACCAATGGGACAACTCGGATGTCTATGCCTCAAATAGACAGACAACTCTACCATTAAGCTGACTCGCAATCAGATTAAAAAGCAAGCATAGAAAAACTACATTTTTTATTAAAAAGTGCTAAAACCTACCAAAAGTTGCACATTTTTCATTCTGTTTTTATGAAACCAATCCTCAGGCCATAGGTTATTGATTACCTGGGTGAATATATTGCCAATTGTGGGCTTATTGGCAACGTAAAATGCCTAATTTCCCATGCAGCGACTCTACCGTGATGTACGGTATGTAGGAAGCAAGTATACCTGTACATGTACAGTGTACACCCAGGGATCAAATGTGAAGTCATTGCCCCGCAGGCATGTGATACACAACTCAACACAAACACCTAATGGCCCATTTACCCAAAGACATTCAATGTGTAATTATATTATACACGGCTTCATCTTTACATGTCCAGTTGCTAGACATGAACTCGCTGGAGAAAATAGGGCTCTGTTGGGATCAATGTGTTATCACTGTCTGGTTCCCAAACCAAAAGATCCTGACTGTTTATGGTGTGTTCAACAATCAGGGATGAACTGGTTCATGTATAGTACAGTGTAAAAGGATAGCAGCATTGAGGTGACAAAAAATGACAACATTGGTTACAAAAAGGGAGGCTCAGGAAATTGCTGTTTTAGGAAATCACTAATTTGCTCAGGTATGCATTGCTGTATATGGACCTGTATAGGTGTAGGGCCAAGGATACAGGGAATGGTAGTCCAGTGCACTGGCCTTAACCCTCCTATGTGGAAGTCACTCTTTGGGTCATTTGGTAAACACCTCAAAGAAGCACAGCTGTGTTGAAGTGTTGTGCACTGCACTAACTGTCCCTCACAGGAATGTCAGATTGCACTTTTGTGCTGCCCAACAACTGTGCTTCACTGTTTCATGTGCATCATTGTGCAGTAAACCAAATGCAATGAAGAGGACTGCACAAAAGACCCTGGGTCATTTTGTGCTGACAACCTACTGTGTACACACTGAACCTGTGCATGTTTGAGTTCCATATAGAAAATACATGCTCACCAGTGACTGTGGGCATTTGTGCACATTTGTGCTGTAAAACCAAAGGAGGGTTAATGGACAGGTTACCCGGAATATGGACCTGTACAGGTGTAGGGCCAAGGATACAGGGAATGATAGTCCAGTGCACTGGTTCCAGTGGACTGGTCACACAGAATATGGACCTGTACAGGTGTAGGGCCAAGGATACAGGGAATGATAGTCCAGTGCACTGGTTCCAGTGGACTGGTCACACAGAATATGGACCTGTACAGGTGTAGGGCCAAGGATACAGGGAATGATAGTCCAGTGCACTGGTTCCAGTGGACTGGTCACACAGAATATGGACCTGTACAGGTGTAGGGCCAAGGATACAGGGAATGGTAGTCCAGTGCACTGGCCGTAATGGACAGGTTGCCCAGAATATGGACCTGTACAGGTGTAGGGCCAAGGATACAGGGAATGATAGTCCAGTGCACTGGCCTTCATGGACAGGTTGCCCAGAATATGGACCTGTACAGGTGTAGGGCCAAGGATACAGGGAATGGTAGTCCAGTGCACTGGCCTTAATGGACAGGTTGCCCGGAATATGGACCTGTACAGGTGTAGGGCCAAGGATACAGGGAATGATAGTCCAGTGCACTGGCCTTCATGGACAGGTTGCCCGGAACATGGACCTGTACAGGTGTAGGGCCAAGGATACAGGGAATGGTAGTCCAGTGCACCGGCCTTCATGGACAGGTTGCCCAGAACATGGACCTGTACAGGTGTAGGGCCAAGGATACAGGGAATGGTAGTCCAGTGCACCGGCCTTCATGGACAGGTTGCCCAGAACATGGACCTGTACAGGTGTAGGGCCAAGGATACAGGGAATGGTAGTCCAGTGCACCGGTCTCAGTGGACTGGTTGCTCGTAATCGTCCTTTACATGTAGCCTTATTCTGGTGCCGTAATACTGGATTCCGTCCATACCCTTGGCTACTGCATAACATCTGCACAAACGCACAGGTACCCTTTGGCCATTGCTATAAACACCTGTTGTGAGTGATCCAAGACATTCATGACACTTGGCATTTTTAACATTTCTAAATCTCAAAATTTTGTATATGTATTCTGGTATATTAAAACTTCATTGGTTTTCCCCCAAATTTCAATCAGAGCGATGACAATGAATTGTCGGATATCTGGGATGACACTGCATTGATTAAAGCCTATGACAAAGCAATCAAAACTGTCAGGGTAAGTGGTGCATGTTTTAAGTTCATGTGCTCTTTTTCAACTTAATCTTTTAAACTGTGATGATTTGTTATTTATAGAAAGTTAGACATCTTTTTTCGTTGTGGAAATGCTTTGGTTTTTTAGGTAAACGCTGTGCTTTTAATAGGTAACTTCATGTAAATTTTGAAACAAGTCATACAGGGAAACTGACTAGATTGTATCATGTAATTGAGGTGTGATCCCTGGCTATATGGTGGTTCGGGTTTATTGGCTTCTGGCTGGCACCCCCTGAACAAAGATATTGACAAATGGGAAGAGCCGCCAGTATAGGGCTGGACAACTCGATAGACCACTGGTGCAGTATTCCGAAGGCCGTACATTCAAATCCCACTCCAGTCAGTTTCTTTGTTCATCTTTAGATTCATGTAAATTCTGTCACAACAAAAAAGTTCTGAAAGTTATGACAAAAATAATGCAGAGAAATATTTTAATTGAAACTGTGGGTGTTAGATTTCGATATATTCAGGTACACCTACCCAAAATACCTGAGGAGTATATACATACATGTATGTGTATGCTTGTCCTGTCCAGGGCGAGGCCAGTAATGAAGAAAGTGGTGGGCCAGAGAATGGCAGAAAGTCTGCAAAGAGTGGAAACCAACGTAAGAAGAGAAAGCATTGGAGTCAGAAGAGACATAAGAAACACACAGTAAGAGGCGTGTTGCTTGAAGATCTATGAACCCCTACCCTGCAAATAATTTTGACGTAGTAGTCCTTATGATGTGCAGATCAAAGGCGTGTTCCCCAACTGCAAAGGACTGCTGATTATAAAGTTCCCAGTAAATTTCTGTACAAACCCAGATTTAGTATAGAAATATTCTGAAGCAAGAGGTGACATGCCCTTTTGAGCTGGTGACCTTGTCCAAATTTGTTGCCATAACCTCATGGCATATTTATCCTCTCTCTGTCTCTTACTCTGCCCACTTTCTTTTTGAATACCAGTGGAAAGTCGGTGACCGATGTCGCGCTATTTACACCGAGGATGAGTACACATACGATGCAGTGATCAAACTGATTGACCATGACAGGGGCACATGTTGGGTCACATTTGTCGGATATGGTAATGAGGAAGAGAAAGACTTGGATGACCTCATGTCAGCGGGGTCAGAGGTCGGCTCACCCTCGCGACCTGTGAATGGAGACTTTGAGGTACATTTTATCATAGTAGCATCCTAAATTTGATGCAGTAGCAGTGACAATGCCGTTAGTGAACAAAAATATCATTTCTTATTCTTTGGTTCAACTTTCCCCTCCAACTGCTGGTGATATTGTCTTTATAGCAGCTGAGACTCTTCAAATCTTCTGGCTTGAAGAATTTAGTCAGGTCCAAACTAAGAGAGGACCATTTTGTTACAAAATGTAAATTTGCTGTATGGTAAAGGTCAAGCTTCCCGGTTTAGGATGTCTGACTAACAGTATCTGGCTCAGGTGATTCCATTGTTCTGAAATTCTGCCCTTTCTGTATTTTGCAATTTTATATTTTATGCACATAATATGCATAGGTGTTTATGTTAATGCCCAGTGCTGCGTTCATGGGAATGAAATTTTAAAAGGCAATAATTATCCATGTAGACATTACGTGTAATCTCCGGGGCACTGATAGAGTAGACAATTTTTCTCAGGCCAACACTTTAACATTAGAATACTAGGAAGCAGTGTCATTGACTTATCTATGCATTCGTCTCACTTTTCTAGTATGACATTCTTTTAATAATGTTTGAGCTGAATCATCTAACATCGTGTTTTAGACATGAACCAAGTTTTATCCAATAAGAATTACAACTTTGTTGAGAATGACATATACATGTCGTACCAAAATGCGTCATTTTGTTGTCCCTTTCCAGAACTTTTTATAGAGACCATTTTATGTCCCTAATATCAACTCTTTGCCCAACTTTGTGATTTACATGTACATTCTGAAGGCTGGTTATGAATCCATGGAATATTCAAACCACAACCAGAGTCCAGCACCATCTGGGTCAGGGGTCAGAGGAAATCGCCTCAATGCCTATTCCTATGACAACCACTGGTATCCATCTCAGCAGCCTTTCAGGCCACCCATACCCCCACCAGTGCATTGGCCACCACACCCAATGGTAAGTTTCCTCTGATTGCACCATTATCTTGTTTTATGACGACTAGGTTGATGTTTCACATATTAGCCAACGTACATGTACATGTATTGTGGTTTGCATGTCCTTGATACTCGTGAAGATTCTTCAATTTGGTTTGAATCATCTCTGACTTGAGGACCAGATCGTGACCAGTCATTGAGTTCTACATAATGCTGACAGCTACATTGTATTAACAGCCATCTTTGTCATTTCTGAATAGTAGCTTTGATAGGCTAGCTGACAAAAGTCTCAAAGAGTGCCAGCACACTACGTCAGACATTCATTTAGAATGGGCTCTGGCATGGTGATGATACTCAAGCAATCGTAGCATTGTTCCAACGACTAACATTGATTCAACTCGAATGACACGACCACATGTGCATGAATAAACACTGTGCCCCATGCAAACACATATCATGAACTAGGCCTGCAGCCTTCATCAAAGGCTGCATTGTCAAGGCTACATGTACATGTAGTAACCAGAATTAGAAGCCATTGCAGCACTGGTGCCACACTTGCATGCTGATGGTAATGTACATACGTGCGTTGAATACCAATTTGACGTAACATAGGATATTGTGAGTTGCCAAAATACACATGCACCTCAAGTTGAAGGAGCGTGAATGAGTGCAGTGCCACCAAAGTGACAGCATCACCTTAGATTACACTTGTACAACTTCAGAATCCTGGAGGGCATTGTCTGTCATCATACATGTATGGCATGAGATCAGTATGTCATTAAGTCAATTGTCATCTGTCATGAAGGTGTTATGGTGCTTTTTTGATTGTACATCTCTGGTAACTTAGTACATGTAGTCACCTCAATGCAATCAGTGTAAGCACAGTGTCTAAAGAAATTAAGAGCAAGGTGATACATAGTCCAATAAAATTTAATTATAAAGATGAACAAAGAAATTGACTGGAATGGGACTTGAACCTGTGGTCTCCAGTATACCGTACCAGTCCTCTACCAACTGAGCTATCCAGCCCTATGTCAGTGGCTTTTCCCAGGGATTGCCAGGGATCATGCCCCAATAACGCGATACAACCTGGGCAGAGGTGAACAGGGATCACTCAGAGAGGATGCGGCTTTTTAAGCATCAACCCTGGCTACATGGTGTTTTGGGTTTAATGGCTTCTGGCTAGCGTCCCCCAAACAAAGATATTGACAAATGGGAAGAGCCACTGCCTTAGAGCTGGATGGCTTAGGTGGTAGAGCACCGCTACGGTATTCCACTGGCTGCAGGTTCAAGTCCCACTCCAGTCAGTTTCTTTGTTCATCTTTGTAATCATTTGTAAGCACCTGGTCAGTTTCTGGATATAATTTGTTTCAATAAAATTTAATTGAAATCATCCAGCAATGGACCACCAAAAGCTGTGTTTGGATATCATATCAAAGTGGGTTTATGATATTACGGGGATCACCTTTAGAGTTCAAATGAGTAATTGACTTGTGTTTCCATCCCTCAGTCACATGGCTTCACTCTGCCTGGTTTCCCTTCATATCCCCCTTTCCATGGACATGGGTACATGCCACAGGTGAGTGATTTTCTTCAATGAAACTTGTTCCATGAACAAGCCCATTTGGTTTTCCAACTGTACATGCTCATATCGAGATTTGCCAACTGCTGATTTAATACAGGCAATGAATTTATACAAGTGCACCAGCCAGTGATATTTTCATGCCATCAAAAATAAGGTTGAGATATTGCTCACCAAAAAAGCTTCAAAAGGCTGTCTAACATCATTTATTTCAACTGTTTTAAAATTTTATACCTAATGCATAATATGGAAAGCAAGTTGCTTACTTGTTATCAGTATCATTTTACCATCCATATGTTTGCATGCGTGACAAACTATTCCAAAACAGGAAATTGTTCAATCTTGAAACCTGGTTGTGTGTTTGAAATGGCAATCTGGCTTTTACACTGTCAGTTACTTCACTTCACCAAAGAGATCTAATTCTCTAATATGTAGCAAGCTTTGCAGCAATTTTATTTGTACAGTCAGAATGTAGCTGTATGCTCCCTAGGGAGCTGAGATTGTTTCAGGAATTGGTCACTGCAGTTCTTAATAAGCAGAACATGCTCAAACAGCCAAAGCTTGTGTCCAACAGAGCACATTTTGTACGATACCACACACAGTCACATAAATATAAATTCAAGGCTGAAATCATTGATGACTGAAGAAAAGGCAGAACTGTGAAAACCCTTTCAGGAGAATTTATTAAATCCTGTTTTGGATACATGTACGGTACTGTCATTTTATTGGTCTGAGACCTCACGTCAAACTTATGAAAAGAATGTTACTACTACAGCACATTGCAATTTGTGTGTACCCATAGAGCTACCATACCGGTATGTAAAACCAAATTTCTGTCCTGAGTACCTTAATCAGACAACCATTCATGTTGAGACTTGCTTTCAATGACTTGTTTTTGACATGAATTCAAAAGTATTCTTACAAAATGATCATAAAATCTGAGACTACACACAACTTTAATATGGAGCATATTCTCTGTAAGCTCATCAAACCATCTTGTGTTATGGAGCTGTAGCTACAACTGCACCAGGCAGGGTTGCATGCATGCATGCTAAAATTTGTCGAAAGAATAATGTCATCAGCCCAACATAAACAATAGATTTGGCCATAAGTGTGTTTCGGAAATCGGACTTGCTGTGGACAGAAATGCCTCTTATTTATCTTGTCCTGCTTTTTGGTTGAGAAATCTAATGCATTTTGGTTTGGGGATGGCAAGTCAATTCCCAGAACCCCAAATGTCAATATTATTTTTTTAAGTACCGCTTTAAATTACAATTTTGATCTCAATGAGTAGCGATGAGTAACGATAGCAGTTACACCATGGATCAATCTCTTTCTTGAGTATGTGTGGTTCTGAGAAGAAGCAGGGAATAACTTGACGTTTCGAACAGTGTACTCTGTCCATCTTCTGTCTAACCACAATCGTTTTACTTATAGAGTTCTTTCACCATGAAAACCTTCAAGTCTTAATTTTGATCTCTTTGGCTTTGGCATGATGCAACAGAATGATTGATTGACAATGATTTAATGTTCTCCTCTGTCTTGCTGTTTTCTGCTCAGGGTTTAGCAATGCCAGTGCCCCCTCTACCCTCTGACATTCCCCCTCCCACACCCATGTCTATTCCTGCTGAGGCACAGCAAGGGGATGAAGAGGCCCTGCACACCATGCTTATGTCATGGTATATGAGCGGATATCACACCGGATACTACCAGGTCAGTCCTTATCAAGTAGTTGTTTACACATTTGGCTGCTCACACAGACACTTGAAGACATTACAGTGTGGTCACTCTTACATGCAAATGTGACCCAAGGTACATCCACAGTTGTCGTGGGTTAATACTAGAGCACTGCTTTTACTATTTTGGTAGTAGAAGTAAGCAAGCAGGCCTTCAAGGCTTATAAGTTGCAAAACGTATGAGAAAAAAGTATGTGATCAAGTGCTGGATTAGCATGAGAACAACTATACAAGGCATAAGTGGTGATTGTTCCATTTCATAAAAATGCACTGGTGTGGGATGTCAGTTCCCCCCCCCCGGCAAAACTTTGGTGCTGTCAGCAAGAATGGAGAAGGGAGGGGGCCACCTGTCAGGTCAAGGAATCAGACCTCCATTGCATTTAGGAATTTGCTGATAGTCTGTCAGCAAATTTCATGATTAAACCCCCCCCATTAAAATGGTAAATCAGTGAGTCTTGCTTCTTGTCTCTCCTACATCATCTCAGGGTTTAAAACAAGGGCGGGGCACCAGCCAGACAGCATCACCTCAGAACCAAGACCAGCGGAGGAGACAATCCAAAGAATGGCAGTCACGGTCAAGAACTAGCGGGGCACAGTCGAGATAACAGCAGTCACTTGTTCCATCTTACCCACTTTTTCTAGTTTTTTTTTTTCATCTTTAATCCATAAATCCACCCCTCCCAAATTTTAAGAACACATTAATAGATATGAAAGGTTTTTGTCTTTAAGGAATACACATGTAACTTACTGGAATCTGGCAAAGTGCCTGCTTCTCAATTCCATTCTCCTTTATTTCACAAATGCAACTGTGAAGGTTTCAGTATTATCATGCCGAGGTCCCCCGTTACATTTTGTAGTTTCCAAGCACACTAAATAGACACGTCAAAGCCATGGACTGGACAATGTAAACTAGATAATTTTGTAGCTCAGTGCTTTAGGAAGCATGGCACGACCTTTTGACATGACCAAACCTGTGGAATCCCGACTGCTGCACCATGATTTTTTGCATGTTAGGCTTTGACCTTAATGCTGGTCCAAAGTCCAAATTCAAGACCACCGTGGTCTAGTCAAGACCCTTTTCCAGCAGTCTTACTGTACCATTGAATACATTGCATTCAAAGATTTTACCACCCTCCAAAGCTACATCTTCATCCCTGCAGAATGCAGCAACATCCAACAGTACTGAATGGTGTTGGCAGGACAATGATTTTGTGAGATGTTTTCTTAGTCTCTGGATATGGTTTGATTGTAAGGATCTTTAACATTATGCATTGTTCAGTGTTGCTGGACACGGCATCATGATTGTAGAAAATGAAATTCACTGCTTTACAATGTAGTTGACTTCCAGATGAAACGTGTTTATCAGCACTTTCCTGGGATATCTGGAGATTGTATCAAGATGTAGTAATGTGACATCATGGCTCAGGGAGAGTTAAAGCCCAGAAAACCATCACAGACTACCCACATCGAATTGGGTCTTTCTCTGAATACCAGTTGATCTGCAAAAACTGTAAATGATAATTACCAACCATCACAGATTCTGTTTAGAAGTTCAAAAATGCTGTTTCTTTATTTCCATATAATCTTTTGTAAATAAACAATGTTGGCTACATCAAAAATGTTGAGATGTGTAAATGATTTTATTGACTTCAAAGAACTGTTTGTCTGTACCTAGTGTTGACTTTAACACAGTACATTCAAATCTGGTCTTCATTCAACGTTGCTTTTACAACTGCTGAACAGTATTAGTAAAGTAATTCACAAACTAGGATTTGCTTTTAATACCAGCACTTGATGAATAGAAAATTATCAAAACTTTCTTACTCAAGTAAAAACGGGACTTATTTTTAGGTAGTTAATGCGGGTGACCTACATGTACATGTATTGGCAATGCTTGCACACAGCAGGACTTCATTGCTCTAGCATGCCAGAAGTCAAATCTCTTAAATCAGGTGGATTATTGTTAAAAGGACACCTTGCATGATTACAGATCAGTGCTTGGTTAAGTCCTTGTGCATGATGTTTCTGAATAATTAAGTGGAAACATCAAACAAGTAATGACAAGATAATCGTAAATATTTTCATATTACTATTTAATTTGTGATAAAGAGAAGGCAACGCAAACAAAAGCAAGTGATACAAATCCAAAAGAGTGCAAACATTTTACAATTAATCTGGAGGCCAAATCAGTCATTCTTGAGCTCAGTCTTGGGAAAAGGTTGGGGAAACAAAAATATTTCATCTGTTTTTTGCCTTATCTACAAATATCTTGGCCAGTATTTATAAGTAGCCTCCGGGAGGAATGGGATGGCCTGGATTCCATGTCACCTTGGCCTGAGAGATCCTCCGGAGGGCTGGGGTTACTTCTTGCTTGTTCCTGCCTGCTCTGCCTTCTTTTCCTCTGCTTGTTGTTGCTTTTTGCGCATCACATCGGCATCCCTGCACGAAAAAAAGACACCATTTTTGGCAAACTGAGTTAAATTTTTTTTTTTCACTTTTGCAAATTTTTCTCCTAATTGAACGGAAAATCACATTTGATTTGAAGCATGGCATACATGTATATCTGACAAATGCAGGGGGCAATTTACGAATGGCAATTTCCAAAACTGTGATCATACAAGAGGCAAACATGCCTCAAACTCTCTGCATATGGTGTGAACTGGTCTGCCGGTACATGGAATGATACTATATGGTCACACGGTAATACCAAGCACAGTAACATTAAAAAGCAACACTAAGTCTAATTTCTTCCAATTTGCCACCCTCCAGGATCCTACAAAATCCACCATAAAGTTTGGAAGTACACAGAATGTGCTATTTTTTCCAGCTTCCTGGCATCGTAAAGGATTATGGAGGATTTGGGAAGGTTCTTGAAAAAAAAAATTGCTAAGGGAACAATGACAATCAGTGATAACCCAGACTGTACCTCTGACGTCTACTTTCCAGATTTGTGCCTGCATTTCCTCCTGCTGTCTTTGCTGCCTTTTTCTTCTGCTGTTCTTGCTGTTTCTTCAGGTTCTTGGCCCTTGCCAATTCTCGCTGATTACCACCTATTCAGTCAAAAAGAAAAAATTTAAACTGCTGAAATTTAAAGCACAAAAACTGCTGCAAACTCATCGCTGACTACAGTGACCTAAAAGTACATGTACATGAATTAACAATACAAAGTGAAAAAGTTAGAGGGCCTGACGTTTTAATCCTAGCAGAATCTTTCTCAAAAGGTTTATACAACTTAAACATCTTAAACCTTTTGCTCTGATGCATCCTTCAAAACTTTAAACATTGGCATGTACATGTATGTGTCGTCCATTAGGGTGCATAGATTATGCATAAAAGATGGTGAACTAGACATGACTCTAATGTCCACTGCCTGCCTGGAACATCTGTAAACAACTCACATTGTGCTTTTTTGATACACACTTGTACATGAAGTGACCGTATGCGCTAGTCTTTATATGAGACTTAACATACATGTACATGTATTTACATATAAAAATGCCATAGAGGCCAAAAAAGGCTTCTTTGGCAAGCTACAAGTACATCTATTAAAGTCAGATACTTCTGTATCAGCTTAATCATTTCTGGCAGTTATTATTGAGTCATTTGTGCAGAAGCAGTCAGTGTAGCTGGTCCCAGTCAGTGTAACTGGTCCCAAATGATACTGATGAAGAGTGCCCTGCATTTTTGAGTTGTGAATCTGCTATCCGACCTTTAGAAGTCCCAAAATCTCAATCCTCTATCTTTCAGAGAATCTGCCAGGGTCAGCAAAAAAAAGAATCCAGTACAAATGGGATGTGTTGCCTTCATCTATTAGTATTTCCTTTGTGGCTACAAGTAGGTACAGTTCCAAAACGAAGATAAAAGGTGTGATACATGTATTTGCTATGTAAATGTACACGTTCAATACAAGGTATCTGGGAAATAAATTAATGGACATTATGCAGTTATGGGTGAAAATAGCAATGTTGACCATGTATCCACAAACAAACCCTGCAACACACTGGAAACAAAACTGGTAACAGTGGAAACGGTTTGGTAAGCAGTCACTGACTGGTTGATGAAAAGTTTCATTCACAAAGCCAACCTGTGATTAGTCCTGAGTAGCATTTTGTTCCAAGAGTAAACTTACTGCATGTAACAGCATGACAGCAGTGCACATGTACAGGTATAAGCCTGTAGTAACTATCACTAACAGAAAGTAAGATAAGAAAGTCACTTTTTCTCCCACACTGCTGTTCAAAATCCACAACCATTGGGTCAATGTGCATGTGACTGGAACATTGTGGGATGGCAGATGTCACTATAATGTAAATGACCAAATGTTTTCTGAATCAAAAAAGATGGAAGCGTCCCCTTGTAAGCAAACACTTCCTTTGTTACTTAATAATGATCAAGAGATTGTTGCACGTACATGTATGCCTCAACTTTGTCTACTGACACCGCTTTGTCAAGACCCAACTTGCAACTTGCATCTTTTCAAAGTGGGGACTATTGTGAAACTGGTGATTATGATGCAAATTCGGTCTTTTCATTTCTGGGCTACACACAAAGACCAATTACCATATATACAAGAGCCAGGGTCTGCCTTCTTTCACCCAATATTTAATTCATTGAAATAAGGTAGATTTTACAAAAATATGGATTTTAAGCTTTTCAGTCAAAACCCACTCATTTTCGTGTACAAAAACATCAGTTTCCTCTGCATTACACATGCAAAAAAAAGTCCCAAAACATCTTGAAATACCCCTAGGCCAACTATAAATCAGTATTTCTTTGTTTTGCAAGGACCGATGGAATCCAAACTATATCAAAATGTTTCTCATTACATCCTCTCCAAAATCAAGTCCAAAAGAAAACATAAAAAAAATAGTTGCAAAATTTATGAGCCTCCCTATATTACTATATGATTAGGCCCTAATATAATACGCATGCATCTGTGAGTTGATGAGCAGATACATAAGACAAATTTAGTAGAAAACTGTAGCTTGATTTTTGACTGGTTCACTTCCCCCATAGGGTTGTGCATGAAATGCATTGCTTGTTTGTCATCCTCATCACCCATCACGCCTATATAATGCATTGCCAACTTCAAAAAGGTTTATTGCGAGCATCCATTTGCCAAACGTTACGCAACGTTGTTGTCATGAATTTCTTCCCTCTGCTTGCACATATGAAACGTGAAAAAGGCTTATCATGACAGTGCTGGAGGCTATTTCTGTCTGGGATGACATGCCTGTTCTGACGCCTAGGCCTACAGTCACAACATGTCATCGTGACAAGTTGGGGAACTGGCGTAGGCCTACTTTCAAATTAATTAAATATGTTAAATTAACAAATCACATGCTTTATTTGAACATTAAATTTTAAGAAATCTGTATATGAATCTATAATAATAATAAAAAGTATACCACTTACGGGTCATTTTGATGTAGAGTGAGGACAATCTTCGTCACTTGTTTCAGCTTTGTTCAGCTGACGTTTCAGAATTAAAATATCTTTGACCCGCTCGCTGGTAACTGATGCCAATACAGGAGAAAGGTGCACTAAATTTTAAGGTAGCCCGACTGAGTGACTTCCCTCCGTGTCATTAGTCATCGGTTATAGCGCCCTCATCGCCTTGATGATTAATCACCCTCCTTTCCTTTGTACAAATTTAAATGCACGTTAGATTTTTCACATTATTTTGGTCGACTAATTAAAACTTGAAAAGAATTGCCGGTACCAATGCACATTCGAATTCACCGTAGCGGCCAATTGCTAAGTTTGGCCAGCCGAGTGTTGCAAATCAGCAGACATTTGTAAAATGCAAGCAAAGAGACGCTTTTGGTATATTTTATTGTTCATTGGAATTATTGTTGCTTCTTTGATGTTCAAACTAGGTACATGTCTCTTTGAATGTTCTGCCACGTTTACCATGTAATTATTGACTGTCAGATTCAACTACCACAGCGAGCATATACACACCAGCATGGCAGCTTGAAACGAAAAATAGACGGTAGCCTAAAACTTTGAGCAAAGCATGTGCAAGAAACTATACAAATGCCAGAAAATGATTGAAGCAAACTTGTTTAGCAGACAAGAAAACTTCCAGAGTTGGGCCACATTATGTTCAAAAATAGACTCAACAGTGACAGAGATTGTTGAGAATAACCCATCTAAAACGCCCTGATGGGGGCACCAGCTTTCAGTGGTGTGGTTTTTCAAGCTTTTTTTTTTTCAAGCCTTCTTCAATATCCATTCATCAAGGTTTTTTGTGGGGGGGGGACACGTGGGGGCACCGGGAATTTGTGGGGGACACGTCCCCCCCTCCCCCGTCCCCGTGGCTACGCCACTGGTAGTGCAACTGATGGAAGGATACCGTACGCGATATAGGGCCGATGGGTACCCCCCCCCCAATACGTCCAATCCCTATACGCACTCTAGACTATTGTTACCCAACACATCCTCCAGAAGTCTGTAAAGAGTTCCTGAGATTCCGACCAAACAATGACCAACACAAAGGCGGGGGGGTTCTCTCCGCCCCATATCTTGCATCATTATGGGTGGAAGTGACGCCTAAGCCCTATGAACTATTTTAGAGGAAAATACCAGTCTACTGAAGTCAAGAAAAGCTGCATACTTTTGAATTTTTATCATGCGAACCTGATTGCCGTAATTAAACAAAAACGAAGTTAACATTCGCAATCAAAATCATCAGTGGGGCGGATTCTCCATGCTTATGATGATTGAAAACTACTAAAACGGCCAACAAATGTTCTAAGTAAAACATAATTGTTAAGGAAATTGTGGTCCTGAAGGTGAAATTTAAAGGCACGGATTTTTAAAATGCAAAAGCAACTTGCTGTTGTGTTGCTCAAATAATGAAGTGTTGATATGTGACGCTTTATACTCAGTGGTGTCAAAGCACTTAACATAAATTTTGATGTAAATGATATAATATTGCTAGTTTCGTGAAATTCCCGCTTTGTCTACACATTATTGGTCCTGTTCCCGCACAAAAATTGCTCAATATATTGGATCATAAAAGACAATTTCCAAATCTTTCAATCCTTTTGGCATCTGAAATTGCAAATGTGCCTCTATTCATTGGTGTAGGTTACATATCCATATTTGCTTTAGGTAGGAAAAAATCCGCGAAAGAAGGCAGAAGTTCTTGTCCTGCTGCTTTTTGTTGTTGTGGAATTCCCGTTTTGTCTACACATTATTAGTCTTATTTCCGCGCAAAGATGGATCCATTGTTGGATCAGAACAGACCCGAAAATTGTCCAAATCTGGCAATCTTGGTGGCCTCTTAAAGGGCGAATGTCCCTCTATCCATTGATGTAAGTTTCATATCCATATTTGTTTTAGTTAGGAAAATACCCGCAAAAGAAGGCAGAAGTTCTTAAAGTACCGCTTGCTATTTTTATGTGGAATTTCCGCTTAACATCTACACATTATTGGTCATGTTCCCGCGAAAAGATGGCTCCATATATTGGATCATGAGACCTGAAAATGGTCTAAATCTGGCAATCCTGGTGGCATCTGGAAGGGCAAATGTCCCTCTTTATGCATTGATGAAAGCATCATATTCCATACGGGAAACAAGCGAACATCATTAAAACAACTGACGAAAAGGAGGAATATTAAGTCTACATCCGATTCCGCTGTCTATCCGTTCATAAGCGTGACGTCACTTCAGTTTAAACTACGCCCACTGCACAGAGGGTTACATGCACTGATCGCCGTTGACATTGAACCATGGAATCGGAATTTAACGCGCACCTTCAATGATTGTCCAATGAGAGTCTGCAAATCGTGGCCCGTTTGCCTTTGTGACGAAGTCACTTACGAACCGGATAGAGCTAGGACTTCTTTACGTGGAGACGCGCAGACAGTAGACCTAGCCGTAGCTTCGGAAGCCGAGACGGCAAAACGGTTGTGCTTGCGCAGAGCGCGCGACGTGCAAGGATACGCACATGCGCATGTGCATTGTCCTATGAGATGTTGTTTTGGCAACAGTCAACCAGCCCAAAGGGCAGATGATAGTCATCATCATCAATAACAGCACGGGCATCCAGATTCATAACAGTGCCATTTTTGTTATTTATTAAGATGTTGCGGTGGAAGAATAGGAAAAAAAGCAGCCGGGTACCCGCTGGACAAAAGTTAACACAGACGACTCCTGTACCGCCTATTCGCACAGAAGATGAAGAACGCACAGATGCCGAGCGGGATGAAAGTCTATATAAAACAAAATCCGAGACCACGACACCGGTAGTTCCTAGGTCACCGAAAACGATTGGGGTTGTCTTGCCGGAGCTGCCAGGCAGACAGTCCAAGCTTAGTACACTGCTTGAGGTGTCTCATCCTAACGTCACGTTGCCTTCTTCGGACGCTCCTCACGCTGAGCACGTCCTCGGGGTAATGACAGCTCTGTGGCGACAGAAGCAGCTGAATGATGTAGTGCTGGCCATTGGGCCCCATCGGATAGGCACCCACAAGCTGGTTCTTGCCGCATGCAGCGGGTACTTCTCGGAGCTTTTCACTGGGGAGAATTTGGACAGCGAGGAGTTCGTCTACAAACTTCATGGCATCTCCTTCGACACGCTAAAGTTGCTCCTCGAGTCCATGTACACTGGAAATCTGCCAATTGATTCGTCAACACTAGAAGAGGTCCTCGCAGCTTCTGTTTACCTCAAGCTCTCCTTCGCCCTGAAGATCTGCTGCGATTATATGATCGAGAACATGGAGACATTCAACTGCTTGAGGACTCTTGGACTGGCTACGGTGTTTGGATTGACCCGCGTGATGGAGGAGGCCTCCAAGATGGCAGCCAGGAACTTTGGTGAAATTACCGACGCTCAGGAATTCTTGGAGTTGCCGGAGAAACCTTTAATGACGCTCTTAGCTCGCGACGATTTGGTCGTGGATTCTGAACTGACCGTGTTCGCAGCAGTATTGCGGTGGATCGAATTAGACCGTGAGACAAGGTTGGGTCATGCTGCTGCCCTGCTGGAGAACGTTCGTCTCCCGATGATCAAACCTGCGGACCTCGTGGATCACGTGGAGAGCACACACTTCTTGATGGAGCTACCGTCGTGCGAGGCATTGGTTCGGGAGGCACTCCATTACTACTGTCTGCCCCTGAGACAGAGCATTCTCCAGTCTAGCCGAACAACTCCCCGGTCAACGATGCGACTCACTACTGTGGTGGCGTTGGGTGGCCAACCAAGGAAAGCTAAGGATTCGGTTGGTGATGTACTGACGTATTATAACTCTGAAACAAAGAAGTGGAGGGTTCTGACGAAAATGATTCAACCCAGACATCATCATGCGGGTAAGACCTATTGCACTTAATGCATCTACCGAAGTTATCAAATTTAACACACTACTGGTATGCGTAACCGTTCTTAAAGGTAGAGGTTTAGGCTATGCGAATTCATGCTTCTGTTTTATAATTGTTAATTTTCTCGTTTAGAGGTACATACATGTACATTAGATTTCGCGTAAAAGGCATTGACGACACACACGTTTGAGTTGACGTCATCCAATTAGGTATCAACCAATCCGTCATTCAGTCTTGCGCAACTTCTATTGACAACTTGAGACGTTTTAGCTCGAATCTGATTCCCATCTACGAATGATGTGCATTCAAAATAATTTATTCAAAATAGCTCATGATGTCCACCCCCAGTTGTGCCACAGAGGTCTGGGATTTACGACTACATTAGAGCTAGTAGTTTAAGATGTAGTTGTATGTTGTTTTGAGTATGGCCTTGAGGCCCGAGACTCCCCATGCACTTAGGTGCGCCACTACATCGTGGCGTATTTTTTTGCGGATTAAGTTTGAGCGTATAATTATTGTTGATCGTTTTGACACCCACTGGCCTGACAGGTTGTCTGCAAGCTTCCTGAAATATTCAAAATGACCTCAAAACATTTCCACCGATCTAGATGGGAGATTCTCATGTACTGACCACAGACTTTTACTAAAAGGTCAAGAAACTGTTTTCCTCAGTGAGCATGTGTGAAATAAAAACCCGATGACAACGTTCACTCTGCCTTAATATGCAAACAAACAATGAGCAACTTAAACTACGTCGAAACATCTTTCAATTTCGATGTTCAGATGCAGAAAATATTTTCTCCACTTGTGAATTCCGTTGACCAAATGAAAATATGACCATGCGTCGCACATTGCTTATGTGGCAGTGTAAATCGGCGACCAGCATTAAAAGTCATTACTACTGGAGCAAGTGCATGGGTCCGTGTACGTCTCTTTCATCAGTTTTGCGATTTGAAAACAAAAATCCAAAAATTGAAAAACGAGAAGAAGATTTGTTAACACTGGTTCCCTGTCGTATTGTACATGTGATAGGGCCTATATAATAACCGTCTCCTTCGACATGGTACGACGTCACGTCTAAGATGATCCATCTGCATTTACATGTGTAGCACACACACAGCCAATATTTTTTCTGTAATTTGGGAGCTATAAAGACATTTTATAGATTACCAAGTAAAAATGGGACTGTTTTAATTCTTCAAAAAGTGTATTGATAGATAACCATGTTTACTGTTTTTTTTTGCATTAAAAACAAATTAACAGAAGAGTTTTTCAAAGTTAAATTGATTGATTTTTTAATGGAAAACTAAAAACAGCTTGGATTCGTTTTTCATGTTTCATTTTCAATTCAAGAATGAATGAACCGAACTTTATGTAAACGGACCAAGATAGTATGCATGCATTGCATGCATTTTCGACCAGTAAGGTGACTGTGTTTTGCCAAATGCATGCGCGCGTCAAGCTGAAGACGCGTGTAATACAGAATGTGAGAGTGGCGCCACCGCAGTCACGACGTCTCCTAGGATCAGTATGTGCACGATTTTACCCTGGAATATTTTCCTCGGTTTCCTCATTCCATTTAAGAAATCTAATACGCGTGACCTGTCTAAGGTCACTGCTTGTGAACAATATGTAAATTTGTAAAATCAATGAATCATTAAATATAAATGTCGAGAAGGTGCCCTTTGGTAATCTGTAAAACACCTGACTCTTAAGAACACTGTGCACAAGTGAATGGGCTTTGAGGAAGAATTTCACAGCCATGGGAGCTGCATGAATTAATGCTGACAGAATTCGTGTATTAAAAAAAATGGCCAGAGGGAAAGCCACTTGAAATGCTGGGATTTATGAAAACGGAATCGGTTAAGGTGTAATAATTTATAAACATAGAACCACAGTATGGGTTACAAAGCCTAAATATTTGTATGTAAATGTGTAGTCGTGCCTAAAAGATTATACACTTGAGCAGAATACACTTTACTGCCATTTAAACCGCTTTTGTTTACAATAATCATTATTCTTTCCATTCCTATAATGAGCTCAACCATTCACTTTCATTTTTTCCTCAAAGGTTTTTACGACCTTTTCACTTTGGACGGGACATGATGTGACTAAAATAGTGGTTAAAGTTTACTTACACCATGACTGTATATATAAATTACAACATTGACAAAGAAAACCAGTCAGAATTTGTCAGTTTTGTTCAAAAATCAATGTCTGGGGAATTTCATTTCCCCACAATAACCCCAATCGCTTGCCACAACAATTACAATGTATATATAAATACGCCTTTCTTTAAAGGTGAACCGGTACTCTTGTGTATTACGCTTTCAGACGCTTTAGCACCCCCATCCCCAATTTTTTTTGCTGCCCCAAAAACAAACAAATGCCAAAAAAGGCTCGGAAATATTGGATTCGTAATTCTGCATTTTTAAGACGTCACGTACATTGTATGACACGGCGATTAGGATATAATTTGATTTTTTGAACTGAAAACCGTAACCTATGCTAGTGTTTGTGTAGTTATCAATCGCGGTGATTTGATTAGAAAACTAGAATTATGATTTTTGTTTTACTTCTGTTTAAGTGACTCAGTCCTCACAAATAGCCGAACTGACTAAATAGTTTCAAGAATAAACTAAGCAAATAAAACAAACCAAATATCTGAGAATTTGGAGACTCACTAAAATGCCCCCCCCCCAAAAAAACTCGATAGTTACAGTGTGCATAAATCCGTTGCTTACGAACGAGGGTCCCTATCTTTAAAACATCGTGTATACAACATGCCATTTCAAAGATTATAAATACATGTATATTTCAACGTAACTATTTGCAGGCAATTACGAAGTACATTGTTTACATCTTTAAAATAAATGACAAAGGTCACTTACTACTATGAATTACTATTTGACTGACAATCGTCCATATATCTTCTCTGAACTTCACAAAAAAACGTACATATCAGACGTATTCGCTTTGGTACTCTACTTTGTTCAGAGAATACCTTGAAAAGAACGATTATTATAATGTAATGTAATGCATATATAATATGCTAACAACAGGAATTGAAAAACATTCCTCTGCTCGAAAACCCACCCCCTCCCAAAAAAATATGCAACAAACGCAGAGTGCTGGTCATACAGTCTACAATCAACCCACCCAGGACATTAACGGCTCCGATTCTTTATGCTTGTACCGCCAAGCCCCACCAGTTACATGTACTTGGGAAACAGTGTCACTCAATGGGAACGCGCCAACACTTTTCTACACAAGTACACTATACACACAGAAAAGTCTCAGAATTAGGTTGTGTTCACTCAGTCAAAAAGGACAAGGAATTCTACATTATTCCTACTTTATATAAGTGTATGTGAGTCCACGAATAAATCAGGTACTTACACACAAAAGTGGCAAAAAAGAGTACAAATCTGTGCTCTGTCTAAGCATGAAGACAAGCTACCATTGTACAACTGTCATCAAGTTACTGTACACGAACACGCGGGTTCTGCGAGAGGGTCATTGATCTATGGAAAGTCGTCGATCTAAATGCTGCAACCCTTCACGTTGAGCGTTATTCAAGAAATTATAATCTGCGATTTGGCGGTGTACCTGAACTTCTTGACGAATCACCAGAGTACCCGTATGATAAACTTAAAACATATTCTCTCCGAGAGATGCGACCTGTCGCCAGGAATTAAAAACACCCACAGGTCTGGACATCGTCCAAGATCCCCAAGGACAAACCGCGCCACATACTGGCGAAATCCATTTACCGACCAGAACGCCTGGCTGTACTACTCCAGTAAAGAGATCTTGGCTAAGCATGGTATATACCTCATCCAAGACCCACTTGCTACCACCAGAAGCTTGAAGGATGTGATGTAGAAGGCTTACAAGGCTGACAGGAAGCCAGCATTTCAGAGTGGCGACATATCAGTGGTCAGAAATATTATCCCCCGCTGCCCATCTCCAGTCCAACTAGCCCAGCCCAGCCTAGTCCACCTAGGTCTGAGTAATCTACCTTCCAAGTTTGATTTGTGTAGGTTGGTCCAAGGTCTTAATTACCTGGACTTTATCTGTCAAACTCATTATTAAATCGTTTGGTGTAATATAAAGGTTGGTGTGTCCGCGGTTTGTACCCTAGGAATGGATTCTGGGACTGAGTAAATGCCTTCTGGCATTGTGATTGTAAATTGGTAGTATCTTTTTCCATGGATATCTCATTCGGGGTTACTGGTTACCCACCCCTTCGGGTTCAGACACACCAGTCCTTTTACTTATCATCTATCGGAGCATCTTAGTTGTGGTAAACTCCCTAATTTCATTTATCTATATCTTAACCAAGTTTCAGTCAATCCAATAACAGAAAAATTATGATTTAAGGGATGGAGGAGAGTCTTAGGTTCATCAATGTGTTTGGTTCAGCTTCTAATATGTAAATGCTAAAGTGCTTAAGGTTTTGACCTTAATTTTTGTTTTCCGTAGTTTGTTCTCTTGTTTAGTCTTGTAATTCTTTATCTTGTTTTTGATGGTTTAACAAACACTTTTGGGGGTATTAAGTTATCTGGTTTTTATGTTTAGCTTTAATCAAATCCTGTTTATGTTAAATTTTAAATCCTAGTTTTATAACTACATCGCCCCAATTGAAATCTGCCCTGGCTGTTTGGATTTACCATGGGTAAATAAAAGAATAAAAACGAATAATACTAAAAAATCATATAAAACGAACAGGTGATGCCGATAGAGCACGATCACATGATTTATCGGAAGAGTTTACACGATTGAGCAGAAGTAGACATTTGTCACATAGACGTATCTTATAGAACGTGCATTATTGTGCATTATAGAGGTGATCTTATGGCATTAAGCTTAATAATAAAATTTAAAAAACAAACGGAATCTATCACTTTTGGTTCACAGGAGGCATTCTGTGAATTTCACTCGGGGAAGGTTTTTGTGCAACTTGTCCTATTTACGGGAAGTTATCTCACATTTTCAAAAACAAGGCACAAACATACCCTCAAAACCGGTACAACGAAACTTATCATGATAAACGGGCATTTTCATGGTCAGGTGCGGATCAGGCGGAGGTAAAACGTCCTCCCCCCACTCTGAGACAAAAAAGGCTTCAAACGGGGACAATATAACTAACGTAAGTGCACCAATACCATTGTTTAAACAATGTATGTTTTGTATGATGTGTCAGCATCGATTCTACTTGTCCACAAAAAGTAGATGAAAAAAAGGTTTCGGTCTACCTCCTGAAAACCTCCTGGATCCGCCCCTGATGCCTCTTGTAAGACCCTGCATGACGGCAACAATTTTACTTTTACCCTTAATCCGTGTCCGCAATTTTCCGTCATTTGGCGGCATGGACTGTTGGTCCCATGCAAGGAAATTGTTCTCGTCATTATCCATAGCCTTTCATTCTAGTTATATCCACAAACTTCTGTTCAAACGAATTACGATTTCATTTTCAGCTGCCGTTCTTGGAGGGTTTCTGTACGTGATGGGGGGTAGGGAACTCGTCAACAACATGGATGACCCTTTGAAGTCAGCCTTTAGGTACGACCCTCGTACGGAATCTTGGATCCAGATTGCTGATATGAGGAACGCACGAGAAAGCTTTCAGATGGGCGTACTTGATGGAATGATATATGCCATCGGTAGGTTATGAACATCCTTCCAACACGTTACAACCATCATAATGGTAGCAACACGACACAGTTGTCTTTGTTTTCAGCATCGTACCTCGTACCTTTATAATGATTATTTCAGAATGATAGTATTTACTCTCAAAATACATGGAGCTGAGGAGCTGCAAAGTATGGGCTCTGTGTCTCCGATAAAAAAAAGCCACAATTATTTTGGCACATAATCAGCTAGGTCAAGGAACATTATTGTTCACTCTATTGTCCGTCCAGGTGTATTAAAATTCTTACCTCAACTGAATATATTGAATGGTTAGTTTCGTTTCGGTTCAGTTTCGCTTCACCGTCCTCCTGACTGATATAAGGGACAGGAATCTTCTTCCTTTCCCCCTTAGAGAATTTTCGTCCAACTAAAGCAAAGATACGCAAAGATTATCGAAAGGTAAACACTAAACGAATTTACAATCGAAAAGATACACAGCGGGAAATATTAAATGAAGATATGTCGTTGGTAGGCAATGAAAATTACTAAATTGTTATTATTGTTTTATACTTCTTTGCTTCTGAAGTGATAACCCATGTACGCTACCAGCCGAATACATGTCCATATTTTTGTTTCCTTTACGTTTTTCCCAGGAGGACGTCAAAGCAGTGAAATCTCATTGGCTGCTGTCGAGCGTTATAATCCAAGTACCGACCAATGGGAAGAGAGAGCACAACTTTGTGCTCCCAGACGGGGTGTTGCAGTTGCTGTGCGTGATGGGAAATTGTATGCGGTTGGTGGATCAGGTATTTACGTTCTCTCACAGTGACAAGTGCCAAATGACAGGAGCTGTTAATCACAAGAGTTGTCGGGAAGAGAGAAATATTAACCCAGTAACATTGATGACCAAGATGTCATGCCCAACTGCTTACAAAGCCAGCTTTGGGGACCAACTCTCATGCTAAATTTTACAAAACACAGAAATTGCAGGCAATATTATGCTCTCAGTGTTCTGTGAGTACTATGGCTTTCTACTCTGCCATTTTTTGGATATCCTAGAGAAAATGTGGACTAGAAAATGTATTCAGCGAGCTCTCTGGAAATTTTGAGAACCTATTCAAGCAGTACATTACAAGTGAGTTGCTGGACTTTCCAGTAAGCTCGCTTACATCGACTGTATTGCATCTGACAGACTTAACATGTTTCTCCTTCCCTGTAAAACCTGTTCACAAATGCAGGGAACAGGAAAGTTTCCAACAAAGTTGAATGCTACTGCCCAGCCTCCGATACGTGGAAACAAAAGCGAGACCTCCAAACCCCTCGCTTCTTCGCTTCTCTGTCCTCCGTGGGTGACTACCTGTACCTTACTGGAGGAGCCACAGTCAACCCCCCCGAAGGCGTCCGATGCGTACCGCAGATCGATCGGTATGAGCCCGGGACAGACACCTGGACGACCCTGCCAGCGGTCATGGGGCAACCGCGGGCTGAAGCCGCCAGCTGTTTAGTCGGCAACCGCATCTACATACTGGGAGGGTACTCTTGGGACAAGAAATGCTGGTTGGAGTCCGTCGAATGCTACGACGTGGAGGCGAGGGAGTGGTCGGAAATAGCAGACTATCCTCAAGCGTACACCGGCATGGCCTGCTGCTGCTTAACACTTCATAAATTACCCTGAAAACATTGCCCGGCTGCCATTATTATCATTCGAGGAAAACTCACCCTTGTACGCCAGTTATACGAAATTTGGCCATGCTAGTTGTATTATTATAGGCCTACTAATTCATAAAAGAATAATATTTCTTTTTTAGATAAAACAAATCTACACAAAAGACTACATACCAATCTTGCGAAAACTTCAACTGTTTGATCAACTCTTTAGAGTTTCCCATTTTTAAGTCTTATTATCATAATCAGTTTGTCGGTGTTTTCTAACATTCTTCATCAGTCCTCATAAAAAGAAAAACAAGCCAATTAGGCCTACAGCTTTCCTTCACAGGCCTAAAGAATATTTAAACTTGCCTAAATCCCACTTCAGAGCCGTGTATCCAGTGACAGGCCTTATAGGAAGATCTTTGGACTGCCTTACTTTGTTCGTTTCCGAATAAACTGGATCGCATTTCGACGCACGGGTCCAGCCTTGTACACATTTTTATGTACGTTAGAACGCCCTGTAGTGAATGTGCATCGCGAGCCCCCAGGCGGTGCACGGCTGTAAAGTTAGCCAATGTTTGCAAAAGAAATTAATCCAATACATTATTTTCATAAATACGTTCAAGTTGCTGTAACTTTTTATTCAACGGATGAGATGTATTATACGCTTTATCCGTCAGCAGGCATATTTCAACCAGTAAGACCCATACTGATAAATACGATATATTATGCACGTCTTCAAATTTTAGAAAGGCCCTACTATTGGATTGACATTATGTTAAATAAAAACAACACTTTTTCATGCTCACTTGTGTAAACTTCAAAAATTGATTATTTTGCTATACTGAAGAAATTAAAAGAAAAGAAAAAACAATGACGACGACAACGAGTGGCGTAAATTTGTGCCAGAAATTGGAGGGGATGGGGTGGAGACTTGGGGGCGGATGATTTGCCAGGCCGTGGAAATTTGAAATGCGGGGGAGTAGGGTATGAAACCATATGACACGGGGAAGGGGGGGGCGATGCTCATGGTACAGATGCACATGTGTAATATGTAT
This sequence comes from Acanthaster planci, assembly GCF_054643075.1. Lineage (NCBI taxonomy): Eukaryota > Metazoa > Echinodermata > Asteroidea > Valvatida > Acanthasteridae > Acanthaster > Acanthaster planci. The sequence continues at coordinate 15,085,976 of NC_141781.1, read as the reverse complement.
TACATTCACGAAGAATCTTATGCAGTGCCATTTATGGCTTTTTTGATTGTCATTTTTTAAAGGTATGGAATATATCTTTGTTGTTGGGGAACCCGAGAAATTCTTCACAGTACGCTTTAGTTTTTATCACCACGAAAAAGCTGGGGGATGGTTTACATGCCCACCCCCTCCCTTAAAAAGGGGGGGTATATACATCCATCCCCGGGATTTACGCCCATGACGACAACCACAACGACACTGACGACAAGAACGGCGTAAGCTGAGAACTCTGTAGGATAAAGCCTTCAAAGAGCCCGGAGCAGAATTCCCCTTGACATAAACTCCGTTGTCGTCACTCTGCAATTTTTCCTGTGCCGAGGCGAATGTCATGTGGAGGTCATTTTGACACTAGTTTAATTAAAAATCGGATATGATCTCGCGAAACGTGATTTTTCCAAAATAAGTCAGCAAAAAATGTGTATTTTTCCGCGTAAGACCATGAACTTCAAAATAATCATCAAAAACACAGATCTTTGCATACATGTCATGTTTCCAAAAATCGGGGGTATGAGAGCAGAGTTTGAGTAAGGGTGGGGATTTCCCGGCCCCCGCAGTGAGATGGTCGGGAAGAGCAGAGCTCTTTGCTAGGGTTTGAAGAAATGTTCATCTGGCGGGCATGCCCACATAAGTTTCGTACGTCTGATTGTTCTTGATATGGGTACTCTATGGGAATGCCTGTCAGCCTCTCAACTAAATCGAAACTGCTTGGGATGAAGATTGAAACAAAAATCTTTTAAGGGAGATGATGTAATAGGCCTACGAATTTTGTGACTTGGATACATCTAGGAAAGCTTCCTTGTATAGTTACTCAGAACTCCCCTCCTTAAAGCATTAAGTGGGAAAAACTTGGTTTATATCCGGTTCGTAACTGTGACGTCACGTCGGTTTAAACCACGCCCACTGCACACTCACTGCACATATATAGTGTTACATGCATTGGTCACCGTATGGAACCGTGGAACCAGAAGTTAACGAGCAACTTCAGCGATCGACCAATGGGAGCCTGCAAATCGTGCGCGTCCGCCCTTTTGACAAAGTCACTTACGAACCGGATGCTGATGAAAATATCCATATTCATAAGCTGAAGTGAGATGTCACCCAAGTTCGTAGCTCTGTATACAAATAATATCACAATAATTGTCTACATTTTTTGTAGTAAGTTAAGTTTAACTTGTTTATAGTGTTAAGCAGCTCATTTCGACAATACCAATGGCCAATAATTCCTTCAAGTCTTTATTGGGAATTTTGAAAGGTGAGTGTACTTTTTCTTAGGCTCTTTCGACAACGTTTGCCACGTCTAACAAAAGCAAAACAGCGCACTCTTAAAAGTATTGATGAACTTGAATTTCGTAGGAATGTGAAATTACCCCCCCCCTACCACCTTCTTGTCAAATCCAATGACAAGAAACATTTAGATCTTTTTGGTATTGTTGTAACACCTTGTAATATGTACGTGTACAAAAACCGACCTCTGCATGTGTCTTTTATACATTCATATTCAGGAGTTTTTGTATTTTGTCGCCCTAGACTACTCATACGCCAACTTGAACCACGAGGAGTCAAAGTTACCGCTTTTTGTCACTACGAACAGCATTTGATTAAGACGTATGCTACTTCTACTCCCATGGCACGTAATACTACACATGTTGACCAAAGATCGCAGCGCTTTACGATCTTTGATGTAGATTGCCAACATTTTCATCAGTTTTCAACAGCTTGTATACACTACGACAGTACCATAGAGCTAATATAGCTCGAGCTCTCTGGCCAGTGCGCAATGGAAGTGCATTGAGGCCACTTCGACCCAACTCCCCATACCTCTGCCAAGTTCTCGACTGAAACAAGAAAATATAAAGGGCGACAAAAGCTATAAAAAGTAAAATTAATTTTAAAAAGATAATAAAAAGCGAAAAGGAGAAAAGGGGTTCAAAAGCGGCAGTATCGTCTCCTTCCACGTTCACATGTTTGAATTGTAGGTTTGCTGGGCACCCCCAACCCTGCCATACATGGAAAAACTGATAATGGCAACGCCTATACTGACAGCATGCATGAATTCAATGCAAGGCCTTGCAATTGTTAAAACTGTTCCATTGTGAACAGTTTTCATTAGACAAAAAATAGTATTGTGGGAATTATAGTAAAACTGTCTACAGTGACTATGAAAATAAATATTAAAGATTTTTATTCACGTTACTGAAATGCACTGTTCTAAAATTTAGAACAGTGGTAAAAAATGTCATTGACAAACACGCTGTACGCTGTGTAAATGCACTTAGTTTTAGTGATGACTGTTTATTTTAAAAACTAAAGCGAAGTTTACTTCAAAATGCATATGAAAGTGCTCCATTTTTCCCCACCTACAAAATCTCCATTTCTCAAGGACCTGCGAGTTCAAGGTTGTCACTTCATACAATAAATTGATAAGTTTCTGAAGAAAGCTGTTGAGAGTCTTCTTTCAAATCATTTGAGCTAGCTGGAAAAAAATCGATTCATAATAGATACATTTTCATGCAAGTTAACCTGCGTCTACAAGTGCTTTAAAAATGACTCAAAAACACGAGTAAAAATACTGTACTTGGCGAGTAACTACACTCTGCAAGTTTTGTCTTAGGTTCAGTTACTTGCAGTAAAATGTCAAAGCAGATCTTCAAAAATAATCTACCATTTCAAAATCTGTATTATGCGACTTGCAACAATGGTCCATCATGCAACAGTATAAAACAAAATTGATTTAAATGTTCAAAAGGTTGAAAACTCATAAAAAATATTCGCATTTCTACAAAAACTAAAATAATTATATACAGTACCATTACTGTTCATAGCTGTATAGGTAATATTACTGCAATCATACAAGCTGTAACAACAGATTGGGACAACTGAATTCTGTTCTTACATATATGGATTCTTACATACCTATATAGTTATAAAATAAATGCTTCCATGACTCTTGAGTTTAATGTTATTTTTCAAAATGTTCACACCAAAAATAGAAGTGCATTATCTTTGAAAAAACTTAGTATCTGAACTATTGGGTATGAATTTAAAGTTTTTCAAAGTTAATAATTAGGTAGAAATTAGCTAATGAAGAAACACATATATGTAACACACAGCTAACAATTTGTATGGATGTTATATATAAACAGATCTATAACCCGCCATTAATATGAAGAATGAGTACAAACTACCTGTACTTGCAAGCTGTTGCCAATTATCTGTATGTACTTTTTGAAAGTGATCTTTCACAAATACGAAAGGTCCAGATGATATGTTGCAAAAACTATTAAACACACATTGGATGTCTCTTGCATGGTTTGTGCTAAACATTTTTCTAAGGTCCTGTTACTCGCAATGAAATACTATCATCAATGCAAAAACAATTTTTTTTTTAATTCAGTGTGACTGTCATTATGATCAATCATGCATTATGAACAGGAACCAACACAAATATGAACAATTTAAATTGATAGAACGAATGAGAGCGATTAATAAATAATAACACATGTTACTAAAACACAGAAGAAACTTTTAAAAGAACAAAGTTTGAAAAGCCAGGAAGTTTAGATTATAAAGCCCAAGTATGAGAATCTTAGATAACAACAGGAAATGTATTTCATAATTCTTGGGTTCTGATGAAAATGCTGCCGTAAATTTTATGATCCTGCAATCAAGCACGCCTTTAAGTGCAAACTGAATGGAATGATTCAGAAATTATCCAGGTAGGCCTACATGTATTTCGATACTTCTATAACATGTAAAATGACACACAATGTACAAGAAGCACATTATCTCAGTCTCTGTCTCTGAATTGTGGGATGTCAGCGGCAGCCTGACGCTTAGTGTCACAACTGCTGTACATCACTTCTTTCTGCAAGCTGGTGTGTGTAGGTGTTGCAAGGTCAGTTCAGCCTTTAATTGGTCAAGCCGTGGCCGGGTTACGGGGTGGGACTTCCAAGTAGGCCCTACGATGACAAAAAAACAAGTTGGGAGGGGAAGATAAATCGTGGCACTTATTCCAAAAGCAGTTGGGATGGAATGCACGCGTAGCTGAAAATGAAGCGGTGCTTTTATTAAGATAGTGGTGTGATGGACATCTCCTGGAGGTCAGTTGTTTAATTAAAAGATGTTTCCTCTAAAAAAAAAACCCATCCAGCATCGCTGCTTCACTCTAGTCAAAACTTCATTCAGGAAGTCACACACCCTGTCGCACATGAAGCCAGCCGGGCGGTCGCACATCCAGCCAGCCGGGCAGTCGCACACCCAGTCAGTATATATCCGCAGAAAAACAAAAAGACTCAAACGAGAGTAACATGTCAAATCACTAATTTAAGGGGAATGACAGACGAAATAAGTGCACGCACAATTAAAACGCAGACAACAGTTAACAGGACAAATATGATCTGGCAAGGGCAGGGCCGATCGCTTCATGAAGGTAGCAAGAGCTACCCCTGCAGAAAAACAAAAAGATTCAAACGAGAGCAGCATGTCAACACAATAATTTTAGGGGAATGACAGACGAAATAAGTGCATGCACAAATAAGTCACAAAACACAGACAACAGTTAACAGGACAAACATGATCTCGCAAAAGCTGGGCCGATCACCTCCTAAGGGTTGCAAGAGCAACCCCTACTCCCCACAGAGCAAACTTACTGAACCTTAGTCACTTGCCACATCATTCAGGTAGGCAACCTCATTTCTAGTCGTTAGACTTTCAGTTCGACGTGAAGTTATTGCCTGGAAAATATAAGATGAAAAGTTGTAATTCTAAATAATTATATCAATACAGGCAGGCCTGTACATGACCACCTGTTCCGCGTGTTTATGCAGATACTTCAAATTTCGCGCATTGTGCCGCTCGACGACCACGTGGTACTGAACAAAAAGACTACCTTGGTGAAGTTGGGAGTTACCCGGTGTGAGTATGCAAACTAACGTCTTTGAATGAAGATATTGCGAAACACCCTGCGGGCCACATTTCATCACCCGTTTAACGTTTGGGCGGGAACTTTAGAAATGGTTATGCAAATGTTTTGCCCTATGGGTGCGTTCGATTAGCTTACACGTGTAAATCAAACTTACACGAGAGCGTTCGTTTAGCCATTACGTGATGTTCGTGCCTGTCCTGGTGTCAGCCACCACTACCCCAGCTGGCGAGCGGGTCTCTGGAGGCTGCCCGAGTGTAATGACGTCACGGATGGACTGTTCGAGCATGAACGTACATGATGGAACAAGGCGGGGACTTGACCTTTTTCCCAGAATGCCTTGGAAAACACACTGCAGCGTTCGATAAGCCTCATTTTGAGGCTTCCCTTGAGTGTAACACTGGTGTTTTCAGGGAAGCTAATCGAACGCACCCATTGAGAACAAGAGGGATGCATTGTAGCTTGGTCGATTCTTCAACGGGTGGCTTTTCTCCAGTAAAGGCAGTGCGGGGTGAGCCCCCAAGAATAATTCATTCTCTTGGCATGTACTGTACATAAAAGAAAATGCTTGTCTCGTCGTATGTGTGAGAGCGCCTGTTGATATGTTTTATGTCAGGTATGAAAAGGTTTTTGGTGGACAGCGAAACGGCCAGTGCTGTAAAAGCTGAGCTGGGCGGTTTGTTTCCGGCCATTTGTCAAGCCGTTCATTAAAAAAATAACAAATTTAAAAGAAAAGAAATAAGACATCCACGGGATTTATTTAAGTGCTGCATCCTCAGTCTAACATTTTCTTAGATACAAATAAGCAGATCACTTTTTGACTGCTAGTTATATACGAGAGATACAATGCCCCGGACTTTCTCGATCACCCGTGGGGGGGGGGCTGATAGAAAATTTTCTTTGAATATTTGTTTGTTTGTTTGTTGTTGTTGTTGTTGTTGTTTTTTTCGTTTTTCCTATCCCAGGATACGGCAAGTTGTTACTAAGGGAGCATTTTGTTTCCACATTTGCTAGACAGACGTACGTTTATAGTTGTGCATTAAAAGAAATTGTTATTCGATATTGGTATGTACATTATACGCCCTATACATGATAGAGTAAGGAAGACGCAGGTGATGTGAAGGCAGCCTTCCCGGAATAAAACAGCGAAAAGTGCGGTTCCAATATTATGATTTGTTCTGAATTTGGGGCTGTGATGAGATATGTTGCCATTGAAAGCGCCGGTTTTTCACGAATGGTGTTACCGTCTTTCTGTAGGGGAGGGAGGACAAGTAATTTTTACGGCTGAAAAAGTGGAATCTTTTCTTAATAACCCCCCCCCCCCGGCCCTGGACGCACTGGGATACGCAGTACGGTCGAGTTTGTTGCTAAAAGTGCAGACGATGTTGTCAATGTCAATCTCCCGGATTTAAAATGACGGCTTCACCCCCAGCATAGAATAGGACCTAATTTCGTTGATATCCAAGGTTTTGTCCAAAGCTTCTGCACGTGTTACATTCTGCATACCATCTAAGAATTTAGGATCCCCGGCCATGCAAACTCTCAGCTCAAATAATACAAGTGGGCCCTATACCGTGGCGCTTTACTTTCGTTTTTAGGCTAGTAATTTCTTTTTAGGAAAATACAGCATAAAACTAAGCAGCATCGGAGAAATCACAAAATTGAAATCAAAATGTTAAAGTTCTGTTTTTTTTTTTACATTCAACTAATTTATCTAGGTTCTGAGGAGCAAATCACTGGGTAAACTTTAAAAACTTGACGCTTGCTGAGTGCATTTCCCTCAATAAAACTTGCTCGGTCGTTGAAAAAAATGCAAATGTTATTATTCAAAATATATATATATCCTGAGTCGAAGAAAAAGAATTGCTATTCTCATGCAGTGTCCTTTTTTAGATTTCAGTATTCAGGGTCGGCACGTTTGTGTCATCCTCTCGAAAGCCCTTGACGGGTATTACTTTGATGTTAAACCCACACCACGATATTGAATCATTCCTGTTCAGTGTCATCAATTGACTGATTTTTCAAAATCAAGCAAAGATGTGCACTATTTGGAAGAGCACCAAGAATCATTTAAAAACCTTCAGAATCTTCAGGGAAAGGTTTTCATGGGAAACAGGAGTGATGGTTTAATTGGTTAACCCTTTCCCTTCAACCATAGAGTAAGGACCAGCTCCACCACCATGGCCCGGCGCGCGATATAGCGCAGGTACAAACTCAATTACAATGAAAATCAACAGAGGACGTTCTGCTAAAAGAGATTTTGCTCGCGCGTGCTGTAGTTGAAAATTTGCATCGTGAAATTTACGAATGAATGATATCTCCGAAATGGAGGACGAAAAGTGGCCATCTGCTTTTCTGCTATCACAATCGTAGAAAAGCAGATTGTTTTCTCTAACCGGCAATTTTCCACTTTTCTGCCACCTCAAAAAGCAGAACAAACATTTCTTCTATTTTCCTGCTTTTCTGCTTTAAGAAAAGCAGATTTTACCTTTTCTTCGTTTTTTTAAGTTCGCTGGTGGTCGAGAAGTGGCCATCTTATGGAGGACGGAAAGTGGGCATCTGCTTTTCTCCCATCGAACAGGCAGAAATGAGAATCAGACGTTTTGACAACAACCGTGAATTCTACTTTTCTGCTTTTTTCAGTTTGATACCTGAAAAGCAGATTTCACACAGGCGGCCGAAAAGTGGCCATCTGCTTTTCTGCCTTCCAATAGGGTGCACTGAACCAATTTAAGCTCCATTGAAAACAGTGTAAAATCAACCAAGTTTGAAGCCCCATGGCAGGCAACTGAAGTCCCTGAGGCCTCTCAAACAAAAAACAATATGTTGTTCGGTCCTTTAGGTTTCATTCGATTTTCAATTTTTAGTAGGTTAACCAATGAATTTTTTAATTATCCGCCCAAAACAAACTCACCCCCCAAAAAGTCAATGTTTCCAAGTCTTCTCAGCAGCCATTTTTCAAATGACATCCCTCACCTTCCTGGGGCTCTTCTGACTAATTTCAATCCCATTTTTGTCTGCTTTGCCCCCAGATGGGTGCCCCTGAATCTACAAAGATGATCTTGGGCCATACTGACACAATTCCACCATTTCTTGGCCCAAACACACCCCTGTTCATATTCATATCTCCAATATTCCCCTCTACAGTCAAGGTCAATTCGTACCGTATTTCTACCCCTACTCCATTGTTATACCCCTACCCAAGGTCAAATTGTACTCAAGGTTTCACCCTATCCTCATTCATATTTATCATACGTGACTTTTTCATATTTCAAGATCAAAGACGACACAATCAGGGACGGATCCAGGATTTTCCCGGGGAGGGGGCAGATTTTCCAAAGGGGGCGTGTGAACAAAAGCAACAATAGTAAATGCGGCCCGTCACGGTGAGCGCGCCAGTAGCCTGAGCGCGAACTCAAAATAGCCCGTACGGGTAGGATCCGGGCCCGCGGGGCATTTGGGGATTTTAGGCCGCTCTGTACGTAGTGCAATTTCAGGTAGTATGACTCATCTTTTCTTCCCTGTCCCGCTTCTTCTTCTGTTTTAAATTAATTTATTCATTTATTCATTATCTTTGGGGGTTAAAAGGGGGCGTGTGCCCCCCACGTACGCCCCTTAGATCCGCACCCGACAATGGGTCTCCAGTGTGGGCACCGCGGACTTCATCACTACATAATGCACGACTTTCCCGAAGCCGGCTAACTTCAAGTACATGTACATGTACAGTACTTGCTGATGTAAACACATGCATCGAGCATGCGGGAGAACATGTACATGTGCACTGTACATGTACATATACATGTAAACAAATCATGTACACAGCCAGCCAGTGCCGATTTTGTATCTTGTGACCTTTGAACGTCTTGCGTCGTACCATTTTGTGCACAGCTCTATGGGGCTGGGACCATAGCTATGTGGTACGGAAAAACAATCGCGGCCGGCCCCCCACCTGTACACATTGCGCCTGCGAGTTGTCCGGAAACCAGACTATGAACTGGCGCTCCACTTGAAAATGATAAAAACGGTGCAGCGATGGTTGAAAGAAATGTCGAATCATGGAGGAAGGAATGGTCGAATGCACCTTCGGTCATGTCGGTTTCAGGAGGCTTTGAATTTGAGGAAATTTACTGAACTAAGCGTTTGATAGAAGAAATAAGAAGAACTTTTGATAGAAACAAGGTAAAGCGACGGCGTAGATAAGTTTAAGTACATGTAGGCCTACATGTAGGTCCTAATTCTTTCAAGTATAGTGCAAGGAAGGAGATTGCTGTCCGTTTTTCGGACACACGGGTAGACGTGGTAAAATGTAGCTTGTGTGGTAACGAGCTTACGGTTTGTTTGAAATCATTAGGCCATGGCTCCATGATTCAGATACAGCCCTTGTAATACTTGCAGAACTCAAAGTCACTACGACTTTTTATACTAGGTTCGTAACGCTATGGTTGAGTTTTGGAATGCAACTGATCATGGTTACATGTACAATGTAGATCATTAAGTCAGTCCAGGTTTAATTTTTAATAATATTACTATTGTAGGCTAAGGCTACCTACATTCACTTTGCTCAAAAATTCTACCATCTCAATTGTGCCAATCAAATTGGCCCCCCACAAAAAACAACCAAGTTGATGCATATCTCTTTAAATCTTATGACCTGTATTTTGAAGATCATACAACTGACTTTTTTACTCACCACCCTCTCGTTCTGATGAAAACAGTCCAGCACATCACACACTTTACATGCATCTCACATTACATGTGTGCATATGACTTTTTGGGGACGACTTGATTGAGAAAGTGAAAAGGCCAAAAGTCATTTAGAGTTGTGACTTGTGCAAGTAGCATACTTGTATTTATATATGTGGCTAGATACTCAGAATTGGTACCAAGATTAAATAGCAACACGGAAAAGTGAACCAAAGTCCCAGGTGTTTTAAACAACTAAGTAAGTAGGTAAATATGTACTGTAGTTTGCGTATCTTGGACCCTACAAATTGCCTTTTGTAACATTTGGACACGGTGGGGTGATTGTATGGTACATGTACCTTCTATAGGCTTTTGCTTCCATTAATTATTTCACTCTAAATAGATTGTAACCCAAATCAAAAATCTCTGAATTCACAGGTCTCCAAAATGCTCCATAATGTTCAAAAAGGCAATTTGGTCCAAGTTATTTGGACTAGTAAACATGGTAAAGATGGAAATGACACTCTAATAATGCAGCATGTTGCATTTCTTTAAGTATCACTGCATCAGGCCTTGATCGCAGCACTAGACTGGTGTTTAAATGCTTGTAAAAACTGGTGTGGGGCAGTGAAATGTAATCCTTAATTTGCCTGGTGGGCTAGGAACAAAACACTTGTTTGAAACCATCACTTGTTTTATTTTGTAAACATGACTAATCAAAGGTTATAAATGTTTTGAATTTTGAGCATGTTGTTTACTAAATTACTATTTAATTGTAACAGTTTTCAATCCTCAACTGTTTTGAACAGCTTTACAATGGACATCTTGACGCCACAGAAATGGTTATAAAGTTGAAAAACCAGTCAAAGTTAGTTCTGCCAAATAATGTCCAGTGAGCCTGTGAAAATTCCGGTAGGCTGGTTAAAAAAAGGTTAAGGTTGATGCCTGACTGCACTGTGCTTTGTATTATTCCACAATTTATTGGTTTCTTAGAGAGTTTAAAACAAATTTCTTGGCCGGTTGAATTAAAGTCAAACTTGCCATTAGACCATCATGATGTGAAGAATTGATTTAACTACATGTATTAGCAATTTAGGCCTAATGTTCCTTAACGATGAGGTACATGTACAACCAATAGTCACATAATTGCGGCTTTGTGGTCTAGGTGAGTTTCACTGCCACAGTGCCCTCAATTGTTTCATAGAGTTTATTGTACATTCACACAGATATGAGTACATTCAACACGTCTTCATTTTTGTTTGGTTTCTTACCCAGACTGATCACTAGAGCCAGTATGTGGGAGACAGTAACTCAGCATGCGCTAAGTCATTTGGGTGTTAGTCGCCCTGGTAATTGGCAGGGATCATCAGATGCAAGCTACATGCTGCACACCACACAAATTCAACACCAACTCAAGGGTAGGCTTGGCCCTCTCCAGACCTCTGTGTTTAGAATTACAATGGAGTAACCAACAATCTTCGTCAAACCTTTTTCTATCAGTTTTGCAGGGACGAGTTTCCCTTTTAGTCAAGTCATGTTTCCAAATTGTTCTAAGGGTAACAGTTGGTTTTTAAACTCTGCAGTGTGCCCGTGTCACCATATGGGAACACAAAAATCACAGTTGTACTGCATTAATACAAACATGCAAAGCTTGTGAAGATAGTTTGGATAAGAAGCATTACAAGTTGCACAAGAGGAAGAGTCCGTGGAATAACATTCTCAGTCTTGGGAATCCTTTATCTAAAAGAATCAGGAATATACAATGTCCACTCACCATTTCCTGTTACATGAAGGGCTGAATGCCATCCATGTACTTCTTTGTATTGTATTTCTTGCATGAAGGTTCATGGTTGAATACTCTTCCATCTGCTCAAAGTCATAAGTGCATTACCATAAGTGAGCTTGATGGTTACACACAAGTAGGCCACAGTCACACAGAGAATGCCAAGTGTCTCCCACAACATTCTGCTCTTCACTATCACACTGTGAATCAAGGTACATGTACAGTATGTCTGTGGCTGATTGTTATTTCTTTGCTGTTGAACAGTCAAACATTTTATTAATATTTTACAAATTTAAACAATTGATGATGACAAATAATGCTGGAAGTTACAAACCCTGTATAAAGATTTGGTTTAATTTGAAGTTTCAGATCTGTTAAATGCACAAAACCAGGGCACATTTTAATCCAAAAGGACATTTCCACAGATCATTTAATTTATGCTGAACTTGGGTAATTTGAGACCTTTGGTGAAAGATTTTAGTTTTTATTATTTTCATTGCCCAATGTTTTTAAGGGAGTAAACATTGATCATACTACTCCTTGGCCCTGACAAATGTAGCAGTAATGTCTATGGAATTTTAGAGTTGAATGTTAAAGTGGACTTGTACATTTACTTTGCCTGATGTTGGAAAACTTTGACTGATGTACGATATAACAAGTCCACAAAAACCCCTGGTTAAATAGTTTTCTCAGATGTGAAAGCCTTTTAACGAGCTTTGCTCGTGCTTTTTTGTTGTCCTTAATCATTTGTAGGCTTGAAGCCAATACCAAATACCAACTCATTTCTTCTGGCCTGGCTGACTGCATCACCAAATGTTCATCGCAAACAGGAAGACAAAGAGGACAAGAGACATTGTCCATCAACAGGGGAGGATGAACTGTATCTTAAAGATAACACCGGAAAAGTGCAGTGTCAGGTACTTAACTCTCACAGTAAGAGTCTTCGGAATGTCAGTATACCGATGATCAATTTCATTAATTAAATTAAGCATTCATGTATGTGTATACAGAATGATTATAATTTACCAAATGATTCGGTATTTTAATGTTGAATTTTAACCGTTGCATGCATTTGTGAAACGTAATAGTGAAATTCGATTGAGACTGGTGATGTCAAAAGTAGCCAAGTGCTCATAATCAATGTCTGCTGTGTATGGCTATGCTATGGCAGTGTGTTTGCGCTCCAGTTGTACATTGATGAGATTCGTACGTGAACTTTGTGAAAGTGAGACAAGATTAAGTAAGAATTACTTTTACCTCCAGACTATTCGATTTTTAAAATAGTTTGCTCTCATTCTAAAGTTATGTTGGTACATATTTCTTCATAGGTAGCCATTTGTCACTGGGGTTGGCTCAACCAAGCTTTGTTAATCCCCTGTTGGAATGTTATTCCAGGTACCTATATGTGTGTACTGCCTAATATAAGTCTGTACTAATTACCACAATTATGCACATGCATAAATCAAGTACCAATTATGCCTTTGTCACTGTTTTATGTGTTGGAATAAAATCAGAATACTATACTTTCTTTGACATTTTGTACAGCCATATCCTTGCAGTGTACAAACTCAGTTTGGCATTGTTTGTGAATTGTTCTACATACAAGTTGGCGTAAATTAGGATTGTCTAATACTAGAACCCATACTTGCCAAGCACCTGACCAAGTGTTAAAGAGACTTGTAAGAAGAAAAAAACATGGGATGCTGGCAGCTTCAAGGATTGTTTTAATTTAGCTTGGGTGATTTCGAAAACTCTGACTTGGTTGGCTCCAAGGTGCTGATGCAAGGGTACAAGGATTGGTTGAGATCTGCCCTCGCTGTACCCCCGTGGTCATCTCCAGCATAGCCTCAGAGCCTGGACGACTGTCTGACAAACAGCAGACAATGCTGTCTGCCTCTGCTGCAGTGCAGCTGCTTCAGCATCATAACAGGTACAACTCTACCACTCCAATCTTGAAACATATTGTAGAGTTGGCTGTGGAACATATTCAGATGTTTGCTAGAAGGTCCAAAACAATAGGAAAGTATTAAGGAGGACATAAAAAAGCACAATACAGAAAAATTGATGGTAGTTGTGTTCTTGAGCAGGGTGCTTTGCCATGACTGATTCACTGAGTAGCAAATGAGTTGGTGTTGTCTGAATCAGTACCAAAGCAGCATCAATCTTTTTGAGTTAAAAGACTTTGAACATGATAACACATGGAACAGTGCATTAAATCACACACACCAGCTAACTGATTGTCACTTGTCATTGTATTGGCCAGGCTGTGAAAGAAACATCTTAACTTTTTCAAAATGGTAGTTAACATTTTCAGAGTGGCTAGTATGAATTTATGGAAAATTCGTGGTTACTTTGGCAAAACTTTTTTTCTTGCAGCTCTAAGGGAAGAGTAAAGCAAGTCACCGTAAAAGGGACACTAGTTTGTAAGAGTCCAATAATAAGGTAGGTAGGCTTTCTATTGAACATTTTTGAATACAATATTGATGCAATCAGTGAAACCCTTCACCTGGTGAAAATGTTACATTTAAAAATCAAATTGTCTTTAAAGCTCTTTTAATTTAAGCCATTTGTTCATGTAATGTTATACTGCTAATGACGTAGACATTGTTGAAAGAAGTGAATTTCATTAAAAGAGCCCTGTTGATGCGTCTAGGTTGTATAAACTTTCAGAATGAATGTCTCTACCATGTAAAGGGTTTTTGCAGATTTGGACATCCATATCATATCCATTCTCTTTTATAATCAAGTTGATAATGAACGCTAGATCATGATAGTTTATAAAAAGGCTCCAAAGATTATGTCCAATTAAAATTAAACATACCTTTTGAAAATGATTTTGTGGCAAGTGATGCTAGCCAATTTCAGTGTTTACAATTAGAACCTGTAGGTCTGTTGTCTAATTGTGAGGAGAGATTAATTAAGCCAAATTAAATTTTTTTGTAAAATAATATACTTGTTTGCCAGTGTGTTTTATCTGCTTAAAATGCCCTTAAACAGCATTCATGGGAAACCACTGTTCTTCTTCAAGCTCTCTTCTGATGTTTCTGGATCAAGTAGTGTATCATTTCTTGCCAAGGTAACAATACTTGAAGATGAATTTGAGGAGGGAGTAAAATATTTAATTAAATAATTTGTAAAGATAAAATAACAGTTAGTTGAATTCTCTGATTAATTATCAACTTAACAACATAACTACAGCAAAATATCTTTATGGCACCAACTTTAACACCAGGGCTGTAATTTGTATACTCTATAGAAAAAATCCTGCCAAAAAATCCCCAGTTTTTGTGTTTCAGATTTTTTGTGGATACATTTTGCATAATCCACTTGAATTTTGAAGCTTACTTTTGATATGTGTAATTGGTAGCAGATACAGCATATACACAAAAGAACAGCCACACCCATTTCATCAACTACAATTTAATTTTTAAATTGATTAATGCTCACAGTTAAAAAACCTAACTGTTTCTTTTCTTGATGTGTATTGTGATCACTTTGGCAAACCTTAGCATCAGGCAGATCTTGCAAGAAGAATAAGAACTAGTTAACTCGGCAGTGAATCTGAATCTGAATTCTCCCACAGGGAAGCAACCTCACTTTTTTACACTGTGCTCTACCAATGTATTCCTCTTGTTGTGTGACTCATGTTACTCCTACAACAATTCTGAAGGTAAGAAATCAAACATGTTCTTCAGCTCCTAACATAGTATTGTGAAGAATCTTTTTATTCAAAGCATTTCCCCTGAAATCTTGAAAATTGATGCCCTAGAATCACTCTTGTTGTTTGAGCTTGTTTTTGTCAGTGCAGGTATATGATTGGATTATTTGATGAATTTCTTTGTTTTCTGTGATGTAATTTTTGGCCAGCATTGTTTTTTAATTTTGGAATGTTCAGGGCACAAGGAAGCCTTATCATATATACCTGTGCAGAAAAGAGACCACAGTTAATGTCCAGGAGAGTTGCAGTGAGCATGAGTATAAGAATAGCGTCACGGTAAGACAGATCATTAAGCTTTCTCCCCTCTAGTTCTCACTTTAGCTACATTTCCAACTTGTTCATTGAATGCTGTAGCATATTTTAAGGATTCGATTTTGATTATAATTAATAGTCAAAAAAGTTTGCACTTAATCTAGCATTGAGCATACATAATGTAATCTTTCATCCAATTTTTTTCCTCAACTGTAGCCATGCAAATCATATGTCTTATGTCGTGCTTGAGATTATACATACCTGCCACTGGGCATCACTGCACTACATCACTACATTTTATGTACATGAAAACTGTTGAAAGGGTTCTATGTATTACTGCTCCCTCAATGGACTCAAAGCCACGGGCTTAGTGGCTACCTGAATGCTGTGCACCATGTGAAGACCTAGATGAAAATTGGTCATGCATACTATCCGCTTTGAACAGAACAAAAGAGGGCATGTTTTTTGTTTTCTTTGGTACTTACTGCACAGGCGTTCGTTTATAATGGAGATCAATGGCGCGTTGGACACAGAGTATGCTGAATACGTGTACTACGAATTTACTCCTTAATGTATGGTCTCTGCGTACACGCAGAACGCATGCAAGAACCTGCTTGGAAAACTTTCTACTATCTGTCTTTTTTTGCCACTTGGGGGTACACTTCAACTTGGAGTGGATACCGTTGGCATGTACCTGCACACATTTGTGTGTACCACGTAAGATTTGTTAGCCTAAAGGGATGTAGTACATAGGTAAGGAAGTGCACTGAAGGTTAAAATTTGGGTGAATAATGTTTGATGTAAACCAAAACTTGGAATCTTTGCAAGGCAAAAAAAAAATGGTAACACCTCTGTGTGGATGAAATGGGTCACAGTGTGTCAGCATACTGAGACCACATGTACATGAGTTTGTAGAAAGAAGAACTCTTGGTGTTTTTCCCTACTCGTACCCATCATGTGCCACAAGCATTTCATTTTCAGAATGTGCATATTTACTGTAAGAAGACAGCAATTTTGGGGGGAGTGTTTCAGAGAAAACCCTCTTAAACCCTCACTTCCTCTTTGTGTGAATTCTCAACATCTGTTAATGGATGTTCTTCTGGACATAAAAAAGTTTACCCAACCAAAGTGTTGACCTCTGTTCCTTGTTCAAAATAATTTCATTGTAGGCAGCTGTTACCAAGTGCATTGATGCAACTACAGGCATTTATGAATTGGATGGGAACATGAGGTGAGCAAACTAAGTACTCAGTAATGCAGTTAGAACAGAAATGATAGTCGCCTTTATTATTGTGTGTCAATATCTTTTCATCTGCCATGTGTGTTTGTACAAAGGTTGTACCTGTGTTATCAGATGGATGATTCTGCATCCTACCAAGTTCTGAGGTCGGGATGTATAGTCACAATCCACAATGCTCACTACCATCACTTGCAGATTGGAAAGGTAAATCCACTATTTTGATGCAGGCACAATGCCGTAGATAAAGATAATTATTAACAATTAAACATTGTGGGATAGATGAAATGTTATGAAAAGATAGAAGACTGAAGCAGTTGAATCTTGAAATCTACTTGGCAAAGGCGCCAAGCTTGTTTCTGCATAATTGCCTGGGATAATTAGAACCAATTAATATTTGAAATGAGATGGAACTTTTGGTTAAGATATTGTTGTTTGAATTTGCTTGATTCATTCCGTATGATGCTGAGTTAATTATTGACCTCAACATTTGGATGTAAAGAAGTTTGTGATAATGCCTTTCTGCTGATTTCCCACATCTCGTTTCTGATTTCCTCATTTTCTCAAAACCCTCCTATGCAAATGTCCATTCAGAAAAAAGTTGTATCAGTCAAGTTACAGTTTTAAAAGTTTGAAGTCCCCTGCCTACATAAAGCAAAATTGACTGACTGTGACTGTTTATGTAACTTGACATATCTGTGCCTTGACTGTTAATGATTGATAAACCAGCTTTGTCTGTCACAGTCATCTGCCTTTGTCTATTGATGGAATTTGACTGGTCACAGTACCAACCAGAATTATGATTTGACTGTTGGTGACTGGCAGGTGTATGAAGTATAAGCAGCAGAAGTGGATTGAATTTTGGACAGTTTGTGGTGGTTAATACAGCAAAAGAAGGGTTACATGTATGTGGTGAAAGATAGATTATTGGTTGTTAGTTTGATGCATGATCAGAAAGTAAAGTTAGGTAAGATAAAGGTCAGGTTAAGCTGTTCTTAGAATTACCTAGCTGATAAAATTAATATATCCCTAACACTCCTCAGTCCTCCAACAGGTGAAGGATTGAGGAGTGTTAGGGATATACATGTACGTGCACATATCCCTACATAGAACTAATGCCGTGTGATTAATAATGCCTAACATACCTTCAACAGTGACAAACTTAACAAAGCAAAATAAAATTTTTAAAGCTAGAGTCCACATGTGTTGGACTTGAGATAACGGTTTGCTTCCAAGAGAAATCCATGTTTCTTTATTTTCTGCCTTCCCCCATGTAGTCCACTGTGCCTTGTGTAGTCTGTTGTATGCAAAGTACACTCTCAGTAGACACGTGTTCACCTCTGGATACAGGGCCAAAGAAGGTAATTGGTTTTTTTGCAGTAATTTCAAGACTTGGCCGTGATAGTAGTTTAAAACTTGGTCATCCTGTACTTATATCATCAGAAATGTTCATTGATTCTGTAGGTTTTTGGAACACTTACCAAGGACCAAATGATGTGTCAGTCTCAAATTGAATCTCAAGTCTTGTCACAGGTACACATACCCACAAAGAGGAACAATGACAAGGGAAAGCCTCTGGTGCAGTTTGTCAGAATCTCTGGTGGCTTTAGACTGGATGACTATGAGTGACTTGTGTGGACTGGATCACAACTCTACCACAAAGGCATACCATGATGTCCCTTAGTTTGCACATAGTGCCAGACTCACATTGATGAAGTTGCTCTTACAATATTTAATTGATAGCTTATTCAAGGCTTGAAGCTTTTCAGTAATCCTTCATGTTGCTATTGACCACACGTTTTGTTTGTATTTTAGAAATTAAGCCCACCCTTGTCTGGGATGGTAAGACTTCTTCTGAAGTACAACTTGACCATTAGCCAGTTAGAGTGGTTGGTTTCCGTCGTGACTCAGCTAGAAAAAAAATTCACTCCAACTCTCATCAGGTAAAGCACAAACAGGATCACAAATGGTGTGACACTTTCAATAAAATGAACACAATTTAAATTTTTATTTTTGCAATACGTACTGCTGCTTATGTGACTTTGACCAGCCAGCAAACCCTGGGAAGCTCAGTCATCGAGTGGTAAGACATCTGCAGTAAGGGTGGATCTAGATCTTGGGATTAAGTCAGTGAATGGGAAAAACACCCAATATAAAGATCATACATTGTGTTCAGACAAAATTCAATGTAATGCAAGGGAAGAGAATTGAACAAAGAAGTCGATTTAGTACATTCTAGTCATGCTGGCATCTTTGTATGTGTTTGTTTGCCTTGTAACTTGACTTTAAAAATTGAATTCTTAAGTTGAATTATGTCCTCAAGTGAGAAGTTTTTGGTGCAAGTTTTTGGTGTCCTCAGAAGCATGTGATCACCCTTAAACTCTTTGAGTTTGCGGACATTCAGTATGCTTGGTAAATTGGAAGCATTTCTAGACACAAGAATGTTTTTGATATTTTCAAGCTTTTCTTAAAATTGCTGAATTTTAAAATCTTTATCTTTATACCGTGTTGAATAGGCACTGCAGACATTTGTGATAAGTTCACAGATCATGAAATTGTAGGCACACAACTCATCCAAAAGGCTGAAATTGACACACGGTATCTGTCCATATCCACAGATTATTACTTTGTGCAGGCTGCTATTTTATTCTTACTAGAGTCAGCTAAGGGCTATCATTCAGTCTACAACGTGATGTTGTCATTGTGGCTGCATCACAGTTTCTTATATCAGTTCTGATTGGCCGGTGTATATTGTAGCTAAAATTAGCATGCGAAAATACAAGGTTTATCCGGTTCGTAAGTGTGACATCACTTCAGTTTAAACCACGCCCACTGTGCATGCACTGTACATAGAGTTACATACACTGATCGCTGTTTACATGGAGCCGGAAGTAAATGCACAACTTCAGTGATCGTCCAGTGGGAGCCTGCAAATCGTGGTGCATCTGCCTTTGTGACAAGAAGTCACTTACGAACTGGATGCACCTGCTCTGCCGACTGGATGACAGGCAGTGTCAGAGATATTTTGCAGTTGTTTCCTGACAACATGGTCTCATTATGGGTCTCCACATCCTTGTCATTTTAGGCATAAGGGTCTCCATGCCATTCTGCTAAGACTCTTCAACACACCATCTACAATCTCCAAGGAGCCTCTGCTGTCCAAGAGAAAAAGGAACATCTATGAAGAGTTCCTGAATCAATCCCATGTCTGCCTGGCCTCAAAGGGTGCAGATAATGAACAGGTAAATCAGGCAATGTTGTATGTATTGCCTGACCATAGCACATGTTGACTAACATGTCCATGTGAATGACACACAACTCTCACAGACACAAGAGACTGCATAGACATTTCAGTGGAATCTTTGAATTGCGTCTTGTGTACCATTGGAATTCACTGTTAGCCATTGTATTGCTATTTACAATTTTTGTTGCAAATTTCCTGTTCGCTAGAAAAAAATGACATCTTAAGTTGAAGTTTCAGTATGACTCTTTTCTTAATCATGTCTCTTCCAGCTGTCGTCATTTCCGTCCTTGTTTAATGTGTGACAGTGTGTTGACTTAGCATGTGACTGACAACAGATCAGTGATTAAACATTTTCTACAGTTTGGGTTCATAATTCATAAAGAAGGTCTCTGTGTAGAGGGCACTTCTAACTACATGGCACAGGCTCTTTAAACTTTGAGAAAAATTGCACTGAAATGAAACAATTCACACTGGAAAAGTGTCTTATTAAGTAAAAAACAGCTCAGACAAACCGTACTTACACAGATACGTCTTAGTAAAAAAATGTATTGCATGGACTCAAGAGAATTTCAGATATTTGAAGCAGAGTTTCCTATCCTCTTGTTCACCTTCAAGACTCCACCTTGGCAGTTTCCATCCATGGCAGAATTCTCTGGCTGTATTGAAAAGTGCAGAGAGCAGCTAAGTTGGCATAGATGCATGGGAGAAAGTCTGAGTGATGACACCTTGATCCCTGGTGAATGGCACTGTAGGAGCATACTGTCAACCAGTCTGACTCCGCCCATGGTACACCTTGCTTTTAAGACTTTCTGTGTCTGTTCTTGCCGAGAAATTCTTTGTCTACTGTCTAGTTCATCTTTGTTCATCTTTCTGTTTCATCTTGGGAAATGAGCCTAGGAATAATTCCAAATAGAATATGACACAGTATAGCATCATTCAGTTCTAAGAATCTTGACCAAATAATGTTTGGTAATTCCAGAAATTAGGGGTCCAAAATTGTGACCCTTTTTGTGATCTTTGTGTGTCCCTGTTACATCTGACCTTTGTTATTTGACGTGGAAATATCCCCAGAATTGATTTCAAACTGTTACTATTCATTTGGCGGGTAATTTACATTAATTCATCACTCTTGGAAATGAGAAAATGTGTTCTGAACTTACCTAATCATTTGTCACATGTGACAAGGACACACAAAAAATGGACCCCTAATTTTCTAGAATTACCCATATCCTTAAAATGACTTGGTGTGGCACAGTTTACCTGCTTACTTATGAACTGTTTGTTATTTTTCAGATACTAATTGGCTACCTTCACCTTGACTCAGCCACAGGCCAGGTACAACTCAAAGACCAAACTGGTCTGGTGGATTGTGTAATTACAAAGGCACACCCTAACTCATTTGAGTCCAAAGACACCGTCATATACCCCACCCCAGACCACAACACTATAAATCCTGCAGAGTGTTGCCCATCAAAAGACAACTCATCAGAAGTGGCCTTACCCTTGCAGAGGAAGTGTTCTTTTTCCAATTGTCATCACATGCACACCTGGTGTCTAGGACACCTCATTCGAGTTGAAGGCTTTCTAATTGTTCAGGAAGATTTGCCACCAAGCTGTACTGGACCATCTGGCGATCCTGGGACAACTGCTCATAGTAGTGAAAAAGAGGACTTCAATTCTCTTAGTCAACTGAGAAGGCATCGTGAGTTTGTTGCATTCAGCATGCAGTCTGTAGAGTGCTTAAATTGTTTGAATGTTGTCCAAAGCCACAGTCTTGCCAAGGAATTCCAGAACAAAACTGAAGGTGGAACAGTAACTGCTCTATGTCAGGATTGTTCTGATTGTAACCACCGTGGTAGAAGTTGGAACTCTTCAAAAGTCAAGTCAACAAATAGTACTCAGAGTGAAATGGGCAGTTTCAAATCAACATTAGCAAACGATGTTTCCATTGGTCATTCCTTCAACACAAATCTCTTCCTACTTCTCACAAAGAGTCAACTCCTCAAGAGTTTGAGAGATTCTCTCTCTTTCTTGGTCCATGTCGTGATCCTGCATGAACAATTGCCAGAGGAAAAAGGAAAGATTGCGGTAAAATTACAACAGCAATCCAAGCTAAGGTCGGCTGTTGTGAGGTTTGTAGGAGACTCAGTGAGGTGGTACCATACCTTACACAGCGGCTGTGTTTACAGGATGCAAGGGGAAGTCAGTGTAGTCACTCAGGTTAGATTTAGTTGGTTGCTTTCCTTCCACTCTTTCTTAATTATTAGAATACCTGTTAATTTGTAGGATTTCCTTTGGGGTAATTTATAAATTTGAGTTAGGTGTATTTCTAAATATTTTTGAAACTCATGAAATGCTAAATTTCAAACTTTTTTGACTGTCATACGTGTAGATTTTATACAATGAAAAACTAAAGAATTCAGAATTGATCAAAGAAGGAAATAAAAAATCAATTTTCTGGTGAAAGACAAGATCCAGTTCAATGTTCTTTGCATCTTCGGAACTAATGAACTTTTGGTGTCATCTGATCAACATTGGTTTTTCTTGCAGCAAGAGTTCCACAGCATAACATCCTTACCTCCTGCCCAGCTGAAGCTTGAAGACAACAGTACATTTCTGACTGTGTCACGTGATCTTGCACTGGAACAAATTCCTGTATGCTGTACAACTTTATTGAAATGTTTATATTTCTAGATTGGTGGGAGGTCAAATGCATGTATGAACTTCCTATTGATGTTACATGAGTCCGTTTGACTGAAAAGTTGATTAGCTGTGGACTTTTAGTGTAATCGTTGGCCAGGTATTAAGGCTAGACATGTGTTCCGCATCATTTCCAAGTAGTTTCAACTTAAAAAAAAGCTAATTAAACATAATCCGGTTTATTTAATTTTTTTGCAAAAGAGACAGTTAACTGCATGAATTGAGAAACAGTATTGGGGGGGGTCTTAGGAATTTCACTGGCCAAATTAAGAAAAATGCGAAACTAATGGAAATCAGATCTTTCTTGGACATTTCCTTTCCAAAAATCTCCTCAAATGTTTGGGGCTAAAGCCACACCAATAGTCTTATTGTGTGTGTGTTTTTTCAGGGGAGTGTGTTGCCAGCTCATATTCTTCAGCAACTGCGAGTTATACAGAGTAGGTACAAAGACAAGCTTCATGTCAGTACCCTACAGGATATAACAGCTGACAGGTCAGTATACCCAATCCATACTGCATCAAATCCTATTGAAATACAGGCCAAAATCATTGCACTACCAAGCAAGTAATTTTAAACAGTGATTTGCTGCCGACAAATTTACAAAAAATCACTTAGTTGTACATGGTATCATTTTGGGTTGAAAATGCTGACTGATGTAAAAGACCAAATATAGTGGCAAACTTTCAAATGCAGCAAAACTACAATAACTGATTAGTGCAGGTCAGTTGAACAATCCCACAGGGGTGTTGCTGCACAGTAATATTTGCTGCAGACTGCTTTCCAAGTCACTCAGATTGTCAGAGTTGGTTGGCTTGTTGAAATCCAACAGCAGATATTACAGTCAGTAATTGTCAATGGAATGTTGCTGGGGGAGATGCAGATTAGAATTTATTAGAAATCATTATTTGTGATTCCATTAGGAAAAGTGCATCAGGAAGCCTTGTCTCATTTTGCTGTGTAATCATCTCAACAAGTGACAGTCCTGGAGACAGAATTCATCATTTTGACAAGAAGAGGAAGACAAGTGAGAATCCCTCAACCAGGGGTGAGATTTCTCAGCCTTTCAGCTGATTTCAGCTTTTTTTGTTTTTTGTTTTTGTTTTCAGCTTTTTTTGCTCACTTGCTGTGTACAAAAGTAAAGAAGATTTTCACAGTTCAGCTTCTTTATGTCTTTTTTTCAGCTGTTTTCAGCTATTTTTATCATTGGATAAATAGGCAAAGTTATTCAGCTTTTAGAGCATTATTTGTGTGGAGTCACTTTGTTGGCAAGGTCTCACATGTAACTCATGCAAACAGAAAGTAGCCTTTACCCCAAACAGATCTCATTTGTTTTTCTGTTGGAGTATTAAGAACTTTGTCCCTATATCATGCCTGTTTGTTTATAATTATAAATATGTTATTCATATATTCCTGTACATGCTCTGCTTTCACTAAGAGTTCACTAACATTTCTTATTTTTGTGGCTGCATCAGTGGTTACCAACTATTTGGTTTTCTGCCATTGTTGTAGATGGTGAGTTGAGGTTACTAGTGGCTGGTACTGCAGTTTCTTCAATCACCATGGTAGTCTGTATGAGTGGAACTTCACTTCATAGTATGAGGGGATTACTACCTGGGGCATCAGTAACATTCAGGTTGGTAGATTACTTGCTTGCTTGCTCGCTCCCCTGCATGTTTGCTTGCTTGTTTTCTCGCCCTCAGACTCCCTCAAATCTTTACCAGCAGGCCAGTTTCAGGGTATCTTTCTCTAGAAGTCTTTCTGCATCGTCTTGTTTTTTCACTGTTTTTTCTCATCCTGTTATGGGTCTTGGTTTTTACTTGGTGTGTCATCGCTTATGCAACTCCATCGGCTTGTAAGCAAGTCCTTGACCAAATTCTGTAAGTATACCGAAATACAACTTGGAACAGTAAAACTTGATGAAGAGAAACTGGGTGGCTTGAAGATGAGAAACTGGGTAGTTTGAGGATGAGAAACTGGGTGGCTTGAGGATGAGAAACTGGGTGGCTTGAGGATGAGAAACTGGGTGGTTTGAGGATGAGAAACTGGGTGGCTTGAGGATGAGAAACTGGGTGGCTTGAGGATGAGAAACTGGGTGGTTTGAGGATGAGAAACTGGGTGGCTTGAGGATGAGAAACTGGGTGGTTTGAGGATGAGAAACTGGGTGGCTTGAGGATGAGAAACTGGGTGGTTTGAGGATGAGAAACTGGGTGGTTTGAGGATGAGAAACTGGGTGGTTTGAGGATGAGAAACTGGGTGGTTTGAGGATGAGAAACTGGGTGGTTTGAGGATGAGAAACTGGGTGGCTTGAGGATGAGAAACTGGGTGGCTTGAGGATGAGAAACTGGGTAGTTTGAGGATGAGAAACTGGGTGGTTTGAGAATGAGAAACTGGGTGGTTTGAGGATGAGAAACTGGGTGGTTTGAGGATGAGAAACTGGGTGGTTTGAGGATGAGAAACTGGGTGGCTTGAGGATGAGAAACTGGGTAGTTTGAGGATGAGAAACTGGGTGGTTTGAGAATGAGAAACTGGGTGGTTTGAGGATGAGAAACTGGGTGGTTTGAGGATGAGAAACTGGGTAGGGTGAGGATGAGAAACTGGGTGGTTTGAGGATGAGAAACTGGGTAGTTTGAGGATGAGAAACTGGGTAGTTTGAGGATGAGAAACTGGGTGGCTTGAGGATGAGAAACTGGGTGGCTTGAAGATGAGAAACTGGGTGGCTTGAGGATGAGAAACTGGGTGGCTTGAGGATGAGAAACTGGGTAGTTTGAGGATGAGAAACTGGGTGGTTTGAGGATGAGAAACTGGGTGGTTTGAGGATGAGAAACTGGGTGGTTTGAGGATGAGAAACTGGGGGGCTTGAGGATGAGAAACTGGGTGGCTTGAGGATGAGAAACTGGGTGGCTTGAGGATGAGAAACTGGGTAGTTTGAGGATGAGAAACTGGGTGGCTTGAGGATGAGAAACTGGGTGGTTTGAGGATGAGAAACTGGGTGGCTTGAGGATGAGAAACTGGGTGGTTTGAGGATGAGAAACTGGGTGGTTTGAGGATGAGAAACTGGGTGGTTTGAGGATGAGAAACTGGGTGGTTTGAGGATGAGAAACTGGGTGGTTTGAGGATGAGAAACTGGGTGGTTTGAGGATGAGAAACTGGGTGGCTTGAGGATGAGAAACTGGGTGGTTTGAGGATGAGAAACTGGGTGGCTTGAGGATGAGAAACTGGGTGGTTTGAGGATGAGAAACTGGGTGGCTTGAGGATGAGAAACTGGGTGGTTTGAGGATGAGAAACTGGGTGGCTTGAGGATGAGAAACTGGGTGGTTTGAGGATGAGAAACTTGGTGGTTTGAGGATGAGAAACTGGGTGGTTTGAGGATGGGAAACTGGGTGGTTTGAGGATGAGAAACTGGGTGGCTTGAGGATGAGAAACTGGGTGGTTTGAGGATGAGAAACTGGGTGGTTTGAGGATGAGAAACTGGGTGGCTTGAGGATGAGAAACTGGGTGGTTTGAGGATGAGAAACTGGGTGGTTTGAGGATGAGAAACTGGGTGGTTTGAGGATGAGAAACTGGGTGGTTTGAGGATGAGAAACTGGGTGGCTTGAGGATGAGAAACTGGGTGGCTTGAGGATGAGAAACTGGGTGGCTTGAGGATGAGAAACTGGGTGGTTTGAGGATGAGAAACTGGGTGGTTTGAGGATGAGAAACTGGGTGGCTTGAGGATGAGAAACTGGGTGGTTTGAGGATGAGAAACTGGGTGGTTTGAGGATGAGAAACTGGGTGGCTTGAGGATGAGAAACTGGGTGGCTTGAGGATGAGAAACTGGGTGGTTTGAGGATGAGAAACTGGGTGGTTTGAGAATGAGAAACTGGGTGGTTTGAGAATGAGAAACTGGGTGGTTTGAGGATGAGAAACTGGGTGGCTTGAGGATGAGAAACTGGGTGGTTTGAGAATGAGAAACTGGGTGGTTTGAGGATGAGAAACTGGGTAGTTTGAGGATGAGAAACTGGGTGGTTTGAGGATGAGAAACTGGGTGGTTTGAGGATGAGAAACTGGGTGGCTTGAGGATGAGAAACTGGGTGGTTTGAGGATGAGAAACTGGGTGGCTTGAGGATGAGAAACTGGGTGGTTTGAGAATGAGAAACTGGAACATTAAACTTCCTTTAGTGGATCACTCATTCACTCACCAGTTACATGTGTGACAAGACCAGTTTCCATGTAACATTCTTGATCCCTAACGTTCAAGACATCTTTGAAAAGTTGTTTCCTGAATTTTTAGAAACCTGTATACTCAACAAGCTAGTGGCCCATTTTTAAGACTAAACGTGAAGCCCCTTATAAAGTGACATGGTCTTGCCTGGGCTGTGCATCTCTGAATCCATGAACATACTGAAGAAGTGCCAATTATTTTGAAGATGTAGGTTTAACGTGGTTAAAATCAAGCCTTTTACTCTTTCTGTATTATTGTCATCAGGCAGTGCGTGAGATCAACATCTGCCGATGGCTGTGTCATCTGCCGTGTAACTCCTCTCACCTCAGTCACAATTGACACCCTGCCAAGTCTTGTTCCTAGAAGACAGTGAGTCCACAACATCAGTCCAATTTCAAAGAGACTGTCCTGAGGGTTTCAAAAATATGTAGTGAGGAGAGAATCAGATGCCATTGAAAGCAGTTTTTTGAAAGTCAAGTGCATCTGTTTGAATATTCTTTGATGGTGGTATTCGTCATAACTTTTGAAAATTTGTACCTGATCATTTTTGGCATGCGAGTGAGGTCTTTATTGCTAAAATATCACTTTTCTAGAGTACTGTAACACTCCCTCCAGAAGATGAACCTAAACTACAGTGGAATGTCACTATACTGAACATCACTATACACAACATTCGGCTGTACCAAACATCGTCCTTGGCTCCCAATATTTTGTGCACACAACCTACCGAACATTATGCAGTTGCAAAGCAACAGCATGCATCAGAGATCAATCCTGAGCAGTAGCTTCACAACTTTTAGGGTAAACTAAATATCAATTTTGTAACTCAAGATTGAATAAAAACAAAAATAATTAACATTTCTAGAAACGTCAACATAAATCCAGCGAATCATAGTATCACAAGAGGGTGCACTTCAGTTAGACAAGAGGGGGCGCTATTCCGAAAATTTAGTGTGGACCCCATCGTGTTAATTATAGCGGCGTTCCACTATACCTGAATATCAATGAATCCTTGAGTCCTTTGGCAAATTTGATAGAAATAGACAAACTTATGTATTCATATTTTGTTTAGGCTGCATTTGTGCTGAGACTTATCCTCACCAGACCAATACCAACAAATCCAAATGTTAAAATGGTGTTTATTTACTCCATTTCACCTATAGTGATGGTGTGTCGACCCCAGTTACATGAGCTTAATCTGAGTGTGTCTCGCTTAACCACTTCGGACCGGGGCATTTTTCAACGTTGAGGATGCTGGGCCGGCATGACTATCATTTTTTCCGTTTTCAAAATCCTTCAACAATTCATCATTCCATTTAACAGTCGTTTATAGCCGCACGGAGTAATCTTCAGGCACTACTCTAAGTTGACAGGTGACCTTCATTGACACCCGAATATTTCAGCCAGGCCTGCAGCCTTGTAAACAGAGCCCAGATTGTGCGGTGTTATACAGCTGTCTTTTGTTCACGAACCTGGCTCAGTGCACTGCTGACCTCTTTTCAATAGGGGCCAGAATAGCATGCAGTGGTGCTGTGTGGCTCATCGCTGCGGTGGTGGAGAGCTTTTGTCCCCGGTGGTAATCCGCTTGCTCTAAATACCCCAAACCCTGGTATACGGTTTCAAAATAACGCTGGATTATCACCACTTTTGAGAGTGAAAAATGCCGGTCATGCCCAGCAGCCTGGTCTTTTGTTCGGAGTACGGTCTTTTGTTACAGGGCCTTGTTTCCTTTGTCCGAGTTCGGAGACCCTGGCCACACATATAAACCATACGGCTCCGATCCCGGAGTCCCCGGCTGGTAGTGGTTAAAATAACTTTTCAGTTTCTTTCCGCGTGTATTTTTTCGTAGGCCTGTACAAGATCACACAGCCCCGCCCACCAACCAGCAGGATTCAGCTACAGACACAGTGACCACACCCTCAACCTTTCCCCAGCGATACCAACATACAGCCCCGCCCTCCAACCAGCAGGATTCACCTACAGACACAGTGACCACACCCTCAACCTTTCCCCAGCGATACCAACATACAGCCCCGCCCTCCAACCAGCAGGATTCACCTACAGACACAGTGACCACACCCTCAACCTTTCCCCAGCGATACCAACATACAGCCCCGCCCTCCAACCAGCAGGATTCACCTACAGACACAGTGACCACACCTTTTATCTCTCCCCATCAATACTTCCTCTCCCATCTTCTGTCCTGTCCTGACTCTGTCTCCCCCACTGAGGTGTTCATCATCAACTGTCACTTGCTGGCCATCAAGTCACTGGTACTCAAGTGAGTCAAGAAACATAATATATGTTTGTCTACAAATCCAATTTGCAAGAAATCAGAATATGGACAAAAATATAATACATTATCAGTGCTCTGAAAAATGTGATTGCCAAGCTTTTGGTAACTGGGTACCTTTGTTAGGGCAAGCAGAAACTGAATCTTTCATATATGCAAAATATCAGAGATAGTTTTCTGTATAGTGATATTTCGGGTTCAGAAGGATAACTCACCTCAGTAAAGTTTTGACAAATCCTTCGAAAATAACAATTGCGAGTGTTCCATCAGAAAGTCTGTTTTTTTATCATGGCTTTAAAACTTGGAAACAACATTGGACATGAATGATAGATTTTAATTTGGATTTTCAGATGGTCTTGTCAGCGTTGTGGTCACAAAGAGTGCATCTGTAGCTCAGATAGTGAGGAAGGAGGAATGCTGACATCATCAGTGAGGTACGATTGGAAGATATTGCCTAAAATCCACCAAGTCTCTCAGTCTTTTAAATGTTTGTTTTTCAGTCTTTTGCAAGAGGCATTTTGTAAATAAAAATATAAAAGTTATTGAGTGGCAAGGAATCTCAAAGGTGCAAATTAAACTTTATTTGTCTCCTTGGCAAGATTCAAAGTTCTTTTCATAGCAGGCCATCGGACTGAGTGCAAGAGGACATCTTGTTGGAAGTTGATGCAGAGCAAGAAAAGCCCTCCCTCAGAACCATCTTGCACCAAGAAATGACTTGTTCAAGGAATTGTTTTTGTTTTAAACAGTGGAGGGTTTAATGAACGTTTGTATACATTTGGAATAGTAGAAAGCAAGATGCTTCCACCACTGACTGCGATGTCCTATTAATGCTCATTGATCACAAACCGGGTCTGTCTGACAGGTTTGTTGTGGAGGATGGGAGTGCAGAGGCATTGGTGTGGTGCACTCAACCCTCTGTCATTGCCGCTGTGTTAGGCTTGACAGCACAGCAATGGACTCAGCTGGAGTTGGAGATACGGCGCTGCAAAGAGGTGGTCTACTCCTACAAGAAACCCAACTACAGAGAAAAGGTTAGCTTATTTAAGATAGTTGATCGGTACAAGAAATCTTGAGCTCTGTTTCCTGAATGAGTGAGGATAGGTGAACTAAAGAGAGCGCTTTCCTACCTAGTTAGATATATCCCTTGGGGCTGTGTACACCGTGTGGGTGTAATTGTTCATGCACATATAGCATGCGGTGCATATACGTAAATTTCAGGTAAAAGATGACAAACTCGGGCGTCTTCAGGCACGTGGAAGCACAGCATCATTGCATGGTGTTCAAATGTCTTTATAGGTCCTTTTCAAGAATTTCTTTAAAGGTACAGGCCCATATTTGCAGCTGTCCATAAAGTAGCTCACGTAATTATTGTTATAAAGCATGTTCTTGGTTTAAAGACGGTTATGGGCCCAACTCTCCCAGTGGAATGATTCTTTCTAACAAGCTGTCACATTGAAGAAAGCAATGAGAGAAGGCTGTTGTCAATGATTTGTCCAAGACGCATTTGTTGACATTGTAGTTAGTAGTTCATTTTCAATTTGGCAAAGTGTGCACAAGTGATGCACAATGTGTGTGGTTGCTTTAATTCATCACTCCAGTGTGCAACATCACAGAGAAAGAGCATGTCCTTGACATTGAATTTGTGTGCAATTCAAAACATAACTCGGCAACTGTTGATTTGAAATTGACATCCTTAAAAGTTTTTCTTTAGAATATACAGTATTCACTGAGCTAAAACTTCATCAGGTTTGGGCACCTTTCTTTAGATTTTGAGCACTTTTGTTGCCTCAAACAAACATGGTGCATTAATGACAAATGACGTTCTGTAGCTTTAAACAAGAAGGATGCAGTCAGACTTTAATATAGACACCAAATGTAACAAAGCAGGCCAGACAAAATCAGGTCAATTGATTCCACTTGGAAACATATTGTGTTTGAAAAGGTGGCCCACTAACCAGTTATTTGACTCTCCCCAACCATTTGTATATAGCCACCCAACAGTGAGGAATAGGGAGAGTTTTGTCTAGCTCCCCGGCCCCTTATCCTAGTGGTCCAAAGTCAAAGCTATATTAGCCCAATTAGCAAATTATTGCCCACTGCAGAATATTCGTTGGTGCTAATTAAATCAAGCCAACGCAGCCACTATTAATCATAATGAAATCAAATCACTTCCTGCTTCTGCACCGACCAGTTGAAAAACTTCCTACCAGCCTGTCTCTTTTTTGCCAGTGAGGATGCACTTCAACTTGGGGCAGATTATCTTGTGTGACTTTTACTTGGGTAACTTATGTAGACATTCAACTCAGAGACCTTTCAAGTCTCATCAAAGTTTATGGTTCAAAAAAAAAAGTTTAATTGACCCCTCCTACCCAAATATGGACTTTGCAAACAGTATTTAGGAGAGGGTATCAAGAGGTTTTACATCCATATGATTCAACACGTAGGAATGACATATCTTCACATGAACTATTCTGACTTAAGATAGTGTTGTAGTCCAACCTATCACAAGCTTGGTCACCAATCTGCTCATGGGTAACAGGAAACAAACAGAAACAGAGAAATGGATATGTCACAGTTTATTGGAATAGCCTGTGACTACAATGACTTGAAACTGCATGAACAAGGATTGACTTGTTCTGGACAGACTCCACTATAACAACACTACATTAAAGACTTGCCAGTGATTGAATTGATCATACATCATCCATCACTTTGCAGGTAGTTTTGCCCTCTCCAACAGACACTGAGGGCCTGGTGAATCTACTCTGTAGTGATGACAGTTTACAGAAACCCTTGGTACTGCACTGCCAACTCAGGAACCGAGGTACAAGCATGAGAAGTTCCTCAGCTAACGCAGGTTTGTCTAGATTTAGTAATTTATTATTATCAATTATCAATTATTTCTGGTAATGACACAAGGATTCCTCAAAAGTGCCCTAGGTACTGTGGCTTGCAAGCCTGAAGAAACCTGTAGAGAGGAGACAGTGAGAAGCAGTTACAGATTTAGAGGTGGGAGGAAAACCCCAGAGGAATAGTCTGGGTAAAACCCATGGAATCATTTAGGGACTTCACCTATGTCCAAGCTGTGTACGGATCATGTGTCCAACTTGAACTTGACTACTGTATGTACCCAGCCTGTTGTAGCAAATGTCAGTCCGTGGCAATGCCTGGGAGTGTTGAGAAATATGAAGCTAGGGTGCAGAAATATTGTTCAGATGACTCTGAGTCACAGTTGGCCATTAAGTACAAAAAATCAGAAGTGCTCACTTGCAATGCAACAAATTGCATACATTTGTTGTGGAAATCATTGGTACAGGATAGAGCTATGTACTGATTCATGAAAATGGCTGATTGCCCTGTTCAAACTGCTTCAGTTAAATTCATTTCCTGACTTTGTGACTTCCAGGGACAGCTGACAAGCAGTTTGCACCCTCTGTTCATCTGAAGTGTTTAGCTGCATATGAAGGCTATCATTGAGTCCTAAGAGTCAAAAACACCTCCAAACACCCTTCAGAATTCTACTTCAGGTAGGTTTCCACCTTCAGAAGAAAAAACTAAAGAAAATCTGAGCAAGATGTGCCTAACGAAGCACACGTATCAGCCGGTAGTCTTAACTGCCACCAGTTACTGTTGGTAAACACTGGGTAAATTTTGACCTTTGCCTTGAAATAGTGCATATTCAGCAGTCAACATTAGTTAAACTGAGCAAATGTGAGCCGAGTTAGTTCATACAATTTGGGAAACAACCCAGTTTGGATGGCTTGTCGAGAAATGACCACTGCTGACTACTAGGTGACCTTTGCCCTTGATCTGCAAACAGTGTCCATGAAACTTGCAATAGGGCTATAACTGACCAACAGCGGCATGGTTTGTAACAAAGCTAGTTCGTCCATTCTCCAGAAAATTGCCACTGTTGACCACCAAGTGTTCTTTAACCTTTATCCATTAACACCCTATTTGTAGCTTTGGTCAAGGATACATGTGACAATATGGCTAACATTGGCTGAAGAATGTGACAAAAGTGTCATTTCCCTTGTTTCAATGAAATTACCCCTTGTGACCACCGCATGACCTTTTGCCAAATTCTGTGTTCATTCACTGTATCTAAATCTCAGTCCAGAGATGCAACTAATCATATTTAGCTCCCATAGGAAGAATGCTATGAGAGAAGCAGTGTGTAATTTTCAATGTGACCACTTTATGACTGTTATGTGACCTGTGACCCCAGTCAGAGTACAACATGTCTGTACACGTGGCTTGAAGTTTAGTGGTTATACCAACATAAGATTCGCATTGAGGAAGAAAAACTGGCAAATGGAGATACAGAAGGACCACCCTAAATCAGCCTGGCTAATATAATTTATACCCAGCAAGAAATGAGACCGCGGGGTACCCCCCCAACATGTCCAATCCCTATACACATTCCAGACTATTGTTACTTAACACATCCCCCCAAGATGTCTGCAAGGAATTCCCCAGATTCCTGCGAGACAATGACCAATACAAAGTATTGCAAAACAATACAAAGCTGCATATGATATAATCACCATGGAACAGGCAGTTGCAAGAGGCAGACTTACACCAATAACCAACCAGTAGCATTACTTTGATTGTTAGGAATGTACACAGCTGTGTATTTTAGGAGATGATTTTGAAGCATTTCCTTCTGACGTCTTCGCTGCCTAAGACCAATTAATCACGAAAATAAACACATGAAAATCATTATTTTGTAAAGTTTTCTTTGCAAATTTTCATTTATTTTTTGTGTGGTGATTTTTCCTAGTTAGGAAATAACTAACTTAATTACCGCAATATTACTAGCCAACAGGCTATTCTCAACCTCATACCCAGGTGTACAAAGCATCACATTTGTTAAGTATTTACTTTCAAACCTGGTGCAGTTTATAAAATCAGTACAGGGAAGGGGACTGTTTGGAACTTTTATTTTAAAACAAAAATCAGTAATAAATAAGATTTACACATGTACAATCACTTCAAACAAAAAAAACCCATGGCAAATTATATATTCGAGCAGACTAAATCCAAGATTACAAAAACAAACCAAAACATTGGTCTGCGAGTTTTAAACATGATTTAATTTGGGAAACTATTAGAATGTTGTTGCTGTTTGTAAAAGAAAATACAATTTATCACAAGCTGAATGTTTTTAAAAGTTTCCAACAATCATCACACCATAGTTTTCACACAAATAAACCTAAAAAGTCAAAGAATGACTTTGGAATATCACCTTATGGCTCTTGAATTTGGATACCACATAACAAACACAAGTGAAAATTAAAAATACCAACAGCACTGGACTGCCACTACTTCTAGTATGCCAAGATCTGGCAATAAAACTGGAATGGAGCAGATTTTGTGCACAAATGTACCTGCAGAAAACCAAATAAGTCATGTTTTTCTTTCTCTTTCAGGATGTCTGGCAATAAGTTCAATGTGATTGGGACTCATTTAAGGATACCTCGGTGAAGTTTCTTGAAGAGTAGGATCAACTATCCGTGGCTCTTCCAGCAGCAGCTAAAATTATAATACTGATAAAGCAATGCCTGTTTAATGAGAAAGATTACAGTATTCCTTTATCATGATTTCTATGGGGTTAGTGACGAAATTCTGAAAGATTTTTGGAGGGAAATTTTCATCAAACACTGGAGATTTCTCCATACTCCTATGTACATTTCAGCATGCACACAAGGACTTGAATAGTCCGAATAAAACTTATGAAACTTGGAAGTTTTTCCTTAGAATATTACTAATGGGAACAGGTTTAAAAAAAAACCAACCAATGCTTTTCATGAAGAAACGATTGTTTGGATATCTTTTTGAAACAGATTCCAAATCTCTTACGACATCTCTAGACTCAGTTTCAACATGCAATCTGAAAAAAGCAACTTTGGCACTTTGGTGTAATTTACTACTTTGCAAGACCTCGCCCAGTTCTTATTTTGTCAAATTTGGGATAAGAGTTACTCTTTCCAACTGCTCAATCGAACTGTTCACCAAGATGTCTAGAAATTGCTGGAAGCCTGGTATTCAAAGTACATGTATTCAAAGGCAAAGTGTGAGCTGAAGATTTCTATTAGTTTTCCTAATAATAACAAATGGTTCTAAAATACAGTGCTTTTTGAAAATCGTTTTAAGGGTCAAAATAACCAAGTTCAATACCTCTTGTCAGTTGCAGACCAAACTGCATGACTAAAATTTGCTTCTCCATAAGTCTGGCTTAAAAAAAGATCAGTCACATCTTTAATATAAATATTGTACACCATTGAGCTATCTGCGCAATTAAATTAATTCTAAATAAAATCTCAAGTAGCACACTGCCTTTCTGCATATACAGAAAGTTACAATTCTTTAGATACACAAAGACAGTAAACTATTTTTATAGTGAGGGCCTGTTTATAGGATCAAGTATTCCTTAACTTTTGCTTTTGTCTGTTTGCAAAGGAAAAATGGATTTTTGGCGAGAAGACTTCTTGTGCCCCAAGTTTAGTGTTGATCAGGTACTAACATTCTGGCCTTAAAACTGAATTTTACATTCAG
The DNA here is from genome assembly GCF_054643075.1 of Acanthaster planci. NCBI lineage: Eukaryota > Metazoa > Echinodermata > Asteroidea > Valvatida > Acanthasteridae > Acanthaster > Acanthaster planci. The sequence continues at coordinate 15,050,347 of NC_141781.1, read as the reverse complement.
TGTACACTTCAAACAGTGGCATTTGGACAGACAGGTTACAAATGGTGGGCAGAAACAATAGACAAAATGTAACATTTCTCCAGTGCCCATCTCCATCAGTTACTTCATTGCATCAGTGGAGAATCTGGTTCAACTGATTCAGCATACATTGCTATTTAATACTTTCCCCGCCATTTTTGGCTGGGCTTAAACTCTTTGCCAAAGATTGTATAGTGCCACATAGCAGCGTAAGATGGAGAACTCTGCCCAAAAGGTGTAATCACCATGGACGCAGTCTGGGCAAGCAATACACCTGCACAGTGCATGTTGATGCATAAACTCAGGCGCACAAGGTGTGTGCGCCTGTCGCAGCGCCTGTGCATTAATGTGCACTGTGCAGGTGCATCGCTTGCTCAAATGGTGCCCATAAGATTACGTTTTACACGTATTCACGGTGAAGTTCTCAATCTTGTGCCGCTACGCAGCATTACACGATCTTTGTTCTTTGCCCACTGTTAAACCTATGTTTTACTAGTACTGTATGCTGTATAGACCTTTCTTTTCTTTATAAACGTTGAGTGCAAAGTGCGTACTGCAATTTCCTGTGCCTGAATTTGAATTTCTACTCAGGATGTCAAAGTAGGTACGCTAACAGTTTTTACCACAATGGCACACCTACTGTAGTCCAAGGGGTTGAATCTGCAATGTCATTTTGGCATCGTTGTGGTTGTATAGTGATGAGTAATTATACACAATGTACAACATGCTAGTACCCGAGTCATTCATTTCTTTCTTATCAAGGCAGCTACCCACGCCGAGGTTGGCAGAGTTCAGCTCTGATGCAGAAAAGAAAGGACTACACTGTCTCCAAAACATTCCCATTTTGTTTCCATCATGCAACTTTAAATTACTGAATGCTGCCACACTTCAATGCTGAAAGTTTTTACAGCACACTTCCAATGTTTTGTTCTGCTGCTGTTGTTGCATTGGAGGGAATATAATCAAGAATGCATACACAAAGTATCTGAAGGGACTCATCCAGGTATCCTTATACAATTATGTATCAAAAATAGAAGTTTGTTTCTCTGAACATTTTCTTATCTACACTCTGGACAACAAGGTGCTTTTTACAATTATTCTTGCCTAAGGCTTTTCAAACACCGCACCCAAAGATTCTGTTTTGATTGGCTGAGAGCAAATCGGATGAATTTGTTATTCTATTGTACACTCAAAATAAAAATGACCAAGACAGTCTCAGTCTGAAAGGTTCAGAGCCATCTGCAATAGTTTCATATGTATGCCCATGCCAGCTCATAATATGTAGCTTGAAGCAAATATTTTCATCAAGTTTGGCAAACTGCAAAGGAATTTCTCATTTATACCACTTGAACTGAAATGAGTTGGGCTTTTAATTACTAGTCAAATACTTTTTTAAACTTTACAGAAATCTATGGTGATGGCCTCCAAAGAACAAATGCTGACTGCTTTTACGAGTGGAACATTTTTCCCCTGTGGCTTTAACTTGAATCTATAAAAATAAAATGGATCACCATGGAAGGCTAGTTTTACAAGACTACTTAAAGCAGTCAAAAGTTGTAATACTTTGCTCAAAATGCTCAGAACAATGGTGACATTTGTAGGATTCTCACAAGTTGAAATGAAACAAATATCTGCTTATCAGGCACAATGGACTGCAAACTTTATTAACTAGGTAGAAGCTGACTAAATCATTGAATTTAGGATTAAAGTGCAATATGAGCATGGTACCAGACATATTAGAAAATACTTTGGCCAAAGATATATACTGAGTTTTGCTGAGGGCCTAAAGCGCCAAGTAACTTGAAAAACTGGACATAACTCATTTAAGATCAACTTAGGTTTCCTTTGATAGGTCTAAAAATTGGAAAACAAAATTTGACCAAAAACCTAAATCAAATGAAATTCACAAAACAGCTATGCGTATGTACCAACAGGAAAAGCATGCCCTTTCACAAAAGTCAATATTGTATTTCAGACTTACATATTTTTCAAAATTTACTCCGAGAGTTAAAAACTCACCAATTCATGAACCCATCTACTGGTATGCTTAGGCAGTTGCTACGAGCAAACACCCCCTCCCCCGAAGAAACCAAACAGATGTACAAACTAACTGGCACAACAAACACGCTTGCAAACAAATACTCCACTCATAATTTACACATTTGTTCTCTTGAATAGGCACTACAACCTACATTGCAAACTTCAAGAAAATCGGAATATTATATAGATATTCTGGCCCGTTAATAGTAGTACAAATTCTGCACCTAAAAATAGTGGAACGGCTGGTATCTGTTTTCTCCTGTTTTGTACATACTTCAATATTCACAAGAATTATTTGCAGTTTAAATTTTGTGGTTTCTGAACTTGGTCTACCCTCAATGCATCACACACACCATCTCTTGATTATTAAACTGTACAGTTCTTTAAATTTTTTACACTCTCAAATTGTCCACTTTCTCCATAGCAATATTGGACAAGCAACATTAGGTGGCTTCCTTATATACAGCCGCACCACGGTAAGCAAGCATACTGCACTAAAAAATCTCCTGGAGAAAATGATGTCCAGAGTTCCCGCAGCAATTTTGACGTTATTGCCAGGACTGAAATGTCTCTCACCTCAGTGGACAACCAGTCAGTTGGAATGGTCAGCCTTTCAAAAGCAAAAGAAAAAAGAAACAACTAAGACTGACTGACTACTTGAGTACCAGAGAGCAGTGATTGACAGCAGGGTACCAGTGTTTGTCTGCAAAAGACTACATGTCAATATTGAATCCAGAAGTTTAAGCTTATCCAATTTTCACTGTGTACATGGTGTAACCACAAATGCACATGGATCCTCAGCCATAAACTCGTTACTTATATGCGCAAATTCCAACTTCATCAACTGAGCCCAAAACCTGTCATCAAAAGTGGTTAACTGCCAAGTCTTTGGCCAAGGGAACACCACTTGGTATGGATTTTGACTTTGAGCACGTTAAGCCAACCAAAATAGTAGTTGTGCTTCAAATTACCCACCCCAACCTAGCAAATTGGGCCGACTCTAAATCTTTTTATTGAAAAAGAAATTTTAAAAAAGACACTGTTGCCGACCCTTGTGCTTATTTCAGGGGTGTGAAATCTCTGCTTTTTTGTGGAGTATGCTAAATTTCATTTCCGGTTTTGCACATGTACATTGCACATGTACAGTACGTGCATATAGTGATATGTATCTGTGTGGCTCAAAGCGCAAGCCTTATGTGTAAACAGCACCCTGGGACCATCCGGTCGTTGTGCTGTGATTGGCTGCAAATGAAACTTCAATACTCATATATCAGTGAGAATCATTACAGCCGTTCCTGCACAAGCAGAAGTAGTGACTAACAATCTCCACTGTAACTCACAGTTGCACACATTTCACTGTGAATTTACAGCTTGAAATGAGGTTAAAACATTTTTGCTTCCACGGGTAGCAGGTTTCATGACAACTGGTGCGAGGCACACAAAGTTATTGTGTCTTGCATCATCACGCCGGTTTTAACCACTTCGTGCCGGGGCATTTTTCAATGTTGAGGATGCTGGGCCGGCATGACTATCATTTTTTCCGTTTTCAAAATCCTTCAACAATTCATCATTCCATTTAACAGTCGTTTATAGCCACACAGAGTAATCTTCAGGCACTACTGTAAGTTGACAGGTGACCTTCATTGACACCCGAATATTTCAGCCAGGCCTGCAGCCTTGTAAACAGAGCTCAGATTGTGCGGTGTTATATAACTGTCTTTTGTTCACAAACCTGGCTCAGTGCACTGCTGACCTCTTTTCAATAGGGGCCAGATTAGCATGCAGCGGTGCTGTGTGGCTCATCGCTGCGGTGGTGGAGAGCTTTTGTCCCCGGTGGTAATCCGCTTGCTCTAAATACCCCAAACCCTGGTATACGGTTTCAAAATAACGCTGGATTATCACCACTTTTGAGAGTGAAAAATGCCGGTAATGCCCAGCAGCCTGGTCTTTTGTTCGGAGTACGGTCTTTTGTTACAGGGCCCTGTTTCCTTTGTCCGAGTTCGAAGACCCCGGCCCGATTTCGGAGTCCCTGGCTGGTAGTGGTTAAGGGCATCAGTTTGTATGAGCTTTTAAACAATTTTGGACATTAATTTAGCAAAATGTCAGTGCAACACAAATGTATAACTGTTTGAAGAGGCTCTGACTTGGATGCAACCTTTGACAAGATCGATCCTCAAGTTATGAATCCGCAGAAAAAAAAGTGGATGGAATACACTGTAGATGATCAAAATCACTTTTATTAAAAAAAAATTGAAAAATTCCCACCCTAAAATTTTGGACCCAAAAATGTAAAAAGAAAAAAAAAAGATATTCCCACCTACCAAACCTAGTTTTTCCCCAATGTAATAGGGAGCACAGCTTTTACTGTATTTGGCCTTATGCATATGTTTTGCCAAATGGCCTATCCATGGTCACCTCTCGGTGGTGCACCCCAGTATGAATCACTCCACTACAAACATCAACATTTAGTTATCCTTTCCATTTGGACAAATGAAAACCAAGACTTTACAACTACTTGGTATCAGTATACAGGTTGCCAGTTGTCATCTTTTTTTTGTTTATTCAACTTGAATGGGAATTATTCATTTATATAATCATTCCAGATCTATTACACTGCAAACACTGTGGTGTTAATTTTACACCCTTCAAATCTGGATCCAGTGCTGGCTAATATTAACTCCACAGGTGTTAAATTAATAGCAACTTTACACCACAGCATTAGCAGAGTGTGTCAAATGCAGGAAATAGCCGTAAGAAATCTCAACTCCAACTTCTGTCGTGGGCAAAAAGCTGTAGGAATTTCATCAGTTCAGTTTTCCAGCATTTGTTCCAGAAATGTGAAGGTCTGCTATAACATCACCAATGCCGGTGTTTGCTGTTGGCATTTATCAATAACTGTGTTCCATTTTTAACCGAGTGTGGAATGTGACAATGTATTGGTGCCTCCCAATGGATACATGATCACTTCATACTGGGGGGAAACTTCCAGTATTGATGGAATCACTCGGCCAGCTTTTATTCAGCAAAACTGCTAAGAGCCATTTCCTTGACTCAGTAGTGGCTCTGAATGCTAACACTGTTAAAACAGATTTCCTGAGTGTGTGGTAATTACAACCCTAACTTGTTAGAAAATACGATCAAGACTGTGCTTGAAAACATCTGGACACAGACTGCTGTCTCACCTCCTCAGAAAAATATGATGTTCTGCTCCTTGCCCTGCTTATTGTTCATTTTGCTGGATCCCTGGTTGGATTTGGAGGACCCCGTGGACATCCGGTTCCCATTGCGTGTCATTGCAGGGGATGAGCTCTTCGCTGACGAGGCAAGAGATGAGAGTTTTGTGGGGATCATCTGCTGAGGTTTGTTAGAGGAGGAAGAGGAGGGCTGGATGGAAGCCAACGAAGAGAGCTTCAAGGGGAGCTGCTGCTGGACCAGCCCGCTGGATCCCTGCAGCTCGTTGGTGGCACTCAGCAGGTGCTCCGGCACTGCATCCCGCCTCCTGCCGCCGACAGTCTTCTCTGGGGACAATGAGGAGGAGGATGACAAGACTGATGATGGTGGTTCACTGGGCGCTCTGCTGTCGCTCATCCCTCGGTGCTTCATGATGGACTTGGGGCTCTCAGCCTGTGCCCCATGACCAGCATGGGTGCTGTTCTCATTATAGGATATGTCTCCAAAGGCTATTCTCCTAAGGCTTTGGTCTGAGGCCTTCACACCACTAAAAGGAGGCTCATAGGGCTTCCCTTCCCCAACTGACTCTCGTTTACTCCTATCTTTGGTGTCAGGCGTCCTCCCTTTACCATCCTTAGAGTCCAGATTTTTATCTGAAGTTGTACTGCTGCTCCGTCCCTTGTCCTAGACAAATGTAATCAAAAATCTTTCACAATTAATCAAGAAACGTAATTGCTTGCTCACCCAATGCTGGGGGTTATTGTTTACAGTGCATAACACTCAATACGTATTTTACAGGTTAACTATATACATGTAAGAGCGGTAAGCAAATCCTGATTTGGAGTACACACATCAGTGATGCTATCTATAGTATCTCAAAAATTCTGATGCAGTAGTGAAACCCAGTGTGTATCAAGGTGGAGTTTGTTTCATGCATCATACTTTGCTCTTATGCCTATGCTGGCTATTGATAACGTGCTGGCTATTGATAACATGCTGGCTATTGATAACATGCTGGCTATTGATAACATGCTGGCTATTGATAACATGCTGGCTACTGATAACGTGCTGGCTATTGATAACATGTTGGCTATTGATAACATGTTGGCTATTGATAACATGCTGGCTATTGATAACATGCTGGCTATTGATAACATGCTGGCTATTGATAACATGTTGGCTATTGATAACGTGCTGGCTATTGATAACATGTTGGCTATTGATAACATGTTGGCTATTGATAACATGCTGGCTATTGATAACATGCTGGCTATTGATAACATGCTGGCTATTGATAACATGCTGGCTACTGATAACATGTTGGCTATTGATAACATGTTGGCTATTGATAACATGTTGGCTATTGATAACGTGCTGGCTATTGATAACGTGTTGGCTATTGATAACATGCTGGCTATTGATAACATGTTGGCTATTGATAACATGCTGGCTATTGATAACATGCTGGCTATTGATAACGTGCTGGCTATTGATAACGTGCTGGCTATTGATAACATGTTGGCTATTGATAACATGCTGGCTACTGATAACATGTTGGCTATTGATAACATGTTGGCTATTGATAACGTGCTGGCTATTGATAACATGTTGGCTATTGATAACATGCTGGCTACTGATAACATGCTGGCTACTGATAACACGTTGGCTATTGATAACATGCTGGCTATTGATAACATGCTGGCTACTGATAACGTGCTGGCTATTGATAACATGTTGGCTATTGATAACATGCTGGCTACTGATAACATGCTGGCTACTGATAACATGTTGGCTATTGATAACATGCTGGCTATTGATAACATGCTGGCTACTGACAACATGCTGGCTATTGATAACATGCTGAAGACTGTGATAGCAGAAGGGTAGCATACAAAAAAGAAATAACACTACCAATAATTTCACTCAGCAAAGTTTTGTGTCACTCTACAAAACCCTGAGATGAAGTAAAGCGGCCACAGCTTAAGAGTTCCATGGAAACACAGCGATGAATCGGTCCAACCATGGATATCACAGACCAGTGACTGGGGTTTTCAATTCTTGATCTGGGGTCTCAATCCAGCAACAGTCATGTCCTTAAGCAACCTTATTTACCCACACTTGCCTCTCTCCATTAAGACATTTATCCTGTGTGGGCCTTTATCGAAGAAATCTCACAGGAGAGAGAAACACGCTAAAAATAAAGCTGGAACACAGCTGTATGAAGAGCCACACGGGCTGAGGAACAACATGTTTAAAAGACATCCTAGGCATAAAAGTTCATTTCTTACCCCTCGTTTTGGTAGTGAGGCCAACCCTTGTGTACCCATGGAGTAAGCTTTAGCACGGGGCTTGGGAACAACTCCACCCAGTGATTCAATCCTCTTGTTCGCTTCCAGCAACTGTGATCTCATGCTGCCAGGGGGAGAACAGAATCAAGACATTGTCAAATGAAAGGTTTCTAAGACCTTTCTGAAACTCCCTACAAAGACTAGATAAACAGCTTATGAGGGTGTTACCATGCAAACAGACTGCACCCGATGTGGGAGTGGGTGGCCTGTTAATGGATGAACGCCCTTTAAAAGCACTGAGTATATTGATAATTGCATCCAACATGCCACACTTTATTTTTTCTTCCCTTTATGATTTAAATGGTGTAATTTTTGAATTCTAAAATGCACAGAAAGTATGACTCTATTGATTTCAAACTCCTTATTTGCAAATGCTTGAGTTTAACAGGCCTGTTAAAAAATGACATTTTCCCCACACGATTCTCTGATTTGTTGAGATAAGCTTGAAAGCATTCCCAGAGACACTTCAAAAGAAGCATGTTAGGGGACCCTCGGCCCAACTTTGTGCGCAATCTTCAGACACCGCTTTTTGAATTAAAGATAAATAACAATTCACATGATTAACATGACAACAGTAAGAATCCCAAAGCCTTGTGGTGACACTTCTTGAGCAAAGTAGGAAAAAAGTTGAGGAGAGCCATTCAAAGGCTTCACTACTTTGTTACACCAGTAAAAAAAGCAAAACCTTGCCAGCGCCCTCGGTCAAACAAACACCAAGAATACTACTTTTTAATATTTCTTTACAAAAAAATTTCTGAACTGTCATCCGTACCTTTCATAAGCCGTTTCTTTCTTGGATGTAATCGACTGTGGCAGGAAATAAAGGAAACTGACTTAATATCGGCAAGATCAACATTTATACCAGCTACCACATATGCTTGAATAATGACACACAGTTTGTGTCATGACTGATAAGTGTTGTCACTCACCAAGAGGGAGTTGAGATGTTTCAGGAGGTGGTTGACGCTAACTACATGGTCTGGTGTGACAGCAGTTTTATCGTCTTTCAACATGCCCTCTGGTATGTCCTCACTCGTGGAGCTGAAGCTGTCCACAGTCAGTCGGCTGGAGTTGTCTGAGAACCTGTCCTGACTCCCTGGCTCCTGTAAAAAAAATACATAACAGACCTCTCTCATGATACACTTTTATAAATATCACCAGGCTAAATGCCACTCTACACTCAGCACATATGCATTTGTGGTGTGACACCAGGAAGCAACTGAGGTGAAATTAAACACAATTATAATCTGTCCAACTATGTGAATTTGTGGTGTGAGTTTTTGCTTTGATATCACAGATTGAACAAACTTTTTTACAATAAAACTGAAGACTATTCAGCTCTGTGTCCATGAAGTAAAGAAGGAAAGATGTGATAGAAAGTTGCTGACTACTGTACAGGGCCACTTAATTACTTCAGTCTTATCACTGTCTCTGTTTTGGGATCTAAACTGTTTGCATATGTTTCCTTAATCACTACCAGCCGGGGACTCCGAAATCGGAGACGTACGGTTTATATGCGTGGCTGGGGTCTCCTAACTCGGACAAAGGGAACAGGGCCTTGTAACAAAAGACCGTACTCTGAACAAAAGACCAGACTATTGGCCATAACTGACATTTTTTCACTCTCAAAAATGGAGATAATCCAGCCTTGTTGTGAACAAAAGAGTGAGTGGATTTCCACTGGGGAAAAAAACGCTCCACCACCGCAGCGATGAGCCACACAGCACCGCTGCATGCTAATCTGGCCACTATTGAAAAGAGGTCAACAGTGCACTGAGCCAGGTTCGTGAACAAAAGAAAGTTACATAACACCGCACAATCTGGGCTCTTTTTACAAGGCTGCCGGCCTGGCTGAAATACTCAGGCATCAATAGATTTTGTCTGTCAGGCAAGAGCGGACACCAGACAGTCCTTCACGTGTTTGTAAGTGTCCAGTAAATAAAGATAGGAATTTTTAAGGAATTTTGAAAACACAAAAAAACAATAATTATCCCGGACCAGTGTCATCAACATTGATAACTGCCCCCAGCAGCAAGTGGTTAAGCCTGGATCTCTACTTTACCTTCCCATGCATGTGTAGCCTGTCCTGATAGCTATCAGACAACAGGTTAGGGTCAGAGCCTTGCTGAGCAGGGTGGTGACTGTCCGACTCATCCGTAAGCTTCCCCTCAGCCTTGGCCAAGTCAGGGAAGCTGTAACTGCGGTTGTCTGTCTCCCTGGTGCTGGCAACAAAACGCTTCTTGGCCACAGCACCTGCAGAGGATTCAGTAGAAGTTATAGTCTCCTTCAGTTCTTTCGTCCTGAATCCTGGAGGTTATCTCTAGGAGTGTTAGAAGAATCCAATACAGCAAAACAAGTGCAGCCTGCTGTATTCATCAGGCAGCATGGCAACGTCAGGAAATTCCCCTAAAATGCCCAGGAGTATAATTTGGTGTCTTTCCATTTAAAATACCTTACACAAGAAGTACAACACAAGAAAATCAAGATGTATTTTTTTTTTTTTTTTGCGTTGGGGAGATGTTAATTATATATAACGGGTTTGCCCTTACCCAACGTATATTTATAAGCACTGTATGCTCAGTGCTTGTCCGAGAGCTTGCGAAAAAAACCTCACAAGCTTACTCGGGTGGGACTCGAACCCACGACCTCCTGCTTACTAGTGCAGATGTCTTAACCACTCGACCACCGAGCTTGCCGGGGTCGGTTGGCCGGTCCAAGTCAAATGAAGCAGCGGGTACCGCGAACTATTATCAAGATGTATTTTTTTTTTTTTTTTTTTTGCGTTGGGGAGATGTTAATTATAAATAACGGGTTTGCCCTTACACAACGTATATTTGTAAGCACTGTATGCTCAGTGCTTGTCCGAGAGCTTGCGAAAAAAACCTCACAAGCTTACTCGGGTGGGACTCGAACCCACGACCTCCTGCTTACTAGTGCAGATGTCTTAACCACTCGACCACCGAACTTGCCGGGGTCGGCTGGCCGGTCCGAGTCAAATGAAGCAGCGGGTACCGCGAACTATTATCAAGATGTATTTTTTTTTTTGCGTTGGGGAGATGTTAATTATTTTTTGTACAATCTTGATAATAGTTCGCGGTACCCGCTGCTTCATTTGACTCGGACCGGCCAGCCGACCCCGGCAAGCTCGGTGGTCGAGTGGTTAAGACATCTGCACTAGTAAGCAGGAGGTCGTGGGTTCGAGTCCCACCCGAGTAAGCTTGTGAGGTTTTTTTCGCAAGCTCTCGGACAAGCACTGAGCATACAGTGCTTATAAATATACGTTGGGTAAGGGCAAACCCGTTATATATAATTAACAAGAAAATCAGCTAGTCTAAGCAAAAATTGTCAGCCTGAGTAGACTTCAACATCAAGCAAGGAAAGATATTTTTTAAAACATGGGCCAGACCTTGTGATTCTGCCCCCAGAGTAACTTGGTGTTAAGGTGTTACAAAGGACTGTCTTGTTGAACATGTAATGACAATGTTTCAACTACAAAAAATGTGTACACTGGGCTTTCATTTTGAAAAACTTTACTGCTACAAATTGATCTTGAGTTGGATTTTTTTTACCTCATATATTACTCTACCCTCCTAGTAACAGTACAGACTGAACTTGAAATGACGTCAAATATGACAGAGTTGACAAGCAACCAACCTTGCTGTTTGTCAAAGCCACCAAAGGTTTCAGCACGTTTTGGTAGGGCAGGGGCTTGGAATAAGCCGCTTTCTCGTTCACCAGCGCTGCTAGCACTACGAGTCAACCCCACCCCAGCACTGTAGACTGCTGTGGTAAGGCGATGTGCTGCAGGATAGATTAAGAAGTGACAGGCACTAGGTTGTCAGTCCTCAGTGAATGTACATATATGCTATCTGCCTTGAGCAGAAGCACCTCCCCCTATCAGTCGAAAAGAGCCATGTTGGTAGGGAGTGTTCATTTTGTTGGTAGCGACTCAATGGTAACTATACATTTCATGGTTATTTGTGAACCAGTGAAGAGTTGTTCCCGCTGTTGCAAGGAAAACAACAAGAAAACTGTGCCCTCTCTTGGTCCCGCTCAGAGCTCATAGGTTATTCTGCCACAATAAAACAACTATTCCACATCCAAAAGCTTAGAAGTAGATAAATTTAATCAGCAAGTAAAATTCTCTGCTGCCCTGAAACCTTTTAAGTCATAAATCAAAATAAAGCTATCATTAAAGGCACATTGAAATTCTCAATTCCAAAATGTTTATTTTTTTTAATGTTGTCTCCCAAATGCACTGAATCTTTCCTAAAAGATAATTTGCCACAATAATTTCATTTGTTTCAAGAATAATGAATACATTTTGAATTAGCCCCGTTACTAAGGGGACTGACTCCCAATACAATGTATAGTGCATTATCGTACCACACACAGACAAACAGATGAGCAAAGACTAACCTTCAGCAATGGCAGCCAACAGAATCTGTTTAGCTTCCTGCATCTGAGCGTCGCTATCAACTATCACAGATGATTTCAACTAAATCACAACAAAATCAGGTATTATTGGTTTTATTTTACTTTACACTTTATTCCTACAATATTTGTGTTATGCATATTGGATCACTGGACATTCTTTACACAGTGACCTTTGATTTAACATACTACATTGTATGTCATTCCATTTCTTCCCCCCCCCCATTTTTCTAGACCAACTTTGGCAAACAAACTTGAATGTTCAGCAACCTCAGTTTGGGCCGACCTAGGCCAGGCACCAAAGGATTATTGTGTTTGCATCCTGCTTTCTTTACAGCTTGTAAAAGTTGTGACTATAGGTTTGTACACTGGTTTTGTTTTGCAAGCTGGAATTTCAATGGTCTTTTTGTCCAAGGCTTTCAGAATATGTACATACGGTTCCCAAGGCATCATCTTTGCTGAGTGTGTCCTTCAATTCCTCTACTAGCTTAGCTTTCTCCTCCATGATCTCATTCAACTGGTTGTCCTTCTCTTGCATTTGTTCTGAAAACAAAGTCAACAAACAAAATCAACCATTTCTGTTTGTCTTATTCCTTCACGACACTCAACACCTTAGGTTCAGTTTGAGAACTAAACGAAGCCAATGGTTATTTTGAGAGAGAACACGAACAAATACGCCATTTTAAGAACCTATTCTCATCGATGCACTGTATCAGAAAGTGGCCTATAACATGGTAAGTTACTGTTCATCATCACTGCCAGGCCCTAATCCAAGAACAACCCAAGAGGCAAAGTGGCTTGGCTGGCCTAGTTGGCCTAAGCCACAGTCTCTTCTGGAAGGCCAAGACCACTGCCTGTAATAACTACTGCAATGTTGCTCCTACCAAGCAGTTTCTTGATCTTAGCGGCTCTTGCCTCTGCAGCACGCTTCTCTTCATCTGTCTCTGCATCTTCTCCTACACCTTCATCTGAAATCACAAGAAGATTGAAACCAAATCATTTATCCTGGGTAATTCTGCACAGATCGTCCAAGTCCAGCCTGTTTGAGCTGTGGTATGAATGTGGACTGCTTTTTCTCCACGAGGGATCAATTTCTAGCTCTGCTGTTTGCAACATTCAACACTAAAGATCATCACTGTGTGTTTAAAGCAGTAACACAGATATGCCATGGTTACTGTGACAGCTTAGACCCCTTAACTAGAGGATGTATGCATGCACAAATTTCCTATTGACTTGTTAAACATGAAACTTGTTACCAAAGAGTTTTCTGCTTTCTTAAAGATTCTCACAGTAAGCACAGCCACCCAACAGGGCCAAAATCTTTCCAGCCAGGAATAGATAGTCACATTCCGAGCAAATTGGTTGTGTTCTAGTTAGCGGTTTTCACCAAATGAACTGAGCAGTATAAACTCTAGGGAGCTGAGATGATTTTGAAATGCTTTACGTGCCTAACTAGCAAAAGTTATTAGTAACTTGGCATCTTGAGTTCAATGATAATGTCAAGACTGATTTCAGTGACAGTGATAAAATATCTAGGAGTACTTCCAATTCATTTGTATTGAAACCTCATCACTCTCCTTCCCAAATGACTCACCTTCATCAGGACAGTCATGGATGGCCTGTTCCAGGATTTCCTTCCAACGTTTTCTTTTTTCTGGAGTGTCACAGTTGACCTCATACATCTCAGGTGCAATCTTGTTGGGACTGATCAGGTACATGCTGCACTTGTCAATGGCCACATCCCGCACCATAAGCTTGTACAGGTTGATCACAGGTGGCTGGAGAAGAGGTTAACAGGTAACAGGTCAATAATTCAAGGTCCAAGGGTTAAATATAAGCAGGCCTACAGTCAAGACAGTAGGCTCACTGACAGATCGAGGGGATACTATAATATAAGTAACAGCTGTACTTGTATAAGAAACCGTCCCATGTACTACTACCTGGACAGGTAAATGCTGAAGCTGATGAAATCTAGACTAGAGCACGAAGACAGTCTTATCATCCATGAGGGTCATGCACTAGATTAGTAATGTTAAACAAACCCAGGGAACTTATTGTGGAAGACTAGGAAGTTGCCTGCCTTTTTCTATTTTGTTTCATGGTGAAGACTTTGGCTGCCCTCTACAGAAATCAGTATTATTATAAAAAGTGAAAATACACAGCATCTGCATTTGACGTGTTTTTCCCTATTTCAATTAAAAACACACACACACACATGTGTATTTGCCTGCAACTAGGGACCCCCTATTGTTCCTCTTTTGTTTGTACTTTAACTTTTTTAGAAGACCACCGATATGTTTTGTACACAGTTATCAATCGGGGACCCTCTGTCAATTGGGACCTTATTGTTTTCTATTGTTCAGGGTCCCCAACTGAATGCAGAAACAAACTCACACGCACAAAACCAGTGTAGAAATGATACCTTGTTATCCTGGGAGGCAAAGGTGTATTTCTGGTTGTTTTCCTGAAGGAAGATGATGACATCGCTGAGCACAACGGCAACGACTTCCGTCAGCCGTCCCCTAGCTGACTTCCACTTCAGCTCCCCTTCATGCCTCAGCTTTCGATTGCTGGACAACAGGTCTGATTTCTGAGGATGCAAGAAGTAGGTGTCACAGAGTTATCACATCTCAGAGACTTCAAACACAGATGAATTAGGTCACATCACTTTTTGGTGGGGGGAGGGAGTGTTACGGTTTCTGACACATAATTGGGGGTTCGAATCCACCAACTGGCCCCAGGTTGTGGCCTTGGGAAAGCCGCTTCACTTCTACTTGCCTTTCTCCAACTTGGGCTATACATGTGCACCAACAGTAGATGACAAATGACACACAATGGACTCTCATCTCACCCAGGGGGAAATAGAAATATTCACAGCTGTCTCATGCCACTGAAACAGGAGATTAAGCACCAGCCAGATGGGCCATATTGGTTCATGACAGACTATATGATATGAACATCACTCAAGTACGTAGTTGGAATATGTCTAGCCTGTTAACATTACAGAGCCTGACATTTTTAGTTGTGTAGCATTAAGCAACCGCTATAGTGAAACATGACAATGGGATGTTCACACAAAAAACTTCTCCATAAAATTCAAACATGCTTCCTACGTGCTGAAACTAGCTTCGCTGTGTCTACCTCACCCCAAAGATTCTTCCAAATTCATCAGAAGTTGGGGAGTATTTGGCTGAGTTAGAGAACACAAAGCCCAGCCACTATGAACTTACATAGGCTTGATGGCCACTGAAAGCTCAGTCAACAGAGGTAGTTGCAGATGATCAAAAAAACCTTTTTTGAAAAAAATGCTTAGTAACCAGTTATGCCAGCCCCAATATCACCGTTTATACCACCTGGTTCTAAACATGAACTCATTCCTTCCTTGTTTGTGTTTTTGCAGCCTGCCTCACCTTGAATTTCTTGCCACTTTTCAGGATGCCCGTGGACCTAGCCTCCAGCTTGTTATAGATTTCCATCAGTCTCTGGTGTCGCTCGTACTCTTTGACCTGAACATTCACATCTTGGCATATGTTCTACAAACACGTGGGCAGAGACAGTTCCAAAATGAGGACACACACTGAGTAACAAAACAAACCCCAAGCAAACAAACCCTCTCCAACCCCTCTCGCAACCAAATAAGCCTCGCCTCTTCATATTCTGCAATTATGAGAGAAATACAGAAATGCAACAAAGACTGGGCAGAAGGGAGTACATTGTCAACTAATTGATTTCTGAGGCATACTGCACGACCTGGAACTAAACCACCTCCAGCAGACTTTATCAGTGACCAGAATTAGGGAGTCATCACTAGAGTAGCATCTCATTCTGAGTGAGTTGTACACATGCGATAAATCTTTCTTTGACTAAAAGGGTGCTCTGATTGGCCAAAATACAAGTACAACTTTCAGAAGGCAATGATACAATGCATGCGCGAGTGAGATGTCGCCCCAGAATTGGTGTCTCATTAGTCCACAGCAAATCTCATGTACACTCACTTTGACAAGCTGCAATGCTTTCTGGAGGTTTGGGATTTCACTTTTGTCCACTTTGGTACCTGTGGAAAATGACATTGAATCAACTTGTGCAGAACCTGGTGGTTCATAAATCAATTACAAAAGGTGAAGGATAAATAATGAGAATGCAGTAAGTACATCACAGTATGGATGTTGGCAAATATTGTTGAAATTTCGTACTGACAAAGGAAAAGATTGTCAGAACTGAGTCCTGGAATCTAATTGCTGGAAAGAAACTTCTTGTTGCTGATCCTGAATAAACCTGATCACTCATCCTACTACCAAAATGATGAATTGACATTAACCACTTCCTGTGGGGGTGACCGGTTTTGGACACATACATGTAGGCTTTATACACGAAGCCAGGGAGCCCGAAAGCAGACCAAAGAGCTGGGCCTTATAACAAAAGACCGTACTCCAAACAAATGACTGAACTTCTGGGAATTGCAAACATTTTTTCAGTTGTCAATAGCAGAGGAAATCCGTCACTGTTTTGAAAGATTATACCACTTTTGTGATGAGTAATACAATGCCGTCGCACGCTTATCTGGCTCCTATTGAAAAGACGCCCGCGCACTGTGCCTGTTTCGGAACAAAAGTAGCTTATGTAACACGGCACAATCGGGGCTCTTTTTACCAGGCTGCAGGCCTAGCTGAAGTACTCGGGCATCAATAGATGTTGTCTGTTAGATAAGAGTAGCCACCAGACAGTCATTTGTGTGGGTGTAAACGTCCAGTAAATGTACAGTACTTGGGATTTTTTGAAGAGTTTTGAAATGGAAAATTTTGAAAATCTCCCGGTTTTACGACATGCAACCAGCAGCAAGTGGTTAAATTCAATGTCCAGCAAGTCAAGCCTCTAAGTACATTATGAGTCCTGCTTCAGAGTTAATCTTTGGTTTTTAGTCCCTGACAGAAATCTATCTCCAATCAGAATTCCTTACCTTTGGAAGGTTTGATAATGGCTCCTATAAGTAGATGGTACTTGGTGAGTCTGTTAGTAACACTCAGTATGCACTCTGGAATGGACCACCGTCTGCAAAGGGCATTGGTACTACATTTCTGGGGAAACAATATATGAGTCAGACAAACCAAACAGTTATTGAGAGTTCAAATTTCAATTC
Source organism: Acanthaster planci (assembly GCF_054643075.1). NCBI lineage: Eukaryota > Metazoa > Echinodermata > Asteroidea > Valvatida > Acanthasteridae > Acanthaster > Acanthaster planci. Next base: position 15,033,199 of record NC_141781.1, on the reverse strand, counting down.
ATTGTTACTGATTAAGATCCAACATTGATGCACCTACTTAAAAGAAATATTGCAAGAAATTTTTCCTGCTGAGTAGAACTCAGTTAAAACCTGTCATAAGTAGTGTTCATCACTTGACATAATGACAGGTGAACCTGATGTTGCTAATCAGAACGTTTCTGTACACTCAATGAAATTGGCTCCTATGATGAAATTAAACAAATTCAGAAGTTTTTATCAGCTGAGATGTAATTTTGGTATCAAGTTTCCTTGATGTTATCCTGGTTGCTTGGAACAAGTTATTTTGAAGTTGGAAACAATCAACAGGGATGCAACAAATTGTTCACAACTTCATTAAGAGCATTCCTGGCAGGAAAAATTCATCCGAAAGACAAAAGATGATGTTTAAACCACAGATCAGTACATTTTCATCAAAGTAAATTGTATTAAAATACTCGTAACTTACACAAAAATGAAAGGACTCAGCTATGTCCAACCAAAAATGCAGAACACAAGTGCCAAAAAATCTGGCTAAAATTTACTGACAAAAATTTGTCAGGCACACCAAAAGGCACTTCAAATTGCCATTATGGATGTGTGGATGTTGACTTACCTTAATAAATGCCTGGAACTTCCTGTCTGTCTTATACAACTCCTTATAGAGTGCTACAGCCTCAATCTGCCGACTGCACAGGAAGGCATAGGCTTCCATCATTCGCTTCCCGTTCTCTTTGTCAAACTGGCCAGAAAATTCAACCAGATGAAAAGAAAAGGGTAAGAATAGTGTTGCAGCTTATGTGAAGAGGAAACTTTTCCATGAAGACAAGAGGGATAGGAAATGTCAATCTTTGTAAAAACTGGCAGACACTGAGCTGCGGTAGTGAACAGCCAGTAGTACTAGTGCAGTGAATGCAGTGATTACTACCTGTCCATAAAAATCAAGACATTTTCAGGGACTCTTCCTCCACATACTCATTTCATACTCAATGATTTGGGCCATTCACACAGTATGTTTCATATTTGTTAACTGTACAAATTCTGTAAAATACCATCAAGACAAATAACATTTGTAAATGGTGTTTAATATTGAAATATCTGGAGAAATACCACTCATGAATTAAGATATACGGGTGTCAGGTTGTCGTAGTGCTTCTTTCCTTGCCTTCTACCTCTGCGGTCCAGGTTTGATTCTAGGCTCGGCAGACATGAGGATTGGGTTTTCAGTCCCTACCCAATTTCATGGGTTTTACCCAAAATATTCTTCTGGGGTTTTCCTTCCACCTCTAAAACTGTATCTGCTTCTCACTGTCTCCTAGATACAGGTTTCTTCAGGCTTACGAGTTCAGTGCCGAGGGCACTTTTGGGGAATCCTTGGTGTCATTACCAGAAAGACTATAAAGACTATAAAGATATGCAGATGAAAAGCCAAGCACAAGGTCAGACAAACGTATTTCTTCAGGGCAATCGCTTGCACACATGGGCCTCCACAATGGAAGTGCACGATATATGTACTGAGTGCTTTACTGTAAACAGGCAGAGGAAAACTGAAGAAACTACAGCCTCTTCACATGTGAGGACTTGGCCTGAGTACAGGGGCATGAAGATGACATTAAAGAGACCTTTACTAAAATTTGTTTGGCACTTGTAAATGGGTCATTCCATGAAGTTCGGGCACAGTTTGTGACGGCGTCCCTTGTTACATCGGTAACCTTTATTGCCCTTTATTTTCACATTACAACAGATTAAGTCATTATTGTTCTGCAAAGATGAAGCACGCCACTACAAGAACCTAGCAAGATTTAGAACAATGTCAATTCAGAATCAACGTGCAGGGAAAAAAGATGTTTATTTTCACTGATGTAACAAGGGACGCCGTCACAAACTGCGCCCGAACTTTGTGGAATGACCCAAATCTCAAGGCACATTTACACAAACGGAATATCATGAAGAACTAATACGGTACTGAAGTAAAGTGGACTGCACATGGACACAGGCTCAGCTTCTTTTGACTATGTGCACTGAGACTCTATCTTCAAGGATTCTGCCTCTGTAATCCATGACAGATTTGAGATGTCCATTTTTGAGAGCCTACCTGATTGACCAAGACATCACCTATCGTTTCTACCGGTTGACCGGTCCTCTGTTTGGCCTGCAAGGCCTCGTTGAACTGGACAGCAATCTGCACCAGCTCTTCCAGGGAGGGGAAGACTTTGTTGATGATGGTCTGGTCCATCTTCAGCTCATTCTGCATCCCAAAGCTGAAAATCTGTCGAGGAGGAGAAAACCTTAAGATTTCTCATAACAGTGACTCACATCAGTCAGGCATCAGCAGAAAAATTGTCATTCCCAACATTTCAAAAAGAAAACAAAACACTATCCACCTCAATATGGATCACACACATTCCAGCAACAGCGCTCAAACCTTTTGGGGGGGTGCAAACAATTCATTTTTTATAAATCTAAGAGTGTTCAACAGGAAACTGTAATTCCAACCATTCTGGGGTCAGATATCAGATAGTTGGGTATCCATTATAGCCATACACATCCAAGGTTTGTGTGTGGTTAGGGTTGCATATGATACTCCAATCATACTTACCTTTTGCATGATCTTCAGTGTTCTCATATGGTGCTTTTCAGTTTTAATGAATTCTGCACATTAACAAATCAAACAAACATGTTGATTAGGCTTAAAATTACAGCACAGGAAACATGTTTGTGTGAGAGCATAAAACCACTGCATAAAAGTAGAACTATACCCAAAATGAGCAAATAAATGGCCAGAAGAAAAGAACTTACCAAATATCACATCCTGTCGTTTGATTTCTTTGTGACTCATCTTTTTCAAAACCTATGAATAATATACCAATAGTAAATGATCAAAATAAATATGGAAAGGAAAATATTGGAAAAAAGGAAAATTGGTCTCTCTCAAGAACTAGTCCATGTAATTTACACCTAAGATGGTCTGCAGGGTTCCTGATAGGTTTGCTGAGCAGGATTAATGACGAAAGGCCACAAACCTTCTGTTGTAGGATGTGCGTCAAGTTTCAGTCCTTCTTTGTTATTAACCACTACCAGCCGGGGACTCCGAAATCGGAGCCGTATGGTTTATATGTGTGGCCGGGGTCTCCGAACTCGGACAAAGGAAACAGGGCCCTGTGACAAAAGACCGTACTCCGAACAAAAGACCAGGCTGCTGGGCATGACCGGCATTTTTCACTCTCAAAAGTGGTGATAATCCAGCGTTATTTTGAAACCGTATACCAGGGTTTGGGGTATTTAGAGCAAGCGGATTACCACCGGGGACAAAAGCTCTCCACCACCGCAGCGATGAGCCACACAGCACCGCTGCATGCTAATCTGGCCCCTATTGAAAAGAGGTCAGCAGTGCACTGAGCCAGGTTCGTGAACAAAAGACAGTTGTATAACACCGCACTATCTGGGCTCTGTTTACAAGGCTGCAGGCCTGGCTGAAAAATTCGGGCGTCCATGAAGGTCACCTGTCAACTTAGAGTAGTGCCTGAAGATTACTCTGTGTGGCTATAAACGACTGTTAAATGGAATGATGAATTGTTGAAGGATTTTGAAAACGGAAAAAAATGATAGTCATGCCGGCCCAGCATCCTCAACATTGCAAAATGCCCCGGCACGAAGTGGTTAATAATGACCAAACAAGTGAGTTGCAAATTTACTTCTGGTCTCTGTGGAGCATTGTTCGTTTGCTTGACGTACCTTCTTCTCTGCTGTAACACTCCAAGATTCTGGCTCCGTTCCTCTCGAGACCAGATCCTCATCCTCATCAAATTCCAGAGTTACAGCTGAGACTTCATCTAACGACTCCATGGACATAGAGATGTTGTTGTTGCTGAGGCTACAGGGTAAACCAAACACAGGAGTTCCATCGTAACTCCATTCAGTATCCTTTACCATTGTGATAATTTTTGCAATTAAACTCATGGAATTGCATGGGATTTGATGAATACGGGATTGTTATGAACTAGCAACTGTAGTTCAACATGGGCACGATGGTCCAATCCAAATTTTGTTTTAAGTACAATGAATATACCATATCTCATTTCACAATGCTGAGTTAACATGCTTCAGACAAGTTCCAAGCAACAAGATTTACAAAGGGAGAAAAATGCTGAAATGCTGACTTTCAACCAACTCAGCAGATTGATTTTTTCAATAGCTCGATGACATTTAAGGAAGCCAAATTTCGCTTCTGACTTGTCTACCTTGAAAGTTTACCAAAAGTAGTCTTCTGTTATGCCACTGAATCATATAATACATACATATGAAGTGTGGACAAAATTCAAATAATGTCATGATAAAGATTGCTCTCAAATCTCTACAAAAACAATACGCTAATGCATTGGGGGGGTTATTGCATATCTATACCAAACATGTTATTTCTATAAAGTTAGCATCAACACCTGTTGAGTGATTATAGATTAATTCACTCCACACATTTACATGTAGGTTAATATCAAGCACTGCGAGTTGAATCAACAGCAGTTACTTCTGATACACATCAGCATCACGTGGATCCACACGTGATGCTACCATTAGAGGACCATCAGGAGTGTCAGACATTAATGATCCACACATACACGTAGGGCAGATCCATTTGCCTTTAAATAACTTCAACTGATCTGTGAGAAAAAAAAAACATCCAAAATTCACTACTACATGTATATGTATGTTTCCTGGAGCAGATACAAATTAGAGGACAACCAAGAGGGTACCTGCTCTCTAGAGTGGACCCAAAACAATGCACTTAGTCAACTTGACAAGACTAGAAATCATCCACTAACAGTCACATGTATCAACTGAATTCACTTCTGTAAACTTGTCTCCATACATTGAATGCATCCACTAACATGTGGATATCTATGTCTCACATCACTGCTGGAGACTTTATCATATTACACTACAAAATTTACTAATCGAACGAAAAAAATTATCCAACAGCTATCAGCCATTAAAATAACACAGCTATTCAACCTTTGATGCATCTACATCAGATACTGCTAAAGCACCGCACTGGTCTTGACTATTAGTCTTTAACTACTTTCTAGTTTCTCTTTTATGGAAAGCCTGATAAGACCCCTCCAAATATCAATGTGTGTTCACTCGACTACCGTATCTCACGAATCCATGCAAATCTCGGCCTCCAGTGATTGGCTCTTTCCTTACCTACTGGGCTTAGACGTGCTATCTGTGGATTCCTCAATTTCTTCACTTTCCTCAATTGTCCTGTAATGGGAAATTCTCTCTCAAGTTACTGACAGACCCACGCAAAGTACAGGCATCATAGCCAAACTGTACAATTTGTGCATGGCGCCCAGGTACACTGTACATGCACTTGCATCTCAAGTTGTCCATCGTCAAACACTTATTTCCTGCTAACATTCAGATGCAAGGGATGGCTGGCAAACAAATCTGAACACTACACCTCAGATACAAATCTCATGCATCATCAAAACATCATCTACGCTTTTTCTGATTTGTAGGATGTCAAATTGTGGTTATTACACTGTTAAAAGTTAGACTGGCTTCAAAACGTTAATCGGCTCAAAACAATAGGGCATAAAGTAATGAAAAGAATATGCAATGAAAACAAAGGCTCCTGTCATAACAAATATCACTGGCAGCAAAGTTCACCATGAATTCTATTAGCCGTTTTAAAAGTTGTAAAAGAGAAATCTAGACATTAGTATTTTGACTACCTTAATATTGAATAACTCCAATTTTTTTTGAAGAAAAACAAATCTAGAATGAACAAGTATGAATTGAACACACATGAAATTTTATGAATACAATCCTAAGAGGTAAGATGGAATTTAGCATATGAAAAAAGCGGTATCTATTGCTTGATTACAACAATGCAGCTTATTCTGCAAATACAGCAAAGAATGCTGTCTTTTGTTATGAAGAAATAAGCCAGCCTTAGTTGAAAATCTTCATTGACTAGAGGCACTTAAGAGTTCATTCAAAAAATATTTAACTCAGAAAATCTTGTGCAACTTAAGCTTTGAAACAAGTTCACACAATGCCTACAGTTTAAGACAAATGACCTGTTTGCATACATTCTGTCTTTTCCGTAATAAATTCTCAACTCAAAAAACTTAATGCAATACAATTACTGAAACTGACTACTTCTCCAGGCTAAAAATATTCCATAAAAAAAAAGAAGAAAAGCTAAAATCGGTCGGAAAAAGCACCATGCACAGATGCATTCTACTTGCAAATGGAATCGAAATTGGATGTTGTGCACGTGGGATCAAATTTATACATTTAAGGAGAGAGGTGCGTGAAACTTCTCATGCAAATAACGAATGCATTCTTTTACTAATGTCTTGATCATCAACATGCAATTAAAAAAAAATGTTTGAAGAGGACTAACTGAATTGTGCAATTTCCCTTTCCCCCGATAATTTTAAAATTACAGTGAAACTACAACTTTTGTAGAATTCTAACAAAAGGCAGGCAATAGTTCTCCTTGCCAACATGTACCCCACACATCTAAACTTGGTGCTCTGAAATACCATCAGGCTTGAATAATATATTATGCCAATAACTGCACAAGGATTTCCCTTTTTCCTGGGGTAAAACTGAAACTTTTACTTCGAATACACCCAAGGTTTGCAACAAAATACGTGACAGAAGGCTGAGAAGAGGAACGAATGTGTGATTTCTCAGGTAAAGCAAGAAAGTCTCCCAACCCAGTCAGTTCTTAAACACTTGTATTAGTCTGAAAGGCTTTTGGACATCTAGGAGCAACTGGCTCCGGTACATAGATGATGCATATAAATGCCAACTATTAAAGCATTTAACAGCCTTAACAGTCTTTGCCAATGTCCCAAATAATGGCTTTGTTTCTGAGTACGGGTGTGTCTTGCGCTCAACAACCATTTGGGATCTTTCACTGGAGGATCCAGGTGAGAAGACTTCCCAAAATGTTTGTTTGGATTGTAGGTGTTTAGAGATCTGTGCAAAGACTGACTGATAGTGATACGGAACTACTTTGCAAGAGCCTGAGAGGACTTCAATCACCAGAGGGCAAGAGTGTATACACGGTGGACAGGCATACTACATGCTTTTATGCTTGTTTAACTGCAAGGGCTTGTAGACATCAAGCTTCAGAAGGATTAATTGATTGCTTGAAAGATTACTTTAGACAGAAAAACCACTTACATGTAATTCTTGTCAAATAAATTTTGTGACAGCTGAGCTGAGAGGCAATACTGATTTTGTACAATGACTTTTGTCTGTACTATCGTGGTTGTATTTCAAGTCCCAATCTCAGCCTTCTTTGAAGCTCAAAAGAATGCTTAGCAGGTAGGGGGCTGCAGTCACTTACTTGACCCCTAACTTTACAGCCACACGATGCCAATGCCAACGTCCAGTGTCCGTACTGGTGTCCAGGTGTGCACAGGGCAAATGAGTGTGGTCACATGATAACACGGTTAAGTTTGACAGGATTAGCAAACAAGAATATGTTACAGAAAAACCCCCCTCCCATTGCACTGGGCTTTGTGTCAACGGTTATGATTGAATGCCTACTAAAATTACGACTCAAATTACATATGAACATGTGAAAATGGATGTGCAAATGAGAATATGAACAGCAGCAACATGAACGGATCCCATTTGAGTCCGTCACGTTCTGTCAGGCACACATTGTCTACTGACCTCCTATCCAAACAGTGATATGCACAATGTATAACTACTGTTATTTTCACATCTTAGGGCCAGTTCAAACTTCAGGCGAATGTGAAGCAAATACCATCCATAGCAATTTTTTCTTGAGTTGAAATGAGTCCATCTTTTGCAAAGTCATGGCAGGAATTGATCTGATGCCATAAAATCCCATTAATGTCTGATTTCATGGTAAGTTGGAAACGGCCTTGAGAGTGTGAACTTTTCAACTGTCCATACGAGATTAACATTGAGCAACATTTTATGAGTCTGTTCTGCCTAGCAGCAGATGTGCACTCACAAATGGGATTCAGTCAAGAAATGCAGGAGGGCGAACTGTAAGAACACACAAAACTCACTGCAACTACCCACATCATCACATCACTGCTTGCCATCACAAGATTTTGTGACTTCACAAAAGCTAACACCGGAATGAGTCAGTTCAGTATTCCCAAAATGCAGGGTCACTTGAGAACAAAGCACCTGATGTCATGCCGGTTCAAACCTATTTCAGTTCATGGGCGGATTTGTCAGACTGATGCTGTCAAATGACACTTGACACACTTCATTTTGGGCATGTGTTGTCAGAATACTGAACTTTCTCACTAACGCCTTGATTTCACCACACTTCAATCTTGTTAAAATACATTTTGCACTGCAAAGCACTTAACATTGCACATAGGGGGAGTTATGAAAATTCTAAATCACAATGACAAATTTAAGATAAAAGTTTCATGTTCATATTTGCTGGAGTCAATGAAATATCCGTGGAGGAAGTTGAGATTTGTTTCCCTAATGCTTGCTATTTTCGTGCAATGTTCCCTTTGTCCACACCTTCCAGGGCCTCTTCCAGCGCAGCACTGCCTCACTATATCCAATCATAAAAAGTCTGAGAAATGTCCAAGTATCCAAATAAACAGAAGAATCCTATATTTTGTTTTTAGTCTTTTTTGTTTGCAATAATGGGATGCAAACAAGACAATAAAAAGAGTATAGACACAGATTTCAGAGTAGTGGCATAAGCCGTCAGGATGAAATACTGGCCAGATTCTGTACTCAATGCAGTGATGTGGAGCGCACTGTACATGTACTTGACATTATCTGCTAGTGTCACACATAGCGATTGTTACTGAATGAACTGTGGGTGGTCCATAGCAGACATACCGTTATCATGTATCGTCTTGTAATTGCTGAATGCAAAGCTGCCCCACACGGGAACTTGTGAAGCACCCCGACAACTCCTCAAGAACCCACTACTTGATCCCAAACTTCACTTTTAAGGATGTGGCCAGACGTACATGTATGTACAGACACATACAAACGTATTCGACCACATCACCGTCTTCGTATGTTCAAAACTAAAAATTTGACTTTATAAAAGCAAAAAGCCCGCGACAGCAATTAGCTTATGAAAAAAGCCAATTCCATGGGAATTAAGACATGACATTGTTCAGTTGGATGTCGCTAGTGACACCATATGAAAACTGGAAACTGCACACAAATGTGGATTCTGCATAATAAATCATTTCTCCCACATGCACACACATTATGGAAATTAATCAACAAATTGCCAATGCATTACACCTGTGTCCATTATGGAACTGCGGTGGAAAAAGCAGAATGCTACTTGTATGAAGCAAAACTGGCTATATAAATGATGCTATTACGATAAACGGAGAAGGATGGCTCATGAAATGTTATGAGTGGAATCTGATGAGCTTTGAACATGGGTAGCATCAGGTTGCAGGCATTTTATAAACAAGCTTGTACACAACAAAGAGGTGTGTCAAAACCAGGCGCAATGTCAAGGGGCTGGGTAAGCGCGGGATGGGACTTGGGCAGCCTGTGATGGTGCAGGGTGAGCCTAGAGCATAGGCTAGGCGAGCTTAGTTGAAGGGCTGGCTGATCAGGGGGTGAGGGGGTGAATCCAAGGTAGGCAAGGTGGGATCATGTGTGTACAGACTGACAGGTGGAAGCGCTAAATTAACTAGATTGATTTAGCTCCATAAGAAGATTTCAAATACAGCCCACTTGCACATCTTTGCTTTGTTTTTATTTGGAGTCCCTTAAATTTCACATTAGTAATTTTCCATGCCAAATTAGCAAAAGCTTATTTCTTTAGTACACAGCGTTAGTATTAAATTCCATCCGGTTCATTAGTTGTTAATCAGTTTGGAACTTCATTCTGTGGGAAAGGGACTTAAGTAAAAGGTGCTAAATTTCCAGAGCCTTACCCGCCAACTGATGATGGTATACCATGCAGCCTTAGGTCAGTTAGACTCCCCTGGAATGGTAACTGCCAAATAAATAAAGACAGACGTTCAATAGTAAGTCTGTACCATATGGAGGGTACTCAATAACTATGTAACGTATACTAAAGTGTCAACTTTTCTGCGCTAGCTAACCATCAGAAGGATGAAAATTTGCATATGCAGATTCTTTCTTTTCCTCATTGTCTTGTCAGCCACACATTTTGTCACAGACAAGAATAAAAACACAGAAGAAAAAAAGACCCAAAAGGGCTTCCTTGGACGGGGTTGGACCTGAAAACTCCTGTTTTCAAATTTTAACAGCCAAACTACTGAGCTTGCAAGGGTTGCCTGTCTGCATGATTGATCCATGTCTGCGTACTGACACAGTAATTTTTCAGGCCTTTATTTCCATTTGTCTTTTTCCACCTAGGAGAAATGTTTTCCTTATTTGTCTATCGGTACCTGTTTGAGGATTTTAAAAAGGAAAACCACCTCTGATCTAATGTAACAAGAACAATGAAGGAAAAAGCAACCGCTGAATATACAGTGCAAGAAAGACCCTACAGTACTCCAACATATGAGCAACTTATTCACCATCAGCTGTTCAGGCATCTGCCTTGTAAGCAGGTGTTCACTAAGTTAGAGTTTATTACAAGATATTCTTCTTTGGATGCTGTATCGAGAGTAAACTGAGGGGTGAACCAAAGTCCTTTCTTCACACATGTACCTGTCGGAATTTGTCAGTATAATGCCCTGATGTAAAATATACAATCAAACCCAATGCCCTCCCTTCATACCTGTTGGAGTTTGTGGGGATAATGCCCTGATGATGCAAACCCTACAAGCAAACCCAATGCCCTCCCTTCATACCTGTTGGAGTTTGTGGGGATAATGCCCTGATGATGCAAACCCTACAAGCAAACCCAATGCCCTCCCTTCATACCTGTTGGAGTTTGTGGGGATAATGCCCTGATGATGCAAACCCTACAAGCAAACCCAATGCCCTCCCTTCATACCTGTTGGAGTTTGTGGGGATAATGCCCTGATGATGCAAACCCTACAAGCAAACCCAATGCCCTCCCTTCATACCTGTTGGAGTTTGTGGGGATAATGCCCTGATGATGCAAACCCTACAAGCAAACCCAATGCCCTCCCTTCATACCTGTTGGAGTTTGTGGGGATAATGCCCTGATGATGCAAACCCTACAAGCAAACCCAATGCCCTCCCTTCATACCTGTTGGAGTTTGTGGGGATAATGTCCCGAAGATGCTGGTCTCATTTTTGTGGGTTCCCTCAGGGACTGTGTATGAGCCACTGTAACAAAAGACAAATAATACTGATAAAATAATAACTGATTCTGATACCTGTCAATATCTATGCACAAAAAGTTCAACTGTAATCAATCCCTATTTAACCTTGTAAGAGAATTGGTGGGGATTTTTAAAAGGAAATGCTTTAAACAGTGGATGACACAACATTTCCTTAACCCCTTAACGCAGGGATTCTTTTGATCGTGACTGCTGGGCTGTGGTATGCCCTGTACGCAAAGCTCTGTCCATCAGCAGGCCCACATTGAAACCGCAGTTGCATGATGAGTGGAATGTATGTGTGGTATGCACTAATCCTCACACAAAGCCGTGGCTGTCGCTGTCTACTGGCGTTAAGGGGTTAAAAGTTTTAACGATGATTTTACTGTGAGACTGCATGCATTAATGTCACCAGTGATTGAGTATTCCATGAACGATGACAGTGAATTGTCTGAAAACCTCAGTTAGTCACTCAGATTAATAGTTATAATGTCACTGCAAATTTCTGCTGTTTCTTATAGATTTTTCAATCGTTTGTCCCATCTTTCTTGGTATGAATGTTTGATAATCTGCAAGCTCTACCAAAATCCTCCACACAGAGTGTGACATCAGATGCAAACAGAATGGAAGACAGTCCACAGGTAGTAATTGGGAGGTTGCTCAGTTATATAGTTCCATGGATGCTGACATTTGTGGTTATGACCACTCTCTTCTGCAGTAATATTTCCGCCGTAAAGTGTAAGATGAATACCAAACTGATTCGGAGGATCCCAAAGCACAATGGTTCATTTTCAGATTTTGAGATTTGAGAAGTTGTTTTGTTTTTCTCTAATGAAATACCACGGTCCACTGCCATTGTCGGGTGAACTGAGGTCTTACGAGCAATTCCAAAAGGTTGGGGTGCCACTTCAGACAAAAGGATCACTGCAATCCTATGACAAGTAAACATGTCTCTACCAAGCATTATGTAAGTGCCTGCGGTGATGTGGTTATTGCTGAATGACATGTTGCCTCAAATGTTCCAGATGGTAGCAATATTATGGGAAGTAAGCGGGGAAATGTAGAGAGCTATTGCCTAAATATAAACGCATACCGTCCTTGTGACAAACTTTGCCATTGTTCTCAAATACAGCTTAAAATGGAGAAAAATAGTACAAGCACTTTCTTGCTGAAAAGGGACAACTGCTGAATGTTCCTTCAATAACTAAGGGACACTTTGATGGCTGGATATGGTCGGTTTATCCCCCCTCCCTCTGAACACACAAGTTATGAAATTTAGTAAGGTTAGTAGAGTTAATTGTGCATACCACCAGACTCACGAGTACTGCCTGGTCTGCTTGGAATGATGGTGGAGAGACGATCCCGAGACAAACTGCTCACAGACTTAGAGACCTACCAGAAAAAAAGGGAGAACATGTCGTTATCCAGAGGAAGTCCTGACATATCAAAGGATGGGAGATATTTTGTTGAAAAGGGCCATTATGAAGCAAATGCTTGGGGGTTCACTGTAGTGTGAATCCCACAAATTTTTATACATCTGTCAGGTGTTACATCTTGGAAGTTTCCCTTTCAATAATGTCCAAGTTACATTCCAGGCATCAACTTTGAGCTGGTGGAGCTTTCAAAATGATTGTTGCTCGCTTACACTTTCAGTGAAGACACAGTGAAGATCTCGTTTACCTGTTTGTGGTGTTTAGTGAGCTTTGCACAACCTTGCACATGATCCTTGCAAGAATTGTTGTGGACATTTACAAAACAGACTGGAAAAAAGAAGAAGAATTCCGTGGTCAGCACAGCGACTACTTCTCAGGGACATATGGTCATTGTTAAATTGCTATACTGGCAAACAAACTGGCGTGAATTCAATAATGTGGCAGGAATTTAAATCACTACAATATTTGAATTATATTTTTACACCTGGAGGATTGTCAAGTAAAGTTACTAGATAGACACTGTTGCTGACGTATCCAGTAAACTTTGTTTCCGTATCCTCAAATGCTTAAACAGGATATGAATGACAAGACCCAGCCCAGTAAGATATTAGGAGAAGCAGGAGATATATTTGGTATTCTTTCCAACCTGAGCACTGCAGTGAGTCTCTGTTGGCCAGGGACTTTTCACAGTAATCACACTTAGTGGAGTTAGAGAAGGAAACGCCCACAAACTGGTGTTTTCTCTTCTCTTTGTCTTTCTCTCTCTTGTCTTTGTCCTCTTTCTGTATCACACACAGGTAAAAAAGGAGAGAGAAACATTATGAATTGGCATACAATGGTTAATCTTCTGGCCAAGAAAAAACCCTGGCTGAATAGCCAATCTAGGAGGCAGCAAAAGACTCCTACTCCCATGCCATCTCAAGGTTTCTCCTGGTATAGGCACTCCCCAAAAGACTCAGCATTGGACCAATAGAGGGCGCTACGCTGCATACTGACAAAAGCTATTCAAGAAAAGGCTCTATGACCGGTGATGAAACAGAATACATGTACTTAAAAAGAATGACATAACTTGGGGATTGAAAGATGTGCCATTTTCAAGAGGAATTTGTTTAGACCGATCAGAAGTTACGATGAATATTCATTCTGGATGACAAAAAGGTGACTGAGGGAACAAAAGAAACAATTTCCAAAGAGTATGGGGTGCAAATCCAACTAATGTGAGGAAAACTTGGTTCCCCTCTCAGTAACACCTGAAATTATTGAGACATTTTTTACCTTATTTTTGGTTTTCTTTAGGAAGCTGAACCTTCTAATCATCTTACTTGACTCCATCTCACTGCTTGCTAAAGCAGACACTCCTGGAATAAGAAGAAGGAAAAAAACTCAATTGTGAACTCAAACACTGGATAAAATCTGAGCATTTAGCTTGATACTACTTCAACTACAGGCTCCACAGGGGAACTTACTATGAATGTAGAAAACTGTGCAAATTTAAAATGAAAACTGGATGTAGAAATCTGTAATTCTTCAGGAATGTTGAGTTCCTTTTCTTTTTAGATTCTGTTCTATCTTTCCAAAACACCTCTTTAGGATTCACTGAGTGCCATATTACACTTTTCTTAAAAACAAAAACTGGCCAATTTGTGATCACTCTCCTGGCCATAATTGGTGAAATTATCAAGGGCTACATATCAGGACGATGCTTCCGCCAAGTTAGCCAAACTTCACAAAATGAAACAACCGTGCCATTTTCAAACTCATTGTAGTTTAGATTGGCAAAGATTGGCAAATGTAATTTTGCAAGTTATTATTACCAGTGTGCACAAAAAAATGTATTCTGAGCTGAACCAAAGTTGAGTTGAGAAGAAATGATTCTGTACACCAGCCAAACTGAAAAACGCACCGATCACGAGAAAGTCACTAACACAATATACTTTTATGGATGCGACTAGTCTTAAACGTTTGTTTAAAACTGGCCTAGAGCATAATTATTCCCATTCATAAATGAATTTTTGTTCACAGAATCAAAAGAAGTCAACATATGGTGGATTTCCTACAATTTTATTCAAAACATTACTTTCACTTTCCCAAACACTCCCGTCCATATTATGGAATATTCCTTCAGAAAGTTGTCCAATAGAATCCCCTTCAATAAAGTTGGCGCTGGCGCGCATTATGCATCGCATGTACACGGACTCCTGACTGATCAGACCCTATTAAACTGTCTCGTATCCATGTGCCAGCACATGATTTGCACAGCGGGCATTAACACTTTTCAGTGGGCATTATCAAATCTTAATATACAGTCACATGACACGTTTTGACAAATAGGAATAGAAAATCTGTCCCAGATATTTATGAATATGAATTTTCCAGCTAGTTACCCATTTTTACCATCAGGCACAGGTCTGTGCTCAACCAACGTGGGTGCTTACTTATTCTGATGCTCCTATAAGCCAGCACAAGGCTTGTGATCACACTTACTACTTTGAGGCAACTGCTCCTGCTGTAGTTGCTGCTGTTGTTGCTGCAGCTGTTGCTGTTCAACCTTCTGCACCTGATCGTCCTGAAAGTTCCTGGGGTCACTCAGGAACTCCGTCAGTGACAGTCGAGCCTTCCTTTGCTTAGCGGCGGTCAGCTGCTGCCGCTGTGCATCGTCCACGTCGGAATCACGACTGTTGTCCGAGCTGCAGAAAATAAGAGAAAATACAGTTCAGCATGTGTAGCATCTTGCAGAGCAATACAAGGAAATGATCTGGTCCTTGATCACTTCGACCTATCTTGTCATGCCTCTAGCCACAACACCCTGGTCACCTCAAAAGTCTTACAGCGCTCCCAGGACATTTTGAGAGTCTTCATAGAATTCAAATGCCTACCAAGTGATAGAGCAATGACATGAGGGATGAGGTGTTCTCCACAGTGACAGAAATGTGAATGTTTCAGTACCAATGAGAGACAATGACAAACACTGAACTAAAACAAGAACAAGAAAAGGTTCAGGGTGTTCAAAGGCTAGAAGGTCAAACAACATTTAAACATTGTTATTTTTGTAATTTTTTTCTATTTTGGTTGCAACGGGAAGGGTCTCTTTCCATGATATGCATTTGCTTTTTAAATTTGACAAGGGGAATGTTACTTAAGGGAAAAATACAGCTTGCACCAAACTTCCAACAATTAGCAAAGACAATGGCTTGCTTGATCATTATGCAATTTTTACTTACCTTCTTCTTGGTAAGTTTCAACAGCAAGACCAACAAACAACAATATTCCAAATGAGGAATTCGAAATTGTTGCAAATGTGTATTTGCTTTTAAGTTTGCCTTTTCAAAGCCAAGGGTCAATGTCTGATTACCAAAAGGCTGATGGATATACATTGAAATTTATTAGCAAGCGGTTAGTGAAAGTTTTGATTACTAAAGCCATTCAGCAACAACATCTTGATATCAGTGAATTTCCGCCAAAAACCAAGTACCCATGTACTCAAAAAAACCCTCGTCATTCAGTACAGAGACACAAGTCGTCCATTACCAAAAAATAAACCAGTTTAATGACTTTCCTTGGTGTGAAAGTGACTACTGCTATGGGATGAAACAATGCTCTTATTATAAGGATTTGCAGTGGATATATTTTGTTTGTGACGCAGTGTGACTGTTACATGGAAGAGTAATTCATAGTGATGTTAGTCCAGTGTACAAAAATGCTTTCAATGGAAAGATCTTTACTTGTTAAATGTTATGCAACTCATTTAATAAACTACACAGCATGACTGCTTTTGTGAGGTCAGGTGGAAATTCATGACAAGAGGTACAACTTTATGACTCCAGATACTTGTAGATGACTCGTTTTGAGAGGCCTTTGTTTACAACATAGCTGCTTTTGTAACTACCAAATTGAAAGAAAAGAAAAGAAACCAACAGTGAGCAATTTTAGTGGCTCTGAGATGGCGCAGAGTGTTCTTAGTGGCTGGAAATAAGGCCAAGTGGGCACGGGATGAAGTGGGGGATGATGGGCATCAGTGGAGAAACTGAATCACAAACTTACTCGCTGTCTGTCTCCACCACGGATTGGATTGGATGGCGAGACTTCGGAGAGGTTAGAGTGCTGAGAGCATGAGAGAAAAGGGGTGGGGGGAAGGTGTGAAGGGGGGACACGTAGATGATGATCCATGAAATAATAAGAGAACAGGAGAAAAGAGAAAAGAAACGGTGTGCAAGTGGAGAAGATTAATTAACCACAACAACTGACACCTTCAGAAGAGGAAATGAAGACAAGACCAATATTATAAATATGTTGCAAGACTAAAAAGCAAGAGAGGGTTTACTCTTGAAACAGGTTTTTGGTTCACATTTCTGTCTTTCATATTTTGGGCTTTAAAAAGACTTCCGTGTTTTTTGGGAGAATGATTTGTCTGTCAATGGTCACCACAATAGGCTATTTTGGAATCACAGAAAAATGGCTTTAAAATATGCAAAGGTGGAATTCTTCACTAATCAACGGTAACATCCTCAGAGATAAATCATATTAATTTTAACATTAAATATTCAGTTTGCTTTTTCTTGGTTAGGATTTTGGTTTTTTCTTTTGCAGTAAGAACATCTACATGTAGGTGCAAAGTTTTCCTGCACTAAGACAAAATGGTGACCATGAACTTATGCCTTTTACCCAAACTCAGAAATCTGTGGATTACAAGGGAAAATTGCTGTTAATGGGCAACGTTTTCATTTCATGGTTTTGGGGATGGTTTTCACAGGGGTTTGAGCGGTATCATTAGTCATTGGCTGTGCCTTCCCATGGAGAATTTTGTAGCTGCTACATGTAGGCTCAGCTGAGTTAAACAAGCAAGAACATTCTCAGAGAGAGAGAGAGAGATAGAGAGAGATTGGGGATTGGGACTAACCGGCTGTGATAGACATTTTGGAACATGTGTCTCTAAAACGGAGTTTTTACTGGCTGAGTAAAGCTAGAGTGCAATTCTAGACCCCAAAAATCAAGGGGATAAAACTGGAATATGATTTGGCATTTGACAGAAAATACATACATGCAAAGGGCCTTAATTACTAACTCGTTTGAAATTTGGAAGTATTTTTTGACAAGAAATTAGAAAGCAAGATATAGCCTCCATTTGGGCAAGGAGGAAAGAGTTCCTTCAAACTTCAATTGCCACTGCTACCGTGTGCCTGCTGCCCGTATGAAAATGCTGCAAATTACACACATTCAGAGAGAATTCCTAGTGTACCGGTATACTCCATGCAGTACATGCATAACCAATTGAATGAACGCAGTGTCTGCCATAGTAGTACTCATGCAAATGGCTACCTAGTATTGTGGTTTGTTCCTGCACATAATCCACAGCCTCTAACCGGAGAGATCAACACATTATTACGTATAGGGTGAATTAGAAATGTTATGGAAGGGTGGATTTTAGTAACAGAGTTGGGAGACAAACTATGCTAGAGTAGTACAGTAACATGCAGAGCTCATTCTTTCACAGTCATGGTATTAAACACTGGCAAATTACTCTACTGTCAGGGCCGATGAGTTTCAAATTCACTGGGGAAAGAACGCAAATCACAGAATTCACCCTTGGAAAATACATCAGCTTTTGAAGCAAATGAAAAGGATGATTTACAAAAAGAAGCCCCAAACATGTATCTCAAAGCAAGACATCAATCCACTTCAGAGAGCTAATGTGCATCTCTTTCTGTTAGTCTGCTCGATAGGAAATTTGCTATTCTCAGTGCCCATCTACAGCATAACTACCAGCCAAATAGGCAAACAGGGTGTCCCTCCTTGGGAAATGGGCATATCTGACAGAGAAAATCACTGGCCCCACAATACCACACTGTGATATTATACTTTCTTCAATAACTCAAATATCCATCTGCAAAACAATGCTGCCCTAACATACTTAAGCTTAACAGTCTGGTTTAAGTCCTATCAGCCAGTAAAATGTGAAAGCCCATCTGTAATGCTACACTACTTTTCATGTTTTATAATTATGCCGGACAAGGGTTCTACACATATAAAACTAATTTCAAGCAGACAACACCAACAACTTTCACCTAGGGTATACATACACGGCAAACTACAAGCTAACTACTGCACACTAACGGGCACACAACTCTCTGTAAATTGTACTTATCTTTCTGAAAGTAGTAACATGGCTGCGTGCATTTAAGAAATGAGTACTCCAGAAAATATCTTGCATATGTTAGTTGCCTCAAAATTTTGAAATGTAAAGGCCTGTTTTCAACCAGACTTGTCAGAGAACTTCATTTCGACTTGCCACTCGGGTATTTGCGCATTCAAGTAGGTTTTCTGCTCAGGGCACATTTTAGTCTACAAGGGTTTGCTAAAGTTGCCAGGAAGGAGAGTTAAAAAATGCCAGAAAAAGGGAAATTGCAATTCCTTCACCTGAAGGGAGAATAGTAGCATAGTGGCTTATCTGATTGAAGGTGCACCAGCAATGTGTCAAGAAAGTATGTAGCAGATACAAATGCTGGACATTTCTCTCATTTAGATTTTCCTCCTGTCCGTAGCAAACATTTCCTGAGTTTTTTTTAACTTACTTAAGGAAGTATGCAAAAGGATCCAACAACTTTACAGCCATACCCACACTTAATTTTCAAGAGATTGCTTGTTGTTTTCTGTGTTGGGACACAGTGAATATTGTGTAAAATAAAACTGTGTGTAGTCTAACAGGAAGGTACCTTGGCAAAGTAACTTTCATACTTGGATTAACTGTCAAGCAGAATGTGAATTTCTTCATTTAACAAAATGTTTTGCTATAGATATTGAAATTTTTGATTTTGTGTTATAGATATTTAAAGAGGCTAAACTGAGACTAAATCACGTTGATGAAAAATTCTCTGTTCAGCTTCAAAATGCATCTGTTTACTGAAACTACTTTCTACCAATTTTGTCCATTTTTTTATAACAAAGAAACGCTTTGATTATAACTTGCAAAGAAAAAAGATGACAAAGTCAACAGTTCAGATGAAACATGAATTGACACAAGTGCACGATAACTGGACACACAAGGGCTGAGATGTTTCTGGGGTTCCACACCAACAACACAACATAGGCTAAAGGAGCCATCAGATGAACTGCCTGTAACCCGGACATCAAATCTTCTGGAACTACGGACGAGGAGGGGCTTAAGAAGGGGAGAAAAGGGGGCAGTGCTGGGAAGCAGAAGCAACTGTCTGGTTAGCAACGATCAAAAAAGCACAGCAGGCGACAGAGAAAGGTACAATTTTCGGCTGGTGTGTCTTACAGCATGACTATCGGCGGTGCACTTTGGGGTGAATTGGGCAGTTCAGGCTCTTCCGGCGTGAGGGGTAATTCCTCGCCTACCGGCTCCCCCTCGTAATCCTCCGTCCTGAAAATCCAAGGGTAATGGGCTCTTTTTGTTTTTAGTCAAGACTATTCCAAGGGTAAGGAAACCATAACTTCTCCCCTCATACAAAAGGAAGTTGCTATTTCTAAACTAACTCTGCACTCAGATAATTTTCTACACCTTGCACAGTGAGTCAATCAGGCTGGCAATCTATTTGTATTAAATGAGATGTGCTTAATATATGTTGTTTGGGTTGTTATTATAAGCCTTGATGACTGCACTACATACTATTAACGTCTCCTGTTGATCACAAAACATTCCATAAGTTATGCGTAGCGTAAAGCACCAATTATCAACCCACGACATGTACATCATCATCTTGTATCCCGCAGAATGTACTGGCATTCTAATATGATCAAGAAAGCTACAACACCCAAGATTTGAACTTTGTGTTTTGTTTTAATATGGAGGTGGAACTGCATCATGAATATGTAATATAAAACAAAAAACTCAATAGAAAATCCATTACTGTTGGCCGCAAAGAAATAATCTATAAGTCATTATTTCGTAAGCATGAAAGATACAGAGAAAAATGGCAAAGTGCAAAACAGAAATCCTTAGCTTGGCAGATTTTTAACAGCTCCTGGTGCATTTTATTCTTTCAAAAATATACTGATTTTCATTTTTTAAAATATTCATCACACCAAGCGTTTTGCATTACATTTAGTCACTGTTCCAATTTTACAGGTGTCCTTGAAGATCTGACAATATTCACACCCAGACATATAAAGAAATTTATTCTAGGCAAATAACAATACCCCAACATGAAAACCTCCTATTTTTTTCCATGCAATCAAAAAAAATTTAAGTACAGTTTGCACTTAAGTAGTAGGGCAGAAATACTGTGAAACAGGACGCAAGTCTGAAGGTTTAGACCGAATTAAGTATTTTCTTCAGAAAGCAAACTTTTCATCAAGCTTCTTGCCACAAAGTTTGCATGCATGTGGCAGATCAAATGACATGAGTACTGGCAAATCAGCTATACATGATTTACAGAACTAACTTCAAATCTCAACGACTCAAGGGACAGTCATTAATAGCGTTATTGTTAGTTGTTTACTTATGAGATGGAAAACATAGCCACCATTACAAAGTGAAACAAGTATTCAAAGAGTTCCAGAATAAACGAACTTGCAGGACAAGTGATTTTCCACTTCAGTGAAAAAACAAAACAATCAAAAGAAATCTTTCTGAGATGAGCTTCTCAGGAGACAATGCATATACAGGGATACACATCAGAAATTCTGGACAAAAATCATGATATGAAAGTATATCTTGTTTTAGATTCAGAACTCCAACTAACAAAATATATGTTTGGCTACGATGAGTTGGAAAGATACTGTGTAATTACATGTACATTATTCATGTTAACTCAGGATTTTTCAGAGGAAAACTTTTGTAACAAGGTGCTCTGCACCTGTGGTGATCAAGGGTTAAAGGTGAAAGGACCAAAAACCAAATTAGATTTTTACCTTGGGGTGACAAACATAGAGTTGGCTTGCCGAGGACCTAAAAAGGTAAAAAGAAATGAATAAAAAAAACTATCAGATGGAAGATCAAACCTGCGTAAAGATTACAAGAGCCTTGTCAGTTAAAAAGGCACCAGTCTAGCGGATAAGTAAGAATGGACATTCCTATGAATACATGTATGATGTCAAATTGAGGTCCAGAAATTGAGACTGTCCTTTTCATACTCATATTGTTGTTATTGACTCAAAAAAAAGGCTTTACATTTATACATCCATGCATGCACAGATAACCAAGGCAGCTCTACATACACATGATTGAAAATTAAGAAAAAAAGATAACATGTAAAGCATTATGATATGCATAGCAACCAATACAATTTGAGAATCTTGGAAAGTACTGCCTGTCTCTTACAAGTACATTAACAATGAAGTAAGATCATGTCTCAAGTCTACTTGACATCAAGCAATATTCTTTCTTTACAAATGAAATTCGCTTTCTTCCATTCTAGCTACCCATGGGCAACTGCTCATTCCTTCACACTACAATATTTCTTTTGCAAACCCCTACCGGTACCATCATGATCACGTCAAATCCACTCAGAGTACAATCAAACAAAATCTGGGCCCAATTTCATGGCACACATGATTTTATGCCAATGGAGGCTCTGTGTATTTCATAAAGACTGTAAGAAGTAAGCAAAGCAAAAGGCATGCTTACTCTAGAGAAAAACAATGGAAATCTCTATGTGCATGCAACCTTTAACAACCCACGGCAAGCACTGCCATATCATGCTTATGGTTACTAAAGATTTATGCTACAGTAAACCAAACTTTGAGGCCCTGCTGAATGAGAGCTCAAAGTGCAAACTAGTCACCAGTGCCCTTCAGAGAGAAAGGGACAGAGGCTATGTGAATACAATCCTGAGGATGAGAACGGCAGGAATATGACCCGCAGATAAATGAAAGCACACTTGCACCATGTGGTTATTTCAAGATGGAAGAAAGGACAACATTTTCTGTTCCCATGATGCAGCATTTTCCTGCAGGCGTATCAAGAGTGACACACCAGAATGAAGCCATAGGTACAGGGTTTCATCAAGGATTTACAAATAAAAGTGTCACTCCTTGCTTTTTCATCACCCTGACCTGCAAAATTGCAAATGAATGTACAGCAGCGTACAGTGGTGAGAAGTTCAAGGAGCATAGAATGCCAACAAGCACCTTCCATTAATGGTTCTTTCCAGATAACAAAGGAAGAAGATATTATTTTACTCCTTTTTGGCATGATGTAAAAGACAATTTTTCATGATTTGAGCCAAAAGCTGACAGTTCTTTTTAACTGTCTATTGGGCAAAGCACCAACACATCACACTTTGCTTGTCCAAACGAAGTATGAAGCCCTGTGAATCAGTGAAAGATAAAAGCTATGCAGAAACAATATGAATAATTTCTGTCTACTTTTTTTATTCCAAAAAAAAAAAGTAAACGACAGTGCTTCTTACGGTTCTGACTCAGGCCATCCTCTTTTTTCTTTCTGCGTGGGACAGCATCAATCTCGGCTTGGGTTGGGAGCGTGGGGGCATTGTCTGGTGGCAAGATGGCGGTGACGTCTAACTCACTCGAGCTCAGATCAAGCTTCTCATCCTGCAGAACCAAAACAAAAAAGATGGACCATTTAAGTAGTCGTGGACCATTTACGAAGTCATCATGTAGAATTAAACC
Source organism: Acanthaster planci (assembly GCF_054643075.1). Classification (NCBI taxonomy): domain Eukaryota; kingdom Metazoa; phylum Echinodermata; class Asteroidea; order Valvatida; family Acanthasteridae; genus Acanthaster; species Acanthaster planci. The sequence goes on along the minus strand of NC_141781.1, from coordinate 15,009,933 downwards.
TACTGAATTGCCTTGTGTCAGTAAACAAATGTCACCAGTGATTTCAAGTTGGTTACTGAGGTGGAACATTGTCCACTTTGTCCATTTTTACCTTTGAACTATGGTAACAAGCACAGAGGGTTTGAAGTGCACACTGTAGCACATACATCATCCTTGTGCTTTGTAAGACATCACATCCCAATGCTAAACTACGATGACTATTAGCTCCTCCAGTAGGAAACCACTACAAAATTGATCATCACTTCTGGTAACGTGATTCTGTCACCAAAGTAAACAATGCACCAAGTGATGACGTTTGGAAGGATCGGATCTCCACACAATCCTTCCCACGGTCGCGATCAGGGTTGCTTCGGATCTCAGTTCTCAACCTCATTTTTCTGACTTGCTGTCCTGCTGACATTCGGTGTGCAGAAACTGGTCAAAAGCCTCTATGTCCTTGTCAGAGACCAGTTTCAAATCAGTGTCAAATTACTTCAGTCTGAATTGAAGCAAGAAGAATGCCAATGATTGACACTGTATCATGAAGTCTTGCATTCCTTGGCTCGCTCACTGGACAGTTTTTTTAACGACTCCTATACATGCAGGAGATGAACATTAAGTGATGCAACACAAAATGCTGACAAGTATGGCAAAATCACAGCGTCACTGAAATCATCCGATGAGTGTTTCTGGAAAAAACATGCGTCATGATGCAAACAGCTAGAAGATCAAAATGCAGCCACCATGAGAGATGACACAGCAGGAACACAAATCTTTTGATATGAGTAAACACTGTCAAACAAAGCTGCACCCTTCACTTGCAGAACCCTGATAATTTCAACTGGCAGGTACAAAAATCAGTTTCTACTCATCATTACTGTCAATAATCCTGCCAAGACAGACAGCTGTGATGTCAATAACACAGCCAGACAATACTCGCGGAGAGACAGATAATGTGCAATCAAACAAGGCATTGGCGTCGCATGCGTGCTCACATGCACCAACCAAACTAGCCCTCTACAGAAATGAATGACAGCAAGTCACCTCCCGGTACCAGGTGCTGTTCAAAAGGGGTGCAGGCATACATGTAGTTGCATGTCCACATGATTGCAGGCTGTCGTTATGCTACTCAGCAGTCCCCCACGCATGACTGATATCTAAGCCAGGACGCTGCCACAATGTCAATTCCCCGTCAGACTGCTGACCAAAGCTCCATCTCACTGTAAAAATGTACACCACCTTCCAAGCACCCACCAAAGAAGAAGAAAAAAAAAACACCTGTTGAACTAGCCCAGGGTAATTGCTACTTCTGCCGTGACTCTATACACATGACCAGTGCTGCCATTCTGTCGGGCTCCAGCTAATCAACTCTCTCTTCTGGCCCCTTCCTTCCAGCTGATTCCCCAGGTACTCGTTAAAGGCTTGGTCACATAAGACCTACATTCCTTGGTTTGTCCTCAATACAACTGAACTTTTGAACTTTCATGCGTTCCATTTTTATTCTGACATCCACTCTGAACAGTAAGATTGGAACACGTGCAGTCAGGAGTTTGCTGTGAAAACAGTTCCACCAATTCTCTCATAGATAGCCAAGATTCTTCTTGGAGGCATTAGTTCAGGACATTTTTGGAAGTGGCAAACCCTTGTATTGTGCTTCTCATGTCAATACTGATCAAAGATTTGTTTTCCAAAATCCAACTTGTCAAAATCAAGATCAAAATTCCCTTGGTACTTGGCCTACTCATAAGCTCAATGGGAAATTAGTCAGAATAACACAGCAATGCAGATGGTAACCCTTCCATGCTGAGCTTCAAATGCTTGGCTGACCTGTACCCTTGGCCAATGAAATGGAATCACATCCTAGGTGTGCTGAAGAGCTAAAGGTCGTTGAACTCCATCTAAATGCATTTAGGAAATGAGTTTTGATCCAACATCAGTCTCCTTGGTAACACAGGAAGTCTGCAGCTTTATCCCTGGCTTTCCATGGGTGCTGGGTACCGGTTGTTTTGACTTTTATCCCAAAGGCCAAACTTTCCATCGTTTATGGCTTTTCGTTTCAGAGCACTCTTCTGTGAGTGTTCAGATGTGATAACATACATAATCTATATGAATAGAATTGACATTACAAAGGGTCTTTGGAAAGTAACGGTATAAATTTTAAACACGTGTAGACCCTGGGATTTTTCGATGAGTACTTTATCTGATGCATTAAAAAAAGGTTGGCAGTTGTGGCTCTTGTAATAGACTTCTTGATGAATCACAATCCCTACCATGTGAATAAGAAAAACCACACATTTGGTCATATTTTTGGAAACCTCCTTAGTAGCTACACTCAAGGCCTTGGGCAGGAATTCAGATGAAGTGGAAATAGGCAGAGCTCATCTTGGACGCTCAGTTTAAAAGAGTTTCCTGCAGTAGTATTTGAAATGAAGATTGCTTCAAATGAACCGTCAAAAAGCTACCTTTCAATTTAGGAACATATGAGCTGTTTCTGAGTACTGCCGGAAATACTAGTGCACCCTTTCCAACAAACTCCATGTGCATACATATATGCTCTATCTAAAAACAGGAGAAAGGACAATGGAACATTTCAAACAGAACATTTCAAATTTTCAAGATTACTCCCCGAGTCTGACAGAGACGTACATGTACTAACCAGAAATTAACAAACTCACTGAAAACTGAACCCTGAGCCACAAGTGAGACATGAAATGTTTCAGCCGTTGCTTAGCAAGCTCTGGAACATGTACATAACTCAATATAGATGAAGCCTAATCAATAGAAATACACCCCTTCCTGTCTTGTTACGAAACATGCATAGTAATGATCAACCCAGTGGGTGAACTGTGAGAACATGGCTACTGCCATCACAGGTAATATCAATGTCTTGATTTCAAAACCAGGGTATCTCATTTTAGTCCCAAAACACAAGCGACAGAGAGTTGAGTACAACCTTAAATTTATGGACATATCTAGAAATTAAATGACCACTGAATCCTTTTGGTCCAGTCATTTTGTTTTCTGATGCATTACGCTTCAACTTTTCAGTTTATCATAGATATCATACAACAGAGAAATTAGACGAATTTTAAGAATACAGCACAGCAGCACAACATTTTTATAGGGCACAGAGGCAAATGATACTGTGGGGATTTCAATCTGAGAGGGAAAAGGTCACAGACTGACATAGGAACTTACCCAGACCCAGGAACTACCTGCCAAGGCTACGAGGGTATAAGGCCGAGGATGTGCGTAAAACAAGCTGGGGGGGGGGGTTATGGCCGAGATTAAGACTTGCCAAGACTACAAGGGTATAAGGCCGAGGATATGCGTACAACAAGCCGGGGGAGGGGGGGTTAATGGCCGAGATTAAGACTTGTGGCTGGGAAAACTGGGAGTGTGGTAAGAACTCAATAGAACTCAAGCATGTTTTAATAGACAAGGGTTTACCCTTCAGCACTGCTATATTTGTGGCTATGAGCCTGCAAGGGAGACAAACAACTTTGACACAACTGCTTGATCAAGACTCATATTCACCACTCTGTAATGAAATTGCAGATACTTTGGCCACTGGATTGATTCCATCCACTTTGACTAGAAGCGCCCCCTTACTGGCAACAAAGAGACAGGTTGACGGTGGGAAAAAAATCAACTCCATGCAGAGCACACACGTGAAGACCTTAGATTTCAACAGAAATCGGAAGCGCGAGCGCAGCGCATCCTGTGCCACATGTAAGAGTACACTGTGTTCCCCTCCCCCAGGGATGTCATTCCTACATGTAACGGTACAGAAAAACAAACTCTCTTGCTGAACGGAGCAGATATGGAATCCTTGCATGACTACTGCCTCTGAGGTGAGAGTCAGAGAGGTATGACAGACACTGTCAAATGTGTATCCGGTGCCCCATGCAGATGCACATTCTGATTAAAATCACTCGTGTGTGTACTCCCTGCCATGTGTACCTAAAAGCAGAGATTCCCTTGCCGATTCAAATGCGAGGCGGATCGCCTTATGAATTTTAGTGGCTTTTTAGTCACTATTGCTGCCTCACTGGTGAAAGAATCCTATGTATTTTGCTGTTAGTTAATTTGCAGAAGCTCTCGTAAAAGGTCCCAAACCCTCACCTATTGCAGCTAATGACGTTTTTCTCATTTGCTCTTCATGTCAGAATATGTAAGTATGTACATGGAAATTGAAGCTTTTAGTAATTTTCCCTAGAGGAAAGGCTAAGGTAAGGTTCTGTGGGTCAACCAAGTAGACAAGGCATACTCACCCAAGTGCCTTCTTAAGATGTCAAACACAACCAATATACAATCCAGTCTCTGCTTCTGGAGATCTTTGCAAGAGAGCACTCTCAAGCAAATCCAGCACTTACAAGTGAGTCAAGTGCAAGCAAGACATGTAATCCAACTGACATTTGACTTGAAGCTTGGTGGACAAACTGATGAAAATCAGCCTTGGAGTGTTGCCTTAAAAAGAGGCTCTCCAATAAGCCAGCTGGACGAAGAATAGCTATCATGCTGATGCAGATTCAAAAGACACATAAGCTTGTACGGTAAATTATGATCTTACGTAGGAACAAGAGAACAGTGGATTGGGAGAAAAACTATTCGTAGACTTCTCTTCTGCTCTCTGAAGATTCAGCTGTAACTTGGACCAGATTGGGAAACGGAAGTGCTATTCAGCGGCTTGAAGGATACTATGCTGAGTGAATGAACCACAACAACACTTCCTAAACGCAGGCACACTCACCACAATCTGTACTAGTAACACGTCACCCAGGAATCAGGCTCATTGTTGGAGGGGGGGTGTGGAGGGAATTATGATGATGCGATGAGTTTCAACAGTAGATGTAAGCCGAAAGCACCTTAAGAGCTGAATCATGCAGAGTCACTGTGGAAGGTGTTGCATGTCTACAGAGTATGGAAGGTGCAGGGTTGATCTCTGAGAGGTGGTCTGGCCTGCGTCAAGGTACGGGATTAGACTTGTCTCGATCCATTTATTAGCCATGGGTAAACTCTGACCAACGGAAGGCTTGACGAAGCAATCAGTCCCAGACTCTCAGTGTCTGTCAACTTGTATTATTCGCCAGCAAAAACCTTGTCTGACAGCTAATAGTATGCACAATAAATCCTGGCACATCCAAAGAAATCATATCATATTCCATCTCTAGATGACTACATCTGTCTATCTGTCTATTAATAATCAGGATTTCTTCATTAAAAGAGCCCATTTATTTAATATCCTAAAACATGCTGTATTGTGGATATAACACAATAAAGTAGGGTGAATCAGAGTGGCTTACATAGTACAGCGGTTACTCATTTATGGTTCCGAAAGCTAAGGGGTTCCAATCTTGTCCTTGTTTCATTCACCCATCAGAAGAAAGGTCATCATTGAATGATTAATCAGTTTCATATTTTTGACAGAGGTCTCTTGATGAAAATGAGCTCAGTTCAGTGTGTGTACACAGACAAGCCTCAACTACTGGCATGCTCCTATCATATCTAGCAAGACTGTTGGCTAGTAGTTTTGGCTGTGTACAATGTACATAGATAGACTGTCCTTGTTGAAGCTGATTATGTAATGAGAGTGTCCAATAAGGCTGCTCAATGCATCATCTCCATGAAAAAAAAAACAGTGTCTCCCTTATTATGAAACGCCATGCAAAATCATTACTATCATATGCCGAATATCAGGGCGCCACGTTTGTTCTGTTCACTGTTGCTTACCTTTCAAATAAGTGGTGTTATGGTGTAGTTTGGTTTGTTATGATTGTTGCCATCAGTGCCTTAATGGGGAACAAGCTTTGAGACTGAAAAAACCAAGCAGTGGCAACATGCATGAGCTAACAAAATCAGTCATTCTGGTATCAAGGGGTTGAGCCAGAATGGCCGAGTGCCTTGCACAAGTTTACCACGCTATAAAAAACCCTGTGTCTGGCTAGAGGTGGTTTCCTGCAGGGGCCAGCTGGTGCAATCAGATGTCTGCAAGTTCTCCTGCAATTTTTTTGGGGGGGGAGGGGGGAGCCTTGTCTGGGAGGTTGGCATATGGTTCATGTATGACACACACGTACATTTAATGAGTGACATGGGCTTGATCTGACTTTCAGTGAAGACAAACAGGGTGGGGGAATCAGGGCGTGCAAGACTGAGAGTCGAAGCAATTTTCAAAAGCCCGCTCTCCCAGTCAGTTTCCAATCAGACAATTTATCAATTCTGAAAGGTGCTTTGTTAGAATGAACTTTCAAGATGATGACCGATTGTGCAGACTTGTTTGAAAGAGCTAAGCTTTGAACTGCTGAAACTTTATTTCATGTGTATCAACACTTTGAGGTCGATTGACTCTCTTTACCTGTAAAGTTGTCCAAAACACCTGCAATAAATTGTCTGCTTGCCTTCATAGTAGATTAACAGAGACAAATGCAAAAGTATTTTCAGCTTTCTAAACATCCACCAACTGTCCAGGTCTTCCCAGGGGACAGTCACTCCTGGTCACAAGACCATAGTGTCATTTAGTGCTAATGGCCTGCATAATTTCAAACTTACCACAATGACGTCAGCGGACTCAGTCTGTGCTTCAGGATCCCTCGAGTCAATCGGTGACGACGTGGCACTTGGACCTGCCAAGAGTGCAAGACAGAAGCACAATTCCATTTGTTGATGCAAACACACATTGTACAAATCTGGTGACTGAACTCTGCGTAAGTTTAACCCTAACTTGGGAAGTCATGTGTGAAAATTATTCTGAAAACTGGCCAATCATGACTGTCAGGGTCCAGCTAGGAGGACGAGTCACTGAGTATTATGGACTAATCATCACATTCAAATCAAAGCAACACCATAAAAAACACGAGCATACTGTCAGCACATGCATATATCTCTCGCCCTTGTACTACATTACCTAGCAACACTACTGAGGAAGTTGGTCAAATATTCAGTCAATCACCCCAACCCATGTCAAATGCATCAAGATTCAATGTGATTTGCTGCTGTGATTTCGAATGATTAATGCAGAAGTACATGAAATTTCTCCACTTTTATTTTGCACAGACCTCAATGTCTCTTCCACGTACGTGTAGACTGTGCCCTTGGTTTACTGCACAGACAGGGATTTGGGGGATTTAGAAAGTTACGTGGTAAGAATGCTATATTTTAGGGTTAAGGAACTTCCAATCAGAAAGCAGAGACATGTGGGAGGCTCAACACAAACCATCAATGTCTTTCTAATGATGTAAATCTTCGTGATTCTACACTTACAATTCTCCAATCTGCATCACTGCCAATGTTAAAACTAGATAGGTGAGTTGATAGCGCAACCATGGAAAGCACTACAGGTTGGAAGCTTAAATCCCACTTCAATCAATTTATCTGTCCAATCTTATATCAACTTGAAGTTGGACTTCAAATGTGTCTATCTATTTGGTTGATCTGTTATTGCTTATTTCATTTGAATAGGAACAAAGAAAACAGCACTGAACTGTTTTTGTCTGGAGTTACGCCACCTTTGTATCTCATATCAGCAAAAGGATCACAAAATATGTTTCTTCTGGCATATACTGACCATCAATCGACAGAGGTTCATTGTTTCAGAATAAGGATTCTCCATTTCAGAATTTATGACAAATCACTGCAGACAGCCTGGTAGTATTGGACAAACACTTTCACCCTTTTAAAAAGGGTTTCCTGCTTTCAAACACTCAGTTTGCTAAATCTGAGTTAACCAAGAGTCTCCAGTTGCTGACAAGTACACCTGTGTTTGACACTCAATTATTAGTAATCAAAAGTACTACAATGGAATGCCGCTACAACGAACACGACGGGGTCTATGCTAAATGTTCGGTACAGCGGTCGTTCTGTATAGCAAAAATTAAGTGCCAAACGTTGCGTTGCCATAATGAATAGCGCCCTCTCTTGTCTAACTGAAGTGCACCCTCTTGTGAAATTATGATTCGCTGTTTTCGTGGTGTTTTGCCGTTGCATTCATGTTTGTGGTTTCTAGAAATGTATTTGTTAATTAATTTTTGTTTTTATTCAATCTTGAGTTACAAAATTGATATTTAGTTTATCCTATAAGTCGTGAAGCTACTGCTCAGGATTGATCTCTGATGCATGCTTTGGCAAATCTCGGTTGATTTGCAACTGCATAATGCTTGCTAGGTTTGGTGCACAAAATATTGGGAGCCACGGACGATGTTCGGTACGGCTGAATGTTCAGTATAGCGGTGTTCGGTATAGCGATGTTCCACTGTATGTATAATTGTATATCACGAAGTCTCTTCATGGCAAGATCGCTTAATGTTGTGCACCAACATTACTTTAGAAACCCCAGGTACAGGAAAACAAACATTGAACTTTCAATGTTAACATTCACACCATTACAGCAATGGATAGCATGCCCACCTTCAAAGCCTGAGAAAGGACAAATTACACTTCTTGGCAAGAGGTGTGACATTACTGCTAGAAATAGGTTCCGCATACAAACACACTTGTCTCTTTCTTTCTTTCTTTTTCTTTCTTTCTTTTCTGGTTTTTTTTTGCTGACTAATGTCAATGTCAGCCTCATTCAGGATGAATTAATACACGAGGAATAAGAAATACAAAACTTCACAGTAAGTGAAACAATAACCTCATTGTCAATTACTTATTCTGTATGAAGGTACACATGGATTGTCTTTGGATATTAACAGAGCTGCAACAAACAATTTTAATAGTGAGTTTGGGTGGAGGACAAGGGGATTGTGGGGTGCTAAAGCACATTTTCATGTACAATAACCTTCTACCTATCCATTGGCTGAATTCAGCAGCATGGCAATGTCTTGCAATCAAACTAAAACTATCACCGGAAAACATAACGAGACGTGGTAATGTTCGAGATGAATGCATCCATGGCTGGGAAACATGACATCATGCACATAGACTGCAGCTTCATACAGGAATAGGAAGACATTAATGCGCAACACTTCCTGTTTATTTCCCTGATATTTTCCATTTCCAAATGGCATATTTTGAAGGCAATCTGTACTCGGCACAAATTCTCATTTCATGAAAATGAAATCCAGCCCCAGATGAACATATTGTTTGTCGCAGTACTCATATGCTTGAAAGCTGTATTCATGTTTGAGTACCTGTGCTCATTACAGTACTCACTTTACTCATCATAACCCTGAAAAAGAGTTTATTACACTGAGTGGGAGGGGCGTGTTGGCAGTCCCATGGATGATTTTTCACTGATTTTAAAAGATAATTGTCAACTATAACTGCATGCATCTACAAACCATGCAAAACCTTCATGCCCTAAGAATACCAACCAGCATGCAAAAGCAATCAGCTAACGAGCCCTTTGAGACTCCAAACTCACTTACTCCTGCAAAAAATACATATAAACTGGCCAATTCATATTCAATTCAAGATTGGACGTCAAAGGCCAAACCTTGATCTGGTGATAGCTCCACAGATGCTTTTGAGGACTTTGGAGTTAGAATATCTTTGGCATCGTGGAATTCCTCCTCACTGTTGACATCCAGATTGCCCATGCTTTTACTGTGGGATGAACCAACAGAGAAACAAGTCTCTTTACAACATTATACCACTTGCTTGATTCTCTGAAGTACTGTCTCTTAAACCCAACTCTGTGAGCATTCTTACCACAAACCTTCCTAAATTCTCCCAAAGCCAAGCCCCCCCAGGAACTCAACGGCACATCAACAGTATATTATTTGCGTAAGGCTCAGTTTTACATAAGGCTTGTTGGGCTCTACCTGCTTCACTCCTGCAGCATCCTCCAAACCTACTGGATCTGGATGAATCTCCGAAGGTTAAGGTTAAAGACTTATCACTGCATGGATTAAATTTGGCTTCTGTATTAAGAACTACTTAAAACAAGACATCCATGAACACCATTTCATGGATGAACTTGGCTGCGGAAATATCAGTGGGCACAGAGGAAAACTAGCACCTTTCATTTTTTTTCCTTTACAGGCAAGATTTAGATGCACTCTCACGGAATCCAATTATACCTCTTCAGAGCTACCTTGCATAATTCACCTATGGGACAGGTACATGCACTGTTTGACTATTTTTCATGGCCTGAGTTGCAAAACTGTCACACCCACATACAAATGGGTCAACCACTCTGGGAAATCCCTTACTCAGCAAAACCCAACAGTGTCTTGGGTAAAAACACAGCATGTGCACACTCACGCCCTCATAGTGAGGGGTACACATATATATATATGCATAACCTGAACAGAGATAAACACTTGCTAGTAGTTGAGCATTCCTTTGTTTTCAAGTCATGATTAGAATTTGCTGAACATACTCAGCTTCTTGCCAAAAATGCTCTTTTAAGCTCAGCTTTTCATCACTTCTTTGCCTGTTCCTCTTCATTTTGCTACTGATGACCATAAACTAAACATGTCCTTGATACCATCTTTAAACCAAGTGAGGGAACTGTGTGGAGAGTCCACACAACGCTTCTGCAACCTGCACTCTCCTGGCATCTTTTGTTGTCTGGTCCACACGAGGAACACCACGCTTGTCCATGGAATCTTTATGTGGTTGGCAGACAAGCAGCTACAATGGCATTTAGGGCCAGTTTAAGACTCTTTCTGTTGAAGGGGAGTTACAAACCTGTGCAAGGACGCCATGCATTTCATGGATAATTTCTCTTACCTTCTTGGGGCCAAAGCCAGGGGCAGTCCTTCCAATACTTGGGACTCCTGAGAGGGGCTGATAACCTCGTCGTTAGGGTCTGGTCCCCAGCTGTGACGACGCACCTTCTCCTCTGGCTCCAAGAGGTCCTCAGATGATTCGTCTGGGGAACTGGAAACAATTGAAAGACGAACACAATGTAAGTCAGGGGTTATGGAAGTAAGATCATGGTTACAAATTCTGCATGCATTCAGTCAAAAGCCAATCTGCCCCGAGCTGAGGTGAACCCCCAATCGGCGAAAGAAAGACATGTGGTTACAAGCAGGTTCTTGCATGCATTCTGTATGTGCACAAAGACCATGACCATACATGCCGGAATAAATTAGTTACGCGTACTCAGTGTACTCCACATCAAACGCGCATATAGTTACACGCCTCATGGCACACCTATGCGGTTCTGCTCAGAGCAGATAATGCTGAAGAGATTTTCTGCAAAGAATTCTCTGGAAGATGTCTACAGCAATGTGGATATCAAGTACATTTAGATATATGTACCAGGGGAATGCAGTCCATACCAAATGAAAGAGCTAAAAAAATAACCAAACAGGGAAACAAAGGAGATTTTCTAACCAGTCACATTACAATGAAAAAGGATGTGCTCAATCAGACTGTCTGAAAAGAAATTAAAAACTCGTACAAGAGTTCAAGTGCTATTTCCAGTAGAAAAGCACTAGTACAATAATAATACTATATATATCAACAGTGTATTGTAAGCTAAACACTAGACACTTATGACAGCTCATGCAATACTTGTATGTAGCAGATGAGAAGCAAACAATAACAGAGCACTTTCGGCATCTATTTCATACACAGGGCAAATTGAACCGCTTAAAAAACATTTCGTTCCACAAGAATTTTTGAAGCATTTTCTAAAGAGTGCAATGCATGCAGAAAATTTGAGGCAGCCTGTTCTATATCCAAATGAATGGGCAATGGTGCTTCACTACTACGAATGATGATGAAAAAGCTCTAGACTTTGATTCGAGATGCTGAGTCAATTCATTCACCTGCTTCCCTCTAACCTGGATGGTGACACCTGACCTGGGGCCGCAACCTCAGTCCTACTACTGTCGCTCACGCTGACGTCATTCAAGTGGATCTCGACGGGCTGGCTTGCAGGCCTTTCCTGGGCCGATGGGGGGCCCTCCTCTATTCCCGGCACATCCTCGGTAAACTCCTCCTGGAAGGATGAGGACTCATCATTGGCCAGCAGGGGACTGTCAGATGGGGGATGGGTGGAGGGGACCTGCTGTTCCTCCCCCTCCTCTTCCTCCTCCTCCTCTTGCTCTGCCTCTTCATCACTTGGGAGGTAGCGTTCTGTGGCTTGCTCTCTCATTGGAATGTCTTCTCGGACAACCACAAAAACAAACAAAATTAAACTTCCAATCAAGAGCTGGTCAGCAGTGGTAACATTTACCAATAAAATCTGGATCATTTCTCCACTGCTGATTAACTGCATGTTGGATTGAAGCAGGTACTTTTCACCAAAATTTTGCTCATCTTCATTATCAGTGTCAATTCCCCCTTTTTTTTTGGCCGAGCCTCCACAATCCTCTGTTCAGGAAATCAAAAGCACATTCTTCAAGCTGCAACTTTCAGGAGTGCAATCAAGCCAAATGCAAAGTAACAGAGGCTAGACTCTAGCTTTCTCAGTCCAGCAAAATCTTCCCAAACCTCTAACTGGATTTTGAAAGACAGTAAAACATACAATTTGAGACTTGGAGGTATTTTAATACATGCGTTTATGGAATCGTGCAGGGATGCTAAGCTCACAAATTTGGCTTGTATTAAGTGGATTTACCTTTAACCTAAAAATGGCAATAAGGAAATTCCAAATTCTGGCTAAACGTCTAACTCATCTAAAAGCATTAATTCTCCATTTTAACAGCCTTATGTTTTTTCTACATTGTGTACTTTTTATCTAAATCAAAACAAAGTACCCGTCACCTCCCACAAGCGTTAAACCTCAATTTAAGCAAGCTGTGGTAGCCAACTCTAAGTAGAGGTAAATGCACCATCCTTGACACAAGGTCATTTTTTCCTGTTCTGACACCTTGGCAACCAAGGATATTTCTAGACCCAAGTACCAACGAACTCTGATTGCATAACACCATTGAATGAAACAATGTCTTTGTAATAATTTGACCAAAAAAAAGACAAAAAATGTAGCAAATTGGTCATCACGCTTTTTGACAGGAATTACATTCAATGACGGCGCCAATTTTTAGCCATGCTGAACAGGCTGTTTGCACTGACTTCAAAACTCATCAATCCATAGGTTGCCATCTTTAAGCATTAGCAACAATGGCTATGGCTTTTCAGTACACTGTGTGAAAATGGTAACACCAAAGCCACAGCCACAAAATAACCAATTTGGATACTGCTGACATCAAATGGTGGACCAGAAAGGATAATGGGATATGTGCAAAGATCTACTGAGCATTCTTGCTTGTGGCTTTTTTGTTGTGGCAGCAGGCTGTAGTGAAATGATGAGTCCCGCAACTTCAATAGTCAACTGGCTGATACCTTCTTTTTCACACGAAGTGTTGCATGAGATAGCAAATTATTGCATATAACTCTGCACATCCAATGCACCAAAAACATTTAAAGATCATGTCCCGAATTCATGCTCATGTGAAAAATCCAAATCACATACTCCGCTCTTTCAACTGCTTGAAAGTGGAGGAGGGGAGGCAAACCAAACGAAATGCTTGATTAGATTATGGGGCATGCTGGTCTGAATGCGAGAACATGGGAGAAGGAATGTGATCATGTACGATGATGTGCATTTCATGAGTCCATGACCTGCGTGGAATGCAACAGGAACCAGGTGGGAAAGGGAGAGGAAAATTACCAATCAGATTGTGTTAAGGGTTCACCTCTGTATTTTGAAGTTGAAACAAAAAAGTTAATCTTGGGTGGGGAATGCTCAGGGGAAGAAGCATGAGTTTCAAGGCTGACTTTTTTGGGGGGTCTCAATGGGTGTGAACTAAGGCACGTTCAGACCAAATATTTGGGGGGGGTGGCAGTGGGGTGGGACAACATAAAGGAGGAAAGGCACCACCACCCCTCCCCCCCAAAAAAGAGAGCATCTTCATGGTTTTCTCAGTGAAGACTACATTTAGGGACTCTTTTAAATGCTTTGAGGAAGAAAGGAAATGAAGTTATCACTAACAAATCTCCCTTGTCATTTTTTTTTCAAGAAAAAGAAAATCTGATGTGCAATGCAGATAAAGGAACAATTTGAACCTTGATGTAACTTATAAGCCTTTCAACCACACAATACTTGTCACTGTAATGAGGGGAGGGCAAACGTAAACCAGCCAATGTAGAATGATACATGTAAATTGATACTTAAATGCAAGAAAAAGATGCATATTCTTTTTAGAATAAAGAGCAATGCTCCCTGCATTTATGGATCATCTCTGAAACCAAAATGGCTTGATATTGGCTGTAAAAGGACAAAAGACCATGTGCTTTCATTTCATGATGCAGCATGGGCCCAATTTCACGGCACTGATTAGCAGGTAGCAGAAAAGTTGTGCTAACTTTAGCAGAAAAATGTGCTAACTTTAAGCACTATTTCATGGTTGTGCTTGGCGTGGTTTGGCTAAAGCTTGAGCATGCATAGAGATTTCTATTGTTACATCACTAACTTTAAGCAAATTTTCCTCTTGGAGACCGTAAGCAACCTACTGGTTACAGTCTCCATGAATACGTGGAGCCTCTGCAAGCGTGAAATCATGTGCTAAGCAGCACTGTGAAATTGGGCCCTGATATCTGGCCTTTTATGGACAGCCCCCTCTAGTGTCAAGTGCTGGTGTACAGTTTTCCTATGCAGTGGTAGATGCTCGTGCCTTCTGATTGTGTTAAGCCTGGTTTCCAAACTGACATAAAGAGAAGCAGACAGCATCAGTGAACAGTCTACACAGATGTGGTGTCATATGGAAACACTTTACATCACGACCAATGCAAAAAGTTGAAAAATCTGATAGTGTTCAAGTTTGCTAACTGTCTGTATCTGAGAACCTCAAAGTTGGCCAGTTTCCTCCAAAGAAATTAAACTCATTTTGTGAACAAATAGCTGACAATAAACATATCTCAAACTGAAGTACTGATTTAGCATCAAAAAATGACATAACTGCCTTCAAAGGCATTCATGCAGAATTTTTTGTGGAGTTTCAGAGGCCATTTTGTTCTCATTATTTTGTGGAATGATATCAAACACCGTCTTTTTCTGTGTCTTGACATGTTGCGTACCTGTAAGCGTTCATTATGACTATATGGAAACCAGGCTACATTTTTAAAAAAATCTGACAGGGTTCAGAGCTGTTAGCATGTTGCACTGTGCAGTCTCTGATGTTGTGGTTTTTACAATGAAAAGGTATTACAGCCGTGTCTCCATCTGATGAATGTAGAAGCAAGAAAATAAAGGCATCAAACTAAATATAAATGGCTAATGAGGAGCAGTGCTGAACCTGTGCACAGCGTTTCTCAAGCTTTGCATAAAGTAAAATGTCCTCCACATGTCATTTCAGAGCGCCCTCTATAGATCCAGATTCTAAGTTGGAAAATAATCCTCTACAGTCTATCGGTTCTATTTACTCTAAAAGACTGTTAAACCAGTGTTAAAAATTTGACTTCTAAATCAAAACACCATTCACTATCGGAACTAGGCTCTACAAAAAAATGCACATCATTAGAAAAAGATTTCTCACTTTAAAAGCAACCACTAATCGTACTGTTGAATACTATCGGCAAACAAGCATTACAAGATGCAAGATCCTTTGTGCTAATACAGTCAAAGAGTTTGGGTAACCCCTTGTTTTGACCTGATTGAAATCACAATCACAAGTGACCAGCGATCTATCTGCATGCCAAACTTTTGTTATCTAAGCTGCCAATGTTGCAAAGTGGTTTCTCCTAAGAGCACCATACATCTTCTGGATACTTGCAAATGCAATGCAAAAGATGGTTTGTGCTCACATATATGTAAGGTATGTAAGTACTGTACATATCCCACAAGTCTCTTTGATGCACTGTCTCTAATGTTGGGTATGCCCAAAGCAGACACTGATTGTCTGTGTCTATGGCTGTTCACCAAGGCAAGTTAATGGCAAGCACAGGAGCCATAGCCCATAAAAGCCCAATTCAGACAAAATCTGACATCAAAGATGGCACATTGCAAAGGATTGTGAGAAATGTCCCATAGAGTAAAAAGGACCAATCAATGGAATGAGAGCAGCCAACTGGTTATATTTTGAGACAAAAATGGGGCGCATGATGGCAACTTAGCACTTGTGCTCAAGCTATGATCATGATGCTTTATGTCAACTGATGTATACAGTAAGCGGCTACAAGGCAAGAATTCCGCTGACATCATACCTAAAATGTGCATGTATGGAGGCGGAGTCAACACAATTCCTATCACAAGAAAAATGAGAAGAGTCAACAAGATTAGTCAAAGCTTTCTTCAGTCATTTTCTGCTGATTGAGTGAAGATCAACTGAATCTGGTTGAACCATATATATAAATTTAAAGTTCCCAAACAAAAGGAACAGATCTATTTTACAATAAACAGGTGTACTGTCATTTTAACTGTAACAGTTTTTTGTACATGCCTTAATAAGACAGCTCCTAACAGCTTTCCAAAAGGCCAATCCCCCTCCATCAATTTACACTACGAAAATAGCAGTGCAGTTTTCTTGGTCAAAGATGCACAATGCCATTTAACATTTGGGGAAGACTGCAGTAGCATGGAATTAGCACCAGAGAGTACATTGCCTCCTGATCAAATGCAGGTTATGAGTTTCAACACTGGTTCTTTACCGCTGAGTGGAGAAACCTTTTGCACCCACCCATCCCCCAAAATCCTTTCTTCCACTACATCAGAAATATAAAGGCTGGCATTTGTGGAAACAAAATACTCCAAAATTTGCTGAGCTTGGGTTAGGGTCATCTGTAATATCCAAAAACCTGCTCAAACCACTTATCACTGTTACATGACTTTACAAAAAATGATTTGAAAATGCTGTTCAATTAAGCCCTGGACAATGCTATCTGTAGAAGGACCCATAGTTTGGATCTAAAAAACCCTGATTCAAATTTACTGAGCATCACATGCAGTTGTCAAAAAATATATTGATCCTTCTTATTTGTGGTGTGCTCCAACAAAATGAGACGGGCTCAAAATCAAGTTTCCTAATGTCAATAATACTGGAGCAGATGAATCACCAGGCCAGGATCAGGGCACGGGGGTGGAAAAAACCTTCTCTGAGACAAAAAAGGAAAAAAAGGGTGGAAAATAATAAAATACCTAAAGTACGCACACCAATACCACTGTAAACAATGTAAGTCACATGTAATGTTTCATGGTTTCTGCTTGTCCACAAAAATGAGACATTAAAAAAGTCCCCCCCCCAAAAAAAATTCCTGGATCCACCCTTGATCACTTTACATTTACAACACTGCTGCTGCTGTCAGTTACATTCTTGAAATGTTGGAAAACCTTGCAGTATTCAAGATCTAAGCACTTCGTATCTTAATTGAAAGAAAACAGTAGCCTCAATACCTGGGGACCTTAGTCTCACTTTCTGGACACAGGTCACACTGAGATGGCAGTAAATGGACAGACATGTATTGAATTTGACGCTTATTAAATTTAGGTTGGCCAACACCGCTTGCAATCTGCTTTTACTCGGTATTAAAACCAGTCATTTCTGGTTGGCCTGTTCTGATGGGTAATAAATGCCACTGGTTAGAGTTCATAATACTGATAGTCCTGACCCCAAAATAACAAGGAAATTTTATGGCCTTTGAAAAAATCCCCCAAAAAGTCACGGTCAGTCTAGTATAACTGACCATCAGTAAATATAACGACCATTTTGTAAGTCTGAAATTGTCTCCTGCAATGAGCAGGAAGTCATTTGTCAAGGAATTAAATTGCTGGGTAATAACCTATTTGGTGCCACATGCGTGTAGTCTACGTACATGTATAGATATTTCAGATAAAGAACATCACTCTACATGTGGAAAGCATGACACAATATCCTGATCTAGAATTAGCTGTGTGAAAAAAATAAGATTTGAATGAGTTCAGATGATAAATGATTGGTTACAAGCACACAGGTCACTCGCAAATAGAAAAAAAATTGAGAGTGACAAAAGCTTTTTTTTTTACATTTCAAAAAAGAAAATGCTCTTCACAGTACAGGTAACTTGAGAGTTTTTAAGGTTGAGATAATAGCACTATGTAAAAATCAATGTTAACTTTGATGAATATTATCTTTGCAGGCTTTTTCTCTTCCTTTGGTAACTGCTGGGTAAATATACATGGAATATTTTTTAGCCTTTTTCCCTGTCAAAACATTGTGGCTAATCAATACTTTGTTAAAAGTCCCCCCCCCCCGAATCCCAGTGAGAGAGGAAACTGACAGTCATTCCCACTTCTCATTTGGCAATTATTCATGCAGTGTTGGCATGTACTGGCCAATTCGGAATAAAAAAAAATTAGCTTGCTGATCACGTCTTGCCCTGACAGGCCTGGCGGAAGATGACAAGATGAGATGATGTGTTAAAAATTGTATAATTGGCTGACAGGGCAGCGTGTACTTCTTGGTGCGCTGAGGAGAGTGTGACTTCCCACGCTGCCTGAACATCTGAGAGTATGATGTGCAATGGGGGGGTGGGCATTTAAAGTGATGCCGATGGGAACTGGCAGCCCAACAACGATGGGAAAGGAAAAAAGACATCACAAAATATAATCCTTCTTCTATCTGTCATTTCTCCTCGGGTGCTTTCTGAGCTCTTTTTAGGATGGTGCGATGGGGAGGAGGTTGAGGTTAAAAGCTGACAGTCAAAATTGAACCTTCCTACTTTGCATAAATGCATGTTGATATGTTCAAAGAGACATCAACTTGGTGTTAATCATCCATTTGATATGTCACTCTCTAACGTATCAAAGATCCCTCAGCAGATACAAAGTGTTGTCACTCGGGAAATAATTACGATCATTTCACATGGTAACTGCTAACCACTCTTCCATCAAACAGTTTTGAGTGATTTCCCAATGATAATAATGCCTTCTTCTGTGAGATCACTTGTAGGAAAAAATCTGTGACATTTCTAGACAGAGACAATATACATAGAATTACTCAAGGTATACTGATGGTTATTAGGGATGTTTAAGAGCACCCCCCCAGGTCATTCAGCTCATAATATGAAAGAAAAAAAATATATTAGGCATAACAACACAGACATCGAACTATTTTTATTCTGTTTGGTTAATACTGCAAAATTTGTACCCACCAAAACAAGGATACTTAAAAAAAAGAACTGTTCCTCATTACACATTTGGTCATTTGACAGTAATGACTCCTTGTTGTTCCAAGAAATGTTCATATCACCAAATCTACAGTGTCAAATCTAGTGTCAATTGGAAGGTTTCTTGGAAAAGTAAAAACTTTCCATTTAGACTAAGTTAATGGTATGCCATCTCTCAACCACTGAATTTGAAAATGATGAAAACAAATGGAAACATTAACCACACTCTGTAAAAATGGCATAGCATCAATGTTGCATCTGTACTCTTTATTCTTGAGAATACAAGTACATGCATCTGTCTAAATGACATCTCAACGCTTGAAAACTTTCTGAAACAACTGGAGAAGTCAATACTTCCATTATTATCCAGACACCCTAAATAGCCCCTCATGTGTTGCCACACTTAATGACGAGACTAATAAACATCTCTTCATTGAGCACACATACTGTGTGTAAAAAATTCCACCGAGTACCGAGGAAATGTGATATCTGCTAAGGATCTCTCAGATGATATGCCTTGCATTCATGTATTCAATCACATCTTCAATCCACTCAGTATTTTCCGATGATCTCCTCAGACACAAAGTGCAGTCACACTGCGACTCAACCTCATGGCACCAAGACCAACCCATTACAATACTGAATCAAATATGATTGATGCCAACTTTAAATGAGAAAATTAACTGTATGTACGTTACCAGAAGTAAATGTCTACAGCAGGATTTCTGCAACCCTGAGAAATGTAGGGGAAGTATTTTCACCCTTTGACCTTCAAACGTGGGGTGTTTACAAAGGCATATATTTCACATCCCATCATTTCCAAATACTGCAGTTTCAGTTTCCTTTCGTCCCTCAGCTGATGACAAAAAGAATCATGAGCACAATATTCAGAAAAGAAAATAACACGCTGTAAGATTCCACAATTTTCATTCAATAGTTATCAAGGAACACTCAGCAAATTCTGTGAAAAGAATAATGATGACAACAAACATTTCAAATCCAAGGGGGGACAACAAATTAGATTGTGACCGAAAAAGAAAAAAACAAATTTCATCAAGACTGGACTCTGAGCCAAAATCCAAATGTCACATGGAAGACAAAATAGTATGTGGCTGCCTCTGACAAACATGCAAAGCACAATGACCTGATGAGTATGACTTCGGTTTATAGTGAGTTGCTGCTAATGTGAAGAGAACAATACAAGTACATTTGTATTTTTGATTTTAGACTAGCTTTAAGTTTACACACCCCATCTGAAACATACACTGTACATACTTCTTGTCCCAACAAGAATAAACACTTTCAAGACTCACACTGCAGTGAGGGATTGGATAACAAACAAGCCATGCATTTTTATGCATGAACCTAGGGGGGGGGACTTGAACCAGTCAACCATCGATCAACAATTTACCTCAGAATACTGATATGTAAGTACCTGCTCATAAGGTCACAGATAAGATGCAGAGTATACAACACACATTTTGAGTAAACACTACTTTTTTTTATAAGCTTAGAAAAAAAGCACCATTCACAATACACAACCTTGTTGAAGGGGCACTAGTCAATGCAGGCTGAAAACTGAACACGATTGGTCAATGCAGGATGGATGAGCTTTGAATCTAATTCTGATTGGTCAGTACTAGCTTATTGACATTCATGCTCTTTGTCTGAGACAAAAATTAATACTCAAAGAAAGAATTCCTCAATTTTTCTTTCTCTAATATGCTTTAATCTTTGGTATCTGTGATAAAACTTCATCACACATCTTCAATGCTACAGTATGAAAAGAGAACGGCTTGAATTGAGGAGGGTACGGATTGTTATTTTGCAAGTACACTTCTTCCCTAGGACTGTACATAAAATGCATTAATTGCTTGTTTCAATGTTTGTCATCCAACCTGTTGATGCATTGCATGTACCAAAAGGTTACACTGCTCCCCACAAGTGGTAGGAAGTTCAACATCACACACTGAGAACAATTTGTGTCAGAAATTTTGAGGTTTCGTCTTCAGCTGGAAAAAAATGCAAAGTGACCAGACCCCCTAAAAAGCATGGAGCTCTATCAACACTTATCTAAATTTTAATATACTTCCCATCATTAATCACAAGCGGCTGAAGCAAAAACAGTGCTAGGGATCATGTTGTCAAAGACTTGTCTGTGTTGTTTATTCTCCCAAAAATCCATTACAATCCATTCCTTTCTCTTTTCTCGAGAAAAGGAAAAAAGAAGTGATCAGAAAGCTTTTTTAATTTGACGTCCACTTCCCCTATGATCAATATGGCGGTCCGACTGCCTTTGAGCACAGCTAAACTCCACCTGCCATGCTTGGCTTCATCGACAAGGATCCTGATATTGACTCCCCTATGGCTGTTTTCTCCCCTGATCCAAGCCTCCCTGGATTGATCGGTTAGGGGAGGAAAGCCTATCACAAAGGCGATGGATTACACTGGAGTAGAGTCTGTGTGAGGCAGGTTTATTATTAGGACATACCGAGAAAGGGGACTGGAATGCAGTCACGATGCACTGCACTTTCCGCTATTATTTTCCACAGATATTTTGGGACATGACTTGAGGTGCAGAAGAAAGAAGAGGATTGTTTCAGTTATTCATGTAGACAGCACCTTCTGAAATTCCCATGAGGCTCTAAACAGGTGGAAATGAAAAGGACATTTCAAGTTTTTCTAATTTTTTCTTCTTCTTTTTTCTTTCCATGCACATTTCTCAAAGAACAGTTGCTTTTGGTAATTTATATAAGGCTTTGTTTGGATGCTTGACATCAGAGAAGGCACATTATGTTATACCGGTACAGATGCCACTGTCATTTGTAGACTTACATTCCTCAGTGTACCAGTATACCCTAACCTCCAAACACTGTCCTCTCCATCAAGAATCCTCAAACTGTGTAAAGGTTTCAAGCATTTACACTTTAAGAACTAAATTCCTGTAGCATATAAGTCCAAATGAAAGATAACCATGCTCTTTTTCAATGGAGGCAATGCCATGTGACTGGCGTCCATGACACCTGACAATTTACCAGTGCTTAGCTCAGTTCTACTCCAGCTGGTCTGTACTCTTTCGTGCAGTTCAGAAACACCAACACAGCATGGTTACAACCAACCAACCAACCATACTATATTTGCAGCAGCTACCCACTGGAAGATTAAATAGATACATATCACTGATAGTAAGGGACAAATTCCTACAACTTCTGGGAAATCTCCAGGCTGGGTGCCACATGCAGAGTCTTTGAACTTGTACACAGATCAGAGGGCCAATGTCATGGTGCTTAACTTTAATTTTATTATAGCTGTGCCAACTTCATGAGCATTAACGGAAAAAAAATCCTCCCATCCAAGTCCCACACGATGACTATACAGGAATTTCTACTGCTGCCTAACTTTTCTCAGACCTATTGTGTAACCTGCGTTATGAAGTTCTGCAACCTAGTTGTTGGTAGAGTAGACTTGCGACAGTGTGGCAATATGGAGATTTCTGTGGCATTTTCATTTTATAAACAAATTCTCTGACTGGAGTTGGTAAACTCCACATTGTTCTCACTGTTGTGTGATTATTGCCCTGTAAAATGGGGAGGCTTTCTTTGCTGAAAATCATATTCTTTGGTGACATGAAATGGGGCACTGGTTCTCACTGTGTGGGGTTACTTATTGTACATGTATTTAAGTGGGAAATAAAATTAGCAGCAGCAACCAAACCTAGAAACAAACAAAATCAATCCCCTTGCAAACATGAAACACACTGTCATACATGTACGTATGTACATGTATATTGGCTAATGACCCTTGCTTCAGGCAAATCTCATGACTTATTGTGGGCACCTTGTGTGTTTGTACACATTTTGTTTGTACATCAAATCACTGTGCACTTCAAACGTAACTCCACTTAATTAGCTGCCACTGGATTTCATTTTTCAGAAACAGGAAGTATGGGACAAAGTGTTTTTTACATACCAGAAGGTCTACAAAGCCTTTTGAAGTTTTCCCTGATTTTTTTTTAATCCTGACTTTAAATGGCAGCAACATTTTGTCTGACCTATATGAAAAAAAATCCTTGTATATTAAGAGTACGTTTTAGTTTTATTGATATCTTTTTGACTTTAACTGATCTTGACAGGCAAAAGACAGCTGCAAGATATTGTGTGGGTGTTTTAAAAGGAATTGTTTTTCAGGATTGAAGTGCCTTTTTAGAACTACTTTCTCAGTTCTTTTCCATATGATAGCTAGCATTTTACAGCCAATTTTCTCAGAAGACCTTCAGATCGGATTACGGATTAGATTTTAAAAAAGGACAAAAAAAGAGTAAACTAAAGAAAACAGAATCACGACTCATCCGTGCTCTGGGAATAAACGCACTCGTGTAGGTAAATCAACCACATGACCCTTTTCTTTGCTGCTCTCTCATTCCGGTCAGAAACCTGCAGCAAACTGAATTCAGATACGATCCTGTACTTGTTTGAACAAAAAAGCATATCACTCTTTTTAGGGGCAAATATCCTTCAACAGCATAATGTGCAAGGTTGTTGATGCCCCTAGTTTGGGGCTTTTGCACACTTTGCTCAAGTGCAATCTTTCCCCAACCGCTGATACCAGAGTTATTCAAAGTTATGGCACCGGTAGGCCTATGTGGGACATTTTAAAATAGGGGTTGGAGAAATCTGAAAAAGATTGGGCTGCTGAAGTGAATGAATGTAAGAGCCAACTGGGGTGTAAAAAGACGGTCAAAAGCATGTTTGGTTTTTAGCATTAGAATAGCCAATTGGTCAACACAAAACATGTGTACTCACGTGGAATATGTATTTTTTCATTGTCGTCGGCTAGCACTGGGCAAGATGAACTAAATCTTGACAAAGATTCCCTTCTTGCATCCTGAAGTGGGGAGGAAAATAAAAATGAAACAGATCAAACATAAAAGGGATATTTTGCAATATTATGTGTCTTCCAGAATGCATTTTAGGAAAGGTGAATTTTACTTAACAACTGCGAATAAGATACATATTAAGTGTAGGCTGATTGTCAGCCACTCCAATATTCCTGAGTGTCTTCCACATTCCAGCTGTGTCTCTGCCTTTGGTTTCATGCTTGATTTCTTGAGGTCACTCTTCAAGATGAGCCTCAGGCTCCATGTAGTTCCATTTTTCAGTGCAGATAAGATAAACTATCTTTGAGGTGAAGCCAAGTTAGGGGCATTTTCATCCAGAGCTGGGGTACTTGTACTCAAGTACAACTGAAGTACTAGTACGAGCAAATACTTTGTGCAGACTCAATTCTTTATGGACTCTGAGTACTCTGTACTCGGGTTTGAGAATTCACTGAGCCAAGGCAGAGAAACAACTGAGATTTGGGATAGGAAGGAGAAGGAGTGGGCAAGTCAGTCTGATCACAGCTCCAATATGTCGCACAGATTGCGAGTCGGAGAACATATAGCACATTTTTCCCCAGCACAGATATTTGGTGCTCCTAAGGGGTTTGTTGGGAAAATTCCAAAGCTTGCAGTTTTACAGCAATGAGGGATAGAAGTTCAAAGTAAGCACAGTTTAAAGTCATCTTCACAATTCTATGCGTATCAACAATAAAACATTTAGGGAAGCTCTTACCTCCAATTTTGAATCTAAGAGAAATCTAGCAGTTTTGAAGTACAGTACATGTATGTGTATTTCCCCAATTGCTATATGTTGAGGGGCTTAGCTTAAAAATGTTGGGTTTTCATTTGCAGTTACCCTGGTGTGAACTGAACAGGGCCAAAGGAAAGTCCCTACAGATCTATACCAGTGATAAACACCACTCAAAGGTCTACACAAAAAACCAGACAATGGATATATCCCAATGCTCCCATTCAGAGAAACATTAATGCAGGGGGTTTTAACCTATTAACCTTGGGGATTATGAATTTGTCAACACTATGTGCCTCCCTTACCCTTTCCAAGATAAATGCTCAGTGAACTTCCTGAAATGGTCAGCTCACACGTTATAATGAATGAAAATTAAAGCAACTGAATACTGTTTATGATGATTTGTAAACATCACTTTGTGCATTGGGATTGTTTGCAACAAGGAACATTTCACTAGATTTAGGTCACATGGAACAGTTGTTTGGAGGAAAATATTCCTAGTTCTCTATTAGAGTAAAATCGGATTTAGTAACAAAGGATTCAGTTTTTTTTTAATTTTAAAGGTCAAATTCATCAAAATGTAAACTGTTGCTTCAAAAATTGGCCAATTTGATTTATTTGTATTGTTGAGGTCAATAAATGACATTTACACCTGTAGGTGTTTCAAAAAGGAGTGTACGCTGTACATTGTTTTAACGTTAAACCTACAGATAAACTTCACTTTGTAACTAACTAATGTTGTTTTTCTTAATTTTAGAAGATCAGAAATCCTTAGATCTCAAAACCATGATACTGGCATGTGCTTCTAGCTGTGCAAATAGGAAGCTGCTTGGAAACTACGAAGTTATCTTCTAAAAAAAATACACAAACTTTATCAATGTATATTCTCCCTTTTATATTCCTTATCAAAGAAAGTCAAGCACACAGACAGAATTTGAAATCAATTGTGGGGAAAATTTGAAACAAATCCGATCCAGTGTTCATTGATGTAACCCTATCTAATCTGACCAGAGAAGCTGATAGCATCTGGGACTGTTATCCTATCTGGCAGCCTGTCCAAATACCGAACAGTGCGCAGCACTCCCATGATGCTGTCATCTCAGCATCCCACAGAAATCATGGGATGAGATTTCAGTTAATGCCAATATCTCTCCCCCCATCTCCCTCCCCGCTGAGCTGTGCAAGTGCAGAGTTTCTTGAGTTTCCTTGAGAGGGCCCTGTCCGCTGCTGTGCATGCTAGCAACGCTGGCTATGTCCGCATCTCGGACACTAATTGCTACCCTTTTCTATCCATGATTGGAATGGATTTCTTTTTGTCTCATGTGGAGTATGCGCCATCCCCCCCTTTTTTTCCTCAGGTTATATACCAATCTTTAAAAAAGGGGGCATAAATCCCCTGCTAACTCACTGGAGAATTTCAATGACTACGGCTGCCTAGCAACCATGCCGGTCTTCACATCTCGACAGCTGGCATGGTGCAATAATCATAAATAGGGAGATTCAGCCAAGCTACTATCTTCACAATTCTGCATCTTCAGAATGGCACACACGCATGAATGAATTTTCTATTCTTGCAACATTTCAGTTTGAGTGAGCAACTGTACACTGCACGTGGATCAGAGGCCGTCTCCGAAACGGGTTCCAGGGCTACGGCTAGGTCTATTGTCCACGCATCTCTGCACATTTCCAATGGAGGGAAGACCTAGATCTAGCTCTAGACAACAGATTTGGATGCAGCCCGAGCTGCACTTCTTGAGCTCTCCAAAACTTGGCAAAGTTTTCGGCAACTACAAGTTCATGTAGTAAATGCCTGTAGAGAGAGACAACCTACACTGTACATGTACATGCTGCAGCCATCTGGGAAGATTGGCCTTTCAATAAATGTACAGCAGATTGTGCCATTGGCCAGTAAGGTATTTTGATATTTACTCAACACAATTATCTAAATGTGCAGTCAGACAACAGATAAATACTAAGTGCTATAAAATGTCCTTGGCAAAAATTCTTGCAGTACGAAGTTCTCAGCTTCTTGTACATATGCAACAAAATGTAACACTGTGAATGCCAGTAAATGAGAACCATGACAATATACCAATACATGTAATAAAACAGATTACAGCTCATTTTGTTTTTTGATGACTGCATGTTAGTCAGAAATCTACAAATGCAGCAGTCAAATTTCTAAAGTTATTTCTTTTCTTTCAGAAACTTTGTTACATGTGCACATGTAGATTTCTCATTTCTGGATCTAGACAAAATGAAAAGATGTCATTCTTTAGGCTTTACAGTGGATGTCGTTTTGAGTTCACATGGCACTTAAACTAGCAAAAAAACCACACTCAGTGCTGTGGTACTAAATGTCCGGCTGTAACCATTCCCTTTGGCTTTATATCTCATTACACCTCAATATAAGATTGTGTAATTTCATTGGGTTAGACCTGTTCACATGAAGCCTGATATTTTGCAAGTTAATAAACTATGAAAAGAAAATTCGATCAAGGTCAACTAGCAGAATCTTTCTCAAAGGCAGAATTTCACATTTCATTCTAAAATTTGAAGTGCTTCTGCAGATGCTGAATATTTATCTAAGCAGTCCTCCAAAAATCCTTGGCATATTACTTATCTGTGACTACTCTTATTGCGTTGTCCAGGAACGATTGATTCAATTATGTTATTGCACGGAAACCTTGAGACCAAGTCTCAGTGTACGAGATTCCTGTCACAAACTACAAACTACACAAGACCGAGTCAGTTTCATTTTATGACAAAAACACAACAAATCGAGCACTTCATTGCATGCACTATCATTAACACATACATAACTACTGTTTCTGAAATTGGCCAAAAAGAGACAAGTGGGAGCCCATTTTTTGGACATTTTTTCATCCATAAATGGGAAGACAGTTCCATTTTTTTCGTGTTAATTTTGGAAGATGGTCTTGTCCCCTGGTGTATAAAGGTTACAACTTAGGAAAGAAGGGTTTCTTGAAGCCTCTTGAAGTCTATCGTGATTAAGAGCCTAACATAGTGGGGTACTTCAGCAAAAATAGGCAGAGTGAAAAACACAAGAACCTATGTGTAAGACTGTTATTGCATATCAACTGTCACATATTTAACTCAAATTTCACCTTAAGCACAGCTTATTTGTGCGCAGGACCACGTGCAGGTGGATGCAATGTCCCTAGGAACTGCACTTTGTTGATTTACACATGACTATGAAATGCACCTATTATGGTGGCATCACTACCAACAAAATGAATTCTCCCAACCAACATTGCTCTTTTCAACTGACAAAGGGGTGCTTCTGCTCAAGGTGGGTTAAAAGTGCAGGTTCTCAAAGTCCTGACAGTAACTAAGAGGCCTGTACTGAATATTTTGAATATTCAATCGTTTATCGAATAACTGAGTATTATTTTTTTTAATTTAATTATTCGTAATTGCGGTACTACTAAATGAAGATGTACTCCTCTAAACTGTACTATGTGCTCAAGCTTTGCTGAATGATAAATCCTTACTCTACCGAAAAATCACCATACAGCCAAACATTCAAATATCAATTATTCTACCTGACTCAGACTTAATAATGCAAAGAAGTTTGTTCAGATGAAATAAATGAGTAATTTCTTACCAAGAGTATTCCCACGCATTTCTGAATTCTATGAGCAATCCATAGTCCCAGCCCAGCATTCTGCATATTGCCAGCAGAGTGAGGTAAGAAACTGTGCTCAATACACAGGCCAAAACGAGCACATCCTTCACAAGATATGGGCATTTAAAAAAATGAGAAGAAAATTGCTGGGATTTCTCAGTACAACTGGGGACCCCCTTTTTTTTCTCTCTCTAGGCTAATTTCAAACATCCTCTAGGAAAGCCAGGGTTTTAAAGAGCCAAACCCTACGGCTGGGAGGAAGTGTTCAGTTAAGTCAGTAGGCTTTGCACCAAATCCCCCCCCCTTTCAGGAAGCTCCTTGTCCATATTTCAGCTTGGTCATTCTGTCAGCAGCCTTTTTTGCATTCCCCCCCTCACTTTTGGGTTTCCTACATTTGATTCGCATACCCTCTGGCAGCTTATAATAGCCAAATATCCGGAATTGGGTGCAAATGACGACTGAGTGTGTTGCTGACAGGAAGGGAGGGGGGGCTACTGACATGGGAGAAACCACCCTTTTTCAGGCTACTATTGCGTTTTCTAAAATTGCTCACTGAATACCGCCTGACTTGTAAGACATAAACCAAAGAGGACCTCTTCCATCCCTACCACACACATGGACTTCCAACCCTCCTAACATTTAAATTTGAACAACTGTTCCATGAAAGCAACCACACTTATTGCAGTAAGACCTCTGCACTGAATTTTTAAATTTCACATTTTTAATTTGATTATAATTCAGTCAGCAGTTATTGTAATTGATGTTGATGATGATGCTGTGGTTGTTGGGTGTAGCATTGCTGCTCGTTATTTGTCAGTGATTTCGATACACATTCATGTTTAAGGTGTAAGTTATTATTCTTGTGTAAATGTACCCTTTTTTAATTAAGGTCCTTTTACATGTCATAAAATTCTATTTTATTAAGATTAAGATTGTTATTTTGGTTTGTTTGTCTGTCATTCATTACTCAGGTTATCATTTTGTTTCAAACTTCAGTTTAAGGTGTAGCCCATATACATGCATACTCTTTTTGATCCTTAAATGCTGTATCAGTTTTCTGGTCCTTTTATATGCCATAAAATGATGTATCTATCTGTTTTGGTCTTAGGCTATAATGCTAATGTGATTGCTTTATTATTTTTCAAGATGTATTTATGCTTTATTATTGATATTAACTCGGAACAAAATTGTAGAAATTTTTATGGATTAAATTATTTTGTTTTTATTTATTTGGTTAGTTACTGGAAAGTCTCTGAACATCTTTGATGGATTTGGCGCTATAAAAGGTTATTTACTATTATTATTATTACAGTAAAATCTTGATAAGTCGAAGCTCAGGGGAATGGACAAAAAAGTTTGAGTTATCCGACGTTCGAGTTATCGAAAGTTACACACTGCAGTGCACATGCAACCTTATTGGCTTACGGCAGTTGGCCTGCAAGCTGAGTCGAACATGAAGTGGATTTTAGGCTATCCCTACTGTGCAAGTTTTCCTCAAACATCATCATTAAACATGTTTTTATGTGGTACATTAATAAACAATAAACTAATGAAGTTATGTACCCGTACCTGAGTCTGAATTCATTCATTTGCTTGCGTGATCGGGTTGTTACGGCATAACGCAGCGCACAGGCCAGTCGGTGAGGGTTTCCATGCTGGGTTACTAATACATGTACAAAGCGCTTGAGGGTGCATCATTCATGCCTGATTTAGGCTGCATCCGAATCTCTTGTCTAGAGCTAGGTCTTGGTATTCACTCCATTGGAAATGCATGGAGACGCACAGACAATAGATGTAGCCGTAGCTCTGGAAGCCCGTTTCAGACACGGCCTTATTTTACAGTTGCAGTAGATGCCCAGCCAGTGCTTGTCGACGTGACAATAGCAGCCCGTGTGAACATGCTCGGCTCATCAAAGAAAAGTTGTGCGTGTGACAGTAATGACTCATAATGAAGGCAAGCGTTCTTTCATCACTTTTTATTCATCATTCTTCAGTGTTTTTTTTTAATTGGCCTGCCCAAACCTCGAGATAAGCGGCTTTAGTGGTATTGACATTTCGAGTTACGGATAGTTTATTGTACATAAAGGCCTATTCTTTTGTTGGGAATACAGAAAGACGTCAAGGTAAACAGAGTTCCGACTTAATGGGCTTTGTCTAATCGAGATTTTACTGTATTTTTAAAAATTCAGTACGGGATTCAAATCAAACATGACATCACTGTAACTCTTTACATATGAGACAATGAACAAGTTTGGTACAAATGCTACATTGTCACAGCTTGCTTCTTGCAATGTCTTCAAACTCCATGAAGAGTTACAAGTGTTTTATTCTACTTTTTGTGAAATTGCTGAAGTCCAACTGCAATAAAAACAAGTCGACTTAGAAAACTTAAAAAATACATGTACCGTAAGTTCTGCAACACTGGACTCAATATCTTACAGCAGTTCTCATATTTAATATGCAAAAGAAGAAGTGGACAGTCTTACCTCTGTGGTCAGATACTCTTTATTGCTGGCCCGTAACCTTTGAACTTTGGTGTTGAGTAAGTGAAGATGCGCCATGCTCTCTTCTGAAAGTGAGAGGTAAAAACCGGGTTTAACAGCACTGTTTGCAACCAGGCATAGATCCATGTTGTCAGCTACATTTAGTTTGAAGATACATGTATGTCAACCAGTACTAAGATAGCTGGGGTTTTGTCTGCCATGGCCGCAGACACAAAGTGCTGATTCCCAATTCCAGATGCAAAACTTCTATTTTGACCATTTTCAGAGTTCTAATGCCAGTACTGCAACGATCCCCTGGCACAAACAACACTTAGGGTCCCAATCCTCAACGGGCCTTTAAGAAGAAGCTCTGCAGCACTGTAAGACTTCGATCGGACTCTGATGGAAAAAGAAACATCTGTGTACAGTGACCATTCAGTAGGGTACGCGGGAAACATTTCAAGGAATGGTATCCAAGTTATGCATATCCATGGTGGAAAGGACCATTCATTCTGCACCTTATCCACAGATCGTGCATTACATATGAAAACACAAACCAAATCCTACTGAGTGCTGCAAACCTCAGTCAATCCTTCAATGTGCTTTGCACACATAATCTTTCTCAACATGACAATACCAATCCTCGATATTCAGATGACAAGGTGAGTCAATTATGCGAGTATACTTGCACACCAGACTTGGCCGGGGCCAATGTGAGCTCTGTGTGTGAAATATTCCCTCAAGAGGCACACCGGCATGCACTACAATTCCACAAGCAAGTTCACATCAATAAGAGCATAGCTTCATGGCTAGGCTACACTGCGGCGTTCTGCTGCGGGCCACATTTCCTTCACAAGAGACACTAACGAGATTCAAGTGCATGCAGCATCTATCCAAACATTAATTAGTTGGCTCCATATTGGTGATCACTCATCCACTGAATGACAGGAGAATGCATCATCCTCATATCCACATGGTGTTTTTACCTACACGCATCACATATCATCACAGCATTTTTTGCACAAGGCAGGTATTCCTGGTTGCATTCTATTTTCAAACTAGCCACAAGACAGCCACAGACGAATGAAATCCTTCCCCTAACTGAGCACCAAATGGCCAAATGCTGCTTCAGCACAGTGTTTGTGATGATATACACAGCTCCAAATGGGAATGCCACATGTAACTACGAAGCACTACATGTACATGTATAATACAATCAAACGTTGCACTAATTTATCACTATCCAACACTTTACACCATGAGCACAGGTCCCTGACTCCATTCTGTGACAGCCCAAACTTTGAGGCAGTTCCAAGCACATTCCACCACTGTAACAACACAGCACACGACACTCCAGCGCAGCTCCACACAGTAAATTCCTATATTCACTGTATGGCAAACAATGCCCCAGACAGCTCAAATGTGCAAAAGCTGCCAGAGTTGTTCTGACGCACTTCAATCTGCGCATCACCTTGGTACATGAAACAGCTAATAACAGCAGCCCAGCAGAGGCCAATTCAGCTAGCCCGAGTGGCTCCCTTCAATTCTTCCCCTCAGCAGCCTTCATGCTGCTCTTCAAACCTCCACTTTTCTTCCCTTAAAAAAAAATCTGGCACCATTTCAAAAAGCAACCCAGAAAGTGAAGAGGACCGATTACACAATCCTCCAAGGCTAAACAAAATACTGGCTTCATGAATGCATAGGGCATGTGGAGACTCAAGTATTTCACATCATTATCAGATAAACACTGCCATTTACCCCAAGTAATGCTAAACCATCAATACAATGTGATATCTGAACAGAAGGAAACTTCTACATACAGTACATGCATGATGAGACCATTCTACAAGGGACAGTACCATAAAGATGTATAAAACTTTAACTATACAATTTTTTCTGAAACACATGTACATGTAGGTCTACGCTCATTTTTATGAAATAACAGTCCATTTCCTACTGTTATGTTTTATAATCTATTTAACTGAAAGTATTATAGCACAACTTTTGTAAACGTTTTTGTAAATTGTTGTGTTGTGGTTTCTATTTCTGTCTCTGTGTAAACAGCTGCTTTTTAATCTAGTCTGTTTAATGCAGTCATAGATGTTTTGGGCTATCTTGGGTAGGGCTGAAACGATATATCGATAAATTGGTGCAGCGTGATACATTTGTTCACAATACCATATATCGATACAAATTTTTGGTATCGATACTTTCAAACAAACAAATAAATAACACAGCGGCAGTGCATGCACTGAAACAACCAAACAAGATGCAAGAAAAGTGTGAAGTGTAAAATTGAAAACGCGACAAGTTTAAGTCTCACCATGGAGCGGTACTTCGATCAGTTTAGGTGACGCATCAACGATCGATCATGTCCGATTGCAGTGTTTGTATCAAGTTGCAACGTGTCCAGATCAACTCAGCTGCACGCTCATACATATACATGTATGTCATACATGTACTATGTTTGAGTACAACACATACAGTGCGAAAGTGAGTGACGAGCAAAGCCCCGGTATGCAGATGGAGTTTTCATCAAGTAAACTGTACCTTGAGGGCACCCTTTACAGTGCCAGCAGTAATGGACTGGTACCTTTCTTACTTTAAAGGGGTTTTATGTCATAGTCATTCTTGGACCTACAGCATTTTTGCGATGTTACAAGCTGGCTGATAATTTTTTGGCGTGAGAAGTATTTTTTGATGGGACAAAACAAAGTTTTTTTACAACCATTATCGTTTTGCATAGCGTAAGCAAACTTGATAGGAGCAGATCTAGCACCAGTGTACCAGTGATACTATGGAAGCTTCTGGGATTAAGATTTCCCCAACCTTTAGTAATCTTCTGTATGGAAACACTTTGATTTTCTAAAATCAACCGATGACAATGGAGAAAGAAAAGTGGACAAAACAGGCAATGCAGGCACTGTTTTGTTGTTATGAAGTACACTGGTAAATAAGTATTTAGGTTTATATTCATTAAGTAAATGAGAATTAAGTTAATTCATAAAACAACTAGGCCTATCAGTTGTATGAATTTTATAAATTTGATAAAATTACAACTTTCTAAGCTCATGAAGTTTGCTGAAATTTAAATACACTAAAACCGGTATATTTTTTGCTTATTACAGTTGCTTCAGCCCCAAGTCAATTCATTTTGTCATGATTTGATTTGTTCTTATAATTAAGATACATCACGATACATATCTTATTGTTTGGCAGGTATCCTGATACGTATCATATCGTGACTCAGGTGTATCGTTTCAGCCCTGATCTCGGGAAAATAAAATCAACTGTCTACTGTGTTTCACTTTTGTTCCATGTGTGCAGGTTACAACTGATAATTTCTATCCATGGAAATAACTTATACAGCAAAATTTGAAACGGTATAATATTGTCAGCAATTCATGGAACTGATTAAACTGATAAGGATTTTTATGTATAATTTAATGGATATGTGATCAATTAGTTAAATTCAATACGTTTGCTTTTATCCCTGAATTAATTCAGTACATTCTTGAGATGAATAATCATCCCTAAAGATTAATTAATTCCACTCACACTGTACCCTGTACAACTCCGATAGCATTTGCACACAGCTAGTCAGTCCTCATGTAAAGGCAGCATCCCCTATGCCTTATGCACACCTTGAGCCCAATCACAGAGTGGCAGGCCATCATCATCACTGCAGTCTGCCCATTTGGTGACCTTTATTGGGTCAGTGGGTGGACATTCTGACAAGATTCCTGTAGGTGGTTCATGCTGCCTCAGCATGCGTGGACAGCCCCCCTTTAAATGCCAAGGCTCGGTAGTTGGCGGAAGGCAACAGAGTACCTATTACATTCTTAAACGTTTAATTCTGTTTTCATAAGGAGCATTGATTATCGTTGCATGCATTGGTACAAATACATGTACAACGTACCGATGTTCTGTCTCTCTTTTTAGGGAAAAAAATGATCAGTAAAAAAGAAATGGACATTTTTGGTTTGGAAGAACTGTCACACTGACTTTTACATCAACGTTACACAAACACACTGACTTTTACATCAACATTACACCTGTGAAATGAAATAGAGAAGTTAATCAACAAACTTTGTAAATATAAAACTGTACTGAACTGTGACTGAATTGTAAATTCATGAAAATCAGTCAAGTACACATGTAGGTGAAGCAGAATTGGAGGGGAAAAAAGAAAGGTGTAGGCTACTAGTGGTATATTGACAATTGAATGTATAATGAAATAATGTCTGTGAATCAGTAACCACCTTCTAAGCACTACAAACACTGTAAAATTGCATCAGTTCATTCTGCTGGTTGCATTTCATCAGTGACCATCTGTGAGGGTTTAACTACGATATCTCAAAAAGTCCTAGTCATTCAAGCCAATGATAAATAGCACAAACTCTTGAAAACAACCATGCCATTCTCCACAAGGTGCGAACTAAAGGAGGGCATGTGGCATATCTTGATATCTCCAGTTTTTTGGCAGATGGCCATTCTGTAATTAAAGTTTTGTCCTGAATAAACTCCCTCTCTAATCCCAGAAAGTCCTATTGGATTGGCTAGTCACACAGAGCGACTATCTTCCAATATGGCTAAAATGATGCAATTTCAGCAAATCTGTACAACATCCATCTTAACAAAGTCCCCAAGTCCCACGGAACACTTGATGCCTGCAGTGTTAATCGTCATGTTCAAAGCTCTCAAATCACAGCATTACATGTGCACTCTGGATTTAGTAGTCAATGTCTTCTAAAAAATTAATCACCCAAAGATTAACGTTCTATAAAAGCATCATTCCTGAGAGCTCCAACAATCTCTTTGCTGAGGGATCTTTTATAATCTTCACAATAAAATTTTGCCAGACAGAATAATTTCCATTTTTGGTATTATTTAATTATTTCACGCAACTAAAACTTTCTATCAAAGTACTTTTGAGTGCTAAAACATGCAGACTTTGCTCTCTGGTGTTTAACCAATAAAATTTGTTTTCTTGCTTCCTTTCAAGAACTCTTGTTTATGAAACATCTTACAGACTTTAGAAACTCACTCTGTGGAATCTGGTCACTAATACAAAATTCTTATGTATACACATGTCATCTACATAAAATGTGTTCCATTGCTCCTGATAAAAAGACTACAGGTATATTTCAAGCACCATGGCCAGTCTAAAAAAACTCACGAGTGCATTTGATGCCTGCATCTCAATAGCCCATGTTAATGGTTTTTAAGTTTTATGCTACTGAACTCACTTTGCGACGAAGTGATATGGTATTCTCAAAACAATTTGGTTTCCTGTTTACCAAATCCTGTTTAATCGACTATTGGCCATAAAGTGGTACATGTACTGGTGACAACTGGTTTATTTATTTCCCATACTTTCAACAATTTAAATAATATAAGGCAATGAAAATAAATTAAACAGTATGGAGGGAGGTCAGACAGAAAGCCGAAGTTTGTGTGGGGTCTGCCCCCTGCAAAGATGATACATGTAAATTTACAATTCTCGAGAGAAACAATGTGTGAAGGTCTTCATTAGTTCAAGTTAGTAACAATATATTTAACAATATTTTATCAGCATAAATTTGTTCTAGGGGCCCTGATACAAATTTTGGTTCGGCCTGAAACAGAGCAATGCAGATTACATTGTAATATCCATCAAATCTTTATTGTCATGCAATGCAGATCACATTGTAATATCCATCAAGTCTTTATTGTCATGCTAATGGTTCTCAAGTGGCCTGATTTGTAACTGGGTCAAAATGATAAGCGCTGAATGGCCAGATCTCTACAGGTGAAACGTACATATACTAGTACTCATGTAACAACGGTACCATTTACAATTATGTAGATAGTAACCTCTTTCTGCCATTTCAAATTTATAACAGCAAGTTCTCAAATGGATTTGTA
The DNA here is from genome assembly GCF_054643075.1 of Acanthaster planci. Lineage (NCBI taxonomy): Eukaryota > Metazoa > Echinodermata > Asteroidea > Valvatida > Acanthasteridae > Acanthaster > Acanthaster planci. The sequence continues at coordinate 14,973,253 of NC_141781.1, read as the reverse complement.
CATGCATCCGTCACTGTATCCTGATTGTATCAGAATAATAAATGCCAACCAGCACTGAATATTGTGCCCCCGCAATGCGCATCCACATGACCAACAAAGCCGAGCAAAGTGACATGCAGGGCAAATCTATCTGCCCATCTGACTGCACTTGTGTATCAGCCTCAAGCATTGTTCATCACTGTCATTTGAGCTGGCAGCTCATTTTCCCTGTGCCAAAGATTCTGGTTATAAAATTAATTACATGTTGCAGCTCCACAAAATTTGGCTCCTTAATTTCATATACATGAACATGCACCTTAAATATGCCACACTGCAATCATGTCAGCCACTATAAAGCCTTCAACCTTTAAGCATTCCTTGACTGATCAAGTTAATTTTTTATATTTTTTTCAAATGACAGTGTCTCAAACTATTACCCCTACAGGTAGATCTTCTGTTTTTTCCAGCACTGGCAGGTTAAATGAGAAACCTGCTGATTTTAAACAGTAAAAGCCTGAACTCCCTAATGCAGAGTTGTGACTTTAAATTCTGATTGAGAAATGTCAGCGGCACATTTGTCTGGAGAGGCCCATCTCTCTGCTGAACTGGGCCCATCCTTTATTTCTCAGCCTGCAGGATCACAGGGAGTTTGGGAAAGATCTTTTGGACAGTATTCACTCGTACTACTTCAAAGGAACAAATTAAACACTGCGTGGCAATCCTTCACACGGAAAAGAGCAGTACAGTCCTTGCTGTTCAATTTTGCCCCAGCTGTTTACTTTTTGTGTGAGTGCGTTGAGACAAGCAGTACACTAAAGAGGAAAAGAAAGCAAAGCAGCTGGATTACTTTGATGCCATATACACCGCATTCATGGAGCAGTTAAGCACAGGAAAGCAAATACCCAGGATGTGTACTGCTTATGACTTGTCCCCAGTAAACATTTTCTCAAGGCGTGACATTTTCCACAAAATATGAACTACTGTACTGCACAAACTTTTACTTACCTCTTACAAAAAACAGCCTACTACTTGACCTTAATAATTTTCTTAACCTTTAGCACTGGTCATATGGGCATAAAGGAGGAAATGAGTCTTTCTCTGAGATGGGGGCCCATTCAGTGATATTCAGGCACATTTGTAGATGGAATATGAGGGGTCCCTAGAGAAACTGAATTATCATAACATTTAACTCTTCTAGTTGCTTTAAAATGTTTCAGAGTATTCCCACGGTTAAGTTTGAAAACATAAAGAGAATATAGTTGTAGTTGTAACACGAAAAACCAAACTAGAGTCAATTTTGGTAAAACTGTTTCTCCCCAAGTAAATCAGAAATTGAAGGTGAAGTTTGTTGATATTCCAAGAAAACTGTTCATCAACCTTCATGTTACGTACTTAAAGTTTGGCGTCCCTTAACAGATTCCTTGGAGTAATAGTAAGACTTCACACTGAATTTCCCAAATCCAATTGGAGAGAAGTTTGACCCGTTCTCAGTGACAATCTTCTCTCATCTAGCCCATTATAATATGTATTTATAAATACCTCAAGACAGTCTCCCTATTCAACGTGTAACTTGACCGTGTATTAACATTTGATATTACCCGCTGAGAAGTGATAATGCCCGCTGCGTGAATCACGCGCTGGCACCTGGATACAAGACATTTTAATCAATTCTGATTGGTCTAGAGTCTGTGTACACGCAGCTCGCCATGCACCCGCCAAGTCCATGTAAGAAGACTATTGGACAACTTGAACAAGGGATATACACGTACAATAAAATGCATGGGGGTGTTCAGGGAAAATGAGAGTAAAATTCTCGAACAAACTTATTGGAAACACATCACATATTGACTTGTTTCAACTCTCTGTCTAAAATTGTATTTATGAATGGGAATAAACACGTGCTTGGTCGGTCCTAAACTAATGTTTAAGACCTTACTCAGGAGAATGAATGCTGATAATGCCCTTGCCTGCAGCTCGGGCTTTAGTGACGTCAATTCTCCTGAGCTGGTCTTAAACGTACATTTTAAACCAGCCAAGCACATATTTATTCCCTTAGTATGGGTGGCCCACGGTTGCTGGAACACCAGTAACACTCATCCCTGTTAGGGTTTACTTTGAAATGTGTATTTGTCACGTTACTTTTAAAAACAGCATATCTGCAATTGGAATTCAGCAGTAGCAGGTCTGTATTTGGTGTGTTTGATAACTGTGTGAAATATTTTAAAATTTGAGAATTATTCTTTGGTGTTTGTACAGATGGCCAGCTAAAGTTCACCAGCCATTAATAGGCAAAAATAAAGACTATGACATGAAGAAAAACGTCCATAAATAGGTACCATAGTGCTGCAAGGAAGTGCCAAGGTTTAGTTCAGGTTTGGTTTGGACACGGTTTGGAAATTTCTTGCCAAACTTTGGTTTGGTTTAGGTTCAGACATGCACACACACGTACGTACAGTACATTGCACATTGAGCCATTGACAGACTTGCTACAAATGTGCTGTAGTACTTCTGCATATTAAATACAACAAACAGTCCCAAATCCTCTGATTTCAATATGATTTTATATACACCCTTGGGGCTTAGGGTTAATACAAGCAATGAATCTCCTCCTTCCATTTTTTTTCTACCCCGTTTCCAAAAAGTTTATTTCGGAATTAAAATACCATAGGCTCCCATATGGCCAAAGGGGCCATTTTCCATCATTTTTTGAATGGATAACGGCATTTTGTTTCAGATTTGTGAACAACTTAGAGATCTGGCGAATTCCACAACGTATTCACAGGCCTACAACAACTTTGACCTAACAAAAGGCAAGTTAGGCCATCGCATCAAATCTGATTGAGTGCTAGATAGAGTGCTGAACCGCCTGGCAAAATCAGCCATTTCTGGAGTCGCCTTAGAGCATGAGTCCAATAATGATCAGCATCTAATCAAAATTTGTTTTACAACGCCACTTATGACATCATTGGCCTAATATGGAATTCAAGGGCGAGGCTATCAGCGACTGGCATATAATGTTCATATGAATATACATAAGCACAACTGGATGTACCGGTAGTAAGAATTTAAATGTAGCATTGTTATGCGGCAGAAATGCTATACCTTGCATATTCTCAGTTGATTTTTAGTAAATTCTCTCCACATACTTTTTACAACTATCGCACAGTGACAGGCCATCATAGGTTTACTGTACATACATGTACGCATGTACATGTACAGTACACGCATATACGCACATGTGCTGAGCGCAGGCCCTGTGTGTGGGTAAAGCATAGGGAGTACACTAAACTCATCAATTTTTGTTTAGCTTTTTAATCACGCTGTCTTGTGTGCATTCCTTGCCCTATCAATGTGTTGCCACATTAAAGCCTAACATCTGAACCGACCAGCTTGATTCAGTTCGGTTCAATTCAGTTGTGCCATGTTTGATGATTTTTGGTTCAGTTTGGCGGTTCAGTTGCAGCACGATAGAGAGGCAGAGAAACTGTTGATAAAGAATGTCAGCTGCTTTACCAGACTTGACAAAAATCGTACAGTGCCTTTGTCATGTCTTTAACTTCAAAATGTTCTGAATACTCCCAGATGAGTCTTACCCAACATTATAACTCTGAGTGGTCCTATATATGGCACCCACAAATGTGTCCCGGTGCCAGAGAGTGTATCCCAACCTCATGAAAAGATCTCATCAGCTAAATTTGCCTCCAGTGACATCAGTCACAAATATGCCCCAGAGATCACAATGCTGATAAAATGCATCAGGCTATCTCAACGAATTTCATTTCCACCCTACCCCTGTAAACCCTTGCCTACGTTCACCACACATGCCGGCACTTTGCTCAACTGTTATAGAGAGGCACCCCTCCCTTATGTCTACTTTAATGCTGCATCAAGCCACTCTGTTCAAGGTCCACAACCAAAGCTCCCTGCAGTGACAACGCCAATATTTACAAATGACACTGAACAGCACACATATTTGTCACACACTTGCAACTGTACAGTTCTGGTGATATCATCTTTGCCTGGAGGGTCACACACAAAAATGACCGAGAGCAAGCAACTGGGATAAACAGGTACATGTACAGCTCCATCAGTAAGTTCCCCTTACATACTGCCTGAACATTCTCCACAATAACTAAGATACACGTACTTTACAGACTCCACAGTACAGAAAAACAATTTATTTGATGCCAGTGTTACTTGCAAGGCAATTTGAGCAGCTCAGGATTGAACACCTTTCCCTAGCTACGTTATCACTCTGTACAGCATTTACCAGGGGCAGAGAGGATACTGTCAAAAACCTAGAATTAATCTCATCTTGGCAATGACACTATCTTTACAAAGATCAGGCCAATACGGCTGGGGTAAAAATGTACAGTAAAGCTTAAATGTATGAAGATTTCACTAGAACCCTACCCAAGTCCTCCAAATCCTGCACAATGCATGAACCCAAAGACAGTTTCCTTCAAAGAATACCAAATCAGCATCAATCAGATGACAAGCTACTATCTTATGCCTTCCTCAATCTTACAAAATCCTCTGAAACCATCTTAGAGGATGTCGAAGGGCCTGAAGAGATGGGGGTTAAAGTACACCAACAGAGGGTCAGCATTATAAAAGACTAGGTAACTATAGTGGTACACTGACATTTCATGGGTTCAAATGTGTTCAGACAGCATACAAAAACTCACATCCTCACAGAACAAACCGTGAGTGGCACACAAGCAAAAGTCTTTCTCACCTAGTACTGGCTCCTCAGGAATGTCATCTGGTCTCCTCGTCTCCTCCTCGTCGTCTTCATCTTCATCCTCCTCATCATCTCCTCTGTCATTCAAGTCATCATCAGCTTAAAAAGGAGCAAGCCACATGTAATTCTTTTACTTACTGGTGCATGTAAGTTTGTCTCTTCCAATTCTGCTTAACAGGTCTTAATCCTACAATCCTATAGTGTCTTTAAACTTTTCAGGGGGGGGACTTTACAGACTTTAGAAAGGTTAAGTCTGGCCACTATTAAATTACATGGGGTTTGAGACCCCTGGACAATTAAGGTAAATAAACAGAGAGGATGCCACCATTTTCTGTAAAGTGTAGGATTCTGGTAGGTTCTTGGCTGAAAGTGTACAGAATGTGACAGTGGGTTTGTGCACATGCATTTTTCTCCAGCAACAGCTGCATACATGTACAGGTACATGTACATTCACCGTAATAGTACCCTAATGGCTAAACATCTAGCAACGGAGACAAAACAGCTTATGCATGTGGCCTTAGCCTTTAACATTGCTAGGAGCAAACAGGCGGTGGCCTTTTCATGGGTTTCATGCACCGCCTTTTCACTTTAATAAACGTACCAGAAGATACCGACAGACTCCTGGGAACTGCACACCTCTGACACCTCCAATATACCCCAAGAAGATTACACAGGTGTACGTGTAATAGGATGACATGTCTATGGGCACTGTGACTTGGAATCCTTGGTCATGCTCAAAAGTTTTTTTTTGCTTGTCAGTTGGAAGTCACTTGACTCAGCAAAAGAAAAGCTATAAAACCAGCCTCCCTTTAAAATTAATTGCTCATCTGACAGTCTCACAGCAATCAATCTGGTAAATACAACTCCCAGTGCCCCCTGCCCGCTATCCTATTCTGACCAGAGATAAGCCCTAAGCCTCACCCACGGCAAATAACCGTTCTCAGTCCATTATGAACAAAATGCGCTTGTATCCTGGTCGCACGATCGTGTTTAAAGAAAAAAGCAGCCCTAGACAATTTCATTTGCCTGTGAAATCTTGACTGGAGGGCGGGATGTATTACATTTGTTTTGAAAAGCCTGATGAGGAGGGGGTTTACTGGGGGAGGGGGTAATCTCCCCTGAATACTGTGATACATTCTATCCTTAGGCCCTTGTCACTGTGATGCCCTGCTCTATACAATATACAGAAATATTAAGATGTTGTGTTGGTATAAGCGCATGTTTATTGTTCTCCCCCAGGTCAACCGATAGCCTCTTATTCAATCAAGTCACTGGAGACTCATCCGGGCATGAATGTTTTATCAAATTTTGTGTCCAAATGCAGGGATCTGGAGCATGAGTAACCTGTACAAATTAAGAGCCCTTTATGACAGAGTAGCAAATCGAAGATCTGTCTTGCCCTGCAATTTAGACAGCAGTGTGCTATCTGAAACTCACTTCACAGAGTTCTTGTTCGATCAATTTCAATAAGCTACATCCACTTGGCTCTCTTACTCCATGTACCTCAGTGCTAGTCAAACATTTTGTTGGCAAAGTTTTGCTGATTTTATTTTTTTTTTTAAGGACGGGATTCCAAACACTGCACATGTAACAAACGAGGTTGTGGCCACTGAACGGCAGCCTCAGAATGCACAAAGGGTTAACAATGATGGCAATGCAAGGACTGATAATTCTGATCATTTTACTAACAGCAAACTACAGGTCAGATACTGAAATTCTTCCTTGGTCACAAGTGCTACACATACACTGTATCCTAACTGAGCAAAACATATTTTCTCTTTTTCTATAAGAAAGTGGAATATAAGTGAGTTAATTTTGACCATGAGATTTTTTTTAATTAGATAGTAATGATGACATACCAGGAATGACAATCCAGATAACGGTAATTATGACTATTGTTGTTGATACATATGTAAAGGGATACAGTTTTCACTGGTTCCTCGTAACCTTAGAAACACGGTGCTTAATGAACATATTTTCTGAGAGAGTTCTGGCCAAGTAACACCAAATGTGCCAACTTTCATGGCATTGCCCGGCACCATGCTGGTAAGTTCAACCATCTACTTTTAAGGGCACTGCAAGCACTGTAAAGAATAGCTCACTTCAGATGAAAAACAGCTTTGATGAAAGATATACCGAACAACAGAAATCTAAGCACTAGCAAGTCTGGTCCTGAAATGTGTTTGGGATTAGCATAATTATTCTGTCCGTTACCTTAACTTTCTTTTAACCATAAGCCACTCCACAAAGTAGCCCCTGGCCTTATAGTAAAAACTTACAAGCAACGACCAGGAATATCATTATGTGAGGACTTACGGCATCAAACCAAAAAGAGAAATGCTGCACCGTAACCTAGCTGTATGCTAATTCAGCATTTAGGATTTATTTCAGTTATTCAGCTATTAACATTTATACCTGCTGAGAAGTACTGTTGACTGGACTGTTGTGAGGGTGCTCTCGATGATAGCATTTCCGAGGGTAATCTCGCTGGTAGACTACCTACAATGTAATCATTTTAAAAGATAATGATTAACATCTACCTGATAAGGACAATGACATCAGTTTGAATTCCATGGATGGGAGCAGACAAGGGAAGGGAGTCCAGCCTCTTAATTAGAACACCTCCATAATATGCTTTCTTGGATAACTTTGACATGATCTGAAGGAGGCTTTCCTAAACTGTAAGTATTTTGCACACGCCATTACCAAGTGCAACAAGTACAAACTAGGGTCCAACAGCTGAACAGCTAAACAGTACTCTGAGTAAACGGACCACAAAGAAAGCTTTACCACGGCCTAACTAATTTGACTTGAATGCAGGATGTTTAGACTTTTCCAGTTGACAATTTTGGGCCAACTCATGTGGCACAGTAGCACTGTACACTAAGCACATACAAATATAGCATATGCAGCAAGAGAACAGCGACCAAGAGCAGCAGCATGACATGTAACCAGCGACAAATTTCAGTGACAATGGAATTTCACAAAAATGGTTCTGCTAGTGTCACTGTTAAGAAACTGTGCTGTGTACGCCCACTGGCAAGCAGATATCGACAAGTGGTCTGGCCTGACCGTAGCGCACACTAAAACTTGCTCCAGAACAAACACTTGAATCCTCTGCACTTAACTCGTGTCTTATCTTAAGCCACTGCATATTCTGTAAGCACTTCATACCAGTACCTCGTAAACTGTAAACCAGCTGGGATCTGAACCCTGGCCACACCAATCGAGAGTTCAGGCATGCACCTGCACAACATGATATGTGCTTACCCACTGTGAAGCAGTCTGGACTAGGTGGGTCACCCGTTGATCTGGCTGGTGGACTTTCTGCTTCTTCCCCCATGAAGCTGACTAAATCTCTTAGCATTTGAATATCACCTTCTATGATAGAAAAGAAAAAAAGGTGGGGGCTCTAAAACCGCAATTATCAAACTTGAAAGAGTACTCTCATACCCACTGATTTGGGAGAAGAGATATTTAACTAAACTGAATAAGAATCTCAACATTGTCATGTAAAATTGCTTAACATTTCTCAACACTATCAACGAAGCGGCCAAATTCTTCCAATAACCTATCAGGCTTTCATTGCGCACCTGGCTATTAATGTAACACATTTCGATGCACCTCCTGAATGCAGCACAATGCAACAGCGATCACTGTCACTTGGGTTGATTTGTAACTCAATAGTACATGTTATCTGTACAACAATGTTTGAACATTTACATTTTGCTACATTTAGCAAGGTTAGCATTAAAACAGGCATGCAACAGAACTAATATTGGTGACGTCAATATCCTTAACAGAAACACCATTTTTGACGTACATACAAAGACCCTTGAGACCTCAATTACTAGCACACTTTACACATACATGTTTATCCTACAGAATCACAATATTAGCACATAAAAAGTGACACTACAAAATGATAACGAAGTACTGGATGCATGAAGAACCTTCAGTTTTTGCTTCAAAAAAGGGTCCCAACCAAATTGCCATGTCGAGTATCTTGTATTTGACTGTTCAAGCCACTTCTAGCTTGTCAATTCCCTTTTATTTCTGCTAAAACTTCACACGATAGATGCCTTCACTAAAAAAAAATTCTCTTTTTTGTCTGTACCCAGTGAACGAGACGCCTCTGACGTGCTGGAGGTGATGGTTGCCGTGCCAATATCGTGCCGCTTCACCGTCACAGATTTGCTTTGGACTCGGCTAAGGTCTGTAGGGTGATGTGAACTACCACTGAAGCTGTGCCTGTCACAAACACAATGAAATCTCATTGCTTCCCAGTACCACTTTAAGCACAATGATAAAAACAACCAAGGTGTATGGACATGTCAATCATACAACTTTACACACCTGATTTTCCATATTTTTGAAAGTGTAGGGCAAAAACAGTCCCAAATTTCTTTTGAAATCAATTGTGACCTGTCACCACACAATGAGCTGAAAGTCGGAATTTTCAAAAACTAAGACATTGGTATTTCTGAATTCAGTAAAAAGAGAGCTTTACAATTGTATGTACATGGAACACTTAGGGTAAAGTTACAAGGTGACAATGTGACATTATTCTAGCAGCTTTGCATCTTTGTTCACAACTTTGTTCCAACATTTCAGACAAGGCACAAATAATTCTATCGTCAAAATTGCTGCGAAAATGACATTTTTAAATATGTGATTCTGTGAAATATTTGGAATTAAATACGAGACGGGTTACTCTTTCCAAATATTACAAAACCCCAAAATTGACTTCCACTTCAATATGACTTTGAACCCTCAAAACAGGAAAGAGCGAGATGCGACTTTACTCTCATGTTGTCGTGACAGGTCACAATTACTATTTATTGACACTTATTGAAAGTTTTCAGTTTTTGTGTATTGTAAAGATGGAATCAATGTCCAATAAAACAAGTCTGCATTAACCAGAATAGCAAAGCGTGAAGATATCCAGAATACATCAATCACAAGTATAACTTGTGGATAAAGTAAGGTAGATATGACATTAGGTCAGAGGTTGATGGTGAGGAAGACCCGCTGAACCAGTCCAGCCCCAAAAGAAGCCTGAATACTCCATAACCCTCTAGTGTACGGGTCACCATGAGCACAGTCTTAGTAATATCAGTTTTCAAGGGGGCCCAGGCCCTACGTAAACCAACAGTGATGTGGCTTTATAATTTCTTGAACAATCTTCCTGAACCTCCCAGTGGATGCTGAAGGATCAGGGACAGTTAAGATAACATTCCAGTGTATTATGCACCGTTTTATGTATGTGGGAGTGCAGTTTCAAAACCAGCTCATGAAAAATCCTGCGCCATGAACTTACTCATCCATACGATCAGCCAAGTCATTCAAGCCATGTGACCTCGCCAGGGTAACAGCCAATTCCCCGTTCTGATTGGGTATTCTCAAGGCGACATCACTACCAGGCTTGTCCAAAAGATACTCGGCAAACTGCGGCAGATTGAAGCGGGTGGCAAAGTGAAGCAGCGTCTCTCTTGGTGGTGGATCTGAAAACAGAAAAAAATTGACAAATGAAAATTTAAAAAAATAAATAAATAAAAGACAGAACTTTGCTTCATAGTGCTGCTAAAATAACCAGCAGAATTTCAAAAATTTGACACCTGCAACACACAATGTTGTGCAAGCCGTATTATGTCCACCTCGTTGTTGACAATGCGACAAGAAGGAACCATGAACAGCATCCTTAATACAGGAGTGAGCTTTGACGAAACGGGAAAATCCAGAAAAACAGTGCCTATAAAAACTCAGTCACATATTCAATCCTCCATCAGAAAATTGCAACAATTGATCACATCTACACTATCCTTGGTTCCTTACTGCTTGATTTCTTTTTTGAAGATTTCATGGTAGTGATCATCTTCACCTTTGATGCCTCTTTTTCCAACTTTACTGTTGAGCCATGAAAATTTCCACAGATTTTTCAGGCTTCTGTCAAGTGAAAGATCTTCACTGTTATGAGCAACTCTGTGAGCTATGTTGATCGATCAAAGCAACAACTGATAAACCACATGCAGCAAAAACAAGACGGTACTTGAGATATTTTCCATGACCTAGAAACTGATGGATTAAATGCCAGAATATTATGTATTTTAACCAAGAAACATCTTTGTTAGGATGTTACATGTAGTGTAACATGCTCTTTAATGTGTGGACAGCAAGTGTAAGGCACAGATACAGAGATTTAAGTAACAACACAAGAATGTGTCTTCTATCTAAACCTCAACTTGAACTACGGATGTAAATGTAGTCTTGAATTCACTTTCTTGCAAAAATCAGAAAATAACACTTCAACCTTTTACAAAAGCCATGCCAAATACAAAATCTATACACCACGACTACCCTGTCACATTGTGAATGATAGTGTACATTTAAAAGTCATGTACTAGTCATTTAAAAAGTCATACATGTGCAAGGTGAGTACTTGCACACTCCAGGCACAGTACAAGCTAGAGGATGCCAGAAAGTCCACAGATGTTCGGGGCTACCCCTATCTACAATTACATGTACCCAGTAGTTCAGATACTTCAGGACAACCCTTTCCGTGGCAAAATAAGTATTTTCAATGGAATCACTGAGAGGAGTTACACTGAAAACATGACCACTGTGCATGGCGATTCATACACAGAGAGAATAAAAAGAAAACTGAATACATACACTTTTGGTGGTCAACATTCTGTGTCACTTTTTGAGTAACAACAAACTCTACTGATTGGTAAAAGCATACCAGCACATGTACGACATGCCTCTCACTTCAAAATCCTAACCTTCGAGTACTGCCACACTCTATTAACTCAACACCAATCCATAATCTCTTTCCAGATGCAAAAACAGACGAAAGCTCTCTCTAGACCCTTTCCTACCGTTAGGCAAGCAGTGGTATCATTCCAAGACTGCTCCCGGCCAACTCCTGCCCACATATATGAACGTAGCTCAGCTCCGTTCAAGATACGACACCATGCCCTAACTTTCCTCAGGACACGTGATGGAAAAGCGGCTTAATCCATGGGTGTACAGAAATTGAATGCCGGCCGCAGTACAACACGTTTCCCCCGGTCTCCAGATGACAAAAAAATTAAGCCCCAAAAATACTGCGCACAATGCACCCACCCTGCCAACCAATCAAACAGAGAGGTATCAAAGTACACACAGTGTTTTCCCTAAATGTCACACAGGCAATCACAGCAGAATGCACAAGGTAATCACAGTTATTTGCTTAAGACTGACAGCAAATACAAAAAGTATGTACAAGTGGGTTTCCAGGTGTCATATCAGAGGCAAAACGCTGGTTAAAAAAATGTAGGCTAAAATACTGAACAGTCGTAATGTCCAAATAAGGAAAATCATGAGATCAGACAGAGTTATCAAAAAGGATATTCTGAGTGGAATACCATACGTGTTCCAAAAGGTAAAAATATACAGTTTATGACTATGGATATCCAAAATAGGAAGTTTTATGCTGACATTAAGGCAATAAATGGAATTGGCTCTTGTACATCGAAACTTTACGTAACTACACAATGGCACAAAACTTTTCCATGCATGATTGGCTCGAAAATCATGCCAACAAGACCGTGCATGTACGGTATCCCCTGAATGACTTACATGTAAAACAACTTTAAAATTGTCGTCTTGCCACCAATTAAAGTGAATCTTTCCCAATTTCTGTAAGTGCTGATAATGAGCAAGAATTATTAATGACTTAAGAAAATTAAAACCAACATATGAGACCTTGACAAGTTCGGCCTAATGCACTTTTTGGTCATGATTCTCATCGAGCCGTGCTCGCAAATGAGGTTCAATCTACAGTTTGTTGAAAACAATCCAATGTTCCAATCTTGACCACTGTTACATTCACTAAAAAACATACAAGTCATATTTTTAAAACAAAGAAGATTGAATTCTTGATTTTCAATACAGGTGATTCACAACAGTGCACCTCCATGAGTTTGCAACACGTTGGCCAATCACAATGCACAAAATCTGTCCGCCTAATGCATGTTTGGAAAGGGTCAACAAACTTCACGCATTGTGATTGGCCAACATGTTACAAACTCTTGGAGGTGCGCGATTGTGAATCTCCCCTATTGAAAGTAACGCTTTTAGCAATGACCCCATCCATATTTGGGTATGAATGTAGCAAAAACAAAAAAAATCAAGGAACTAGACTGATCTGGGAACATTTAGCATAACCTAAAAACAAAGATGCTCTCAAGTTTTTCTTTCACAAGGCAAACTGCTGAATCAAACAAAATATCATAACTACAGCAGAGGGTGTAATCGTTTTCTCAAGGTCACCCAAATTGGACAGAACCCCCACAATGCCAGATAAAGTAGGAGTTACCGGTACCATATTCAAGGATAGGCCCAATGCACTCAGCAGAAACAGCACGATGGTCATGGAGGGCAAAATGGTGGGACCCTGCTGGGAAATATCACAAGTATGAATGGGAACAAATAATACATGTAACTCATCAGTGTAATGACACTGGATGATCTACTCAAGCTTACCAATACCAGCAAGTAACCAGCTTCAATCCAGCAGGATACAATTATCCGTAGAAAAAAACACATGTACTGCCACTACTGTTTAACGTACTGCATAGACTGTGCAGTGTGCAGACCATCTAAACATGTACATGTACATTTGTACAGCATACACTGTACATGAACATGTCGCTTCAATGACCACATGAACTTGTCCTATAAACATGTAAGCTTCCACAGAAGGGCATCTCCTACCACAAAGACATAAATCATGTGGGCACAAGTCACGTCCTGTCAGCCCTGATACCTACACATGGTTCCCCGCAGTGCCATGTGAACATGTGTGCGCATGACATGTTGGGTATGTATAGCTAGAACAGCAAGAGACCCCAGCAGGCTCATGGATGGGGAAATAGAAACCACATTTGTAAGTTTCTGCTTGAGGCCAAAAAATGTAAGTAGGTCTGCACCCCAACAACCTTTTTCTTGAAAATGTGCCCACACACTGGCTCTGAGATATTCTTAATGGTGCACCACTTGCCCGTCACCCTGCTTCTACACTTGATGATTTATCACACTTTGTCAAGCAAAGTGAAACATCGCATCTGGTTTTATCAAATTCAAAACTGGGGAGAAGGTTTTCTTGTATTTCAAGCACTTTACTGATAATCACATCAGTGATTGAATAAAAAAATTCTCTCAAAAGAATTTCAATGGCTAAGGAACTTTAATAACGAGGGAAATTTCCAGACAGTTATTCTTTTCCTGTTTTAAGAGGAGCAACCTTAAAAAAAGTGTCCTGAAAGACACCCACCACAACTTTTTGTGTGCTTTGCTTTTAATTTGAAAATTTCTACATTTTCATCAGAGTCTTCCCAATTTGTGTGGAACCAAAAGCTTTAAAATGCAAAGTGTCTTTAAGGACAGTGCACACATGTTAATACTCCTAGAGGCACAAAATGAACACATAACAATAACACCAAGAAACCATCTGCAGGTCATAAAACTATGTGGCCTTATTTTTCACAGACACTGGCTGGTACTGTACCAAGACATCTGTCTGCAGACATAACCACCAGTTACCATAATACCAGTCAAGTTGTTGTTAAAGCATCTACAAAGCGATCACTCAACTTTCCCTGACTGCCTGTCAAACGTGTATGGACACCATCTCATCCCAATAAACTGACAGATATCCCCTGGGTCAAACGTCACAGGCATGACAAGTTCACGGCCATAGAACTTGGGAGAGAAAAGTTACATTCACATGTACAGTATTCTGGAAGGGTAGAAAAACTTTAAAACTTTGGTTGAGGTGTACTCTATATGAAGATGTACTTGGAGGTGTCAAAGTTGATGTACATGTACATATAAGAATGATTTTGTCTTTCCAAGTACATTTACAAACAAGTCAAATTAGTAATTAAAAAAAGCATGCACAAAAGAAAACCAGAGAATAAAAGATGACAAAAAAATTACCTGATAAAACAACCAGCAAAACACACCTGAAATTTAAGATGCACCATGTTAAGGAATGCGTCACAAAACTTCTTTTTTGGGGGGGAGGGAAAGGGTGCAGAAACAATGGTACAGGCAAAACCTACCATACGTCACAATGTTCAATCAATGCCAATGGCACGAATGCATTCGTCTGGATCAAATTACGGTAATGTGAGACAAAACACTGTGATTCGCTATGAGGGTGTAAGTACAGATACTGTGTCGCTCAACCTTATACCCACTGCTGTACAATGTCCTTATCCTGCTGGAAGGCTAAAGGGATTAAGGTTGAGATTGACACGGATTAACTCGACTTGTCCAAATACATGCAATGTACATGTACATGTTCTACAAGGAAGTACCGATACACAAAATGCACACATACATGTACTGGTACATCGGGGTTGCCCAAAGGGAACAGTTGAACATGAGGTGGCAAAAAATTAGGATAGAATCAAAGTTCCCTCACCAAATGCAATAGGACTTACAGTAATTGAATACTCTTGTTGTACATGTACATTTACATTTAACCCTCAATCTATTTCCTCTAAATGAACCAAATGAACCAATCTTAAGGTACATTTGTGATCAAGATGATCATACAAGATGATTGCTAACATTAGAAAAGCAGGCCAACTCCCGTACATGAATGAAACAGGTCGGGGAAACCCTGATGCACATTTATGTGCGTGTACACTAAACCTACATGTATACTGCATGTTGTGATTGATGTCTACCGGTACCTGGCACTTCATTCTACACAGTAATGCTTTATCAAAGCACTGGACGTCAACAACTGAGTCATAGTTGTAAAAAACTGATGTACATGTACTTCCAAGACAATCGTTTTGCTGCTTTGTTCGTCATTTACAACCGCGTAAGACAGAATTCTTTGAAATTCAAGTGAACATCCTAATAATGCCAAAACCACGCAGGTACGGTACATGAGGTTAATCCTTTGTGGAGTCTGAATATACATGTAGATTTACAAAGAGGACATTATGCTGACATGCTCTGTCATGTGACCAAAATACGTGCCTGTGCCTTTATTCTGAGCGTCAATTTCATGCAGCAACAAGGAGCTCTAGGTATGATTGTGAAAACTCTTTGTGTTTGGTGTTTCAAAAACATTGCCTACTGTTTTTGAGGGTTCTCTCTTCATTCTTTGAGGATTTAATCAGATGTGTTCAAAAACATAACCAGTGCACAGAGGTGAACGCACTCCACCTCTCACTAAAGAGTGGGAGAAGTTTTGAAAACTTGCAGATAAGACCTTGGGGTTGCATTCCAAGTTCATCTCAGGACATGTTTCCCTAGTGCCAGCAACTGGAGTGTCACCTCATCGGAAATGAAGGTGTCGTATGCAGAAATGTGAGTGGTCGCTGAACACTTCCTGGAATAAAGGATTTGCTGACAAAAATTTGCTGTGCTGGACTGAAAAAAATTGATAATAATTTGCTGCTAATTCCACAGAGAGAGTAGCTGACCACATTATAATTTCATGAAGATTCTTTTGAAACATATGCACATGTATGTAAAGGATCTCTATGCATATATATTACTGGGTACAGGCATGTGCATACTAAAAAGAGAAAAAAATTACGGTGGGAGTTTTACCCATCACCAATGTACAAATACATCTATAAACATTGTATAATAATGTTGTCTGAGGGCTTGAAAACAATTCACAAGCTTGCTTGGGTTGGACTTGAACTTGCGACCTCCTGCTTACTAATGCAGACATCTAACTGCTCAACCGCAAAGTGTCCTGGTGTTTTTGAGTCAAATGAACTGCGGGTACCAAAAGCAAACTTGTTTATACAACAGAATTTTCCTGGGCATTGTTAATTCTCAAGCAGTGTGTCTTGCCCTTCACCATTTTGCAAACAAACTGAACTGTCCACACAGTGAGATTCGCGGTGGGGGAAATCAGAGAATTTGAAAACTGGTTAGCCGAATTCACAAAAAGGGTTATCTGATCCTCCAGTTTTATCGACCTTTTCAAGGACACAAAATCACACAATGCAGGCATGTACATGTACCTTTAGCAACAAAGAAATGCCTCACCTGTTATGCTTATTCACACTGTCATTCCAATCTAATAATACTCTTTTTTGCAGACTATTTTGAACCGTCTTGAACCGTTTTTTTATATACATCTTTTAAGCCTGAAGTATTTCCCTCTCTGATGGCCACTGGTACATGTACCGTAAGTAAACCAAAAGTTTTGAATAATTTTTAATTTATTCACCTCATCTGACCTAAGATCTTCGAATTCCAGTCAGCGTCCAAGACATTTAGCCAATCAATTACCCTTTCTTACTTACAGAAAAATGCAGCCAAACCCCTTAAGACTACTCAATTTCTTTTTATGTATTGGCGTCCCTCGTTAATAGAATTCTATGATTCTCATTTCCAACTGACCCGACAAAAGTACATGCAAAAAGAACTTAGAAGACATTTCTTTAAGGCCGTGTCACATCTGAAATTTCGTTTTAAGAAAAACTGATTATTTTAAGAATTCTTGGAAATTCTGGGAAAGGATATTTTTTACCACTTCTCCCACTCAGGATTGAGCTGACTGACAACCTTTCCTGAGCTCAGAGTATAACAAAAGAACTGTAGAATTGACTACGGTGTATGATGCCCTATTCTTGCAGCAGAAAATTAAACAAGGGACCTGGAGTCGGGCCTCAGTCAGCATATTACTTGATGAGTTTTTTAACGCAGCACAACTTCCTTCGAATTTCACCCTCCCTATTCTCAAGCTCTTCTACTGCCTGGCCAAGGGCACCTCCAGTCATCCAATCACAGCGCGACTTCCACCCTTGTGGGGCCTAGAGTTCGTCCAATTGCAGTGCATTCATGTTCTGCTTTTGCCGATCTCAGAATATACTCCAATCATCGCGCCCCACCATTCAACGGCCCCTGTAAAATGTACCCCCAGTGTACTGTGTGGCACTAACCTTACATACCTAGTATGGACTTGTGAACAAAAGATGTCCACACAATGCAGGAAAGGAAGACGTTCTGTGGACTTACACATGTCCACAGGACATTTCCCCTTCTCTGAAAAAGAACTTTAGGGGCATTTTGGGGTTGAGGACATATGTAGTAAAAGGAAGAGGAATAGTCAAGAAAACCTTGTATAAAAAGCCAGCTGAAAATCCCGTTCGCAGTTCAAGCAAAACGAGTATTTTCAATGAGTTCTCTTAATTGCATTAAAAAAAAAGTAATGTCCACACTAGGAATGTGGTATGTTTGCCCCATCAGTGTGAGCATGAGTGAGTGCCATCCTGTGTTTCCACTGCAAGTTTGCCGTCTTTCTTTAAACAGTGCCAACAACAATTACGCAACAGTGGCCAATAGTCATTCATACTGAAATCCAAGTCTGTTTTTCTACCCAAATAATTAAAATCTAACCCAAAACGGCAAAGGTGCTGTCAGCGCTGTCGTTCATGACAATGCCAGCAACGTCAAGAATACTAGACAATCCATCGGAGTTGCAGATGTACCGGAAGCATATGCAGCCCACACCCTCCAGTTAACCACTTGCTGCCGGGTGGAATTTGAAGTTGCATGACGTAAAACCGGGAGATTTTCAAGATTTTCCGTTTTCAAAATTCTTCAAAAAATCATAACTTCATTTACTGGACGTTTACACCCACACGAATGACTGCCTCAATGAAAGGGTGACAATGCCTTGGTTAAGTTTTTGTGACCACTAAACAAACCAAAAAGAAGCAACGTTGTTATACATATCTACGGTCATACGGTGGTGACAAGGGATCACTGTACATGTACATATACCGGTACGATGTACAATGTATGTACATGAAGATGTCTTTGATACATACATGAAATTGCATTGCACTTGGGAGTACTCTGGCAAACTTTCGAAAAGAATGAATGTTTTGAGAATGGTATCTTTTGCAGGACAGACATATACAAGTACTGACAAATGATGCTTGATGACTTTTCACCATTTGCTAATAGTCACTGTCATAAACCACAACTGTGTAGTTTCTTCAATCGTGTCAATATTCAAGGATGGCATGTTTACACATAAATATTACAATCTTCAATAAGGGTAACCGATCTAGCAAAAGCTGACCATTTAGGACCCTCACAATGAAGAAAACAATGAAGAAATGTCCAGTTGAAGAGGTGGGAGGAAGAAACAGATAACTTTAATAATCATGGGAAAACCCAGAGAGGGTTTGGGGATTGAAAACAAAATCAACATGCTGGCCTAGTGTAGGTGGGATTCAAACCCAGGCTACAGAGACGGGAAACAAAGAGGGCACCACTACAATAACCTGACCCTGATATCAATCATGGAGATCATTTTTCCACAGATCACTTGCATGATTGGTAAATCACAGAATTAATTTCATGGAATAAATTAGACATCTAAGTATTAGGGACCCTAAACAACGATGTCAAGTTAAACACCTTTCAAAAAAAAAAAAAAAAAAGGTACAATGTATTATGTCCCAGGTATATGCTTTAAATATTTTCCAATGGTTATTTAATAAGGTGGAATAAAAGATATACATGGGCATGGTTTCAAATTCTCCGCAGGCTGTTAAATTTTTTTTTCTTCAGGCCTGTTCGGGCCAATCAATAAAATCACTTTAGGTGTTACGTGTCATGGAATGGCTGTGACGGATGAACCTAGGCTCTTCACTCTGTGAAAACGAGCTGCAATTACGGCACACTCAGCAGTTAGTTCCCAATGGTAAGAGAGATCTGTGATTTAAAGCGTAGACCGGCTTTGAAATTGTCTAATACTGAGCAAGGAGGAAGGAATGCGAGCAGTATCGGCAATGGGCAAAGTATGGGCAAAAAAATGGCTGTGTCTCTGTGCAATGTTCTAGACTTCCTGAAGATTAAATTCACCCATTAAGTAATGTCAACTACATGTACTTTGATTTTTTATGAGCTAACAGGCTTTTCTGAGGAGCTTACATGTAACTGAGAAAAGGTTATGGTCAAGGTTTCCTTTTTTCTTTAAAGGAAATGATGAGGTCTTCTGTTTTTCCCACCCAAATAAACCTCCTTTTCCACAATAACCACCAACCTTTTTTTAAAAATGGCTTTACTTCCCGTGCCAAAATGGCTACAGACTTTCCTGGACTAGTCTGAATAACATACATTTTTTTCCACCAACGGAAATGTAGATGACAAAGTGAGTGCATGGATTCAGGCTGTCTTGGGATGATTGTACATACCGTACAAACCATTGGGCAAGGATGATCATGCACATAAATGTAAGAGCATGTTATTATTTCAAAAAAATAATGATCTCTGACCCAGTACCATGAAGACCTTCCTAGTAACACAAAGGGGATGAGGTGAAGAAATGCTGGAATACCATTAAATCCAGCAACGTGTGAATTTACTGCACCCATGCACACTGACAATGTGAGTGTACAATGTACATGCAGTAAAGTTTTACCATGCCACTGAGGAGAGGGCATCGTGTTTCCCTTTTTTCTACCAATACGCACATACCACTCTCCACACAGGCACTTACCGCTAAGACAAAAGACTTACCACCGAGGACATAAGATCAAACTGAGGACAGGGAAACACACCTTGTTCCGTTTACATGTTCCCTGTTCTCTGTGGTATCAGCTCCGAGTTGAAGTGCACCCCCAAGTGGCAAAAGAAAGACAGATGGACGTAAATTTTCCAAACTGGGTTCTTGCAGGGGTTCTGCGTGTGTGCAAAGACCACACATACATGTACATCAAGGAATAAATTTGTTATGCATACTCAGCATGCTCCACATCAAACGCACCACTGATCTCCATTATAAACACACACTCCTATGAGGTGAGTACCAAAAAACACACCCTCCTTTGTTCCAGGGGATAGCATTAAAACATGTACATACATGTACTGTGCATATGAGACAGTCTATCCTAATTGGTCATGTATATTGAGGGTTCGTACGCTTGTACACTTCAAGAAAATATCCAGTACAATTCTGACTGCTGCTTTAATTTTCCCAATGTGGGTCATATTATCTGATCTGCGTTTGCACACACCATACATGCGATTAAATAACATTCATAGAATTCTTAACAAAAAACAAACAAAAACAGAAGAACATGCAAACAAGAAAATGAAGGATTTAATGTTAATTCAGCATCATCCTCAGTTGCTAACATTCAGGGGTGAGATTGACCAATGATAAAACAGTTGAAAACAGCTGAAAAAAGGTACAAAGAAGCTGAACTGTGAAAATTTCCTATAGTACTTTTGTACACAGCCAGTGAGGAAAAAAAGCTGAAATCTACGACAAAAAAAAAGCTGAAATCAGCTAAAAAGACTGAGAAATCTCACCCCTGAAGATTGTTACACAAACAAGTGGCTATCAGGAATGATGTCGATCAAATACATACAGTCACCTCACATGTTCAAGAAAACCACACATCCTCTGCCATCACCAATAGGCCAATGACCAGGTGCTTCCCCAGACCCACTGACAGACACCTACATGTACATGTACATGGACACCTTCATGAATACTGCAGGACAGCCCACAGTACTAGTACATGTGTACACATACATGTACATGTTACTGCATTATCAGTGCTGCCCCCCAAAAAAGATTACAGAGATGACAGGTGAATTCTGCTTAGGGTCAGACGATGATTGATGATGTTATTGTGGGTTTTTGTGAAAGAAAAATCAGTAGTACCAACATGCCTGTAATGTGTCTGGTGGTGGAACCAGGGAGGGCTACGGGATAATTTAGAACTTCATTAAAAGGGACACAATGTACCACCATGGATTACAAGTTAGTGGGCTCTAAAACTTGTTCCCTCTGAAATATTTGAGAAGACCATTCAAACAGAAGTACATGTACAACTACTGGTACATTTACATGTGAAACCTCAAAATGGAAGGATTCTTCGGATTATAGAGTCTGAAAAAACTGTTGAGGTTCAAAATTTTGACTCCTAAAAATTCAACAGTTAATAGAACTGGTCGTGAATCTCATAACTCCAGTCACATGCATTTCCTATGTCCTATTTTGAAACTTTTACTCGAGAACTGGGCAGATGAACAATAATAAATAACCTCCTAGTGTCGTCCGACACATACATGCATGCACTTCTGCCTATCTTCCACTGACAGAAATGAGAAGTACCACATATTAGTAAAATCCGCTGGCAAAGCATTCATCTTTCCAAGACTTCATAATTATCTTGATACAACCACAGAGATTTGAACAAACCACTCCTCAATGAACAAACTTCCACCAGCAACAATTGAAGCACCTGTGAGTTTTGGTTCCCAGTTGCCTGTTGTTGACCTCTGCACACGTTTCACAGGTCAGGGTCAAACAGGGACATGTGTACTAATCAAACTTCCAATAGGGGGTTGGTTATTTATGATCCTGGCTGATCCTAGGGATAAAGCCTGCAGAATGAAAGTCTCTCCTGATCTTTTCTGTCCACAAACCTACACAGGGATCATTAGCTATTAATCCCACAGCACACAGCACTGCTGGAATGATCTCTGTATCTTTTTGCCCAAGCTTGGTGAAAGTTTCTGATTCATGCCTGCATAACAATGCATGCACACCTCATTCTAAAAACCTGGACCAATTTGCAAGAGCTGAATCATACTTTGAAAGGCAAACATAATACAAGTTTGGGATCTCATGACAAGTGCTGAAAGTTCCCAAAAGTAACCAAAAAAAAAACCCCAAAACAGCACAGCTCTGTCATTTTTTTCCCACAAGAGGCATGCATATACTGTATGGAAGTGAAGTAAATGTAGATATTCTTATTACCACATCTACTGGTACATGCCATTCACTTTTGTATTCAATTTTTTTTCAAGTTTTGCTTGCTTAAATTTGAAATAAGATAAGGCCTTGACAAACTACTAGTACCAGGCATGTACAGTATGTGTGGCGGTATGTGGCGCAAAATCTTCAGAAATCCCATTTCAATTCTAATCTAGATATTTCCTTTTTGTGATGATGCCACCACAACCACAAAGAGTCCATAATGAAACTTAAGAAAGCCTGTACTCCAACTACAATTACAATAATGCATTTTGGTCATTACCTGGAAGGTTGCTAAGCTACAATGTACACTGTACATTTATAGGCCTTCCTTCATCTAGTGCACTTGCTCTCTCTTTTAGGCCAACGACGCAAAAGGCCCACAAAAGGCCAAAGCACTGGTAAATACTGAAATGTGCAGCCATACTGGTATCTCCATGCATACAATGTGCACTATACTGATTGTACAGTTAACAAACTTGTACATGTACAATGTACATGATGTATAGTACATGTACACTACTGGATGAGCTGAACAGAACTGTGACATGTACACGTACATATGCACAAAGGATGCGTTCTACATCAATGGAATTGAAGTTGCGGCTGGCGATGTTCTTTTGTCGTCTTGTTTTTGTAGCGAACACTGTTACATGTGATACAGGTATCTCCTTACAGTGCATACACCAACCACGGGCTTCAGCACAACAGGGAAGTTCAAACCTTATTCAACAGTTTCTCTCTACCGCACTACAGCACAAACGTATGGGTTATGCCTATACATCTATAGGCTCATCAAATAAATTCCACATCAGGGTGCTTAAGCTTGGCATGGGTAATGCTTTTCCCTAAACTTACATGTATCAGGTACATGTGAATGGAGAGCTGAATTCAGTTAGGGTAGCGTGTCTTCAGATCTCACCATCTTCGATGCAGGACATCATAAGCAGACTCTTCAAAACTTCTCAGGTGTGGACAAGGAGAGTAAGGCTCAATCACAATCCAGGTAGTCCTTAAATGGACGCACTTCTAAATATAAATGGTGAATTCCTGATGCAAGGTACCGGTATGTGTAAGAGCCATTAAGATTTTTTCCATTGATTCCAATGAAGAAGAAGTTTCTCTCAGTTGCCGTTACAACATGTGCAATGTACCGGTACATTAGCTGTGCCAGTTTGTTTGAACCACATGCATAACCACCTCCAAAAACCTGCAATTTGCCCACGCTTCAAGATTAGACTAGGATAAACTGAGCTCCTTTTCCCAAAGAGTTTCAGATCATCGGGAGACAGCAGTCCCTGTCATCACAGACTTCCAGTAAGACCCAAATATTTATCAATATCCTGACTGACATGTACAACAAAGTTATAAAACACTTGTTTATGCATTCACTTGGCAATGTAATATACATGTACATATACTTGCTCAGCAGGAACAAGGCAGTGATTCTTTTTTTAAACAGGGCATGGAGTGGAAGGGGGGAATTTCAGCGGAGCATTTTAACAGACCTCCTGAGAAAAAACTCACCCATTTGTGAAATAAGTCACATGTTGCCAAAGGGATATTTGGAGTAACCAGCCTCTTAATTTCAAAGAATCTTTCACCGTGAAAATCAACACAAACTCCCAACATAGTTTGCCAAAACATGTGCAATGCCCAATTTCATCAGGATGGCAAAATGTGATACATCAAGACAAGAGGCGAAGCTTCCTCTATTTTCACACTAAACCAAAATTACTGAAACAAAAAAACAACAACTGCCTTGTGACTAGTTTCACAGAGAAAGTCACAAATAAAGAACAGTTAGCTTAGCATGTTGATATCCTAATTATCAGACAAACCATCAAGCCGAATTATATGCATGTAAACTTACAGTACATACCAGTGCAGAGTGTCCCCTTCTACCGACCTGTGCGAAAAATCTATGCGCTGGTGAAAATGGCTTTGGATCTGTGAATACAATACGGGTACAGGCTCAGGCCATTTTAGGGTGGCAACCCGTTGAAATGCACACCCACACCACTCCAGAGGGAATGTGTGTGGGAGTTGAGCTTGGGGTAAATGTCTGGCTGCTATTGGCTTTTCCTACTTCATTCCCATATGGCAGCACAAAGCTCACAGTATGCCAATTTCTACTCCGGTGACAAGTTCCTTAACTCTCTGCCAATTACACATGCACTGTACTCCTTTTTATGTACGTGCTAAGGCCGTTTTCCAATACTCAACTTCATCTTCGTCTCAGGCTTCGTCCCCGTAAGCAATCCCCAATTGTGGGCCTGACGCATTTAAATCAAATTGGATTACTGTTTTTGCTCTGTTGCATCTTATTTGATATTTTCTGGCACTATCAGACTAATTAGTGCGTTTACAGCTTCAAAGTCAGGTAGTAAAAAACAGTTGAAACCTGAGACGGAGCCAAAGTTGAGTATTGGAAAACAGCCAAAGCATCACAAAGCAGGCCTGTCACTGTGTAGTTTGACCATAAACATGGGGAGGAGGGTGCAGGGTCAGTTATGACCTACAAGTACAACTAGGCCTGCATTGTACAAGTGCATGTACATGTTCATGTATGTGGGAACATATATACATGTACGGAAGGCACAAGTGCTAGTGTCTTTTCTTTAATTGACATCTTTATGAGAAGCAAAAGAACTTTTGCCAGATGACATGTATTTTTCCCACAGACTTCCCAGGAGTCAAATTGGTCTGGCTTTACTGCACAATGTCACACAAACCGGACAACAGGCAGAAAAGGGTTACCTTTACAACTATGGTAGGGGGGGGATGGACAAGCGTCCAGAGTACATGTACATTGTACATGCTCTGTGGTACATGTACATGCTCTCTGGTACATGTACATGCTCTCTGGTACATGTACATGCTCTCTGGTACATGTACATGCTCTCTGGTACATGTACATGCTCTCTGGTACATGTACATGCTCTCTGGTACATGTACATGCTCTCTGGTACATGTACATGCTCTCTGGTACATGTACATGCTCTCTGGTACATGTACATGCTCTCTGGTACATGTACATGCTCTCTGGTACATGTAGATGCTCTCTGGTACATGTACATGCTCTCTGGTACATGTAGATGCTCTCTGGTACATGTAGATGCTCTCTGGTACATGTACATGCTCTCTGGTACATGTACATGCTCTCTGGTACATGTACATGCTCTCTGGTACATGTACATGCTCTCTGGTACATGTACATGCTCTCTGGTACATGTACATGCTCTCTGGTACATGTAGATGCTCTCTGGTACATGTACATGCTCTCTGGTACATGTACATGCTCTCTGGTACATGTACATGTAACTGGAAAGATGTACATGTCCAAATTCTGGCAAATGGAATTTGAAAATGTCAGGTTGCAGTAAAGAGTCCTGGGCATGGAGCCAAAGCACCTACATGTACATGTAGTCTGGATTCTGCCTGCATCCAATGACGCAGTTTTTGACACTTCACAACCACTGGGACTTCAATGGTAACTAGTCTGGAATCTAGACTAAAGATGCCTGTGAGACTGCGTGACGCATTTGAACCCATCCCGCTGGAACCAGACCTCAAAGTCTACAGGGATGAACAATGTTGCTATCAGTAAGTCCAGTATCTCATACATGCAGACATTCCCAGACCATTAGCTCAATCAAAGATCAAGTGAAGCTTTATCTACATGTACCGGTACATGTACATGTACGTGTAGGTTGCAAAGGTCCTGAATGCCTACTTGAATACTGATACATGTCCATATTGACTGGTACATGTCCTGTCCTTTCTCTATGGTCAAATTGACAGTCTATAAATACATGGAAATGTACACTACATGTACAGAATGTACATGTAGTAGTAGCTTACAGACCATTCTCAAAGAGCATTCTAGACACTTACCAGTACGTATACAGCATGTAACAAATGTGCAAAAGCACTGGTATAGTACTGGTACATGTACAGTACAGTAAGTATTGCAGGTGCTTCGGTATGCAAGTGCACAAATACAATGCAAATGCATCAACCATTAAGCAATTTTGTGACAAAGTGCAGTATACTGTACCCAGTATACATGTATATGTGTACATGTATATGTGTTCAGTTGGCAATGCGCATGATGTGTGGCACTACGCGTATGTACATGAACATGTTCAGATGAGTAAGGTCTATACAACACTACGCGGAAGTAGATTTCACCTCATAGAAAAGACCTGTTAGATGTAGGGCCTACAGTAAGATATGTTATGGTACTCTGTGTGATAACAAGCAGAATATGTCTATGCATTTCTTCAATTTTGCATGCTAACCAAGAGTTTGAGTAATTTCAAAATCCTCAAGTCAAGGGTTACAGTACATGTACAAGTACATGCATGTTCCCTGGAGGTTTTGTCTCTCTTAAAGAAGATCATTCTGTTTGCTTGTACCAGGCAAACACCCACAAAATATTGATCACTTTTTTTCTTTAATTGCATGCAGACCTCATTTCTGAGACTGCCCCTGAAGTGACACACCCAGCAAGATCCCTGCACTGGAGCCCAGCTGGTCTCAAACAGCTACCAAGGGTTTCATGTTCCTCCTTACATTCCAAACAATGAGGCCAGCATGACATTAGAGATTATCGGTCCAATAGACACTGCTGACCTGTTGGCATATAATGGGCAGCTTTCATGTAATGCCCATGATGGATACAGTGCATGATACACATATCTATAACAGTCAATGCTATAAAGAGCAACACCTTATAACATTGATGCGGCTAGTAATTCGATTAGAAAGATTCCTGGTGTGATCTTGGCGGAATCACTGTCTGCTGTGCTGTGATTCATGAATTTATCACAGCTGAATATCATAAACTCAAGGAACAGTCTGAAACGTTTACATGTACATGTATATTGTATCTGTAACTCCTCTAACAATCGCGCTCTTCTCTGAATGTAAATATGTTACAGTAAATTATTACAACAGAGGCAATGCCTCATGTACATGTACATGCTGGGTGAGTAACAATGTTACTTTTATAAAAGTACCTGTTTGTTAAAATGTCTGAATTCATAAAAAACAACAACGGCAGTGATCCTTGTGTTTAACACATGTACACCTCATCAGGCCCAAAAGGCATTCGTGAAGACCACACTTATCATTTGCTGAAACTGTTCATGATGCTGCTAATATTAGGACACACTGGTTGCATGTCCATGTACATGTATTACTTTGATCAAGCGCTGACCAACATCCAACTGACTGTGCACAAGTTATTCACCAGCACTAAAACACAATAGAATGTACTTTAACCCTAACAGTCCTCAATCCTTGGACAGGTGGAGGACTGAGGACTGTTAGGGTTAATAAAGCATCCAAATGTAAACGCTTACATTTTGCTTGTTAAAATCCAGACTGCGCCACAACATACACAGTACATGCATGCACACAGTCTGTCAGTTCCATGGAAAGTACAGCCAGTGGTTAGATGAGTCTGATTGGGCAATGTCATTAAATTACTGTGACTGTTTAATGATGTTCTGGTTTTGCTATTAATACAGCAATGGAAGTTTGTTGCCGGTACTGCCATTATCCACACCGTGACAAATCTGATTACAATGTGTACATTAACACAGATCATTTGCCACTCGGATGTCCACACCAAAGATTTCAAGCTGGCATACTCAATATCTAAACCATATGCTTTCTAGGTCTATTACATAAAGTAATGCAGTCCTCCATGGTAGTCCTCCACTATCGCAGGAGGCATAACTGAGATCCCCATCTCCTACCGGTACCACATTTGCCAAGAAAGCTGACTGACATAACCAATTTAGGAGATGCCAGTATGATCAGGGCCTTTCCCAAATCTTGCATTTGAAGTATTCCCCTTTGGAACCCTATAAAAATGCACCAAATTCTGGCCTCTCATTAACTACTAGTACTTCCAGATGGTATTATTTCTGGCTGAAACCTTTGGAAAACGACACATACATTGATCCCTTTTCAAATACCAACAAAGGCTACAAACACAGGCTCTTAAGAGAACAGTCCGGTGTGTTTCTTACCAAAACCTCAAATTCTGCAACACTTTGATGCACTGCCACCGAGTGAATTTACAAAAACAGAAGGCTCCTGCTCTAAACAGGAAAGACTGTTCATTGGTGGGAACTCACTACACACACAGGCAAATTTGTGTGCATTTGGTGTGGAGCGCAAGGAGCACGTCCAACCAAATGCTGTTCCCAGAATGCGGCAAGCTCGGTGGTCGAGTGGTTAAGACATCTGCACTAGTAAGCAGGAGGTCGTGGGTTCGAGTCCCACCCGAGTAAGCTTGTGAGGTTTTTTTTTTCGCAAGCTCTCGGACAGCACTGAGCATACAGTGCTTATTAACATACGTTGGGTACGGGCAAAACCGTTATATATATAATTAACATCTCCCCAACGCAAAAATACATCTTGAAAATAATCATCACATGTTGGCTAGGCATTCATCAGCCCAGTTGAAAAACTTCCTAGACGCTTGTCTTTTTCTCTGCCAGTGAGGAAGCCCCTTCAACTTGCGGAAGATAGTGATCACATTCAAGTTCAACACATGTTTTGCATCCAAAATCTTCAACGACATTTTGTGGGGGTTAGACATGTCTACTGCAAGTGACTCGGGGAATACTAGACAGCTTGACCCATCAGCAGCCCCTGAAAATATAGAACTATTTAACTCTGATGATTATAGGGCAAAGATTGAGGGACTACTGAGCAGTAAGTCCTAACTAGGGAGGAGGAGGTGTCTAAATTCATGAAAATGAAGACCACATTTTAGGAAAACCCCAGGAACATTAACTGACCTTGGTCTAGCCTGGATGGGTCCTCCACTAATCGCCAGCTGGGCGAGAGATCCTGGTGTTCAAAGGCAGCTGTCAGCCGCTCATCCAGGGTAGACATATCCTCCTCCCACAAGTTGAAGCGGTCCGACTTGATGGAGGAGGGATTCTGCAAGGCCGTCAAGTCACAGACACTAGAGGCGAGGTAGTGGGCCAGGAAATAGGTGGAATCCTGGATGTAGCTGAAGGCACCTTCTGACAAGAGCTCCACAGCGCCATCTAGGGAACTGTAGCAGGAGAGATGAACTGACTCAAAGCAGTCGTGCCCTGAACAGAAGAACAAAGACAAACCAAAAACAAAAGGGTTACAAATACATTGTACAGATACTGGAACATGTGGACCATTACAGGTCACTTAGTTTACGCTGGTACCCAATTGCATGTCCAAGTGGAGAGAGGCCACTAGGGTAAAGTGGCTAGCCCAAGGACATCTAAGCATATGGCCTGCAGCCAGACTCATTCCCCTGACCATGCCACCGCATTTTATAGGTAACAGTTTACTAAGCCACGCTCTCAGCAAAGTCTGGACAGAAACACCCAAAAGGAGTCCAGAACACAAGCAAAACGGGTCATCTTAAAAATCAACAGTGAGACATTAAATGCACAAATTTCTTGCACACTTTGTACACGTATTTCTAATTTAAGTACCGCACACTGTGCATATATGTGTCTGTCTAGAGCTGAATTTTATTTTTCACACTTAAATGTGACCACTGCTGTTTTGCCAGAGGAAACTCATTACCTGGGAATAATCACCTTACTCTCATTTATTCAGAGCAAGGCAGTATCAAAAATTTTAAAATATACATACACTGTATATACAATGTACATGCATGCATGTACATTACATGTATTATAAACATTTTCAAATGCAGACAATACTTTAAACAAGGGATAGTTCACTTGCATTTCTAGAATGGGTTTAGTGTGTCAGCAGTTTCATTTTGTATACTGCTTTCATTTTATATTCTCCAAGTGATTTGGCAAATTTCATGGTATAAATTTATGTCCTCATTGTTGACACAGTAGATTGTCTGGCATACTGGTATAGTATCCAGCACCTTACATGCCAAGCACAGATAAGAGTGTAAGGGTACCAGTACATTACACACAAAAGCAACTTTAAACACACATTATAACTGCCAATCAAAAACATAAAACATACAAACAACAGGTTTTGTGTATACATTACATGTACCGGTACCGATACGTAGACATATACATGTAACTTCCTTTGCTTCACTGTTTGTGTACGCGGTATGTTGTAAATGATGAATTTATGGGAGCAATTGCTGTAGTTGCCCCAATTTTTCCTTTTTTCGGGGATGGTAGAGGCCTGGAGTAGTAAAGTTACATGCAGCAGGAAGGCAGTGAAACTGTCCCAGTAGTATATGTAAGGTACATGTAGTAAGCCTCCTACACTGTACAAACAGCCTGAGAAAAATCGTAACAGGTTGGTGTGCCCACGGTTCAGTTAGGTTAGGTATTTTTGTTACCAAATATTGTACACTGTACAGTGCAAAACTAAGGTTTATTGCTCATGTGAAGTTTAGTAGTTACATGTACTTAGTACCAAGAACTACAGTGTAATTACACACTTTGGGGGGGGTGACAATAAAAATAGCTGTATAAGAAACTGGTACTTCTCAAGAAACAACCCAAAAAGGAAAAAAAAATGAAGAAATAAAACACTTTTGGTTCCCATCAGCCTGGGTCAAGCTGGGTCGACACAACCGATCCTACTTCCTGCTTTTGCAGACAACCAGAACAACATGGCATAAATGCACATCAATTAAGATCAGGAAGAGAAAAGACTAAAGTCTGAAAATCCAGTGTTCCAGAACAACATGTATGTACATGTATGTACAAATAATCTTGAACTTAACATTACCACTGACATTTCCATGGGTTCTTGATAGTTTGAAATTTTAACAAGGCTTGGGCTTGAAATACACTCTGATTATACTACACATTTACACACATCATACATGTACTAGTACATGTATACATGTAAATCAAAGGTACATGTAGGAGACAGCTTGGGCAAAAATCATAAAAATGGGACTGCCGAATAACCCTTCAATATCTCTAAAGAAAGTAAATAATCGTCTCAGTCAATCTGTAAAATATTTCCAACTAGAATGATGTAGTTTTTGAGAAAACAGAAATTTAGTTTTCTTTTTTTACAAAATGACTCCTACAACATGTGTACACACCACACACAAAAAGTGGTGCCTATTAATAGATATGGTATCTGAAACAAAACAAATTTTACATGGCCGACCATCGTGTAAAATTTGTTTTGTTTTGTTTAAATACTGAATACTGTGACTAACATTCTTCCTGTATAAAACTGAAAAGGAATACAAATGTGTAAAAACAAGGTCTTTTCTATCAAGGGGTCCATTTACATGTAAATGGTTTTGGAAAATTATTGGAACAGATTTGTTTCAAGGGCATACATGTACATATACATACACACGTTTCAAACAAATTCATTCATCAAAGTTTCAAGTCACAGCTATCATGTCCAAAAATTCCTCCAAAATCTTTCTTTTTCATTTGCTTACCTGGAATGATAGCTTTCACAGAGCTGTGGTCCAATCTGCGAGCTACAGTGACATGCCTAGACTTGGTTCCCTGAAACACTAAGAAGATCTCTGCATCTTCACTGGGAAGGTCACCCGTCTCAGAGAATACAACCACCATCTGACTGCCACCCTGCCAAGAAAAGATACATGTATGCCAACAAAGAAACAAACTACTAGCGGAAGTTGTGATGAAACAATCAGCTTTCTAAATTCTTACCCATAGATCTACTTGAAGAAAAAGAATGAAAAATGCTGCACATGAAGCTTCTGTGACAGTGTGAATTGATATATGTACAAGTACATGTACACAAAATGGCTTAAAGTTGGGTTTCCATTGGACTTTTTCTTATGCGGCCACGTGGAAACTTACCGCGACATTCCTTCGTGTCAATCTACTGAGCATTCCCACGGGGAGTTTTTTACCATAACGGAATGTTTATTTGCTGTGTTAATAAGACTAGCTGATTACATTGCCTACGCTGAACAAATCATGTTGAAATCGGCAAAATCTGACAAAAATATGACAAAATCCCATGAATTCAGCCAAATCTGCCACAAATAAGATGTACCAGTACACAATGTGTGTACAATGTGTATAAAAGAGACAGAAGTCTGCTTTGTGGTCACACAACAGTCCTTCATATACTAAAGAGTAAGAATTGTTCCCAGAAATTCTTGCAATAGTGGGTCAGTGTACTTGTCTGCAGTATAAGAAATAACTAACCCTCCTCCCTTGATTTCCAACAGTGCAGATGTTATTTGGAAGGTATTTTAATTGTCTGAAAACTTGTGATGAAAATCTTAAAAGGTACCTGTACATGTAGGAGAGGGAAGAAATTACAGCATGTTGGAATGCCAAAATAAAAAGACATAAAACGGTTTTATGTGCACGGGGGAGAGGTTAAGTTACAGGGTTGGTGTTTTTCTTGCTCACTGATTTAGAAGTTGGAAGAAGGTGCGACAAAAGTTCACTTCTGGAGAAAACTGACATCCCACGCATTGAGCGCAATATACATGTACATGTATACACGTTCGTACATTATCTGACTGGGTTGGCTTTTCAGATGCCCTCCATGCTGGAGATGAATTACATGTACCCAGGTTACTTATTAGGTATGAAATGCTATACCAGGATCCCTTCCTTAATCAACCTAGAAGTCAGCACCCCATGGAGTTCAGTTTATCATCCTTGTATTCATAAGCATAATATGCCAACTCCAGCTTGCCAAGCTTGGAGCACAATAAAATATAAACAGCACAAAGATACATGTAAATAGTATTAATCTGCTCAGATTTCTTTGAATGTGATCATAATTATTCTCCCTCACAACTGGTAGAGAGCATTATCAGTTGGCCAATCAAACGCAAAGACTCTGGCTTCAATTAAGCAGCTGCTTCCAACTGGAGAGTGGTGCTGCTAGAAGTGTCCCAGCAGAGAAAGGGCTGATAAATTCACTATGAAAAATTAATGCTATTAACCATTTTTAAAGTTAAGTGTCTGTGTGCATGCACCGCTGTGCTGTAGGTACATGTACACATATGCACTAGCTGTGGCGTCATGTGATGAACAGGTCCATGAAATGAAAGTCACATGGTGGGCTACCGGTACTACCCATTCGTTCACATGAATATAATGAGAAACTGTTTTTGTTTACTGTTTATAGTGCACACTTTCTATTATTTACAGCCATTTCTGCACTAAAATTTTTCAGAATAAGGGATATTGTTTCTGATTGTAAATACTCTTACTTTTTAACAAAAACTTCAGTGATTGTTGTGTCTATACCGTACATGACAGTAATGCAGAGAGCAAAGTTTCTCAGTTCTCACTCATATATGGGAAAATTCTGGTGCATAATTTGCACAGAAAACTCCCTAAAATGAAAAATGTTTTCCAATTATACATGTATCAAAGTAACAGGGGCATCATTTGTAAGGAAAAGCATGGGAAAATTTTAATATTTAAAAAGTGCACTCTCCAAACAGAGTAGCCAAAAGGGATGTCAAATAGTTTTCCTTGCTTTTGAGAGAATTCCCACAAATCATCCTCCCAAGTGAAATTCACATCATAAACCCTTCAAGGTGCACATACACTGTATGCACTCTGCAGTCAAGGAATTCTCTCAAAAGTTGAACTCCTGATGTATTGCAAGAAATGGGTAGCTTTGCTGAAAATGGTGGAGCATTACATGTATGTACTGGTATGTATGTTTTTGACAAGCACTACAACTGAGAATTATCAGTGCAATGCCACGAGACGACATATTAGTGACAATTCGCGCAACTTCAGATGTAGAACGAACTGTGAAGGCTCAGACCACAATGACATCACTGAAGTGTGAATTAAGTGCCAATTGGCAATTGCAAGAAAACCCCAAAACCTGGAACACCCTTGAAATTGGCATGTACGGTACACTGACAATTGAATTAAAATCGGACACAAAGGTACTGTACATATACACTGTACAAGTATGAAACCACACATGTATGTTTTCCATCTGTGGCATTGCCCTTTTTAAAGTAAAATTGACATACAATTTTTACTACCGGTACAATTAATTTTTAATTAAGTAATGCTTTTTAGTTCTCAACCTCACATTGAACTAATAACATATAATTTTGTTTTTTTAATTGAAGCCAAAAGCTCATACATGTACATGTAAATGCTGTTAAGTTGATCAACATATGACCTATTATTTGTTACAAAATCCATAAAAAGGAAGTTCTGAATACCAGTAGAACTTTCTGTTGGGTTCCATAGTCCATAACATGTTTAAAGTTTCACTATATCTTAAATGTCAGAAATGATTTCTGAGGTCAAAATAAATTTCACCTTCCTGGAACCTAAAACAACAAAAATCTATACTGTGGGCCTACCAGTACTTCAATATTTGAGTTCGTTTCCTTTTTGTTGGTGAGTTTACATGTACTTTGCATTGAATGTATACAGACAGGATACCTAAGCACGTCATGTGCATGTACCGTATGAAGACATATGTATTTCCTTCCATGAATAAAACCAAGCAGTAAGCAAAATGTGTCATTCCCAATAGCCATTTCCTTGTGACTGCAGCTACAGACTTTTAACACAATGTGACTATACTGGCGTACCAAGTACCGTTTTAAAATGTCATGGTCACGTACACGGGGAAATTTAACAAAATACTTTGTGTGTAAGGTGAGCTGAAAGTCAGGAGAATTGAACATAAGCCTCAAGACTTAGTGTCAGAAACCAGACCCTCTACAGAGAGTACTAAAGACAGATTAAATTACTTACATAGATTGGCGACTCTTTGGGTGAGAAAGCCATCTGACAATTGTCCCCTGGGAGAAAAAATAAAGGAAGGCACTTTATTTCTTAATTACATGTGTCAAAAATCAGATTTAAACATGCAATACAATGTAACAGTACTTGGCTGGAAATCAAAGAAAAATCAAATGAAAAGCAAACACTGAAAATTTGGCTTGAGTGAATCAAATCCACTGAAGATACATCTACAAATCGACAACACTCTTAATTCAAAGGGCCCATGTACATGTAGGTACATGTGCCCATACGGTACATGTACAGTAACAGTTCTGTAAATTTCCTCAAACCTACATATACATATAAACTTTTGTGCTTAAATTATTAATCTTATTTTGAATTTTTGTTTTGCCATTTTAAACAGTAAAGGTATTCAATTTTTTCGGGGGGGGGCCTTAATTTCCATACTACATGTTACATGTACGTGTATAAAAGAAAGCCTAAATGTTGCACTGATTTGAGCACAAAACCTGTTGGTTTGTAACATTTTGCTGTCCTGAACGTCCTTTCTTTGGCAATTTACTGTTGTATACAAACATGGAAGCAACCCTTTCTCAGAAACGTTTTCAATTCAGTGAGCAGGGTTTGGGTTCTGAATTCAACAGATAAAGGCACAAAGTGAACAGCGTCTTCCCTGCATGAAATCATAGCAACAGTGCCCTCGATTGTCCAGGTAAGCTTGACCAATGTTAAATCCTTAAAACTGCACTTTCAACAAGCTGAGACCCAAAGAACATCAAACCTATTCATACATTGAAGAAGAGCATACTGGACACAGTATCAAACTAAAAAGACAATATTTCCATCGTGAAACAATAAGGAGGCAACTTTTGAGACCACGTGCCCCGATCTGTAAAGGCCTACTCTTGGGGGAGGGCCAAATGGCGTAAAAACTGGGAGCTACTACATGTAGTGCTGGTACATGTACATGATTTTTGCTGAAAGCTGCAAATATTTTGTGACAGCAATCACTTGTTGCAAACAAGAGGCCTGTCTCTGCCCAAGGCCATTTTCCAATACTCAACATGGCTCTGTCTCAGGTTTCAACTGTTTTTTTTACTACCTGACGTTGAAGCTGTAAGTGCACTAATTAGTCTAATAGTGCCACAAAACATCAAATAAGATGCAAGAGAGCCAAAACTTACAGTAATCCAATTTGATTTAAACACTTCAGGCCCACTATCGGGGATTGGTTTTGGGAATGAAGCCTCAGACGGAGACGAAGTTGAGTAATGGAAAACAGCCCAAGTTCAGTCAGTGTCCATGAGTCAATTACTTGTCAATTCTGCTGGGTATCTGGGAACTACTGGTATTTTGTGTATCTAGACCACAAGGCAAAATAGACCAGTGGTTGACGAAAAGTACATGTAGCTGATCAAACGTACATTAGCCTATGATTTCACAAATCTTTTTCATTTCTAAAGTAAGTTTGATGGTTGCAGCAATATTCATTTTTCCAAAACTACGGGTAGCATCAGGTCACAAGAAAATACAGGCAAACATAAAAAAAATTGGACTGTGGTATGCATTATGCATATCCTTCAAAACCTCTTCAAAGTATCTTATTTACCTTAACACAAACCTAATATAACTACAATATGCAACCTCTGGAAGGACACTCGACATGTACATGTACTGGTATCGTGATGTTCCTGCCACACACTCCTGCCCGAGTGTGTCATGTTAGTGAAAGATGAGTACATGTACTACAACTAAGTACTACCACCAGGCGCCAGCATGCCCTGGGAAACATTAAGACTCATTCTCCATTCTCAGTGATTTTTAAAATTGATGGGACAGGGAAAAATGACATGACAGATAAGGGTGAAGATATGCACACATGTACATGTACATGTACGTACATGAGGCTGCACATGTACATAAAGCATTAATTAATGAGTTGCAATGTACATGTACGTACATGTATTTAAAGTACATGTACTTTGAGCCAACATAACTATAATTGATATTGGCACTTCCCTTAGGTACCCAACCAAAATGCAAAAAACAGTTTGAGTTTCAAATTCATTACCTCAGACCTCTGTAGAGAATACATTCACCTGTCTGATTACAGATGAAAGTACTCTGCTAAATATTACAAAAGGTCAAACAGTTTTGTCGAAATGGTGGCACTGGCAGCAAAAAATGCTTTCAGATTTTTTTAAAAACTGCATGTTCCACAGGTATTGAACTGCTTTGAAAAGGGTTACTTTTCAGGAAATCCTGAAAAAGTACAACCAGGTAACTTTGTTCACCAACTTTCAATTGCATTTGAATGGGTTATTTGTAACAGTAGCAGAGCGTGAACATGGAAGCTTGTTGCCAAATTTGGTCCCATAGTGAGACGGGTAGACATTCAAGGATCTATCCTACCTGTACATGTACATGCTCGTACATACTGTATGTGGTACAAAGGGTTGAAGCCACTGCAGGATCATGTAACCAACAAATGTCAAATTCTAGGACCTAGTTCCCTGTGGTGCGTACAAGTGTCAAATAACATAACGGTACATGTACATTGTACACTATACTAAGTTTTCATGTGACCTCATGCATTGAACAGTACATTAGTAGCAGGTACATACCGGTACATGTACATGTACATGTAGAATTGCAGGGTTCAAATGTGCATTATGGAACAACCTACATGTACATGTACAGTACATGTACTGGTAGATCATGTATATGTATACATATTTTTAGGGCTTACATGTAGCTGTACATGTACAATGTACATGTACACATGTACCGCTACATGTAGGGCCTATGCACATGTCTGAAGATGGGTGTTGTGTAAACTTGTACACATGCTGGTTTATGAGTACAGTATTTGTATGGCACAAACGGCCTGGAATGTACAAGACTGGTGCCAACTTGCATCATTGCAATATGGATTAATTTCCATGCACAAACTACAGGTGGACCTTTATCCTTTTTCCTATTCTAAATGCAATACTTATGTGGGAAGTGCATAAATTGCAAAAGGAAACTTTACGAATTATGTGCATTAAATAATTGTCATGAGTCACTGTTAGGTATTCCTCATGTTACTGTGGTTGTATGATTACACATTGAAGACTGGGTCAAAACTCTCATAAGGTTTACAATGTGCATCAACATTATCCCCGATGAAAATTTGTTTTCACCCACTAGCAATCTTCTCTATGAAAATTCAGGAGAGCAAATAGCAAATTCCATACATGTGTATAGGGCCTACATACCGGTATATCCACACAAATACATGTACCGGTACATGTACATGTATACAGTACATGTACATGTACATGTACATGTACTCCCTATGGCAAGTTTCAGTCACCATAACAGCACACTTCTGAACTTGGCAAATACAATGGGCAATGTCCTGGTAATGTTTCTCAGTCTGAAGTCAGGTATTACATGTAGATGTATTACATGTAGATGTACATGTACATGTACGCACAAAAGAATCAGAGAAACACTCATCTGTTGACCCAGATGTAGACAATTCTTATCACCTACACTGTATCTATATTACCCATTGTGCTACTGTAGCTAGCCACATCATTCTACTGGTCTTAGTGTGGATGGAAACTCCCCTGCTATGGTGACCCAATTCTGACCTGTTGCTATGGGAACCACGTGACAGCAATAGGGGAAGGTTATATTATATTGCAAAATCAGGGCTTTGCTGGTGACTCCACCTACCACTGCCAGTACCATGGAAAAACTACATGTACATGTGCCAGTGCTTCAGGTACCTTACATGTAGCTGGGGGAAAATGCCTTCACAGAAATTGGACAGGTATAACAATGTACATGTACATAAATGTAGGTCTACATGTACATCATGTACATTGTGCCATAAATATACCGGTGGAGGCTGTATACATACTAGCACATGTATGTATCCTTGTAAGTGTATCAGAGAAGATGGACAAGCCATAAAATTACATCTGCATGTGCGTAAATTTCTTAAAAAGTGTTAAAACTGAAATGTACATGTACCAGTAAACAATTCACTTCTCCGACTTTCCCATTAACTGGGAGCTTGTTTTCAACAAACCAAAAAGACTAAAACACTGAATATTTCAAAGTTCGAAGGGCAAAGATCATGTCCTTTCTCATTTACCGGAATATTTGGCCAAGGGAAACCAGTTTAAGTCTGGAGTGAGGCAAAGA
This sequence comes from Acanthaster planci, assembly GCF_054643075.1. NCBI lineage: Eukaryota > Metazoa > Echinodermata > Asteroidea > Valvatida > Acanthasteridae > Acanthaster > Acanthaster planci. The sequence continues at coordinate 14,933,802 of NC_141781.1, read as the reverse complement.
ACATGGTACCAAAACCCACAATGATACCTGTAGTTCCTGACTGAAATATCATCAGGGAAGCTCACCCTGTACATGATGTAACATACCGGTAACCTAAGTACATGTGTTAGAGCCTTGCAGGGAACTGGTTAATGTACATGTGCGTACATATAAATACATATGTACATGTATGTACATGTAAATGATGTGATGCCTGACCATACATCTAATGGGCACAGGACACAGACTGTGCAGTCATGACTGGGGTATAGTTGGTGTTTTAAGCAAACAGGTGCAATGTGGTACAATACACGTACATGTACTGGTATTTTCATACATTTCCCCAACTGTCTCTTTAACCCTAACTGCCCAAGGGTTGCAGGACCTAACCTTCCCCATTCACACAAAGTTAAACACCCCTATGGGACTTTGTGCACAGAGGCTGTTGGACTTAGTTTTTCTGAGGTATGCCAAACGCAATGCAAAAGCCAGCTGTCTGGGCCTACCAGACCTATCCCCACAGAACTTAACACTTTACTACTGTTTAATTCTGTGTGGTTGGGGAAGGTTAGGGTTAAGCCCCTTTCACACGAGGTCAAAAACTCACAAAGCTTGATATGTTCCTCATGCTTGAGAAATCTTTCAAAAGAGCCACCAAGTGAGAGCACACCGATGCTTGAGTATGACCAGCATTTTTGGTGATTTTTTCTCAATTTTCTCTGGAGGTACCAAGGTATCCATGACGACATTCGTGTGAAAGGATAGGTATACTGTCTGCTGCACCATAGTCTACGCGATAACCTAGACAATGCACCAGTGTGGAGATCATGGCATGCAATCATGGTATCTGTTGATCACCGTGGCAGTTCACAAACTCCACAGCAATCTCACACTACTGGTACATGTACATGTATGTGCATGGCTGTTGCAAACCATTTTATCCATCTTTTTACTGGTTTGCAGAAGTCTCTATGAGACTTGTGAGACATATTGTCTGAAGGTACAATGTACTTTCATGACCCCCTCCTTTTTCTTTTCTTTTTTTACATTTCCCGAGTTCCGAAGTGGCTGCGTGGAGCGGGCACACACATACATGCGTATTTTGCTGATGATAGTTAGGACTAAATCAGGCCTTCCACCTGCGGTCATTCTGTACATGTACATTGTATGTTGCCCACTTGTGCAACTCATTAGTGTCATCACTGCATGTTTCAGGGCGTAGAAGTTAGGGTTAGGTAGATTTGCATACATGTTCCGGTACATGTGGCAATTCGGAGGGAGTTACTCCCCCTCCTGCAAAGATACAAAAGCTGTCTAATCAAACTGAATTGGAAAAGGGCCAGTTTTAAGACAGTGAAGTTCATGAACAGTTCTTCATACATGTACATAAGGGAACATTATGAAACAGACATCTTTGTGAGATACTAGAGGACCATCGATCTTTCAGCAGAATGTGTAGAATTATCTAAGTGCTGGTCCTGCTGGCTACCATGAAAAAAACAACTGAACTTCAACCTCTGTACATGTAAATGCTACTTCATATATACAGTACTACAACACTTTCACTATCCCAACGGGTCATGCTCAGAGCTTTGGTACAGTATATGTGACATGTGTATTCCCCTTAACCAGCCAAACAACTAAAGATTATTTATGCATGACCTTTACTTTAAAAAAACACTCCCATTGTCAGTTTTCTTCAAATATAAACAATGTTTTCTCTCTTTGTCCTTATTCAATGGGGATTGACAATAGCATGCTTCAGGAAAGGAATCAATCCATTCAGAGTTAATGAATGACAATGGGCAGAAGGCTATTGTTACAAAGCTGATGTAGAAAGTGTAAACATTTGGCTAAAATTAAGCACTACAGTGATGGTCATAGCTAAGTTTGTATATAAGGCAACTTTTTTATTAGGCATTGGGGCTGTGTGCTGTTACCAGTACATGTACAGTGTATATACATGTACATGTAGTACATTGAAATGATACATACATGTACATATACATCACTAGAACTCTTCTGATTTGCTTCTAGAGTGGTACTAATTCAATACTCCCTTGTCTTAGCAATCTTGAATTCTATGCCTTGAACTTCATCTGTGAGCATAAAGTTCTCCAGTCGGCAATAATGTATATGCACATGTACTTGTACATTCACTGAAGGGTGCACCCTCGCAAAAAGGCCCGAAATATGTCCGCCGAGCTCATTAATAAAAGTTATACACTCAAAATATTCTATATTGAAATTCCCGAGAACCATGATGAAATGGAGGAATTGGAGAAATACGGCACTGAATCTCTGGCCCGGACTTTGGGATCCCAATTCTGAGCAATTTGGGTGCAGTCGGGTCCGAAAGTGGCATTATTTGGCCGTTTTGCAGAGGGATGTTTTTCGAAATGGCTCCTTTTCTGGGCAGGGACATTTTCTTCATTTTAGGGGTGGTCTGCTTCTGGTGAAAATTTCTCAAAAATTCATTGGTCAACCCCCCGAAAATTAAAAGGAAAATGAAAGGGGACATGTCGATCATCGTGTTTCTGTGCAGCCTGGACACCTGTGAGAGTTGTGAGTATTTTTAAAATAATTGCGAAGAGTGGGGATTTATCATGGCTGTCTATGGGAATTTATTTGTAGTGGTGCACCCTGAAGGCCCTTTTACACGTGCTGGAAACTCACATCTGCGATGGTGTCACAAGGTGCCTGCCACAAAGCACTGGTATGCCTGTGATGAAATTGCAGGCTTTCACATGATAGAATGCAGAAATTAGCAAATATCCAACATTTTGCCACATTTTACATGTACATTTGTAACTCTGGTATGACGATATTATCTGAATGGTGGAATTATACAGTACCAGCAAGTTTCCTGCCATACACAATGTTCGTCCAGCTGTCTGTATTGGATTTAAGTTTGTCAAATTGCCAACAGTCTCTGTAAGTTTTGCCCAAAAAAGGCCAATGTGAACACAGCTTAGAGTGCCTGATTGTGGCAGTTTATGACATGACAGATTCCCTCTACGAATGAGTAGACCAACTGCTCGAAAGGATGGTTGTTGGATTTATAATGTCAGGTTTCAATTTCGTTTTCAAAAAGTGTTGTAAAAAAATTTTTCTTCTGATTAAATAGCCCTAAAAAAAATTATTTTTACAAAGGAAAGTTAAGTCCAATATTTCATGGAACAGATAATTTCACCTTCTCTAGCATTCACGGCTCTGGAAGACCCATTCTCATTAGGGAAAGTAAGGCCTGAAATTTACAGGTCTGATTCCGCCCCTGGAATATAAAACACATGATGCTAAATGTTGCACAGAACCAGATAGCAACAAAGCTATCATTAATGGGCAGTATATTTTGTGCATTTTCATGAAACTTTATTTCGCACGATGGCAAAATCAAAGGTCTGTATGCGTAATGGCTTCAACACACAGTGCCCCCCAAAAAATTGCATGCAGTTTACATTCACATAATCAAATGTGGTGATAATCACATGGATTCTGCAATATAATTTGATGCGAAATTTTGGAGGAGGTCGTGATCTGTGCGATGAACACACCGGAATCATGAGAATGGTTGCCCGGAATACACTTTTACACAACATGACATCCCTGCATTTGTGACATCTACAGTGTATACCATTTCATCGCAAGGGACCCGTGTTTTCAGAACTCATATGAACGGGCCATCAGCCTCCTGGTATCCTCAAAAAGACTTTAATTTAACCCCAACTGCCCAATGGTTGCTGGACCTAACCTTCCCCATTCACACAAAGTTAAACACCCATATGGGACTTTGTGCACAGAGGCTGTTGGAGTTTTTCCGAGGTATGCCAAAACCAATGCAAAAGCCAGCTGTCTGGGCCTACCAGACCTACAGTGTATTCCCACAGAATTAAACACTTTACTACTGTTTAATTCTGTGTGGTTGAGGAAGGGTAGGGTAAATTAATGGAAGGTGAAAGTGAAACCAACCGCATTCTCCTCACATAAACTCAATGAAAAATGTTACAGTCACCTACGTACATGTACAAAAGTACAGTGTAGCTTAATGTATTACATATAAGTCAACTTCAGGGCAAATACCAGTATTAACACAGCCTGGCCTGGGGCATTCTCCTGGTATTGACAGGTAGATCTGTAATCATCATTGCTAAGCTGTGGTAACTATTGGCAAGCTCAGTCAAACCAAATGAAAACAACAAAGTTTATATTACAACCGGTAGTACTCTCCAGTCCACCAATAAAAAAAAAATACCCTCCATCCTTGCAATACGGCCTTTCAGGTTACTTTACAGCCTACATGTACAGTACATGTTGGTACCCGGTCGCTGTGAAAAGGTTATCCTGACAAGATCAGCACACAAACCCCTGGGGTCCAGTTTTTATGTCCATCAAATTCCTATACAAACTTCGTTCAAGCAGGGTTCAAGTTAGTCAACACCACTACTGTATGTGTGCGTGTACGTGTAACGGTACAGCACATGTAGGTGTGCAGGCATGACAAGCACTCTACACATGTGTACTGGTACATACTAGTACATGGTACATGTATCTTGCAGTACCAACCTAACCATACACATGTAGAACACAGAATAAATACAATGTATTACTGTCAACCTTTTTGTGAACACTGTGCACTGATGGCATGATAGTCATTCCTTGCAAGCAACAGTTTCAGAAAAAAAATGAAAGTTATTTAAACACAAACTTCATCATATCCACGCCACCAGACTGTACATGTATTTGCGGGGTACCCAATTTTAGTCGTATTCCTGAACGTATTGTACACATTTGAAACTTTTAATGAGATGGTACCAGGTGATGCTGGGGGTCGAATTGAAATCATAGAACAGAGTCTGGTTAACGTTTTCAAATGAATACACTACAGGTACACTGTACATTGGGGAATCTGACCGACATTGGGTCCCCCCGCCAATACGGTTCATTGTAGGATGTACAATACCACTAATTTAATAATTTGGTGCCATAGAGATGTTCCCCGACTTGTATTTTGTACATGTATGGTGTTGACAAAAGGCTTTCAAAGAAATTCACAAGCTTACATGTACATATATGTATATGTATATGTACATGTACTTGGGTGGGATACATTGTATGAACCAACAACTTTCTGCACAGAAGTTTAAAGGCAGAGACTGATGATAGCATTTGAACAGTGAACAGAATACACTCAATTTTTCCAAAGTGAACTTAAACAGAACATTAAAACCTGCAACACAAGGCAACAGCTGATTAAGCATTAATTTGCATTAATTTCTGAAGGTACACAGTTAAGTTCTCTACATTCTCCCACTGGTTTCTGATGACACTTTATACATTTTACTTTTTCTTTTTATTTCAAAGCCCCCAATAGTTCACAATGCCTGTGAACTTGGCATGTGTTGTAGAAAATATTCCAGCCACAAGGGTCAATATAAAACACCTGGCTTTCTTTTTACAAACACAGTGGGTGTATAAACTTCAATATTCCCCCACTTACTGTTAATGTTCTTTGGTTTTTCTTTTTTCAAGAGGGAAAGAGCTGGTCACTAAGCACAGCAACGCCATGAACTTGGCCTGCAAATAAAATACCCTTGGTTTAAAACCAGACAGTAGAAATACATGTAAGTAAAGGTTCATGTACCAGGATTCTGAGGTTATGTAAATACATATATGTACACATGAACTTTGAACTACAGTAATTATGGCAATTGTCTGACGTAATGTGTACCTTGTATGCATAAATGCACAGATTACTGCGTATTTTTTCTCAGAATTTTACGTGTATACAACATGGCAATAAAGCCTAAAAGTCTGGAGTAATTACAATTCATATTTGTACGGGCGGGGATTCTTGCCACCAGTTGCTGGAAATCACTATGTGTCATGTTGGCTATACAGAAAAATCTTTCTTATTGCTGTAATTCCATTAGGATTGCAACAGTGATACGTGTACTTCTATTAACACCAACAGATTTGTTGTCCTCATAGTCCATCGGAAATAGTCTTTTTGTATTAGAGTTAATTCAGAGTTAAGTATCACAATACACTTTATTTTGTGAAATCGCAACATTTTCATACCTCAGTTACATGTACAAGGCATCAGGACTCACAATGTACATGTGTACATCAGTAGGCTACTGTGCATTGTTACAACCATGACACAGGCATAAACTCTATCACAGAGTGTGCACATTAGTACATGTAGAACTACAGAAGAAAAATTGATTGGAAAGAGTGATTAAAGTCATGGTAACCTTTATACTGTGTATCCACAATACACGTACAGTATAGGCACAAAGTGCAATGCCTGTACTTGGTTTTTTAAATGAAGAACAACAATCTCTCTTAATCATCTTCTAACCCTTTGAGGTTGTTAATGAAACTATGCTCTTGTAGCAAGATGCTTCTTAGCCGTTTTTAAGAGCACGAAACTCCTCAATGTGGCGGCAACGTGTACATGTAGCACTGCAAAATCAGAGTGGCTAAAACGATCCTGTAAAAGCAACAAATCCAAACTGAAGACTAACCCGAGGTTTCGGTTCAAACTTTGCTGAATTTATGCAACTTATACCCAACGACAAAGTACCCCTCGAAAAGTACCCCCCTCACAAAATTGAAAGTTTCAAGAAACAGTTTATTTTTCATTTTATTTACATGTACATGTACGCTTACAACATGCATTTTTTGTACTGCATTATCAAAGTTTTACCCAACACGACCCAGTTTTGTGCCAGGATCAAAACAATAAAAGTGAAATGGAAAAAAAAAATCAGCAATCTGTACCACTGTATCTGTCCCAGACTGACCCATGCTGTGTCTATTATTACACTCGGGTACCAGTCAAATATCAAGTTTAGCCAAGAATACCTGTGCATTCATACCACGTTTGTAACACCAGGGGATTAGTAATGCCAGGGCAGGATACTTTATGGCACTTCAAATATTTTCCTTTTCCAAAGCAACAATAAAAAGCATTCTACGCTTGGTTTGAGTTCTGGCATCTCAGAATCTGAAAAGCAAATAGATGTTATAAACGTTTGTGTGACAAATTGAAATCATACCAATATGTTAAACCCTCCGGGATGCAACAGAAACCAAGAGTGACACGCACAATTCTGCAACAAAATACTCTCTAATGTCCACTGCTCAAATCAAACAATCACTCGAGATTCCTCGGATCTTATCACTAATGCATCAATTGGCAATGACAAACTTACATTGAGTCAAGCTAATGGTGATATCATTCAACAATACAAGACTGCTTGTCTATTTCTGGGAATACCGGTATGTACAATTTTAAGAATGCCTCCTGGCTGGAGTCGTGAATGACTCTGCATTTACCTCATCTGATTTAAATAAGAAAAATCAAATTCAGTAAACATTAGAACAACAAAACAAAACAAACACCACTGTATCACAACATAACCCTTCGAGCAATGAAACAATCAATGCTACTTAATTTCTACAGACACATTCGGCGACCAGAATAACCATAGACGCCGTTACTGCGGGGCCATCCTGTGCGCACGCATGTGGTACATGTACACGTGTCCGTGTTGCATTTCTCTCAGACCAATAGGGTGTTGTGACTCACTAACATGCGCGCACACGCTCAAGTTCAAACTCATGCCTGAGTATGATGGTCCTGCACTGCTGCAGACATGGCATCTCCTTTGATTTGTCAACGATGCAATCAAAAATCGTCCACAAAAAAAGGAATTGTCTTTTGTTTTACTTTGTTTGAAATCCAAACTGCAACTACATTAACTTCCAAATATTCCTGACAAATTTCCCAGGAGATACACACACACACACGCCAATGGAACAGGAAGAATGCACATAAAATGCTCACAGACACCCACACCAGAGTCTATATACATGTACCAAGTTTCTCAAGGCTACATACACATGTGGGTTTGTTTGACAGCTATAAACTGCGCTGCTTTATTTTCCCTCTTTTGTCTGTCTGTTATAGCCCTGAACCAGGGAGAACAATGGGGCAAACTTACATTGTTGAACACTATCTACAGCAAACCCCCAAATCTCTGTCCCACGGTTGGAGTAGGGCAAGTCGATGTGAAATGTTCCAGAGTGGAGATTTCAAGTTTGATGCACATATATGTACATGTACATGTATCATGCAAGATACTTGTACATGTACCAGCAATGACAAAGTTGCTGTTTACTCAGTAAGACGTACATGTAACTATTAGCTTTGAGTCTGAATGAAGACAACTGTACACATTTACATGTATATTACTTCAACACCCTCCCCTCCCAAAAAAGGCATAAGGGGGGAGCGGCATATATTGTTTATTCTTGTGAAGGTGCTCCATATTATGCACTTCATAAGAGGGAAAGTGTGAAGTAATTACATGTAATCTTAATAAAAAGCATAAAAATCATAGGGAAACAATAGCAACCTGAATCATGTTAGCAGTCAAACAGTGTACAGTATTGCAATAAAGGCATTATTTATGACATCTCCTTCTTTTTCTGCTTCTACATGTACATTCATACTGTGCAAACACCCTTGGAGGGTTATAAACGTGCAGGTGTTCTTGCTCTTGGAACGTATCATATTAAATAATGTAAAGTAATGTTAAATTGAGAGGTGCCAGACTATTTTGGGTTCGAAGCCTCACTTTCAGGTTTTTTTCACATGACTTGAAACATTTAGATATTGTTTGTCACAAACTTTAAATTATTCTTAACCTGAACTGGTATTAATTTGGAATGAATGTTTATTTTGTTACAGTTTTTTTCACTCTCAGAATACCAGTGCAAAAAGAACACAACAAGTTATTTACGAAAGACGGCAAACCTACCTTTGTTGCGCATGTTCGAGGATTCCTTCCAAGTCAAGTACCGTATTATATTCCGATAATCCAGGAAGGAATGGGAAATGCTCAATTGTGACAGCTCACACTGAGCAGGGGCTTTACCAGGAATTTACAACCACCAGTGCTTTATCCGCACATCTGATCATTTCCTTTCCAATGCTTTGTGTTTTCCTATGGCGAACATCAGCCATGAATTCCTGCATGGGGAAAACATAAAGAACAACACGGTATAATCAACAATCTCACTGCAAAAATGTTACCTCAAAACTCTAACAGAAAAATCACAAGGCAACATTTTTTCCATTGTCTCTGTATCATTTCCCTTCAAATCCCTAACATGCAAGCCAATACATGGATAATGCTAAGGGAAAAACATGATGTGAGACCAAGACATTAGTAAGATCGTTAATTATGAGTCTAACAACAGCCGACCAAAAACTAAGCCTCAGGGGTGGTGAGATACGGTACATTCACGTTGGTGTAATGTGTGTGTGTCTAACAAAGAAACTGATGAATATTACATGACCAACCACATCATGGGATGTCAATATCAGGCACTTTCTTCATGTTACATGCATCTTTGGAGGACTGGGTTTGGATATGCAGACAAGAACAATAGCTATTGCTTTCAGTAAAGTACAGGTACATTTTACTCTTAAAATTTAATGTCAAATATAGAGAAAAGATGTAGGCCTACATGTACATATATTTGCCTTGTTGAAAAGCAGCAGTCCCTGTAATACAAACATGAAAATCAAAAAATGGTTAAATGCCTACAGGACAGGATGTGATTTAAGTTTTAAAAAACAAAATGAACCTGAGAGTTCAAAAGAACAATTATATGCATGATATTAATTCTTATTCACCAAGGTACAATGTACATGTGAACATACATGCCCATAATGTATATGTACATACTGTACCTGTATACACACACAATGGGCACAATTCTTTGAGAATATTTGCATGAATCTGCAAAAAAATTTATAAAAATTAAAAATAAAAAATGCAGGAATTGAAATCATTTCAGACGGGGGACAACGGGCATTATGCACAGCAGAAAGCGAGCAAGCAAGCCCATGACTCACATCTTGTAAAATATGCATACATGTTTTGATTTTATAACTAAATGTGCATGGTGCTAAGTTGTGTCTGATGTTTCCTCAACATTTTATGTGTACCACCTGTACATTTCTGTTTTCGTCTGGGAAAACCCCATCATAACAGCACATCTACAGTACTGTTTATATACATGTACAATGTAGAGTGTAATGCACACACATGCAGGTACCGGTACCACTAAAGAAAGTAACTGAATTTACCTGAGATGAGGACAAAAATCAACAAACATGACATAAATTATATATAACGGTTTGCCCGTACCCAACGTATATTAATAAGCACTGTATGCTCAGTGCTTGTCCGAGAACTTGCGAAAAAAAACCTCACAAGCTTACTCGGGTGGGACTCAAACCCACGACCTCCTGCTCACCAGTGCAGATGTCTTAACCACTCGACCACCGAGCTTGCTGGGGTCGGCTGGCCGGTCCGAGTCAAATGAAGCAGCGGGTACCGCGAACTATTTTCATACAGTGCTTATTAATATACGTTGGGTACGGGCAAACCGTTATATATAATTTACATCTTCCCAACGCAAAAATACATCTTGAAAACATGACATACATGTACCTGAGTACTGCACACACAAACATGTACAGTATTAGGCCTTGTGGTAGTTACATGTACATGTACATATGATACACTTTAGGGTCTAGAGCCAACTTAGAATCTACATGTACATGTACGGAGGCAATGCATACATGTACATTGTGCATGTGCTTGCTGTGACAGTTTAAAACATCACCCCACACAGAATTACAAAACATCAAATTGTCAGTAAAACTAGTAAAACTACACTGGACTGCAGGTTTACAGATTGTGTGGATCTGAAATGAAGAGATCTCCAACGGAACATTCCCACTGGTATCTTATGTAGAATGTTTTGATTGAGTATATATTAATTTGATATTTTAGCACAATAGCGTTTGTGTTATACACTGTACATGTATTATGTGTGGCTAGGCTATATGCAACAAAATGATTTACAACAAAAGAAGAGCTGTACATCACAGCTTCAACACACAGATGAAAAACCAATGCAAGTGTTCTGAGTCCATTTTCATACTGCTGCTTAGCACATGCTGACAGAGGGTCCACGTATTTCATGGAGACAGTAAGCAGCAAGCACAGCCAATTTGCTCAAACTCAGTAATGTGCATGCAACAACAGAAATCTCTATACGCGTGCAACCGTCAGCACAACCACATCAAGCGTTACCATGAAATGGTGCTTAAGGGGAACAAATTTTTCTGCTTAAGTCAGCACGACTTTTTAAACTGATAAGCAGTTCCATGAAATTGGGCCCTGAACTGATCCCAGAGTAAATGTCATTTCTATAAACTGAGGTCTACCAAGCAGGCAAGTCAAAGATGATTTCTGTTCTCCCAAACTCGTGCATTACCAATAACAAATGTGGGCAACTTACAAATAAGAAACATTTCACCAGAATCAATCTATTTCAGGGTATTCCCACGACATGGGTCCATGGTGGGTTAAATGAGACAAGGATATTGCAACAACTGAAGAGGTGAGATTAGCAGTGTTGGTACATGTATATCAATTTCAAAGAAAGCCCATTCCTTGGATATTTTTTAAATCCATTTCTAATCCTTGCATGGTACCATGTGATACCACTTCAAAGAAACTTCCTACATTACATGAAATTTGCAGAAATCTTGTACAAACATATGTACATGTACACACTACAGCTCAAGTGTGATCTGTACAGAATGTTTCAAGAATACAGCCAAAAATATGGTCATTATTTAGTCAAACAGCTGTAATTCTAGTCAGCCTGCCTTCGGCCACCTTTCTCCTGCTGAGAACTGAGCGTATTAATTTTCCCCAACTCCGAGTTCACACAATGGACAAAGTGAAGACCAAGTAGGCAATCCTACACAGCAGGACAAATTGCCTGGGCAGCAGGGCAAGGTTTAGCTCAGCAGACCTTGGTATCAGCCCATATTTTCCAACCTAAACATGCCGGTAGCTAATAACACACCAGTGCCTAAAGGCCAATTCTTACTCTCAACATTTGTGAATGAGTACTTTAGCTGCTCAGCAGCTCAAGAAATCTGGACCAAGGCAGAACAGATATTCTTTCAGCGTTTAGAACTTGTGGCTTTTGGTTTGCAAACTAAAGTCAGCTAGTGTCACAAGTAACCCAGTGTTGCAGCTTGAGAGATGAATTACACAGGCAACTGGCTAGTAATCTGATACAGATGCCTATAGGTATGAGTAACACCATGTCCATGATAGTCCATCTGTCTATTGAATAAGTTCAGAGTAAATCTAGGTTATTGAGCTGAGTGGTCAACCTCAGAAAGAACTACATGTAATGGTGGCACTTACATAACTATTCAATAACTATTTCAAATTTGAAAGGCCTTTTAACTTTACATGTAACTCCAACAACATCAATTACAGCTCCTCAAAAAAAATGTTCAATTCATTCATTACACATGTGGTGATTACAGGGGAATAGAAACTGAACTCAAATTACAGCCCTTTCATTGTTTGACAATGTCAGCCATTTTGTATGAGCAGCCAAAGTTTGCAGAACATTCTCCCGCTGCCGACAACAGCTTTTATATATTTGTACATTTGGTCCACTTAATTAAAGAGGGAGGAACAAGTGGGCTTTCAGGCATATTTGTGCTGTTAAACCATAGGAGGGTTTTAACCCTAACAGTACCGGGTGTTGTTTGGCTTAGAGTACTCAGTACTACAAAATGCTACGTAACTATCTGAGCCCGAAGGACCTACATATACCATATAGCGCTACAAATTATTACTTCTGGCTAGGTTTATTCCGTTGTTACTCGTACAGAGAGTAATGAAACCATGCATTCATAGTGCCACAACACTGTATGGTACATTGTCTTCTCTATTGTTTTTTATGGCGTCAGAGAATAATAATGTCATGTCCTCTTAGAAGCGACAGGGCTGGGTACTAAATTTTACTACTAAGTAGTACTTTGTCTATTCGGGACTGTTAGGTTTAAAGAGGGTTGAACAAGTGTTTTACTTAAATATATTTATTACATGTAATTAATATTTTAATAGCTGCATCACTGTGAAGATCTAACACTTTCTGAATTTGTTTCTCGGTTTTGTACTGGTGGCCAGGCACAGTTTTATAGCCACTTTGAGCAGATTTACTCGTTGGTACATGTAGTTACTACAACTTTTAAGACATGAATCACAAGAAAAGTCTTCACACTTTACTTTTGGAGGTCATATGCGAAAAAGTATATTTTAACAACTTGATACGTACATCTATGTGTAGGTAAGACTCTATACCAGGGCCAACAATGTTCTGAAACATGTATATTCCCGTTAAATTTCACAGATACACAGCTCAACACCTAATATTTCAACATATTTATGGCAAAAACAACACCAGTATCTTATTCCAGACAGGCCTACAATGATAGTGTCATTGTGTTTACTGTATTTGTCTTCAGCGAAATCAAATCACGAAAACGGCAGATGAGGTATTTTGAAAATGGTCGAACCAAGATGCGGAGCAAGTGTGGTCATCGTGGGCACAACACGGGTGGAACCTGATAAACACGAACAGCATGAACAGACGATGAACGGAGTAACAGTCAATGGGTGGAAGTAAGAAATTGGTGAGTAAAATCTCTCTTTTTTTAAAGTACTGTATCTTAATGGTCTGAGACCTTATTATCCAACTTTTTAAGAGGTATAGATTAATCGGGTTTGCTGACAAGGGAAAATTTGATTTACGCCTAAACTAAAAGTAATATACATGTAGCCTTATATTAATAGTAATTTTTACACCACTAAATTATTTCACAACAAAAATCCGATTCCAAAACCCCATAGCGTTAGTGGGCTGTTACAACACCATGTAAACGTATGTTCACATTTTTATCAAACATTTTTTTCTTTGTTAATTGTTGTATGTAGATGACTTATATGTAACGTTTTTGTCTTACATGTCCAGTTATGTCTGTATAGGGGCTCCAACTTGACAAGCTGTGCTTCTTGGTGGTGGTGGTCCCTCCACCTTTGTGTGAGAAATAAAACCTTGTTGACTCAAAGTCACACGGAGTAGTGACTTTGAATTCTCAAAGTAGGCCTAAACCCAGACCACCAAATTTTCATGAGGGCCAGTGCAGTGCATTTCCCCCTGGCATGACCATGATGAATGGCCCTGCGGGGACATTGAAGTTAATTTCGACCCCTGTTAACATGGTTAATTGGTTGAATTAACTGATGTTCAATTCAGGAAAAAAGGAATCCCCAAAGTTGAGAATTATCTAATGGTCCATACTTTGAGGAACCTGCCATATACGAACATCATTCTTTTCCCGAAAATGATATCGTGGTTATACTGCACGGACCATTACTATGCATGAACTGAAAAATACGATTGCCGGAGGCCGGACGGCCTTCATGACCATGTTCTCTTTAATTCAATAATGCATGTAGGCCTGCTTTAACATCAAGCAAAGACTTCAAGCTTTTGCTCTATGCTAACTTACCGTTCATTTTCTTTATCATATTCTCAGAGCCTTCGTCAGATTAAAAAGCTCAAAATTCCAGTATTACAACACTGCCAGTTGTCCCGCTTATGAATGGAACTCTCTTCCGCCATAATGGTATCACTTTCCTTAGCTGGTTTCCTCCAACCACTTTGCAGTTTCTCGATCTCTTTTCAAGGAAACAATTACATGCTGTTGAGTACCAGCTACAAGAATATACCACCGATGAGTGACGTCACACAAACTTTGTCACGTGACATAAATAAATCGTACAGAAACTTTTGCACGCGACTTTCAAAGAGAGGGCGCTCCAGTAGTTCAGTTTACACCACAGGGCCACTTAAAAAGGGGATAGTTTTCTGGCGTTTGCTTAAATTTTTACTTTAACAAGAAGTAGTTTGGAATAAATCAAGTGTTACTTTACTTTTCTACTTTCATGCATTGTGTAGGAAACAAAACTCTATCACATCCTTAAAAGGGTAGCAGAAATTAATTTTCCCTAAACGCAATATTTTTCTACAACTTGGTACTCTTTTTCAATTACACTCCCATTTGCTTAAATGCACTGAAAAGTACACAGTTTTAAACTTAAAATTATCCATGGTATCTTAGACAACTGAAGGCCCTGTTGCTGGGATGTCATCTAGGGAAGACATAGCATTTCATTGCATAGGTTTTTTTCTATTCAAATCGTGAACTCAGAACTTCCTTGCTGATAACATTTGAGAAAAGTATTGGTGCTCCCTTATTCCTGTAAAAAATAATAGCCCATCAAAATCTACAAAAATGCATGACCATTTGTATACAAACCTATGTAACATTAATTTTAGACTTTCTTCCTGAAATGACATCACATTTTTGCTTATGAAAATCTCATTGACATAACACCGAAAAGGCAGCAAAATACCCTTTGAAATAGTGAAACAAAAGTTGACAATAAAGTTAACTGAGCCAAAAAAAGTGCACTTTGAAGGTTTGTATTAAAAGAAAATGCTGGCAGTTACCCTTCAAGGCAATCACAATTTTGTTAGCAAACTGGAGACTGACATAAAACTGATCAGAGAAAAAACAGAAGCATATCTGTCATGATAAAATGTTTTATTCATTAGTAATGTAAATGTGGTAACCCATGTCAAGTGACTATGGGAAACATATTAGCACACTTTTGAAATCCTGGAAAATTTCTGTGTCCACTGTTTGCCTGAAAAAGAGTAAAATATTCCACACAATTTTGTTTAAAAGTTAAAATTCCTTATATAACTCCTGAAAATATTAAAAGATTTAATATTGGCAATGTGTCACCACCCAGAAACAATGGCTTTTAGTTAAAAACAAACACCATTCTTTTTCTCTCCTCTTTTCTCTCCTCTTTTCCCTTTTTTAGGGAGCACATTTTTTTTTACTAGCACAGTAAGCATAAGAGAGTTGCTATGGGAACATAAGCAACCCATAGATGGAAGACTTTTCATTTGGTCCAAACATGCAAGGCCCATAAACAACTGCTCGGCCACAGTCAGACTTGAAGCCAAGCTTTGACAGAAGAGGTCCTACGTATTTCTGACCTCGAGTAAGGTCATGTCCAAATTAATTAGCTGTGGCTTAAACTTACACACCACTCTATGAGTACCGGCTGCAGACACCATCCTAAACTTTGTCTATAACGTCAAGCAACAGCCAAGTGCTTCGGACACAGCCTAAGCAAATGCTGTACTGAACGAGTGGTGGCCATTTCATAGTCACTCAAACTTTAATTGAAAAGAGAACTAGACACACCAGAAAGTTTCAGAGAAACCATTTCAAACAAAATGCAGCATCTTGTGTCAAAGCTCTTTTTTCCACTGGTGTAAATCATTTGACAAAATTCTCATAAATTTAGAGGTAAATCGTGTGGCTACATTAACTCATGCAACAATTAAAAATGCTGGATTTTAGAATATAACTTATAAATAAATTCAGCTGGAAACTCTAAATTTTCACTTATTTTAATACAAATCATCATCAACCCATGCTTTGATCTGAGAGAAGAGTCATTATTTCAACTTATTCAAATAACATTTGAGTTTTTAGAAGATATTATGTAAATTGGCCCAGAACTGGAAGAGACAGACGCCATATTTGATGACATAATGTGAGCAGGGTCAAGTTCATGGTGCTGCTAACTTGCTAAAGCAAATGATTTTACACTAACATGGGCTCCAAATATTTCATGGAAGTCATAAGCAGAAAGCACAGCTCCTTGGAGGCAAAAATGGAAATCTCTATGCACATCAGTGTTGTATTTGAGTCCATCACAAGTCCGTTCTCAAGTCCTTTCACAAGGCCAGCCATAAGTAAAAGGGTGAACAATAACAACACAATGCTTTTGTCACAGCTCATTTGAATGGCTTGTGAACTTGCTTAAGACTAAATGACTTGTGATGAACTTACAGGGACTTGTGATGGACTCAAATGCAGCACTGATGCACATGCAATCATAACCACAACCAAGTCAAAACTGCCATGAAATAGTGCTTACAGTTAACAAATTTACCTACTACAGTAAGCACGACTTTTCTTCTAACTGTTAAACAGCTCTTTGAAATTGGACCCTCCTGTGAGCTGGGTTTTAAATTTTATGACTATTCAACTAAAACAGAGAGATATTATTCAAATTACACAGTTTCTTGAGGTGTCAAATTGAATGTTCCATTCCACAAGATGAAACCAAATGAAATTCTTCCCATTCCACGAATGTAAAACATTCCTAATGTCTTATGCAATGCCTGACTACATCCTTGAATCACAAGTTGACATTTTACTTTCTCAGCTTGGTGCAACACAGAGTGTTTGCATTCTGATCTGTGACTGAAATTTCGTCTGTGAAGAGCTGCAACTGTCCCTTACCAGCACATCACATGGTGCAGTGTTCTTTGCCTGTGCGAAGAGCCATATCTGAGCCTACAACATGCAGGCAACGCAATAGTATATTTAATACGTACACTTAACAGATGTACTATTGAATATACCGAGTAAATAAATGCCATGTGCTTGGCGACCTCCAATCAAATGACAGGGATTTAGTCAGGAACTGCGTAATTTGCTGTAATGAAAGCACAATTTCAACTATCTCACAAATATTCAGGCCCTACAGTCAAAATAGGTAATGCATAAGTGTTATCTTTAATTTTTGATTTGGTTCAGAGTGATTCTTATGATAATTGAATAATGTTAAGAATACATCAACATTTTTTCTGGACAATCAATATTCTTTGGAGGATTATAACTCCTGTGAACAAAAACACAGAAATCAATCTTAAAAACTAATGGTTCAGTATAAACCAAGCCCGACAAAGAGCTTTTCAAGTACAAACATCTCAATTTGAAATTAGAAAATATGCTTTAAAGATCACTCTAAAAATCGGAATACATCAAGATTTACACAAAAAATCAATCATTATTCCACATTCTGTCGTTTCATAAACACACTCATGAGCATCAAACTGCTCATGCTAATCATCTTTGCTGTCTGAGGCTTTTCCAGTGGCTACTGAGTAGCATCGCCATGCCAACAGCTGTGGAACAACCAATAGTGTCACATTTATGATCAGGAAGACTGTCCGCCCCTCTGCAGGGACCCGGTAGATGTAGGGAGTGTTGGAGTGAAGGGAACCACCAATGTGAGAAACCTGAGCCTACAGTGTAGAAACAGAAAACATAATAATTTATGTCACATCAATACCTAAAACAGTTTAGCCATTCCTACTGGTTAAAAGCCTGTCACATGGCTGGTCTTACACAGTTGATAAAGCACTGGCTGGCTGAGCACCACCTCACACCGCACAGGGCCAAGCATGTGCCCTTCTCCATATAAGCAGATTGTTTACAACTGTTCATAACAGGAGCATACCATAACATGGCTAGAGTCTTTGGTTTTTTTTTAAGAAGTAGAATTAAAAACTTTGACTTTCTGACTCAAATGGTATTTATGAATGGGGCCATATCAAAAAATCAGCCCTGTATTTTTTTTTTTAATCTAACCAGGGTCGCCCTCTCAGTTTCAAATGAACTTTTACCCCTGGGGACCTTGGGGGAAAGGACAATGAAGAAGTGTTCAGTTATACACATGAATGAAAACCCCAGACAAGCATTCCAGGGAAGACCCTTGGAATTAGACTTAACCTACATGTATAGTGATCACATGGCTGCTCTATATAGGAGTCTATATTACATTTGAATTACTTTTGTTTAAACGAATCGAATGTACAAGTACCAGCGAAACTAGCATAAGGATCCTCCCACCCCCACCATTTTAAAAATAGGTTTTGAATAAAGAGATGCGCAATGCCATATGTGACCCTCCATCCCCAAACCAGGCTGAAATCAGTATTTGTGTTGTTGGACAATTCATCTCCTTCAGGTTTTTTTACACTTTAAAGTGATCCATGTGAAATTGAAATTCTGTCTGCAGTAAGCTTCTTATGGGTAGTGATAGCTGTAAGACTCCCATGAAAATCTGAACAGTGGAGATTCCACTATTATAGGGTTTTGAAATTACCTACTTCAGCCTGGTTTGGGGATGGTGGGTCACATATTGTAAGAAGAATTCAAATTTTGCATCTTGTGGCCCCAAAACCTGGATACAGGCCCAATGCTGTCAAGCTGTGCATCTCACGCACATCTTTAGACATACTGAAAAGTTTATTAATAGAACCCTGCTCAGCACTCATACATTTTCATGCCCAAAATATAGAAATAAAAGGGTCCATGCACAAAAATGTATGGCCCATCTGGCTTCACAACAAGCTAGCACTCCAACCAAATTTGGTTGTTAATGTTATACCTTGCCAGGACTGCGCTGTGGAAAAGATTTTTAGTATTAAGCAAATTCGACCACAAGTGTGGGTTCATGTGGTCTCCTGGAGAATTCTGGTCCCTACCAACAAAACTGTCAAGCAGCACCACTGTATCCAAACATACGAAACAAATTTACAGGTTCCTGCACCAGTCTTAATACCAAATGAAGGAAAGCTTAACAAAACCAGTACCTGCGCAGATGCACCTGCATGTATTATTGCCCAGTCTGACACCCAGGATGCCCCAGGATAAAGCAGGGCCCAGATGGTGGCAGCATAGTATGGAACATAGTAAAACCAGAATGTCAGCATCTGTGTTCAGATAAAAATGGAATTGAAAATAACAGGGCGATTAGTACCAATTCTTCCGAAGCTTTCAAATTCAAATTGGAGGTTTCGGGGGAAATTGCAGGTTTGAGGAATGAACAGCTCCGATGCTACTTGTTCACACAAGGCTTGATGCCCATTGAAAGTTCAAGTAATAGGAACGTGCCATTGGTTTCCTCAACAAGGGAAGATTTTTTATGCTTTGGAAGGCTAACTATTAAAAAAAAATGTAAGGGGAGAGCAGGTAAGGTTGCACACGTATTAAAGGTGGCTGTGATATCTTTGTTGTGAGGCTACATGTATGTGCAGTTCTGAAAAGTACCTTTGTAAATATACTCAGATGATAAAAAGTGTGTATCACTCAATGACTGATTAAATCCCCTTCATCTGATTGGTGAAGTGCTGAATGATATGAATTATTCATCTCAGTGCGAGGTCTATGCAAACATGCCACAAGAATTGTGTGATAGAGCCAAGCAAAATTGTGTGTATGGATAAACAAATGGGGAACATACACATGGACGAAAGTCTTGTGAATTCAGTCAGAATGAGCAGGTCAAAGTGCATGTCTAATGAAGATTTCTTCAGGCATTGTTTAAAACATTGAATGCTTCCTATTCATGCAATTGCAAAACTGATTTCACTTAGTGACACGCTGCATACTCCATGTTGCTGAGCCTCGACGTGCGGAACAGGACATTGTGCCTGCCAACTCATTAAAGTATTCTTACAACTGCAGTCAAAAATATTCTTCTTTTGTTAATTAATGTAACTGACACAGATCCTTATGATTTGATTGGAGGAAACTAACATTACATGACATTCATTATTGCAGCCATTCAAAAGTCCCATTCGCCCATGGTGACTGGGACTTACTATTCAACCATTAGGATCATCCTTGTTCCCATGGCTTTTGAACAGTTGACCCTTACTAACTTTGATCAGCAGAGTGCCGCAGACCAAACCCCGGGAGAAGGTTGTGACCTGATTTATACAGCTTGACAAGCACACACAATCATGGCAGACAGACATGCTTATGTTCACGTTCATTTTGGACACCAATTATAAAGGACTTAATTGATGTAAAGGACTTGAATCTCTCTGTCAGTTACATAAATAAAATATTGAGTGGCTTAAATTGTAAAATGGGGGAATTTTATTGCTCAGTATAATCTGGGCAGTTTCGCCTCGTGAAAAAAATAGAAAATGTCCGGATTTTACGCTGCAATAATACACCTCCCATGCCACTCTGTACCACCCAATATTTTTATACTGTACGAAATGGTCAAGATTGCACAGGCTTTCCTGGGTAGGCCTTCCCCCGGTTAAGAAGAAAATTTTGTTAGGAAATTCAGGATCAAGTTGTGGGGACAAAAAACTGTCCAAGTAGCGTTCTGGCCCTCACAAAATAGGTGAAAAGACAGGTGTATAATGTCCCTACAACCACTGTATGTGTTTCAAGTGATCTTTCTCTTTACCTGTAGTTTGGGGTAGGACACTGGATCGTGTAGGTAGGGCTCGTAATCCTTCAGGTACATCTGTGCAAAGGGGAAGGGGCTATCTAACGCAGCCTGAGACACAATGTAAACACATACCAAATATGAAATTAAAAAATCCAAACTCAAACGATGAGCTTTCAACATTTTGTTCAATTTTTAGTTTAAATGGACGATTCAAATGGAGCCTGGCTTAACTGTTTTTTTTTGCCAGCAGACAAATTTGAAACAGGAAAACTAAGAAAAAGATGGTGGGTATGTTCACATCTTGACAGGATCTAATACTTGAGGACAGAAGAAATCCTGTATGTACATGTAGAGACTTGTGAATATTGATGAGCCGTCTTCGGACAGTCTGCCCTTTTTTGTCGTCTTGACTCAACAGGCAACAGTCAGCAGTTCATGCTCAGCAGAAAGCACAGCTTTTCTACAACTCTTGTAACTCATATACATGTACATGTATATACCACGCTGATTGCAAGGGAGCACTGGGTATGTTTTTTATCCTTTCATATACACTTGGTATTTATTTAAAATGAATATACATGTAGAGAACTTCTTTTAAAGTTTGTGCATGGTTACATAAGAGACACCTTGCATCAATGCACTGTTTTCAACGGATAAGAAGGGCACAAAGGTACCAGTCCATTCCAGAGATGGTGGTCACTATGCAAAAGCTTGCCCCGAAAAACAAGGTTTAGCAACAGTGTCTTTAGTCTGGAGAATTCGAATTGTTGTTTATGTGCAATCACGTAACTCAGTTAACCAAATTTTATTCAAATTAAACTTGCAAAAGGTTTGCTGAGTGGTCAACTGTTCACCACTTCAGGACAGTATTTATACCAAAGAAAACTTGTCCTAGATGCGGTATTATTTTTCTGCTGAAATACTGACTTTTTAAACGATAAGACATCACAACAGTCATTTATAACATTGGGCTTTACAAATGCTGACCCTCAGTGGTCATGGTCATTGGTCAAGATTTTTGACATTTTTGACATTTTTTACTGCATCATTGGAAACAAGTTGGAGCAATTTGTTACAATGCCCAGCCACGGAATACAGGAGCTTGAAGGCCCCCACATACTCAGTCACCATGGACTAGTCTATGCTTCTGTGAATTTCACAAAGTCAGTGGGAATCACTCAATTGCGGGGAGACGAGTGCAGATGTCCCCCACTACCGCAAACAAAATTTGCCAGAGAACATGATTCTACGTCCTCCATGTTACAGACACAGAAATGGCCACGTGTCTTTGTATCATCTGGCATGAAGTAGTTACTTGGAAAGTGTCCTGTGTGTAGAGGCACTTACCAAGAAGCGGACGAAGGCTAATAAAGTTGCCCCGATGAGGTAGACTACAAAGACAAGATCCACAGGTCGAGATAAGATACTGCTTGGTTTGACAGACCCCTGTGGAGGTGGAAATTGTCAATGAAGCAAACTTCACACGTACACTGAAAGGAAAATAATGATCAAGGTTCTGTCGTGGGCCATAAGTTGGTAACTACCAGTACTTTTAGGATGCCAATGTTTTCTTGAAAACTTAAGACAGTGCTTTTAAATACAACTCTCTAAACATTTTCAATGAATTACCCAAACAAAGTAAACAGACATGACACTTAGTCACAAATTTTCAGCCCCTGCCAGGAGTTAAATAAGTATTTTTGAGATCAAGAGCAGTCTAATCACAGAGAAAGGACACAGAAGGAGTTGCAACTCAGGTACTTCAAAAGTGTTCAATGATGGTCGCCGCCGAGTCAGATGAATAATAGAAAACATTCCAACATGCCTGATTAATATCCCAGCAATACTTGTACATGTAGTTTTTTGCTTGCAATTAAACACAAATTATCGCGTTGACCAGGAAATCGAGAGAGAAAAATCCCTGATATTAGACCTACTTTAGCCATCATAAATAAACTTTTTAAATTTGAACATACTGTTCCATTATCCATGCAAAGTTTGTAATTTTATTCTCCTCCGTCCAATACATCAGTGTTCAAAGACTAGGTATGAATTTGTCTAAGACTGGCCAACAAAATGTTCACTACAACTGGAAAGCTTTGTTCATGAGGAACAAAATGCGCTATTTCATCACAGGGAGTGATCATGAAATCGCATAAAATACGCTGTTGTACAAATTCCATAATATTAATGATTCAAACAAACCACAAAACCTTGTAAACAACCGGGATATTTATTCCCATAACAAGTCCAGAAGAAAGAGCTCATTAAGGGCAATGACTGCACATATAGATTTAGGGCACACAGCATAATGCAAGTAACTGCTGAAGCATTAAATTTGATTTTGTCAGCAGATCACACCAAGCACCAACAAATGTATGAATATTCAATTTCCTATACCTAAGTACACAAAGTGTTAAGGATGCAGATTGCCATCGATAAATTGCGGCGGCAATCATAGGGTACAAAGGGGTTTCGTGGTTGTGAAACGGATGGAGCATAGCAAGCATTCGCCGCGCTCTGGCTATGGATATACCAGGCATGCCAGAAAGTGGTTATTGGCCAAATGTTACAGCCCGGGCAGTTCAAACTCCTTCTGTGTCCTTCCTCTATGGTCAAATGATGACTACAAAGTGTTAATTATAATCATTATTGTAAGCCATTAAAGGCATGGTACAGTATCTAATTATACTGCAACTGTCAAAGATTCTTGGAGGAAAATAACAGCTTAAATTCTACCTTTGTTGGTTTTCTCTCATGTAGAAACCGGTACCCAGCATACACTGGTAGGAAGACATAGGGTATATTCAGGAAGTACGACGATCTGACCTCAGAACCAAACTTGCCCAAGATGTTACCTGGCATGAAGACAATAATGCTATTCATGATGGACCCCACCCAGTAGAGACCAACCTCACGATAATTTTCACTGTTGTCAAAAAAAAAGAACAATCACATCAATGTTTCACTTCCTCTTTCAAATGATTCACAAGGGTGCTCACAGAAAAGTTCAAATTAATCAATGCCTTTATCACAAGCTCGAGCCATGGAACATTTACTCTTGAATCTTTTTGAAATACAAAAGTTATACTAGTTTAACCTCCAAGATTTTCCAACTTGCACCAATAGGTTATGAAGGATTATGCTAGATTGACAACTATCAACACCCCCTATTTGCAGCTGTTTCTTCACCATTTTCACAAATTCTGCCTTTGAATCTGATCTTTCTCGTTGTAGTGCTGCTTAGAATATCATAAGAATGTTGAAAGCAAGGAAATTAGGTGATTGTCAGTGCCATAATATTGGCTGGATTAGGCACTGCATGCCATAACTGCTGTAGTTTTGATCAACTGCTGATTATTTCCAGAGATTTAATTGACAGCTTTATTACAATGCACTTCTGTCAAAAACACATGACCTGATGGTTTGTTGCCGTGCAACACAAAATATACCCATATGAAGTAGAAATTTTATCCAGGTATGACTCAAATGATTTTTCAGTCAAGACACATAAATTTTTTCTTCTGAACCCTGACCAACCACAGAATGCATTGAAGATCACTTGCAAAGTATAGCATAATGAGCTATAAATGTTCATTACTCTTTTAATAACATGGATGACTGGCCACCGCAGCTCATTGGAATAATCCCTTGATCAACATCAGTGTAGATTATAAGAATCTTACAGGTACCGGACACTGTAAGTTCAATGTTAATGATATGTGTACTTGCTGGCTGGTACATTCACTGCACTTATCTACAATTCATGATCCATTCTCTTTTTCAAGATGACAATATCTGTAATACTGTGGTGGATTCGTCTGTCAGATGATGGAGGTAGGAACCTCCACGGTCTGATGCAAAGTAAACGTAAATTAAAGGGATGATCACACGGTGTTACTGATTTATTCTAGACAGAGGTCCAACTCATCCAAGGTCACCTATTTATACTAGTTACATGTACATGTAGCTTGTTTTTACTAAGAACAAAGAACAAAATATTTGATCAGAACATTTACATACAAGAAAATCCATAAGAAATAGTAAATACAGTGTGTAGCATGGCATAGCAACTTTACACGCCCCATCACAAGACGGCGCGTGATGTGCATTGTTCTGGGACTGGAGCTGGACGGCTTCCACAGGGGAGTGAAGGTACGCATACAGACCATCACAATGTCCGTTATTGGGTCATCATTTACAGATTTCCTATCATTATCAACGAATTCTACATGTAGTAATGAATAATTAAAGTGTCACATCAACACTATCTACAGAATACAGTTTAGTGCTTTCATTAACTAGTGATTCTTTGTTACTTTGATGTGATAAAATTTTTCTCTATGTAGAATTATTAAAAGTTCTGCTGAAAATGCAATGTACAAAATCTTACTTCAATCTTTAACCATTTCCTATTTCCATGGTGATCGATTCAAGTTGATAAGGAGGAAATGAAACAATTATATATACTTAAACGTATGTATTTCTAATTAACAAAGAACATCTGAATCTACATGTGCAGTAATGGCAAGTTTAACTTTCAAGATCAACTTAAGCTGTGGAATACAAAGCAATGACACGTAAGCTGTAATGATAAAAGAATAGCATGAAAATGTTCATACATGTAACTTGTGAGCCTAAAGATCTTTACTAACACACTACAGACATACATGTTCACGTAGGAATGGTCTTTGTATCTAATGACAGGTTTTGCTTCAGGAAATGTATGCACAATTACAATGTTCCACTGAGGCAAACAACTGCTGAAAATGCGCACACCGGTCAATTGAGCACCAAGAAATGAACTGAAGTTGTAACCCAGGCCGTTTCCAATACTCAACTTCGGCTTCGTCTCACGCTTCAACTGTTTTTTAACTAGCTGACTTTGAAGGTGTAAATGCAGTAATTAGTCTAATAGTGCCACAAAACATCAAATAAGATGCAAGAGAGCCAAAACCTACAGTAATCCAATTTGATTTAAACGCTTCAGGCCCACAATTGGGGATGGGTTTTGGGAACGAAGCCTGAGGCGGAGACGAAGTTGAGTACTGGAAAACGGCCCTGAAGATCAGAAGAAAATGACATACAGGTACTCACCTCGTCTTGGTTCCAAAACCTTCCTGTAGTTTATTCAGCAACACAAACCATCACACAACGAATCACTATCCGTGACATGAACAATTACTAGACGAATCACTAGCGCGGACCAGCTGGTACCCATAAAAAGAGGGCGCTGTTGCAATCAATCACCTAAATCATATGCCACAATAATTGCATACACAACATGCATATCTTCTATGTATGAGTACTCGTCTTGGACCCAAGACGAGTACTCAGCATTCCTACAGCATGAGGCTGGGTTTAATCAATCACATTTACCCTTGTTCATTAACTTACTTCCAGGCTATAGCAGTTATCATCATGATGTACATGAAGTAATGACCGGTACCATCCCAATAGTTGATCATCATGCCATAAGCTGTGTTCAGGTAGGGCTCACCCTGCAAGTACACAGACACCAGCCAAGAGATTATAAACAGAATCTTAAAAAATTAATACACCTGTAGTCTAAGTGAGTTGGCAACAATTCTTGTCCAGACGCAAGGTTCATGAAGATGAACCCATTAATTTCTGTGCACTTGTAAGATTGGAGGAGGGTGAAATCTCCTTTAAATAATCAACAGATTTTGAGGACCCTGACCACTGTAGTACAGGGGTCCATGGTATATGTCTGTGTTTGCTTGAAGGCATCCCTTAAATGGGTTCTTGTGTTCTATATTAACTGTTGAAGGTATGATAAAACTACCTTAATGGAAAATGGAGGCCGGCTCAAATTCAACGTGTCAATTTTGTGCTGAGTGCAACTCCAGACTGGAGCTTGCACTGACTGGATCATGTGTGACATAACCGTGCTTAAATCCTGGGGGTTAGATAAACCATGGATTATTGTGGTGCAGGATTGAATTGGCTAGTGGAAGATTGACTTTTTATACAAACCAGCATTATATTGTAGACATTCCAAGATTATGTCCTACTCTTTTACTGAATATGAACGGATAAACCCAATGACTTTGAAATGAACCCTTCGTGGGAGCAATCAGCAGCCAACAACAAATGCAACAAACTTTGGCGCTGTCAGCCATGATCAATATCAATCTACATGCTAATTGCTATTCCAAAATTAGGGAGGAAGTCACAGAAGTAAAGACGAACAGACTTACTGTATTAAACTACCAATCAAACCCTCTCCCTGCAAGAATTAAGTGTAATTTAAAACACGTCTGTAGTTTTTTCTTTTGGGGAGAATTTTTTAAGTTAAAAGTGCCTGGAGCTACTCAGAGTTTGTTTTACATATTTTTCTGCTCTTCAGACCTATGCCTATTTCCATCAAACCACCAGTGCCTGCAGTGGAGTTCTGACCATACACTGGCTGAGCAATGCTTTGTGCAGTTAATTATTAATGCCAGGGAACAACCCCTGATTGCACAAACAAACAATGGTAATAGGTTACAGATCTGATAAAGGGACTGGTATCAGGTGGACAAAAGTCCTTTGCTGGACAATTTTGAAACTATTCATGAAATCTGGACACCTTACACAGCTGTTGGAATGAACAACAAATAATGCTATATACATGTAGTAGACAGTATGTCAGCGCTTTGACAAAAAATGCTATCCAAGTTCTTCAAAGGGGGAAGGTGACTCTGATCCAAATAAGGATTGTAAATTGTGCAATAATTATCATGAGATGAAGTACTTCATTTATCAGCAATATGTAAAAACACAACACATTTATAGGTACATGTATTATAACAGCACTATGAAAAAAACTGTGAAATCCACAAAAATAAAACTCCAGTTACTGCATGTCTGAACTTACATGTTTTTTGGTGGTTTTTTACATGAAGGATATCAGGGTTTGCAAAGTTTTTGATTAAAACAAAATTAATATCAGATGTCCTCACTTTTTTTACTTAAAGCAAATTGTTGGATTCGAATAGGACAGTTGGAGTAATTTGAAAGCAAGCAAATTTCTCTGCATGCCCGTTAATTTTCCTCTATTTAATTCTTTTGTTCCAAAATTAAACAAATTTGTCTTTAAATTAGGAAATTTCAAGCAAGTACCATAATTTGATTAAAATCCCAAACCACATTAAAATAGGGGCTAAGTCAAGGTGAAATGCATGCTGTAGGCACCTTCTTGTACCCACACAGAAGACAGTTCCTTCAGAGATACCGTACATGTGCATAGATACATGTACATGTATCAAGGGTAAAGTACCAGGTTTGAAACTGGACTCTAGATTTTAACACAGACCACAGGAGTTTGCCTATAAGGAACTCAAACCTGATAACCAGTGAGTGGAAAAATGTAAAATAAATACAGGTACATGTACCATATGTTCATGATTTATGTGGACGTGTGCAAAATGCTGGTATTTTACCTTACTCTAATGTGTGCAAAAAGTAGTCTTGTCACAACAGGTTTGTCTGTGAGCCAACTCCCTTGTCATAAATAGAATATTTAATATACAGTGAGTGATTTCAAATTAAGGTGATTTAAATTGCCTACCCTGAAGGAAATAGAACTCAGGAAAAATGAAAGAATAGCTGTGCAAAATCCATCAAATATAATGTAAATACACTTCAAAATTGACACAATGAACAGCAAAGGAATTAGGTTTGGCTGTGCCCAATTTGTAATGATTACAATGGATGACATTTTTAGTACACACAACATAATCTAGGGTCCAACACTGTATCAATATAACTTGATTATTCCGATATAATTTTGACACTGATATCGCCGACATCAAACTTTTAATATCTAAATATCAAAAATCTTGATAAAGGGAATAATATCAAATGTATCAAAAGCGAGTCAGATCTTGGAGCAAAATGAATCTCCAGTTTGAGTAATGCAGTTGTTATTAGTTTTGGTTTGAATTACAGCATATATGCGCAACATAGCTGCAAATTCTGCCAGTAGCTGAAAAAAAACACAATCACAAAAGTCCAAGCATCAACCTCTGATTCTTGTTCTTTGTGGCAGATGTTAACATCACATCAAAGCCTGGAGATCTCAAACAAAAGCACTACTCAATTACTATTAGCTAAACCCAATCGGGGCATGCAAAACAAATTTTCTTTTACTAGCTTGTAAGCTAATGATTTTTCACATCTGTAGATTCTTGTGCAGCTCGGGGTCAAACACAGATCTACATGAACTGAAGAGCCAAATTTTCATATTCAACATGTTTTCGGGGGCCCAACATTTCAAAAAAATTTCACATAACTGTTGTGGTCCTGTCTGCAGGGTGAGGCTACATTTCTGGGCTTTTTACATGCTTTTTGAAGGGAATTTATATTGACCAAAATTTTGCCTTTTGTTTATCATTTTTCAAAAAAGAAAGCTTTTAAGGCTTCTTGTGTCTTTCTCTTTTTTTGGGGGGGGGGAGGTGGCCAGGGGTGAGCAGCATAGCAGGTTAGGCTTTCACTAGACCTACCCTTGCTCAGGATGCACCCTCATCTTTTTAAATTTATCAATATTCTGAGTCTAAAACTGAAAATAAATTGGCCTTTGTAATTTTCCAAATTTCCATGGCTTTTCCAGGTCTTGGAACTAAAATGAAATCCTATGACTTTTGCCAGGATTTTCCATGATGATGGAAACCCTGTCTTTACCATCTGCCACAGGTAGATCATACAGCCTCTGTCTGGCTGGACCTTTGAAATGGACACATTTTTCTCAAACCATATTTTCTTTCAAACCATATTTAACACCACTGATTTACACTTCACTCATTACAACCAAATTATTGAAACCTTTAGGGTTTTCCATTTCTTTCGTTACTTTACCTCCTTTAGGTAGAAGTCAATGAAGTTGGCGATGATTCCATCAGCAGACAGGGCGAGTATGATATCGATCACACTAGTCCATGCAAACAATGAAAACACTGTGGGAAGAATTGACAACCCCATTAACACCAAGCTAGACATCAGCTCCTCACGGGGCAAGTTAATGGGGCTTTTTTTTTCATTCGTAATATGCTCCATAAGCACCTTTCTGGTGAGAGGCGGTACACAAAAACACACCAGTAGATGCATAAAAGGTGATATTTCAATACCGTTGCTGAACTTGTATAAAAATGAAGGCAATTTGTTAGCTTGAATGTAAAAGAAATAGGAGCGCCCTCCTCAAATTAAGGTCTGCTTACCAAAACTTGTGTACTTACATGTCTTTGCTGCAGTGGTATTGTTAGTGGGCTGGGGTGATCAACAAAAACATGTATGCCACACTTACTTGAGACTTAATACCAAGCAATAAAAAAGCCAATTTTTTTACATAGTTGTCAGTTCAAACTTTGATTTACTTCAAACTGAATGAGAAGAATATACATGCCTCATGTACAATCATGAGATATGTACGGAGTTTCTTTGCTTCGACTGGACACACTAACATGTCAAACAATTTGGGAAAATGCTCTACCAAAAAGATGATTTTGTTAGGCAAGCACATATTATTTGCCCACAAAAATACATACCCCTGCTCATGTTTTTCAGTATTTAATGTCAGTTGATGCACAAGTTATCGTATCAAATAATTCAATAGTGTTTTGTTTACCCTGTTCACATGACCATTCAGTAGTACCACCCATTTCCCATCTACATTGTACATGTACTCATTCTTCTAATGCCTCATTTCAACTCCAAAATACTGTCTCCAATACTTCAAGGCAGATCTGGGAGTTAAGGCATCCTGTTTTCCCCGAGGCATGTTACTCAGTCTTTTTTGTTCTTCTTTGCTTTTTTTACAGGATGACCGACCATTTCAATATGAAAGAAAGCTTTCCACATGTGACCATGCGTACTCTACATGTAGACAGTGTCCTTCTATGCTATTTAGATGGTTGTGCCACTGGGGACTGGGATGTACGCTACATATATCTCAGAGCCAGGAGTGGGTGTATATGTTATTTCTTTATTGCTCTGAAAAAAACAAAAAAATTGATAACCACACTGGATCCACCACTGACCAAATAAAAGTAGATTTACATTTTGTGAAACTTCAACTTGGTGAGTCAAAAACTTGATTTCTCCAGAATATGAGGCTATTGATCAGGTTCCAACTGTAGCAATCACCCTTCCTGAGTACATTACATGTACATGCATGTTGCACCACTAAGGGCTACACTTTTGGAGCAATATGTGACAAAAACACAAAAGTTATGGTCCTTGACAATTATTTCTTGATAGACGTCACTCACCAGGGATTTTTAGAACTCCATAGCATTATGTTGGTTTCAAACCGCATGTAGAGTATGCCTTGACCATCCCTAGGCCTTTAAATAGAAGTCCGAAATGGACTTTAATTAAGTCTGTACTATTAAGTGTGCTGTTTGTGTTGAATAAACTTTTGTTGGTATAATTTGTTCATAACAGGATATCCCTTCCTTTTTCATTCAGGCTTGTTAGTACAAACCAGTACCCCCCTCACAAGTTCTCTTCAATAGGTATAGACCCTACCCCCTTTTTCGGGAGGGGAATTTTTCAAGGTAAGAAAATGTAACTTTCTAGGAAAAAATTACACTTTCTCACCTGATTTCCCAGGTCACAACAAAAACAAATATTCAAACAAACATAATGCACTAGACACAGTGCAGTAACGTCAACATTCCATCAAATATGACATTCACAATGAACATGTTGTACTCATTATATACATGTATCTATATATAGCCAAACTTAAATATTATTTTTGGTGGGTGAAAGGTATGAGATCTGGTACATATACTGGTATTCTTTTTCTGTGGGGCTTTAAATGCATCTGTTGAAAAATGTACTGAATTTTCTTTGCTGTTGAGGGAAGTTCTGAAATCAAGTCATCTGGCATAAACGTTCAGACTTCAAATGTAAACGAGTTCAACTCCGTTCGATTTGCACTGGTAGTACATGTAGCCAGCCAACAGTCCACCAAATGTACACAGTCTACCTAACCATCCCCACATAATATTTTCCAAAAAATTTTACAAATCTGAAGGTGCGAGGGCCTATTTTGAGTTTTCTATTACCAAAGTTAGTCTTTTAGAATTTGAAAAATGACATGGATTTGCATTTTGGTCAATTTTTCGAAGAATATGCCATGTATCACACGATACTTCCCGATGTATTGACTGTGTGGGCTTTGAGAAACTGTATTTGGACTCCAAAGCCGGAAAGATGTTTCATTTCAAATTAATTAAAGAGAGAAATTTGGAGAGGTGGGGTATTCAGGTGGTATTCTGCAATACGTTGTCAACAAACACCATTTATTTCACCTTACTAATCAATTTCATACACAAAAAATACTCTACGGGTACAGTCCACTAATTCAAGCCCCACTGAAAACAGTGCAAAATCAGCACCGTACAGGACCGAATAACATGCACGCCAACATCCCTGAGATTTCAGAAACACGAATAAAATTATTGTCTAGTCCCTAATCTTTCAATTTCTTTTAAATTTTTTGTGGGTTAACCAATTAAATTTTTAATTATTCCCACAAAACAAAACCACACCCCAAAAAGTGATTTTTCCCAAGTCTAATTGCAGCCATTTTTCAAGTGTCAAGATCAACCCTCAACTTTCTCAGGTGCTTAGGACCATTTTTTTAATGGTAGTTTTTAGCCATTCTGCTCTCATATGAAAGCTCAAAGACCCAGGGAGTTCATCCTGGCAGCAATTTACACAATCTCACCATTTTGGGGGTCAAACAATCTCTTTTAAAAAAAAATACTGTGGGGGGCACTTTTAATGCTAATGAGCTGGCCAGAAATTCTCACTTGAATTAGTGGTCTGCACCCCTACCACAGAGCAAGGAACAGATACCCACCATAGAAGAACCAATCTCTGGGCTTTGCCCTGCGGCTGATGAGATACGCCAGGAACACAACTAGCGGTATAACCAGGCAGGCTACGGCAAACACCGCCCGGTGGTCTTGGGAGAATGTCTGCACCGTGTTCAGCGTGTAACTCACGGGAATCGCAGTCAGAGACAGCAGAAAAATGCCAGTTGCTGTAGCCATTGTGATCTAAAGCGCTTATGAGGAATTGAAGCTCTGTAACGGAGGGGAAAAGTGCAAAAACTGAGAAGGTGTCCGAGAACGACGCTTGAAAGTTGTCACAGATCGATACGCGATGCAGAATTCACGGCGCATGCACGCAATAAATGTGTGTTCTGGGAACACGACTGGGATGGGACCGCGATTAATAAACTTAGCGTTTTCCCACTGGAGACTTGCCGGTACTGTCCACAGACATAAATGGTACTGTCCCGCTCCGCCGCGCCAAGGTCCAATCTTAAATAGCGCCCTCTACCGGACTCATAAGGACAAAACACCCCTGGTGCTTTTTAGACTTGAAATCAAGTCGTTAGTCGGTCTTGTTTGTCGCTGCGTCATTTTACATTTACTGCGGAGCCTGTTGAATGAAAAAAAGGAACTTTAACATTTTCATTTCAATTTTATACTGTCCTCCGATGCTGTTTAGTTTCATGCAGTATTTTCATAAAAATGAAATTACTAGCCTAAAAACCGAAAGCAAATCGCCACGATAGGGGACACTGGTATTATCTGAGCTGGGAGTTTGCATGGCCAGGGATCTAAATTCTTAGATGCTTTGCAGAATGTAACGCGTGCAGAAGCTTTGAACAGAAGCTTGGATGTGAACGATATTAGGTCCTATTATCTGCTGGGGGTGAAGCCGTCTTTTTAACATCTGGGAGATTAACGTTGATAAGATCTTCTGCACTTTTAGCAACAAAAACGTACTGCGTATCCTAGTGCGTCCAGGGCCGGGGGGTTATTAAGAAAAGAGTACACTTTTTAATCTGTAAAAATTGCTTATCCTCCCTCCCCCACAGAAAGTCAGTAACACCATTCGTGAGATACTGGCGCTTTCAATTACAACATATTTCATCACAGCACCAAATTCAGAACAAATCATGATACTGAAACCGCACTTTTCGCTGTTTTATTCCAGGAAGGCTGCAGTCACGTCACCTGCGTCTTCCTTACTCTATCATATATAGGGCGTATACATGTACATACGAATATCGAATGACTATTTCTTTAAATGCTCAACTATAAATGTACATCTGTCTAGCAAATGTCGAAAAAAAGGCTTCCCTTCGTAACAACTTTCCATGTTCCGGGATAAGAAAAAAATGCAACAGCATTGTTATGGGAGAAAATTTGCTCTGGACAAATTCCTATCAGAACCTCCCCCCCACGGGCGATCGAGAAGGTAGTAGGCTAACTCCGGGGCATCGTATCTCTCGTATACAGGCCTAACTTGCAGTCAAAAGTAAACTGTCTACATGTATCAAACGGCACAATGCGCGAAATTTAAAGTATCTGCATGAATACGCTGAACAGGTGGTCGTGCACAGGCCTGCCGTGCATTGTGTTAAAACTGCGCACCTCGTAATGCAGGCTAACCAAGCTTAGTGCATTTGGTTTCCAGTCCATACTTGCTCTCGTAGGTTTTCCCCGGGTACTCCAGTTTCCTCCTGCCTCGAAAACTGGACCTTCTTCCTAACTCCGTAATATGATACTGATATGAATAAACGTATAGATATTGGTGCAAATAGCCCGAGTAGCTGAAAGTACCATTAAAACAAAACAACAGGAGGCTCAGCAGTCGTGATTTGAACCTGCGTGCTGCTGGTCGTGATGTTCAAGGCTCGTGGATGTGTGTATAGATGGAGAATCGGTGCAGGTGAGAAAATCTATCACCTTTCCCAAAACGTGTTACAGATAACAGATATGTTCACTCTGAGGATGTGCTACGGCTTTTAGGGATTCGGGGGAATCAGAAAGTCAGAAACTTGCCGTCATTACTAATACAGTAAGATGCGCCAAATCAAACCCAGAAAAAAAAATCGCACGCCAACGATTTGTTCTTCCATTGTAAGAAAAGCATTTCTTAAACTTCCACCAATTCCAGTGGGAAGTCATTGTTTTCGAATTTATATGCCATTATAATGTTCAATGTCAAGGGCGAAATTACATTCACAAAGTCGTGCGCACGTCATTCTCTTGTAATCTATGTTTCACATCACGAGATTCCATAAGAATAATTCACATCGTAACCAAGCCTTTTCCATTTGCTTCCGCAAAATTTCATTGCCTTCAAAGCAATAAATATTCTAAGAGCCAAAGATAACAGTGAAAATGTTGAGGCATTCGCATGAAATAATAAAAACACAATGTTTTGTGACAGGTTCGTGTATGTGCATGTTTTGTTTGTCATTCCCCTAAAATTGTTGTCTTGTTACTAACTCTTCTTTTAGTCTGTTTTTTTTTTTTTCAGATACCGACTGGATGTGCGACTGCCTGGCTGACTGGATGTGCGACTGCCCGATGTGCATGTTAAGATGTGCTTGACCAAAGACTGAACTGACCTTGCAACACCTGCACGCACCACCTTGCACGGGGAAATGATGTACAGCAGTTGTGACACTGAGCGTCAGGCTGCCGCTGACATCCCACAATTCAGAGACTGAGATAATGTGCTTCTTGTACATTATGTGTCATTTTATGTGTTATAGTAGTATTGAAATACATGTACCTGGATAATTTCTGAATCATTCCATTCAGTTTCCACTCAAAGGCATGTTTGATTGCAGGATCATAAAACTTAACCCAGCATTTTCATCAAAAACCCCAGAATTATGAAATACATTTCCCATTGTTATGCAAGAAACATCCAATGTGTTGTTTAATAGTTTTTGCAACATATTATCTGGACCTTTCGTATTTGTGAAAGATCACTTTCAAAAAATACATACGGATAATTGGCAATAGCTTGCAAGTATAGGTAGTTTGTACTCATTCTTCATATTAATGGCGGGTTATAGATCTGTTTATACATAACGTCCATGAAAATTGTTAGCTGTGTTACATATACGCATTTCATCAGTAGGGAATTACTACCTGTATATCCTTTGAAAATCTTTAAAATCACAGATATGACAGTTCAGATACTAAGTTTCTTGCAAAGATAATGCAACATTATGGTGTGAACATTTTGAAAAAAATCATTAAAATAAAGAGTCATGGAAGCATTTATTTTATAACTAGGTATGTAAGAATCCATATATGTAAGAACAGAATTCAGTTGTCCCAATTTGTTGAAACAGCTTGTATGCAGTAATATGACCTACAAACTTTAAAAAGTAGTGGCACTAGTATATATTAGAATTGTTGTAAAATGATAGATTTTTGTTTGAGTTTCAACCTTTTTAAATGTTTGAATTAATTTTGTTTTGTATTGTTGCATGATTGATCATTGTTGCAAGTCGCATAATACAGATTTTGAAATGGTTTATTATTTTTGAATATCTGCTTTGACATTTTACTGCAAGTAACTGAACCTAAGACAAAACTTGCAGAGTGTATAGTTACTCGCCAAGTACAGTATTTTTTACTCGTGTTTTATTATCATTTTTAAAGCACTTGTAGATGCAGGTTAACTTGCATGAAAATTTATTTATCAATCACATTTTTTCAGCTAGCTCAAATGCTTTGAAAGAAGACCCCTGACAGCTTTCTCCAGAAACTAACTTCTCATTAATTTATTTTATGAATTGACAACCTTGAATCCACAGGTCTTTGAAATTAAAACACTTTGCTTTATTTTTTTTTAAATAAACACTCGTCACTAAAACTAAGTGCATTGACATAAAATCTAATTTAATGTACGGTGTGTTCATGACAAATGACTTTTTACCAGATAATAGCTTATGTTTTCCCTGTTTTTAGAACAGGCTTTAACATATGAATAATAAAAAAATGTAATATTTATTTTCATAGTCACTGTAGATATTTTACTATAATTCCCACAACACCATTATTTATCTAATGAAAACTGTTCACAATAGAACAATTTTGAAAATTGCAAGGGCGTAGCCTGGGGGCGATTTTTTCTTCCGTACCACATATTCGCTATGGTCCCATAGAGTTGTGCACAAAATGGTCATACATGAAGTTCAAAGGTCAAAAGATACAAAATCGGCACCTCTATTTCGCGCGTTGACGGTGTGCTTGCATGATTGTGTACGTGTACTATGTATTCTGTAAATGTATACCGCCACATGCTCGCACATGCATGGATGGGTTTACTTCAGCGAGAACTGGAACTTTGTCGGCTTCGTGAAGGTCGTGCATGTAGTGATGAAGTCTTCTGTGCCCACACTGGCATTTAGGCCCATTATCGGGCGACTCCAGGGGGCTTGGGGGGCACGCCCCCCCTTTCCACCCCCCAAATGAATGAATAAATAAATAAATAAACTAATTAAAAACAAAAGATGGGGGTGGAGAAGAAAAAGAAGAGTCATACTGCCTGAAATTGCACAACAGAGCGGCCTAGAATCCAAAAATGCCCCGGATCCTATGCCGTACGCAAGGGCTCTCGGGCATTTTAGTCAAACTTAAATGATTTTACTATTGCTGCTTTCGTTCACACGCCCCTCCCCCCCCCCGAATATCTGGAATCAGCCCACCCCCCTCCCCGGAAAATCCTGGATCAGCTTCTGATTGTCGTCGTAGTTGTGGAATTTTTAACTGTGTCTTGAACAATGTCTTCAAGTTCCTCTGTGCTTATATTGAATGATCACAGCCATATACCCCTCATGTTACACCTTGTTCATTAAATGAAATTCCGTCGATTGCAACATAACGGCTAAATTTTGTTCCATCTTAAACTTGGGTTGTCCACTTTTAGATAAACTACAAAGGCCAACAATTTTCATATTTTTAACACACACGCGTAGCCCACTTGAAATTAATAATTAGCGGAAAAAGAACTGAGCCCTGCTGTAGTCCCTTGTTATTAGGGGAATTGTGTGCCTTTCTTTTTGCCCTGTACATGCATGTACATCATGTACATGTACCAGTAGGCTTAGGGCTATTGTAGGCGATCGATGTGCAGCTACAGTTTGCACTTCTTTCTGTGATTCATTGCGCAAGCGTCATTCCGCACAGAGCTAGATTTTCGAGTCGACATTCATATACACGTACAATAATCACACAGACAAAAATTAACATACTTCAAGCATAAACTTGCGACTAATTCTTAACACCGTGCAATAGAGCCTGAAAGTAAAAGGTCACGCAACGAGCTTCCGGAATTCCGGAACCCTCGCGCGGTTTCATGGGGATTTTACGTTAGGCTGTCCTATCACGTTCGATAATTTTTGGAAGAATAATTCCTTATTCAAACCACCCCATGAAACGCTTGTGTTGGAATTTTATCTTTGTCTTCCTCAAATAATATTAAGGAAAAGTCACCTGGAGATGGGTAAAACATGAATTTCATTAATGACCTTTCAGTCCGACGATATCGTACGCACGTTTTCACTCGCCGTACGTGCTTCCGTGAAAACGAGATTGTACAACGATGCAAAGACTACCTGCAGTCGATGGGTTCCAGATTCCGTTGAGCTGACCATCATCCGATTGTTGTCAGCAAAGGTTAAATAAAGTGTTAGAATTTTTCGTAAAAGTACAATACTGCTTTAAGTTTATTACCATATATGTTTTAGAATCTGTCAAATATTTTGCTCTGCTTTTATTCCGGTTTTTAGTTACAGACTTCCACAAAATTTCAAACTGTAAATGTTCATCTGCGTACGAGACTGCCGCATTGCACTGTTAATTCTTCGTGCATATTAGATTTTCGGAAGTGAATTGTTTGGGTCAATTTTTGGCAGGATATTTCTCCTTTAGATCAGGTGATTTCAGTTCCTATAAATTGATATCCTAGCAAATATTTTCCAAAGCCCCATTTCTGTGTTGGAATTGTTAAGAAGTAAAATATTACACATTTTTCAATCTTTGCAGGTTATTTTTCTTATCCAAGGTTTCTGGAAGCGCGCCATCACGGGTCATCTTTCGGGCTCTGTACGCGTACGTTGCACTTGAGCTCAAGCAATGTGGAGTGTAGAGTACAGCGCGTACAACACAAGTACATCTGACGGCTAGCTTCTGGGTCAAAACTCTCTCTCGAATCATGCATGACTTAACGTAAACTTGGCCCAATCAGACAGTTTTATTTGCACCCATAGCAAATATGTGGTACGTTAAAAAAAAAAAACCGTCCCGCTTCGACAGCGCCCTCCATCCATGTATTTAGCCACGATTTCCACTTAGGTCTGGCAGCACTTTACAGTAGGAAAATGGTTCATTACTTTTCTTGAGAGAACAGTCTTCACGCCTCGTGGAAGCTTCCTTTGTTGAAATGTAGGGTTTTACTCTAGAACCACGATTATAGCCATGGTTTATACACCTCAACGTTTGGGAAAAAGAGAGAGAGAGATAACAAATTCGCGGTGCCGTTCTAGGAATCATTGTTTTTCTGCAGTTTATGAGCGACGGACTCTGGGACAGTGGGAGGGGACCGGCCGTATGGGAAGTTGTACCTCCCGATGTCAGAATTTTGACAATAAGAGGTAACTTTATCTTCCTTATATATAATGTGGTTCTGCGCGTGGTTTACCATCTAGGAAATTAGCAGGCCTTTTCCGTGCTTTTTTTTTTTCTTGCTTTCAGAGAGAGAGAAAAAAATTGTTTTGGCGAATGGGACTGTTTCTCAGTCATATCAACACAGAAAAATTGCTACAAAACTACCAATTCCCAGAATGTCGAAACTATACAAATAGTTGCAAGGATGCATCCAGAACCAAATTTTAAAGGGGGGGGGGCTTTTTCAAGCATCATTTATGGCCTTACTAGGAAGTGGAATCTTAAGGCTTTTACACGTTTGGTTGTTTGTTTGTTGGGTTGTTGGGGTGGTTGTTTGTTGGGTTGTTGGGGTTGTTTGTTTGTTTGTTTGGTTGTTTAAAGAAGGGAAATGAAGTAGCCCCCCCCCAAAAAAAAAGGGCTCTTGGGGGCATGGCCTCTGTTGCCTCCTTCCCTGTATCAGCTTCGGAATGACTAGTCTTTTTACACAATATCCGAGAGCTTAGCGATCCACTTTTTATGAGCTATCAGTGCATGGACCAGCTTTCTGTGTGGAGATATAGGCGTGTTGCATTTCTGTTTGTAAACAACCATTCAGAAGGTATAAAAGGGGGTCTCCTTGCAGCACTGTGAGCAACAGGACAGTAAATCTTCAAACCTTAAAGCAACAGCCGCCTGCGCATTATGCACATGAGCCTCAACAATGGGCTCTGTGCATTAGCAGCGCTCTCGGCCGTCATAAGATGATTGATCTTGTGTGGGCATCATCTGCTTCCGTGGAAGAAAACATCCCTCGTGGAATAAAAAGCATGAAAGGGGTGGGGATAACCGAATGCCGCTAGCCACAATCCTGCCAGTGTTAACCCGTAGCGTAATAGCACAAACCACATCAGGTCCAAAGACTAACAAGTATGGTCAAGTTATGCAGGTATAGAGTATTGGGCAAGGTTGAGGCCTTGCACAACACGATCTAAACAGAAAGTCAGGAAGATACCTGCTTGTTACACGGAATACAAAACTGAATCATCTTTCAGTTAGATTTTGACCACTCAGTTGGTTTTTCACATGCTATGTCTCCATCGTGATGATTAAATCTTTCCTCTTTTCAAGGGTACTTTTGTATCAAAAGTTAAGTTTTGAGACAACTGGAAGATTGGAGACTGTTAGAATTAGTAAGGACCTGTTACCTTCCTCCATGATGTTGGAGAAGAGGAATTAGGGTCCAAAGAAGAAACTTGGATCATACACAAGCGTAATAATTTGTATGAGTCCAAGACTGCCGTGTCAGACAATGCCATTCCTGCAGCGAGCCTCCATCTGTCCATGATCTGTCCCAGTCCGGGAGATTTCGATGGAATGCTTATGTGCAGCCCCTTTTATTATCTCCAAATCTGAACAATCTGGTGGTGTCAGCGAGGGACCCCCTTTTCTGTAATGACTTCAGGGCCATGAAACACGACACGAGGTGTGGCGCCCCACGTTGTGATTGGTCCGGGGCCTTCTACGAACGTGATGTTTGGAGCCCCGGTGATGAACCGAGCGGCATAATCAGCAGACCCGAGTCGCGGCCTTCGAGCTTCTTAGCTTTGAGTCAAAGTTTTAAAGGCAAATATCAACTGACCCACAGTTAGTCTAGATAGGTGCCACCCCAGATCTAACACTGTGTCGGTGTATGCTCGTGAACAGCTACCTGCTCGCAGTGACAAGACTTTCTAAATCTAAGTCGGTCAGGCGAGCTGAGAGTGAGCCAGCTCACTCGAGTACGACTCTTGCACTCTCCCGAGCGCAGCACTTCAACCTCATTCGCGGGGACTGTTTTGTGACAGTACCAAGTGCAAAGTTCTGTGTTGCAGAAGGTGGTGGCTTTTTGCTCCTGTTGTAAACTTTCAGGGGATAAACAGAAACGACAAATCGGCCGGCGCATCGTGTGTGTATGTGTGTGCAACCCGGTGCATGGTTGAGTTCAGCGGAACTTTTTTGAAAAGGTGATTGATCACAACGTGGTAAGTAAAATCCACACAGGTAGTTAAACTCGGTACATGATGTAGTACAGTGGCGAGGTTTTTGAATAGTTTTGCGAGTTTGGTTTCACATTGACATGAATGAAAGATAATTGAAGTCAAAAATAGCTGATTTGATTTTTTATGTCGTTGGTGTCTTTGCTGAATGTCGCATTACACCATGTACACTATACCCCTAAACTCCTGGGTTGGTTCGAGCATAAGGAGGTAGGAAAACACCTCCGTGGTTCGAGAGCGCGGTTGACGACAAGTCCTAGAGTTCGAGGGGTGCATACACACTGCAGACTACGGGACATGACGTCATACTCGAGACTACCATGAGTAAATTGATATTGCTGTTTGCAGCCATGGAGGTGCACGCTTAAATTTGTGAGTCTGTAAATACAGTATG
This sequence comes from Acanthaster planci, assembly GCF_054643075.1. Classification (NCBI taxonomy): domain Eukaryota; kingdom Metazoa; phylum Echinodermata; class Asteroidea; order Valvatida; family Acanthasteridae; genus Acanthaster; species Acanthaster planci. The sequence continues at coordinate 14,891,813 of NC_141781.1, read as the reverse complement.
TCAAAGAGTTCAGCAAGCCTAGCGAGGTATCTGGAATAATGGAGCTCGAACTATCCTTGGAGAAGTTGCGTTGGTATGGTATGTGACAGCACTTCCCAATTAATTCACGCATGATTACCTCTCTGGTCGACCCAGCGCGGCTTGGGCCCTTAAGCACTGTTTATGATGTTAACAATATTGGTGGGGTTATAGGTTACGTAACTCCATACTGATTTCAGCTGGTACTGTTGGTGATGATGGGTGGTAGTGGGGTCGATATGCGCAGAATTCTCATGCCGGATTCACATTCTTGGTTATTCGGTCATATCTCTAGGTAAATTTTACTGTTTCGTTATGAAGATCGTGGAGGTGATAATGTGTGAAGACCAACATGACTTAGACCAACATGATCAAAGTCATCCAAGTACTAACGTAAAAAAGGGCACGAAACGAAAGCCACCTTCCAAGAACATTCAAACATTTAGTTACGACGTTAATTAACATCTACAAAGTGTCTTTACTTTCACACTGCATTATGTATCTGTTTACATTGTTACAGTACGTGGGATCCGGAATAAAATCATTTGAAAAAAAATTTAATGCTTACTAGGAAAAATAATTGGGAAATGCTTTCCAGGAAAATCTGTCTCCGTCAAGGAGAATGGCTGGACACGTTAGTGAGCTTGCACTGAAACTAACCTATCAGAATTGGGATCTGAAGCTGAAGCATCCTGCGTTGACCACACACGTTCATGTTTTCTATCAGTCTGACGACCAGTGTCTTTTCAAAAAGTTTTGTAGGGCGACGCTTCCTTCCTAATCCTATGGTTCAGCTTCCGTGTGGATAAATTCCATGGCTAACTCGCCTCCTAATCCCATGAAGCAGGGTGGATGTCGAAAAATGCGTGAAACTTGAACAGACTTTTTGTGATATCGCTGTATTGGCTGATGACATAAGGTTACGCTATTTTGTGCAGGCAGTTTAGGTTGGCACAGCCTGATGATTGCATTATTTGGGTACATTCAACCCCCCCCCCCAAAAAAAAAAGTAGCCTGCCGTTTTTATCCCGGTGCCTGGACATACCAAACCTGGTCTAGGACTTCTGTGGATGCTTTGTGGTTATAAGAAAAAAACACATACTGACGTCGAACTTTCACGTGAAGTCAAAACGGTCAAGTGCTTCGCCATCTGTCTGTGTATTTATCGTAAAATTTCTGATGGTGATCTTGTTTGCACTGTTTAAGTAATTGCCGTTGCTCCTCCATTCACACTATCTCACTTTGCTTGGACTTCTGGAATCCCTGCTCCTACCCTACGAGTTAATTGCCCTGTATGTTTTTGTAATCAACGTGGCTGTAAACATCGATCTCCCTATGATTTGGTTCTCGATTCAGTAGGCAGGATAGGCTTTGTGCAGGTGCCCTACGTTGTACGTTGACTTGCCCCCTTCTCTCGTCCTGGACCTGCTGTTTACTAACCATATCAGATGGACAACAGTGATTTTTTTCTTATCTGTTGCCAACATTAGCTTTAATCACAGCTGACTTGCTACTCGAGTCGATGACTGACTCGAGTTGCATTTTTTGGCGACTCGACCTGACTCAAACCTTGACAAGTAAATGACCTGACTCAAGTCACTGCGAGCAAATTACTTACCTGGACTCTCTCATCAGACGACCCGACTCGCGTGAAAGTAAATAAGGTTCGAGTTCTAACTATAAAAGCAAACTTTGTTTTGTGAAAACAGTATATTGGCAACTTAATTACTTTAATGGTTGGTAAAATTTATGTTGTGTTATATCAAGAGTAAGATGTGGTACGGCCACATGCAGTAAGCCAAAGGTGAAATGTAAAAATGCACCCAAAATGGTTTTTCTCTTGTTTCTACGTACCTTATTGTGTTCAAATATTTGACTCAAATCGACTCGAGGTACAAGAATTAGTGACTCGTTAGAATTTCGATTCATCCGCTGCTCAATTTACTGTTCATTCAATTTACTACTGTTTTTCTCCGAGGAAAGAACTTCCCGTAAGTCGTGTAAGATAAATTTTAGGCCTTCAGAAAATAAAGTAAAGCGAGTGATGTAATGAGACCAAATACTTTTTGGTCGAAAAGAAATGGCTTTAAATTTGGTCAATTAATCTTTTATGCTCGAACTCACGGTGACAATGGATCAGTCATCTTTAAATTACTTTTCACCTAATTAAATACTCCCCTTTCTTAATACTCCCTTTTTACGTTTCCAGCTGTGACTCTGAATGTCAATGAACTCCTATTGATCCAACAGAATCAGGATCATTCTCATGTGAAGCTCTTTCATGTATTGTTAACCAATAACCTTACTTGTGACTGAGCCTCTTAAAAGAATTACATGTACAATACAAAGGTTTGTATTTGAGGCTTGAAAGTTTTGTTTTTAAGTTAATTTTTTTTAACTGTCCATAGTGCATCCATTTGCTGGATTATGAGAAGGTACTTACTTTGGGCAAATATTGAAAAACCCTAGTTGACTTGTTCGCATCCCCATGTATTTGGGTAAAAATGTACCGTTTTCTGCCATACAATAAAGAAGAAAGATTCATGAAGAAGAAAGGTTTACGCGCGGTTACTACTTTTGAGTCTTTTATTTCAAAAGAATCCAACCATGGTATCAGGAATACTGTGTCCTATTAGCATGCTTCAGAAAATGCTACTATGATAGTAATGTAATACATGTACAATGTACATGCATTTATACTGAAAGGATTGTCTAGATTATGCCTGGCGGATATTTGCTACAGTTCGCTTTCAGGAAGTGTTCCTGTTATTTTGCTGAATGCGCAGACACGCCGCAGTGTGGGGGTGGCCAATCTCCCCTTTCCTAGGTCAGTTCTAAAGGCCCACTCTCGCCAATCAGGGTAGTTGAGGTGATTATTGTTGATGCATTCACTGATTGAAGACACAAGAAGTGGCAGAAAAATGGGTTGTGTGCTAAGCTAAGAGCACATTCTACATCATGAGCGGGTATTGTTTCATTTAATTATCCAAGGGCGAAATTCTAGTGTGTAGACGTTAATCTAACCGCTGAAGACTACCCAGCCTGTGTTTGGTTTGTTGCAAGTCCTGTGAAAAAAAATCAACTTAAAAGTCTTCCTTCTTGAAAATATTTGATCCAACCACTCTATCCACAACCATTTTCCTCCCTAGTACTGTGCCCAACACGGATGTAGAATCTGTTTCTACCTCCGTGGTGCCTAATGGTCCAACCATGGTTATGCCCTTTATAGAAATATCCAGAACATTGTTATGTCTGCAGAGGAAGTTGGCTCGGCTATCTTTTATCAACAGATGCCAGTCTTAATTGGCTGACTTACAAGAACATTCCTTTTCCGGACACCATTTGCTTTAACGCTTGAGGCTTTGAAACATAATTAGGCCTTTTACGCAAGACAAGTAAGTCTTGGCAATGACAAGGGGTTGAAAACAGGCAATTTACAACCCTAATCCAGTGTCAACTCAGCCAGGGTTGAATTGATACAACCCTGCTCCACGGTCACACCAGCGTTGATATTTTTCAACCCGGGTTGAAACAAATCCAGTCAATCGCCCCGGCTTGAGCGTTGCTCGATGCTGCTTTGCTCGAGGGAAATGTACTCGCTTGTTTTGACTATACAAGAATAGTCGGACATTGTCTTGCTTCATTCCACCCAAGTCCTCCGTCTTCGCAAATGCATATGAAATAGCAAAAGATTGTTCTCCAAGCGCAACGTCGTTGCAATCCTTGTATTACACGCGCATTACTTGTACTGCTGCAATGTACACTAGACTGGTCCCCGTCCTTATTATATAGGGACCAGTAGCTAGCTGCAGGTTGACGTACGTGATTAGCCCTGTCGATTGAAAGCTGAGTATTAATTTTGTTTTTGTCAGGTCAGTAGCAATGCTATAACATGAATTACATTCCAGTAGTGAGGTGATTAATACGCAAGCAAAGTACCTATTCATGTTAACACCCTGTCGATCACAACGTGGTAATTTATCTTTCAACGAGTATCATCGATATGTTATTTTTCGTCAATTTATTCCAAATCAGTTTTTGTTATTTTAAATAAATATACAATTTATGGTGAAGCTAATTTCGGTACCGTCGAAGAAAGGCGAAATATTCTATCAGCTCCTGTTTCATTTGTGCTTAAGTTTGAGCGGGCTTCGTTTCCTCATTTACATATATAAACCGACAGGATTCCTCCAGTTTCACTATACCTCTATCGGTCCCTACGTTCGAAGGACGTCTGTGAGACCTCTGAAGACGACTTACGGGACGGTCACCAGTCTGTGAAGTACACTTTATATGTATATTTTTACCTTTGCGCGGGGATACGCGGGGATGTTGGCTTCCTCGTCCCCAGCTAGCGGATGGATATCGACTGAAGTTCAACGGCAAAACGACGAGTTGAGAGGCTCGTCAAAATCCATTATCAAATCATCTGCTCTTAAGGTGCAACCAAGTTTGGGTTAACATCTTGTGCTATTCGAAGACTCACCAAAATGTTACAAAATGAATTTCCAATATTGGAATCTCCGTGATGAGCGCCACTTGTGCATCGATTTAACGTAGTTGGCTCACAACAAAGACCGTAGTTGGCTCACAACACGTGTCCCGTGTGCCTTTATTTTCTGGTGCTGACAAATGTTTCAAGTAAACCCTGGATTTTACGTGTCAATTTGCACGTTTTATTATCTTTCCCGTGGCTCCTACGTCGAAACCCCCCCCCCCGAAGACATGTCAATCAAAACGTGTGGGAAGGGAATACATTATGGAGGAACCGCCTTTTGGACTGTACAAGATTATCGTTGTTGGTTTGCTCGTAGAAGATTTCATTCAGGCGTGGCAAGGCACCCATTTTGCATTGCTTTCCAATTCCAAAACTTATAGAGCGAGCAATGACGCTAAAGACTAAGTATCTCTGATTGTAAATGTTGCTAGCAAGCCAATGCAATGTTCTTCGGTTGGTTTAAGGCGGGAGTGGTTGGTGGTTGCAACCAGATATTATATCGGTTGTTGGCCATGGGTAAATCCTTTTGGTGGTTTGTCGTTTTCGCGAACACATATGGCCGGCCTCAATATGCATACACACGGTTATTCACCAACACAAAACACGCGCAGATTTTACCATTTATTTCCCTTGTGCTCAGCATATTTTGCTCCTCAAGAAGCTCGGTGGAGATGTCCTCTTTCCAAAAGGTAGTTTCCCGCTTGCATACTCCAGCTTGCAGATTTACTGCATTAAATCTATTGCCAATTATGGCATGGACTTTTCAGTTGTCTAACACAAAGTCAATTTCTATCCTTCAGGCTATATAAGCAGCATTGGCATCCTGGGGATGGAATTGGTGAGAGGAGTCGTCTTAAGGCTGGCGTGTCTTTGCCTGATGTTTCTGACTGGGACTCTGGCCCAGGAGCAGGGTCCAGCCCTGGGTCCTGTTCCAGGAACCGACGTAGGATCGGGTCCAGTAGTACCTGTTGGCCGAGTGCCGCAGGGAGCGCCCCCACAGGGAGCGCCTTCACAGGGAGCGCCTCCACAGGGAGCGGACGCCGCACAGACAAGATCGAGCCAGTACAGAATCATCAGTGGGTAAGCAGCAGTTTACAAAACTTCCTTTCTTCTCACGCGGATTGAAGATTGGCACATATAATTTTTTACATTCATTTTTTCAAGGTGCATGATGACATGCACTATGCATTCAACACGTAACGCACGCCTCTCAGGGCTGTTTACATAAAGTCATGCACACCTCCCCCCCAAAAAAAAACCACGATGAGTCTCGCAATCACTAAGAGTTAAGATATAATTATTAAGTGTCTCACATGGAGGCTGTTTTGTGTGGAAAGAGCCATTTCTTGAGAAATTTATTTTTGAACAGCTGCTTAATTATGACTGGTGCGATGTGCACTTAGGATGCGGCTTACTTGTTCCCCCCCTCCAGGGTTTGGATCTGCCCTTGCGTGCATGTCGTTGGTCCGTAAACGGTACAAACATCTTGCCACAAGAATGACATCGGCACAACATAATTTGTTTCATGCTCTCCTACTATTAAACACGGCTTTATCCTCCAATTTCAATACAGTTTTACTTACACCCATGGGAGTTGTAGTAAATAAACCACATAAAATTTGTGGTTCTTAATCTGAAACTCTTTATTCTTAAACGATTTATAAAACCTGAGTGTTGCCTTCATGTCCAATGTGGAAATATAAATATAATATATATAATATATATAATAAATAATATATATATAAGCTCTATGACTCAGTGACATTCTCAGTAACGGCTTAGTTTCAGCGAGACTATGCGATGGTTGTTGTTGGTAAATATATGTACATGTATTTAATGTATATCTGAGAAAGCCATTTCCGCTGGTGGATGACAGCTTCACGTGACACCACTTTTACTAGATAAGCCGAGGAGGTCGGACGCAACCCCCACGACTTATCAGGCTTGCCACACGTTGCCTTGGTACACCCCCCCAGCGTACATTAGTAGTTATCTGTATAATGCATCATATTTTGTGGACGTAACTTTTTTTTCCCAAATCGGACACATTTCTCCAAAGCCCGTATCGTCAGCGCTGTTGTCAAATGCTTGAAAAGCGCGAACCAATATGTTCCTTATAAGCGAAAACACCTAACTGCCTGGAAGTATAAGAGCGAGTCTGCCATCTACTACATACAGGCAAACCTACATGTACAGTGTACGTGTCCGTAACCTGGTGAGCCTAATCCTACAAGCGAACGAGCTACGTTGTTTAACCCTCACCTTAATGTGCAATTACAAAACTTCGTATCGGGTTAGGGCAGTTGAACGTGGTTGGGAGGTTAAAACGTGTCCTACATGTTTACATGTATTATGATACAAATGGCTCAGTAATAGTAAACAATACTCACCGCATACCTTTCCTTTTGAAACGGCAAGTAGGACAAGGTGTGCGCGTTACATTTGCCTGTTGCTAATTTCTACATTTCTGGAAGGACATCGACAGGACACATGCGACAAAAAACATTTCCACGGGTGTACAAGATAGCAAATCCACGAACTGATATTACTTCCTGAGACAATACGGCGCTTTATAACTTCTAATTTTTTTTTGGGGGGGGGAAGAAGTTGTATAGGCCGTGGTTATTTTTGTTGTTTCAAGCTATCTCTCTGTGCAGCATGCAATGGCCAAAGGTGAAGCTTAAAGTCAGTTGGGCCCGTCGCCCGTGAGTCATCGGTGCAGTCAAAAGACCCGCCAGTACCAAAGTTCAGGCGTCAAAGGTGCACTCTTCCGACCTCTTGCACAGATCGGAGGTCAGTTCACACGTATTTGGACAGCTACGTGTACATGTACATGTACATTCACAGTTTGCTGAAAAAAGACCCCAGACCAAAATAAAACAAAAACATCATGAAGTAGGAGGAAACGGGGAGCTCATCTGTAATCGAGCGTGTTCTTGGAACAGTATTGTAAAGTGAGCTAAACTAAACTTCCAGTGAAAATCTTGCATATGCTTGTTGGATTCGAAATAGTTACGGTTAATTTACTTATTACAAAGTGTACTATTCAGGAGGCTTTGTCCTCAGTCAGTGTGGGGTATTTGTTTCGCTTTAGTTATTGTCCTAGTTCTGTTGTACGTCTTCTCTAAATTTGCCATAACGTCAAATAAACATATGCCTTTCGACTCACGAGATTGAAATTTAAGTTGATGTCATATTACTGTTGCATAGTCACTTGACACCCATAAATTTGCTGCCTGCACAAATTAGCTAGCGCTTGTCAAGATCGGTTTCCTTTGGTTCCAGCTGGAAATATTCACTCATGAACAGAATGTGCTCTTGCACTGGGCCTCAACTATCTGACACAAGCTGTGAATTATCTCAGGTTCGCTGTGTTTACCAACACCAACTGTTTTTCTGATGGGTAGCCATTACCGCGACCGGGGAGGGAATTGCGCACCTACCGCTTTTGTTGGTCGGCAACCGTGACCCCCGCAAGCGTGACCAAAAAGAACGCCTCTTTGGAGAGTCCAGGAACTTAAATTTTTCCTTAGAACACGCTGCTTGTTGGAGCCCGTTGGATATGTAAAATATACATACATAGGTTAGAAGGAAAGCTTCCCCACATACAGTTCATAAGAATGTTTGGAATTGTTTGATTGGGCGAGAGGTGCTAACGAAATAGGCCCAACTACGGCATCCACTCTGGGACGAGTATAAGTCCTTACGTTAAATCCTGCTTTAAATAATGGTACAGCTGTTTCCTGGTATTTTGTTTTAACGAAACGCATTTTATCAGTCTTTGGGTTTCTTGGGTTTCACAGTTTTTTTTATCCGAAACTAATAGGCCTCTTGTAGCCATTTTGTCGTGCAGCGGTACGAGGAAGCAGTATAGTCAAACCAAACCCACGCTACACTTGGTAGACTTCCTTGAATTTATTACATTGCTTACATGACTTCCAACTGAACCTTTCTGCAAGAATCTTTTCTGCGGTGTTACGTTTATGAGCTTTCATGCCGGCGAAAACAAATCTACCGTGCAATATTCACTTTAAACAACCCTGCAACGTGGTTCAAAACAGTTGAAAATATATATCTATCAGCAAATTCTGTAATTTCTCTCCATTACAGCATGTAACAGTCCAGGATTTTAATCATGTATCTGATTTGGTTTCGAATGGGAAGGAACGCCGAGTTTCACGTGTGCTAGGGTGAACCTAGACTTTCATACTCGGCTCGTTTGAGTTTGCCTTGTCGCCACTAATTATCATCTGATTAAGAAGATGGTTGCTCGATGATATGTTAGAATATTGTCGTCAATTGACCCGTCAGCTTGCGCGATATGTGGCAAAAGGTAACTCCTGTGTTGTACCATGGAGCTATCATACATTGGAACCACGGAACCATGGAATTCCTTTCAGGTTTTCGGGGGGGGGGAGTGCGAGAGGAACCTGAAGATAAAAGGGCTACAGGGTATGTAGCCCTTTTGTGTTGGTCATTGTCTTACAGGAATCTCAGGAATTCTTTTCAGACACCTATGGGGGATGTCTTAGGAAACAGTAGTCGAGAGTGTCTATAAGGTTTGGACATTGTAGGGGGCACCCTTCCGTCTGCATCTTGACGGGTATGGTTGGGGATCGCTTATACTGAAATGTCAGTGGTATACTGGTAAGCAAGCCAAAGGCGAGAACATGCGATCTCAACGATTGAGTTATGGGAACTACAGACGGGGAAATGTTTCATCTCGCTGGATGTCACTTGTCACACACATAACTGCCCCAAGTATAAAGCGACTTAAAAATAATGCTCTTTCTTTTCCAATCATTAAATCATTGTCAATAGTCTTTTACTTACAAAGCATCACGTGTGTATACACGTGTTACCGATTAGAGCACTGATACTAGATTTGATTTGAGCATTCTACCTCCATGATTTGAGCAACTGCGCCTTGTCAGGGTGCAGTCAGAAACTTTCGACGATGTGATAAATGTTTTGGCTTAAAATGTAAGGCATTCGTCCCTGACCTGAAAGACTTAGTGACTGCCAGTATTTATGTTGGATTACTAGGGATATTGGTTAGAACCTCAAAACAAAACCACACACCGCAGGCCTCGCTTGGGACTGCACGAGAATAACGCGTTCATGCTGGTGTGTCGTCGAGATGGGACACAAAACCTCAAGATCAATTTACTTCAAAGGATTTCTGTGTATTGCAGTTTAGTGCCAACCCTGTAGTGCCACTATTTCAAGTTGCATTCCTACAGCTGTATCGCTAGGCACATCCCAGTTGGAAGGGGAAACTCGTTTAAACATTCGGGGCTGAGTTGTGGGGACAGATATTTATCCCATAGCGTTTTTGGTGTTGAACACAAATGCATGTCCCCACAACTACGGTAGGAAGTATAAGCTTGTTTAGTTTTTCTTAGTGTTTGAATTGTAGAGGGCTGTCTAGAGTAAAATCTCTATTAATGCAGAAAATTAAGCCGTATCACGTAATTATGAGACAAACGCAACGTTACGTTCAGGGTCCTGTCTTGCTGGACCTACGTCCACCCTGCCCATGGAGGCAGCTTTATTCAGTGGAATTGGGTCTTGGACATTTTATTGGGAATTTGGGACATTCTTTAAATTTTTAGCATACCGCAGACTTGTCTGGGAATCGAGACCAAGGACAAATCAGCAAATGTCTCGAATGTCCTTTTGGTGAACTGAACAAAATATTTGCTGTGTGTTGACGTTTCTCGCCATGATAGGTCCCACAACAACACGACTAGTATGGTATAATTTTTCAGACTTTGTGGGCACGGTCATCGTTTACAGAAGTCCAGTTTATTACAACACAAACATACCAACATTTATGCGCAGTTTGTTAATCTGTGAAAATGATGAATGACAAAAATGAATCTTCTTCGTGATGATCATACAATCATACAGAACAAACAGTCAAGCCACGCAGAATCCTGTTGTCAGTCTTTACATATTGATTAAGCACTGGTATTCCCGCAAAGATCAAGAACAGTCAAGTTAACTAAGTGCACCATTGTGCTTAAATGTCACATTTGCTTTGTGCTTGATACTTAACTTCAGGAGAATGACGACTATTTTGACTTGAAGGTATGTTATCAGTGTCTTTTGGATTGTCACATTATTTCTTACAAATGAGGTCACCTACTTTTTGACGCAAAGAAAGGTATGTTGGGATTATTAATTTCGAACAAAAGAATATTGCTCAATGGAAGTAACTTATACGATCACATTATACTGTCTTTATAAAAAGAACATTTTTTGTACTTTGCTGAATTTGTTTCAAAAGTCTCAATAATAGAATAACTAACTTCTTTGTGTATAACTTGAAATATAGTGAACTCGAACCTAATAAGTAATAATGATTCTTTAATAAAGATATTAAAAACATAAACTAATCTGTTTTCAGTAATGACCTTTATTCTTGCTTTATTCAGTAGAGTATATTATGATTTTTTTTTAAATGTGGCTTAATCTCAAATTTAAAATCAACATTCTTTGCTTCATTATTACCAGTAAATGTTAACAAATGTTGCGGTGAGGCCCTTTTTAACATGACGACTTCAGTTAACCAGTTTTGTTTAGTAACCAGGTTTGTTTCAAGATATTTCAAGGAAAAGTCTTCATCTTCGTGTTGCAGATCTTTCAATCTTTCACAGAAACCACAAACCATAGATCATGTTGACCATAAACCAGCTGTCCATGTGACGCCATTTTGACTGATGTTCTCATGAAAAATGCAAGTTTAGAAGTGCACAGATATTTTATAAAAACCCAACAAATTTGCTCCAGTGTTAGAGTTGTGCACACAATGCTCTTTGATAAACGTCCAGTTGCAGCCACGCATATTTGTCATTTTTTAGGAATATCTTGCTTTCAAGATGTCGCTCTTTAATCTTTCAAGAGTATCGCCGTTTTGTTCTGAATAAACTGTGTGACAGACATTACTGTCACCTTTTTGACAGGTAATGCAGCCTGCCGACAAGATGCACTTATGGTATTGACACCCTTTTGATGTCTAGACATTTTCCGCTCAAAATCAATATGCCCGGTTGACATTGGCCCACGGCAAGAAGATTTATGTTACAATTCCGGGGACTAATGCAGCCTAATTGTTATTTGACATTCCTGCGCGGATATTACACCTCGATCTATGTTTGATAAGCAGCGTTCTCTCAGCAACTGGTTTTACTTTACTTCCCAATACTAGCCCTGTTATCGTTAGGTGTACTCTTGCCCTCAAGATTTTATGAGTAATGTCACTTCGCGTGCAAGAACAAAGACAGACCAGGAAAACTGCTACAAATCACCATTCAGACGAATTATTCTTAATCGTCGTAACCGCACTTGCATAGCATTATATGAATTTCACCAATGTGGAATCCTGCGGAATAGCAAAAGAGTGTTATACAAAATCGTGTTCTTTGTAAGACATGACGTTCTTTTTTGTAGGTCAGCATGCTTTCAGCTTTAAATTCAGGAAAACCCATACGTCAATTTTTGTTTATTTTATTTCATTTTTGTAACATGAAAATACACTACAAGTTAGATGTTCGTGTACAGTTGATAGGTCAAAATGACCAATTAGGCAATTACTTGGAGAACTCAAGGTAAAAACGGGCAAGGAGGTTGAATGGAATGGAACAGGTGAACACCAATTCCCTGTGGTCCATAGATTTATCATGACGAAATACACTGGTCAAGTTGCAACTTTGACAGAAAGCAGTTCGGACGAATAATTATTGCAAGTACGTTTACTTTATTTACGGGCTTTGTTAGTTGGGAGTCCCTCAACACGAACTGGAGAAAGGTTTTGTCAGCGAGTTGTCAAACTTCAAGACAGCCCTAGGTCTATGTATTAAATCATGTCGGTGTACGAAGAAATACTGATATTTTGGAAAACCGAGGAATGCAGCAAAACAGCGAAGAATTTCCCAAATTTGGTTTCCCCAAATTCTGAATTTCTCCCAACCTGTCAACACCTCAAGACATTAGTATTTCTCGTTCGTGAGATGACGATTAAAAATTATTGAGTTCACGTTGATTGAGTCTGAAAGACATATGAAGTTAAAATTTGAAGGTTTTTGCCCACTGCTAGAGAAAATCTTTTGAATATGGTTAGAATAGACGCAACTGCCCTTTCAGCCCATCGTGCACTGGGAATGGACGGCCGGCGAGGTTCTTCATTACGGAACCAGAATAACATTTACGGAGTGGTATGCTGCCGGCCGTGTGTAGCACCCGTGAAAATTGGATTTGATTTTCTCTTACTTGTTTTTTTGATGTATCGGGTTGCGAATGTAAAAATCAAAGCAAAATTCGTAACAATTTGGGGTCATCAAGATAAGGATACAAAACAAGTTTATTGTTGGGGAGGCCTCCCAAGACTGAAATAATTTTGTTCACATCGTTCAAATTTCATACGCTAGCTGTCTCAAATCTAGTGTACATGTGATTTTATGATTTGAAAAACTTTAGTGGAGAAGCAACCTGTTTGCAGGCTTATCTGATTACTGTAGAGATTACTGTGGAATTTCCCTTGAAGTTTAAGGAGGCTTACACGAGTCAAATTCAATGGCTGTATCTGGCCTTAGGTCCCCATCAGCGCATGTCGGTCATTTCACTTGATATGAAGACAGTGTAGAATGTGTGGTTTTTCTTTTGGTTTGCTGCTTTTTTTTTGTCAGATCAGATTTTGAAAAGTGATAAGTGATTACTATTAATCATAGGCTACTGATTAAAAGTTTTGAATACTTTGGTGTGTGAAGTCAGATACACTCAAGTGACAGGAATGTTAAGTACTACTACCAGGCCTAATGGCATCATTATGGGGGGGCAAGAAAATAAATGAAAATGATAGTTATTAGTGATATATCCACTTATGAGTGATTTGCAATTACTCTTTCCTTCCAGTCCCAACGTCTGTGGTCGTAGGTTGTATGCGTATTGCTGTCCTGGTTGGCAACTTCATCCTGGATTGCAACAGTGCACGAAGCGTAAGTTTTTAAGTTTAACCAGAGAGAGAAAGTAGTTCCAACGTCAGATGTGGAACCAACAGGAATGTTCATTATGCATGCAATACAGCATGGAGCTATAATAGTAGCTTGTACATATGCAGAGTTTGGTCTCCAAAGTTCTAACATGATATCTTCATCAAAGAGACAAACTTTGCAAAGAGTTCCCTTTGACTACTATAAAGTTTTTGAGATGACAGAAAGGGGGGTCATTCAACACTTCAATGAATGGTTTGAATAGAATTAGGTTCTTTAACTTACAATATTTACTTTAGAGTCCCCTATTATATAGGTGTGCGAATTCTTCCCAGAATAGTAGAGTGCTACGATTAAATTTGTATCAGTGAGTTTAGTTTTGACCACATTGCAAAGCTTATAAACTGAGTGACTGATTGTAAGCTATTTTTATTTTGTTTTTCTTTTTGTAACTGAAATAAATGAGCAATATTTTGTGATCCCCCCATATCTACACAGCCATATGTAGCAGGTTATGTACATCAGGGTATTGTCGTACGCCCAACACCTGTCTTGGCCAGGAGTGTGCATTCGGAGGGATAAACTGTGATGGGGTTGGTGCCGACAGTAAGTATTACTCCCTCTAGTCTTGTTTTAATGCTGGAAAATTAACAAAACTTAACGTCACTGAATTTGTCCGTAATTGCAGCGTTTTCTGCAGACATTTCTGGATTAAAAAAAAATGCCTTTTATGCAGAAAATTACTTCAAAACAAATCTCTACTGTACATACCATGTCAAGGTGAGAGTAAAACAGCTTGTAGTATACAAGCTTGAGATGACATTGACATCCCACAATGCAACATTTTTCTTGAGAAATTTGAAAGGTGCAGTATTAAATATCTCTTTTTTTTTACTTGAATGATCACCAGATGTAGTGCCAAGGTCTTTGGGGATACAAATAGTCTGTGGCAATCACATGCATTTATTCTACAGTATGACACACAGATTTTCACAGTGTCTCTAAATTCATTTGTTTACTACTTATTCATGTATATTTGACAAGTAATCCCAAAATGGCTGTACTAAAACTGCCTCATTTGGAAGAGTTCTATATCTAATTATGTATAGCAAATAAAGTATATGTACAGTACATGTACATGTACTTTACATAGGCTGTGTCATTTACCAACCACATTACCTCATAAGATAATACTCACCTTTATGGGTGGCTTACACATATTTCTTTCTCGCGCGCAACAAATTTCGATGTCAGAATTAGACTTTACGTAGGAATTTTAAATAAGATTTGTGTAAGTATATCTCTATAACTGCCAAAAATGCAGGCTCAGTGAGGTTTCATTCATAATGATTGACTGCCTTAACTCTTAATGGGTCAGTTAAACTAGCCACCCTCATTGATCTGTCTTTTCCATTTTCCCTAAATGCAGTCTTCTCAGTGGAAAAATAAAATTTTAAATAAATCACTTTGGCAGGGTACATGTAGTTTCACTAGGCCTCTTGATGTTGACTTTTCAAGAACTTAAAGATTTGTTTGTGTGAATTCACATTAACTGTTCATAACTTCAACTTGTCTTGTTTTTAGTGCATGGAGAGTGTCTGAAGCCATTTATTTATGCATGTGTCTGTCTCATTTTGTGTTTGTTCATTTGTGTTTTTTGCACCCTGTTTCTCTAACCCTTTTCCTATCAAGCAACGGGTGTAGGGGGAGACTATGAAATTGTTGACTATGGTGGTGTTGGTGGTGATTACGGGCTCCCAGTGCTGCCTGAGCCCCCCACGTTTTGTGGTGAGACTGGGTGTAGTGGCAGCGGTATCGTGGATGGCCAGTACCCACTGCCTGGTCCTGGCCCATTTGATCGTAAGTCTTTCCCAGTTGGATCTTATTTTGAATCAGCAGATTCTGTGAGTTTTGCTTTCTTGAGGGGGGGATGGGGAGTTAAAAATTTATTCTTCCAAAAACGTGACACTGCCAAAATTTCCAAAGTTGTAAGGGAAGTTGGTAGCCCGGCATTGCGGTACCAGGATACCAGTCTGCTTAATAAGCAGAAAAATAGCATGTACATGCCAAAGAGTGGCCAAGGGTTTATCCACTACGAACACAGGGCGAGGGTTCCCCTCGTTTTCTATGTTTTCTCAGAATGATGCAATCTACATTCAGAATTCACATTTTGGCATGAACAGAAAAAAGCCCTTTTAAGCTTGTATAATTGAGCTCTGAAGACAAATGACTTTGCATTTGATTTGGATACTTCCATATTTTTTGAAAGATGAAACCAGAGAAAATGTGTTTTCTTGAGAGGTGCTCTTTAACTGTTTGGTTACTCTGTAGCTCTAGAGAGAGCCCAGCCGTCAGAAGTGATCTGTTATTTTCTGCATGGAACACTCAACAGATCGCACAAGGTGGCTAAATAAATTTCACCTACAGATTCTGGATAAATTTAGAGATGCTTTGTTAATACAGGCATTTTACAATAGTACACCTTCAAGAGTTTGCAATGCATTGGCCAATCACAACGTGCTATGTCTGTCCACCCAGTGCGCATTTGGAAACAAACAAAGTCGACAGATTTCATGCGTTGTGATAGGCCAACACATTGCAAACTTGTGGAGGCACACTATTGTCAGTCGCCTGAATAACTCAAAGCTTATCCAGATAAATAAGTGAAGCTTCACTTTAATGAGATGATTGTTTTCCACTCTTTCACTAAAGATCAAGGGTGCATCTGCATATATTATGTTGAATTTCATTTGCTGATTGTATAAATCTGTTGTTGCATTATGCATGCTACTTTTCAGAATGAAGCTCTTGTGCTGCACCTGTAATCTTGTTACTGATTGCACAGCAAAATAATTGAACAATGATCAAAATGTTATGTTTTCTAAGCAGGGATGTGAGAATTCAGCTCTTAAGCCGATTTCAGCTTGTTTTGTTTAGATGTTGACCCTGAATTTCAGCTTTTTGTACACCTGGTCTGTACAAAAATGGGGGAGCTTTTTACATTTCAGCTTGTTGCTAGCTGTTTTCATCTTTAATTTAAAGTGGCCATTCACGCCCCTCTTTAAATCAATCAAGAGACAGAATGCCATTTTCAAGAAGCCATTTTCAAGCAAGAGAAAAGTGCTGTTATATGTACCTATATTTTTGGCCACCAAGTGCAGCAGACTTTATCCAGCATCATATGAATTTAAAAGTGTCTCTCTGTTTTTCTGGACATTTTCTTTATTAATACACTTCCCCGTTGTGCTTCTAGGCTACTAATTTGCAGTATATTTTCAATTAACATATTTATTTGTTTGGAGTGTCTAACCCTTTAAATTTCATGTATTTATTTGATGTCGAGTCTGTCTTCACTTACATGATGGTATTACTAAATTCTATTTTGGTGGATGTAAACGACTTCAAACATAACCCAGTAATAAACAGACTTCACTGATCTGCAATTTAAGGTAGTCACCAATCCATGCAAATGTTACATGTTACCACTTCATTTTTACTTTAGTCAAAAACTGCCAATAGTAATTTCACTATTAATCATAAAAACAAGGTTGAGTTTAATGTAGTGCCCGGTGGTGGAAGTATTCGAATACCCATTTGTACTAAGTGCCAGCCATTAAGCATGGACATCCTGTCAGAAATGTTCAGTTAAGGATAAATTGTGTGGTTAGTAAACCACACTATACTCAGTTGCTGCAGGTATATGAACTTCAGCCAAACCATAGAAGAATAAAAAGTGGGAAAACCAAATTGGGGGGCACAGGTAGTGCAATAAATTATATGTAGTCATTGGTTTGTTGAAGTAATCTTTAAAACAGAATCATAGTTAAGGCAAAGACAAAGCACATCACTATGTGAATTACAAATTGGTTCTCGAACACTTTTGTGTACTAGTAAAAAAGGTATAATTCAAAAATTGTCCAACTGTAAGAAATGGAGCAGTAATTCCTCAGCCACCTGTACAAAGTGTGTGCATGCTGTAATGTGAAAATAGTGTAAGCATTGTTCGAAAACAACCCAAGATGCAGAAGGTGAAATATACAGGGGGTAATCCACCAGGGTCATGAGGTGAGACATCTGAAACCTTCCAAAAGTCAATTTTACAGATGTGATTTCCATGTGAAAATTTGTTCCCAGTCAGAGTCAGTTCCGATTTGCTTTGTGTGGGATCACATTAATTTATGGGGTTGCGGTTAGAGTTGGCTCGCTGGGGTTGTGTGTCAGTGTTGTTAGAACTTTGCCATGGCTTCTTCCCACTCTGTTTATAATTATATATTTATAAACATGTGCCTATAAAGGAAGTTGAGATCCCAAAGACCCTTGTCACGTACTTTCAGTTCATTACAAGACCAATTACACCAAAAGAGGATGATTGACTTCAGCGTTGAAATCTACTGGATGACACAAGTGTATCCCAGTTTTGCTATTTATTTATTCTGTTGAAGTAGTGCCAGTGGGAAGTGATTGTGGTGTGGAACTTGCTTAGCAAAGGCTGAAGATTGCAAATTGGAACCTTGAGTAACAAATCTGGAATTTCAGATCTGTAGGAGCTTGCAAATGCATGTTAAAATTTTGCAAAAATTAATTTTGTGCGGGCGTTTAATAATTGACCAGTTTTTCCAGTTATGCTGAGCTGAACTTTATATGTCCATGTGTGCCCAAAGTTGAGCTTGGCATTGCACTGCGATCCATTGCCAAACAGAGCTTTGCTACTTTATTATCATCCTGAATGAGCAAAGACATATTTATTAAGATTTTTGCACAAGTTAGTGTGTCCTTGATCTTTTAGAATGGTCAGTGGGAATATTTATATTCAAAGTAGTGTTGTAGGAGAGACCATTGACTACAATCCAGTTTAGAGTGAAGTCACAACTCACAAGCCATTCAGATGAACTGTTAAGTTGGCTGTCCCCTGTGAACCAGTTATTTGACTTGACCTTGCCAAACAACCCCAGAACGAGAAGCACATTAAAAGACATGTCCATTCCCTCTCATTGGAGGTATTTTCAATTATTTTTTGTGGCCATGAACAATGAAGTATTTTGAATGGTTTAAAATACAAGCTTGTAATAAAGTTTACTAATTATTGGAAGAGATGGGATGTGGCTTGCTTATAATTATTTTAAATTAATATAGTATTTAGTATTCTGCAGTGTGATTGGGGACCTACATGTATGCCTCCTTTACCCCACATGCTCAGAACTTGACAAACTTGTTTTGGTTTGGTTTACTGGTGTACACAGCACTTAAGTTTGAGTGCTTCTGAGAAATGGGACCACCTTAGTGTTCCTTCCATATTAGAAGGAAGTTATATGGCACATTTCTCTGAATATGCTTCCGTAAACTATGTATGTAAAATATGGGAGTAGAAAAGGGATTTGTGAATGCAATTTGACGAAGATACCATTATAACACAGTTTATATCTGACACAACTAGTGTGTTTTTAGCAGCCAGGGAACAACATGTCAGGCTTGTTACACATCTGTGAAAGATGTGTGCACCAGGAAATTTGTTTGACCTGCTATTTGGTGGGGGCAAGGCCAGGAGTTTATCAAGTTCCAAGTCCACAAATCAATGTGCTAGGAGAGGATCAATATTGGACAAAATCAGATGTGCCCAGTTTTATAATGTACATTCTGCTTTGGGTCAGTGCTGGCATTTTGCCAAGAAACGTTTCCAAAGAGCTTACAGAATGAGTTTGCTTAAGGCAATTAGGATTTGCATGGAGCTTCTTCTAAGGAGTTGAGTTTTGGAAAAAGGTCAAGTTGTACCCCATACTAGAGGTCAGTGCATTTTTACATGTATGTAAAAAAAGTCATTCCTACTGTTATATAAAATTCTTTCTTCCTGTAAACCTATTGTGGCGAATGAAAAAAAAGCAAAAAATTTTTATTACTCATTCCATATCACAGGCCAAAATATTAACCACATTTACCATGGTCACAAAGAAAGAAGTAGGCATAGAAGTAACCTTGAAGTTGATGCATTGTGACAAAATGGGAGTAAATACGTTCGGTGATTTTTCGCAGACGTTGCAAAATTACATTTGTCCTGAGAGATATGACACTCCTTTAGAATCTACTGAAAATATTACAGGGTCAAATGAAGGGTAATTTTTTTCTTGATGGGGTTTTAGTTGGGATTAATCTTAGTGGGGTGAAGGAAGGTCAATTGTTTATGTTAAATCTGTGCATGCAAAACTGTGTTTCTCTTAAGCTCTACTCCCAAGATAGAAAGTAAAGTTGCTTTGCTGTGGCAGGAAAAATATTTACATTTAAGGGGTATTGTTGCCATCAGGATTCAGTCGAAGATTGACTTTGCTCAAGTTCTTGTGTCCTTATTCTTTTCCATTGTTGGAAACTGAAAGATACTTGTGGCTAATTATTTGTAGTCGTAATTAATGTTGTACTTGATCAAGAAGAAGCTGACTAGTGATCAAGAAAATACAAGGATTGGAATTCTAAAAGTCAATAAGTTTGTGTCTGCAATTTTGTTCGTAATGGAAGAAAATGCACCTTCTCACTTGTGTGCAATTTATTCTTCAAGGACATAGTGCTTTTCCTCAGATGAATGATCTCTTTACTTCCACTAATGGACTCAAAGTTGAAAAACAGAACAAAGTCATGGCCATGGGTAGTTTTGAGACTTCCTGTCTCTTTTCCCAGCTGACATATCTAGTGGAAAGATAAACTCTTCAGTCCTTGAGCTGTCCACAGCGTTATAATTTGATGAACACGTGGGAAAATTAGGATTGACTACCAGTTTGATCTTGGTGTCTTTTTTGTGTCCACAGCAATTTGTAACCCTGAGTGCTTGAATGGGGGCAGGTGCATCAGTGGCAACAGGTGCTCTTGTCCTGTTGGATTCATGGGAAGCAGGTGCCAAACCGGTAAGAACACAGCACTGGCAATCGATGTTGAATTGATATACATCATCCCTTCCAACACAGTTCAAACATCATTCAGAAATCAACATTCTGACCTTGTGCAGAAGGCATTGTAGGTGTTTTTACCAACCTTGATCCACTTCCTGAAAAGACTGCTGTAAAGCATTACTTCCCTGACTGGAGATGGCCTATGCCCTGAACCTTGCAGTGGCCCAGAGATATCCTGATTTCTCCCAGTAAACAAAGAATGCCTACATTGAGGGTCAACAGGGAATAGTCAGTTTATCGCTTCTTAAGGTGCTATTTTGATTTGTTGTCAGAAGTTTGTTACTGTCCATTCTCTGCCACTCACAGTAAATGCATTTTTTTCCAAAAGATAATTTGATAAAGCTCCCAATCCCACTGGTGCTCTTGTGTCACCTTCAGATTCTTTTTGACCATGTTACTAAGGTAGTAGATTGTTTTCTTTTCATTCTTCCAGTCACATTTTATCATCCAGTGCACACTTTGAAATGTGATCAGTGCCCAGAGTAGTGTGAAATAGTCATGGTCTCATATTCAAATAAGCACAACAAAGGTTTGGTGCTGCAAACTACATATACTCCATGTTCAGTGACCTTATGTAGATCATTTTTGCATGTGTTACAGTGTGTAGACAGACCAGGTGGGTCATTTTGAAGAAATATGTGGGTGCACCTGGCTGGTGTGTTACTCTAAGATGAAATCATGCTGCCAGTCGTGCACACACATATCAGATGCTAAAACTGTATGAAGGGGGTCACTGGTTTCTTCCAGCAAGGGTTGCCTATACATTCCTTCATGTAATATCAATAAATAAGATTTCAAGGTTTGACAGTGACGTGCATGCGCCAAACCAATAAAAACAACGGCCTGTCCCACTGGCACTGGTGTTTGGCATACAGCTTCCTCAGCCTCCCCCCTCGTGCCCTGAAGGAAATTTAATGTTGAAATAGTGACAGGTGGAAGTTAAAGAAAATTGGCCCTTGTTTCCTTTAGGGTTTAGCCTTGGGGCTGTGCACATTCATCACTGTCTAGTTGCAGTCATGACCCCGGACTCTTTTTTGTTTGAAAGCTTGTAATGTTCTTTGTGATGCACACGTAGTTACTGTTTACCAAATGGCTGCACGTGAATACCAGTAAATCTACACGAACGGAACTTTGATATGGTTACATACTTGAGGAGTTGGCAACAAATTCAACAGTTGGGAAGTTCACCTTTTAATCATGGGCATAAACCATAAGCTAGTTGATGTGCTTCGCAATGCTGTAACACCTTTGTATTACACTTGTAACTTTTATTGAAGTTGTTGAGTTGTTACCAAGAAAAAAAACTTGCTCTGTGGAAAATTGT
This sequence comes from Acanthaster planci, assembly GCF_054643075.1. NCBI lineage: Eukaryota > Metazoa > Echinodermata > Asteroidea > Valvatida > Acanthasteridae > Acanthaster > Acanthaster planci. Next base: position 14,870,048 of record NC_141781.1, on the reverse strand, counting down.
TTTGATACCAAACAACTTATGAAATTTTATTTGTTTGGGAGTACTCTCATTCTGAATATAAAATTCAGTTTCTGGAGGCTTATTCATGCCTCATAGAATGCAAAATGTAGGCGTAAATGTGATATCATGCATTATTTGCAACAAATTCGCCTGAGCTGAAATACATTCATCACTTGTGTATTTGCCGTGGATAAGTGGGGAATATTTATTTTGCCCATGCACAGAGTGTGAACCAACTTTTACTTTTCCCAGTGTAATGATTGCTGTAGCTGTGATCAGAATAACACAACAAATAATCCCATTAGGTAACATTATGGTCTTCAAAATGATCATTATGGCAGTGATGAATATAATGTCTCATGACAATGTGGATACGCCTAAAAATTAAAGATGGGAAGATAGGACAACTCTTTTGGAATCACTAGCTACAGTTCATTTGATGTTTACCCCTGGTGAACGATGATCCACATATATGAATGGTCCACAGTGCTTGTGAAGTGTTTAAAAAGAGTTATTTGCATGCATCTTTTAAATTTAGTTCGCATTCAATCTCTTCAGACTTCCGCACTGGGCAGTGCTTCACGCAGTTCAACCTTGGTATCTGCTCAGGAGAGATTCCAGGGTTACAATGCACCAAGGCCCTGTGCTGCTCCACCATTGGTCAGGGGTGGGGCTCCAATCCCTGTGAGGCCTGCCTCACTTTTGAGAGCCCATGCAAGAGGGGATTCGTCATTGATGCACGAACTGGCCTGTGCACAGGTGAAAAAAAAAAGGATTTAATAATCCGTAGGGTTAAAATTGCATTGTAAACCAGATTGGTTAGCGTAATCAGGGGGCATGTCAGAGAAGTTTACAGAGAGAATGAACTGATCACATTTTGTGGAATGTGGAAATAACTCAAAGAGAACCAACTGTTATCAATGAAAACAATGTGGTTCCAGTGGTATTTTAGGCTGTAGTCATCTGATTTCTATAATTTTATGATTAATAAGGAAAACAATTGTAAAGCTGTCAGTGGGATCCATTCTTGCCTGTGATGGAGATGTTAAAATACCTTAGCTAAGGATGACACTTAAATCGTTCACAGTGATAATTTTTCATGTGAACTGATGAAATAAAAACTCACTATCAACTGGTTCCAATGTTTGTCTTCTCTTTGGAAACATTTCCGAGAAAGAGTTGCTCACTGGCTTATTAGCATGTACAAACATAATGAATCAACAAAGACAGAGGAAATTGGAACAGAAAAATATCAAAAATTTGGCATTTTTGTGAACATGCGGCATTGAGGTTTTCTTTGTGAAATGACATCACAGCTGTGATGTCATTGAAAAATAAAAATTTATGTTATCATGTAAACCAAAAAGGCACCAAAAACTGTTAAAAATAGTGAATCAGAAATTGGAAATAAGATTATTTGAAACACAACAATGCATTTTCAAGGGTTGTATTGCAAAATTGCTTTGCCTAGGCACTTCATGCAGTTCAAATCCCCATTCAAAACTTTTTTCAAAGGTTAAACCAGTGAAACAAAATGACTTGCTTGGTTAGATGATGCAGCCCTTTTTGTGTGATGCACAAATCCCATCACCTAAACAGTTCCAACTTAAAATGTTGGTTCCTTTTCTCTGCCACAACTTTCTATTCTGGTACCACACTGCAGATTCCAATGAATGCCACGTTATCCCAGGGCTGTGTCAAGGTGGTACTTGCACCAACACTATTGGATCATATGCCTGTGTGTGTCCGCAAGGCTATGCTCTCAACCTTCTTACGTTGGGATGTGAAGGTAAGTGTGTAACTTTTTTGTGAGATTCTATTTGTTAGACCATTACAATTACATTTTCGGGGTATTTGCTAGCACATACGTATTGGTTTCCCTTCAGATCATGCCATTTTTTGAGTGCCTTATCCATAATCATTGCCAACATTGATGACGTTAGGTACACTGAGCTGTTTACCCCTTATCTCTGTGAACATCTTAAATCCTTGTTAAAGTACCACTGGCGCTTAATGGGTTCAGCCCAAGTCAGTGGCCATACTTGCTACAGGGTTATGGAGCAGTTAAATGCACATGTTGAATACGGGCAATTCACAATAGTGCACCTCCAAGAGTTTGCAACACGTTGGCCGATCACAATGCGAAATTTGTTGACCCTTTCCAAATGCGCATTGGGTTGACAAATTTCGTGCACTGTGATTGGCCAATGCATTGCAAACGCTTGGAGGCTCACTGTTGTGATACGCCTGTATTATGGACCTTTGGGAACTGACATGTTTGAGGGAGAAAATATTGTGCCAGGCACTTCGTCTTGAAGTCTCTGAAAAAAAATTGTCTGTGACGCCTTAATGTGGGGAAGGTCTACCCATATTATATATTGTTTCAGCATATCTGCTCTCCATAAAATGGCCTTTCCAAATATTCGCTGGTCCCTTAAAATCTGTTATTTTCACATTTAACCCCTGCTTTTAGAAATCCACAAAAAGCTTTTGATATGCTTCCTTGTTTAAATAATGTTAAACTTTCTGTCTCCTTCACAGACATTGATGAGTGTATTTCCATCAGCAATATTTGTTATGGTGGAGAATGCCGTAACACCCCTGGTGGATTCCTGTGCATTTGTGGCCCCGGTTTCACTCTAAGCCAAGATGGGACAAGCTGTTACAGAAGTTCAGGGGAAGACGGTAAGAAAGAACCTTCAATGCCAGTGTTTATAGACGCTTGTTCTAAATGTCAGTAGAAATTTTCTCTGGATGCTTGTTGGGTGAGAATAATGATTGGTTTCATCACTTGAGGGCTCTGTATAGATTCGGAACTTCACTTCCAAGAAGATTTTGTTTGGTTGTTTGTAAGAAGGAAAGTAGAGCATGGAAATAAGTTACCCAGTTGTTGTATTCAATATTTTGCACAAGAAGTTACTTTGATTACTTATTTGAAGTTGTTGTATAAGCCTATTTGAGGCATGGTGGACACACTATGAAGGCACCATTTGGTTTGAGTAAAATCTTTCATGTTTAATGCAAATTTACTGACTTCAAATAGTGGCACCTATTGTTTTTGCTTTGTAACAGTTCAAAAAAGCCCTGTCAATCTTTTTTATTTTTTATTAATTAATTTAATCAAATTTTTTGAGCAGCTCTAGCTTGACAATCGTTTTGATTGATACTCTTGTAATTTGAGCGTTTTCCTTCTCCCTCATAGACATCAATGAGTGCATCACTATCCCGAACATCTGTGCTGGTGGAGAATGTCGTGACCTTCAGAATGGATATCAGTGTATTTGCCGCAATGGCTACATTCTAAGTCAAGGTGGAATAAGCTGCTCTTTGAGACCTGGAGGACTCGGTAAGGAAAACCTTCAGTTTTGCTGCAAGTCGGCTTTGTCTTAAATTGACAACCCTAATAAAGTTTTGTCTAAGTGATCACTGGATAATCTGGACAGAAGAAAGGGGTTCTATAATTGAATTTTCTTTTGACTTCATAGACATAAATGAGTGCATTTCCATCCCCAACCTCTGTTCCGGTGGACGATGTCTCAACACCCAAGATGGATATCAGTGTATTTGCCCCACTGACTACACTTTAAGCCAAAATGGGCTGAGCTGTGTAACAGAAGAAGGTAAGAAAATGCTTTGAGTTTTAGTTCTGTTTTGATAAATGGCAGCAGAAGCATGTACATGTTCATACACTGTACATGAAAATGAAGATGCACTTTGGGTGCCTGAAGTCACTTTCTTATCTCCATTGAGGAAGGTCTAGATAAGTTGGAACATCAATGATGTGGTCTCATTATTCCTGACCCGTGCCCCCTCAGATCAATTGACCTATTGAATAACTGAATTGCCTTGATAACAGTTTGATGTACATAGCTGTGAGAATTATTTTCAAGGACCCTGTGGACTTTCGTGGAGAAAGAGATGGCACTTTGTTCCCTAGCAGTAATGTCCCTTCAGGCTAATGCGCATGCACATTATTTGATTTTCACTTGCATGGTACTTAGTATATACAAGCAATTTTCATCGACACAACTGTGTCATTGGCTCTGCCATCATTTGCTTCATTCACTATCGTTAGGGGTTTTGTGAAAATCTCATAATAATCATGAACGAAAGAAAATACAAAAATCTGACAACCTGGCTACCAACACTGAGTGATAGATGAATGTAAGAGTAGTAATCTTTTTGCTGGAGTCAGAAGGTGGTGTCTAACACTGCCACATCGGAAATGTCCCATACAAACAAAACATGCATGCCATTATTGATAGTGTGATGGGAAGTCACACTGTCATGCTTTCAGGCTGGAAAATGTTTCATTGGTTAGTAAGGATAGGACAGAGAAGTGTCGATTAATTGCTTGGTTTTCATTATTCTAGTTACATTTTTAGCATGAGAATTCACATGTGGGCATCAGAGCTTGAGGATAGCCTGTTACACTCAGTGCATTAGAGTTAATTGGCAGCCTTGTAATAATGCATTTCCACATGTCTGTCTTCGCAGACCGTAATGTGTGCACCACTATTCCGAACATTTGTGCTGGCGGAGAGTGTCTCAACTTGCCACAAGGTTACAAGTGTGTCTGTGTGGGTGGCTTCATTCAAACCCAGAATGGGGTGATATGTTCTGGAGGTGCTGGAGAAATTGGTAAGAACAGATCTTCCATGGCATTGTTTCTTCAGCTTCCTCTAAAATGCCCATGCGCTCTTGAATTCAGTTCTAATTAGGACACAGCAGATTTCTCAAGGTTTGGACCTTAATTTTTTATGTTTTCATCAAAGTTGACATTTTCTTTCAGAAAGGAAATGAGAGCTGGGAGTTTGCCTTTTTCAAGAAAGATGATAAGTTATTGAATTTTTCAGATAGTATCATTATACCTGCTGATGGATCCATGAGTGTGTAGAGGAGATTTCCCTCTCCTCGAAAATAATATATCCAACTTAAATGGGCTCACAGAACTAATCACTGGCCATACAGCCCTCCTCAGCAGTTCTGCTCAAACTCCTGGCTGGTAGCTCCCTGGCCCCAGATTGATTTCCACTGCACAGGTTATTTTTGACTTTCAACTTCAGACTAGGTCTGCCACTTTGGCTACATTGAAAGTCTTTTGAAATTCCTCACCTTATGGACATTTCCTTTCTTACAGACACTAATGAGTGTGTTACAATTCCGAACATCTGTTCCGGTGGAGAGTGTCTCAACACTCAAGATGGATACCAGTGCATTTGCCGACTTGGCTACACTTTTGGCCCAAATGGGATGCAATGTACACAAGAAGTCTGTAAGATGGAATGCTTGATTTTGGCATAAATTTTAGATTGGGCTAGTAGGAGTGAGTAGAAATTTTGTCTAGATGCTTGCTTGTTGCTGTCATGGAATTGGAATGTACTAATCTTTGATGAATTTGAAACTTTAAGATTTTGCCTCTTAGCTCTGACCTGCTCTAATACAAATGCACTTTAGAAATTACCCAGACAATATTAAAGTCATTTTGGGATATTGAAGTACTATATCTTCAAACTTGCAGAAAACAGTTTGTATACACATTCTACCTACATATAATAGGTATGTCTGTTGCTGGCTTTCTGAATGCATAATCCTGCCTAATGAACTGAGTCAAAAAGTCACCCAACTCATGTTGACCTCTATGTAACATGTAGGTCAACTTGAGTTGTGGTGACTTGAAACAAATTTTTGAACGGAAATCATTCAGATTTGTCAATAGTTTTACCCCTGAAGTGATTGTGTCCAGATCAGACAGGCTGGCAACTTTCTTTTGGAGTTGTTGATGTCCTCATTTTTTTCTTTATCCGTTTTCATTTAAATCTCATTGTAGAATATTTCTCTCTTGCAGCATTTGAAAATCCTTTTTTTAATGTGATTTTTCTATTCTCTTGTTTGCACAAACCATATTTAGTGATTTTTTTTTAAATGGGGAACTCGGATTGTTCTTGAAACTTCATGAGAAACAGTTTCTAAAAATAGCAATCAGGTACTTAGTTCTTGTTGGTTATAATGTGTGTTAATGGGCCAAACTTCACAGTTCTTCCTTGTGCTGTTACAGAAAATGTAGCACGTTTGGTTACCCTGTATCAATAAATTTAAGGATTCTACGCTTACAGGATTAGTATAAAATTTCCTTAGCAATGGCATAAGCTTAGGATGGTGTGATACGTTATACGTACACTTATTTGGTATTGCCTTGGGGAGAGTGTCACATCCAAGTGTCCTTTCTTCAATCTAGAGCTTAGCGTTTCTCTGACTTGGGAATGTTTTGAAGACCATAAAATGGTTAGACTCTGCCGGGAGACTCCTGTCATTGGCTTCATTTTGTTTCATTTGTATTCACTAAAATCTTGATCCTTCATCCTTTAGCCCAGGGATCTAGTCAGAACCCAACAATCAAGATAGGCTGTGAGAAATGACTGGTTCTTATTGGTGGGCCATACACAGGCTAAAACAGTGTTGCATCAACTCTTGCCCTACCTGAATTATTATCAAGTTAAACCTAATCTCTCCCCAGTACCTGCTAGGGGTCTCTGTTTCATACGGTATGACCAGTCCAGTGGTGAATGCTCATCTGAGCTGACTCGCATCATGTCTCTTGAGGACTGTTGCTGTTCGTTGAGTGTGGCCAAGGCTTATGGGTCCAGCAGGGGAAATTGTCAGCCTTGCCCAAGACCGAATGAAGGTAGGCTCCTTTCATGATCCATGATATGGAAAATCATTGTGAAGTTAAATTCTCAAATTTTCTTAGTTTTGGTGAGCTTGAGATATCAGCAGCATACAATTTCATAGTCATTAAACTTTTTACAGATTAATGGTTTCATCATTCTTTTTTTATCTGACTTTCAGTTGCATGTCTAAATTAGGTAACTCCTTTAAGTATTATCAACTGTAAATTTAACTTTCAGCTGTGAAAGGATGTTATGATTGTCAAGCCCAGCTGACAACTTACCAACGTCAAATCAGTGCAGTGATTAAAATGTATTCCTTTTCCTCCAGCTGCCTACACGGACCTGTGTACGAAGGTTTTGCCACCTGGCCCAATCCGTGACTACTGCAGCCTGAACCCCAACATCTGCACCAATGGTGACTGCGTGTCAGTGGGGGACACTAACTTCCGCTGTGACTGCAAAGAAGGCTTCAGAAGACAGACACAGACTGTATGCATTGGTGAGTGAATGGTCTGATCAGCACATACAGCAGGATGTTTAGGAAGATACGAGAAGATTCAATAGGAGGACAGAAAAGAAAGAAATCAGCTGGCATTCTGACACACAGGACATACTGAAACTTTTGAATCAGTACTCATAAAATGCTCTGCATTGAGAATTTGATAACAGGCTGTATTTCAGTATTTTGTGATAAATAAGTATCAAGCAGTTTGGTTTAGGGCCCACTCCAAAAAATGAAAAAATGAGGTGCAGGAAGATGTGTCTTTTTCAAGAAATAGATGTTAGCATCTCCAAGTGTAAGCAATTTTTCATGAAACCATTCCCTGACCAGCAGCATTTATATCCCTTGTGTCTTTCACCTGCACATTGTCTCATAGAAAAGACTTTAAGTTGTCAATATTGCCATTATGGTGTCTTTACTACATGTTTTTGATTGTGAAATCTTAATCCCAAACTGGCTGATTTACTTTGGTAATCATCCTACTGCTGGCCCAAATTTGTGGGCAGTTGTGAGACTAGCACAGAGCATTACCTGGAATTTATTTCACATAGTTGTTAAAAACAAGTTGTCTGTATGGACGAATTCACATTTCTTTTCAGTTTGCAAGGGATTTGAATGTAGTGGGACATCACACCAGTGTTGGAAAAAAAATTGTAAATATCTTTCTTTTGGGGTCTTTGTTAGATATCAACGAGTGCTCTGAAGCAGGAAGATGTGTGAATGGGGAATGTAACAACGTCCAAGGATCCTACTATTGCGAATGTAACCCCGGCTTTGAACTTGCAGATGATAGGATGTCATGTCAAGGTGGGTGTATCTTCATCAGATGCAATGTCAACTATCCAGTACATGTGGCTGACAAATCTGAATTCACATATTGACCTGAACATGGGATGGAGTTTTTTTGCAGTAATGTGAAGTAATTTAGCATTATTATTGTTTTATTGAGAAACAACAATACATGGCACCCCCTGAGGCTGAAATGGGTATTGTTTACAAAGTGTCTTTTAAAAGTGATGTAATTTATCACAGTTATAATATGACATGTCACATAATGATACCGGTTCACTAATAAGATTCAACCCTCTAAATAACCTAACCAAGCAACTAAATCATTAGGAATTATGTGTTAGTCAAGGAATGGGACTGTTTTTCATCTGGTTTGTTTGACAGCGTGGTTCAGGTATAATATATGTATGTCTGAGAGTTCTTTTGTTCTCCAAAGGATGAAAAAGGGTTTGTGCAAGGGGGGTCTTTCTTATTAAAGAGTAACTGAGTGTACATCTTCCTTCTAGAGTCTGGATATCAAACAAGGTCAAAGCATCCACATATTAAGTAGTGTATTGTTTGCATAAATTAAGGCATAGAGCACATTTTGCACTTTTTCTATGCTTTCACACCGTTTTCTGGTAAGGCCCCCATTCCAAGCAGGAGCTTGATATTTGAGGATAGGGCAGATATATCCCTTGTATATCAACAGCAGGTCACAACTTGAAAGGTGATATCATTTTAAAACATGTTGCATGTGAATTTTTCCATTGGATCTCTTTAAAATGTCTGTTACATTTGAGTCCCATTTTAAATCATTTTGAATGATAATACCCAGGAGCTTTAACTTGTTGACAAATTACAACTGGTGATTATCTTTACAACTGCAGACAGTAAACCAGGGTTTCAAGTGAAATTTGTATGCATCATAGAACACTTCGTTGGGTTGGAAACAGCACTTTGCATGTTGGAGCTTTCATTTCCACTTCAACATTCAACTAGTGTCAAATCATTCTACATATTTTGTAGGCATTAATGCCATTAGAAGGTGTTGCATCATTAATCATGGCAAGAAACACTATGGGGCCTAAACGGATCCCCTGTGATATTCCAGCATGCAACGTTGACCAGTGTGAAAGGGATGATCTATACGGTACGCATTGTTGTTTTGACTGTAGAAAACTCATAATCCAAGGCACAAGGCTGGGACAAACTCTAAGGCTGATAACTTTAGATGTGGCTATGGACTGATCTAAACCGTCAAAATGCTTTTGAAAAATCAGTTGCAACAATCGTGGAAAAGGATTTTGGTTTATCCGCATTGACAAAAACATGTAAAATGTTGATAATACAGTGTGACGTTGACAAATATTTCCAGTTGCCAAACTGCATCGAATCCACCTTTGGCTGAATATCGCCTAGTACTCATTTAGCAACAAAGCCTTCCATGATTTTTACAAAATGGTCTGTGAGTGACACGGGTCATAACTTTTCCAGGGAGGAAGGATTTGACTTTGGAATTGGGATCACGATTGCTCATTTCCATTCATCAGGAACAATATTTTGTTGGATAGATGAATTGATGATATGAGCGAGAGGTGTTGCGAGTTCATAAGAAAACTTGCGTACTGTTCTTGTGGGGATACCGTCAGGTCCTCCAGTGTCGTATGCTTGACTTTCACCAGCTCTCTCTGTACGTCCCATGATATATCGTTGGTTTCGGTTTTGGTGACGGAAGAAATGTAGGTAGGTTGATGTGGTCAGTGGGTCCAAATCTTGGGTAACTGAGATGAAGTATTTGTTGATTACATTTGCAGTACATGTAGTTTCATCATCAGTCAAATCACACCCGGGTACTGTGATGTACGACTGATCCCGTCTGCCTCCCATCATTATTGTGATACCAGGATGCAGGGTTACTGTTCTTCAGTCAGTGTACACCCATGGGGTAGTAATCAGATGCTGCTCCTCTGATTAATCTGATCACTTTGTTGTGAAGATGTTTCCTTTCATCCACACGGTTTTGGCTATATGCGCATTGCCTTTCTTGAATAAGCAATTGAATCTCTCCTGTCATCCACGGCTTATCAGATGAATGTAGTTGTATTTTCAAGATGTATTTTTTGCGTTGGGGAGATGTTAATTATATATAACGGGTTTGCCCTTACCCAACCTATATTAATAAACACTGTATGCTCAGTGCTTGTCCGAGAGCTTGCGAAAAAAAACCTCACAAGCTTACTCGGGTGGGACTCGAACCCACAAGCAAGCTCTCGGACAAGCACTGAGCATACAGTGTTTATTAATATACGTTGGGTAAGGGCAAACCCGTTATATATAATTAACATCTCCCCAACGCAAAGATACATCTTGAAAATAGTTCGCGGTACCCGCTGCTTCATTTGACTCGGACCAGCCAGCCGACCCCGGCAAGCTCGGTGGTCGAGTGGTTAAGACGTCTGCACTAGTAAGCAGGAGGTCGTAGGTTCGAGTCCCACCCGAGTAAACTTGTGAGGTTTTTTTCGCAAGCTCTCGGACAAGCACTGAGCATACAGTGTTTATTAATATACGTTGGGTAAGGGCAAACCCGTTATATATAATTAACATCTCCCCAACGCAAAGATACATCTTGAAAATAGTTCGCGGTACCCGCTGCTTCATTTGACTCGGACCGGCCAGCCGACCCCGGCAAGCTCGGTGGTCGAGTGGTTAAGACGTCTGCACTAGTAAGCAGGAGGTCGTGGGTTCGAGTCCCACCCGAGTAAACTTGTGAGGTTTTTTCGCAAGCCCTCAGGCAAGCACTGAGCATACAGTGTTTATTAATATACGTTGGGTAAGGGCAAACCCGTTATATATAATTAACATCTCCCCAACGCAAAAATACATCTTGAAAATAGTTCGCGGTACCCGCTGCTTCATTTGACTCGGACCGGCCAGCCGACCCCGGCAAGCTCGGTGGTCGAGTGGTTAAGACGTCTGCACTAGTAAGCAGGAGGTCGTGGGTTCGAGTCCCACCCGAGTAAACTTGTGAGGTTTTTTCGCAAGCTCTCGGACAAGCACTGAGCATACAGTGTTTATTAATATACGTTGGGTAAGGGCAAACCCGTTATATATAATTAACATCTCCCAAACGCAAAGATACATCTTGAAAATAGTTCGCGGTACCCGCTGCTTCATTTGACTCGGACCGGCCAGCCGACCCCGGCAAGCTCGGTGGTCGAGTGGTTAAGACGTCTGCACTAGTAAGCAGGAGGTCGTGGGTTTGAGTCCCACCCGAGTAAACTTGTGAGGTTTTTTCGCAAGCTCTCAGACAAGCACTGAGCATACAGTGTTTATTAATATACGTTGGGTAAGGGCAAACCCGTTATATATAATTAACATCTCCCCAACGCAAAAATACATCTTGAAAATAGTTCGCGGTACCCGCTGCTTCATTTGACTCGGACCGGCCAGCCGACCCCGGCAAGCTCGGTGGTCGAGTGGTTAAGACGTCTGCACTAGTAAGCAGGAGGTCGTGGGTTCGAGTCCCACCCGAGTAAACTTGTGAGGTTTTTTCGCAAGCTCTCGGACAAGCACTGAGCATACAGTGTTTATTAATATACGTTGGGTAAGGGCAAACCCGTTATATATAATTAACATCTCCCCAACGCAAAAATACATCTTGAAAATAGTTCGCGGTACCCGCTGCTTCATTTGACTCGGACCGGCCAGCCGACCCCGGCAAGCTCGGTGGTCGAGTGGTTAAGACGTCTGCACTAGTAAGCAGGAGGTCGTGGGTTCGAGTCCCACCCGAGTAAACTTGTGAGGTATCATGTAGGTTCGCATATCTTCTGAAAGAGCGAAGTGCGCTATGGTCTATTTGTATGAGTTGTCTTCACTCTGGATTTGTCACAATATTGGTTCAGTCGCCATAGTAACATTGCATAATTGGACAAGCCTACTGGAGACAGAATTTGAACTTTCTTACAAAAAAGACTAATTTTGTAATGATTTTATCCATTAAGCATCTCCCTCGTCGGCTCTTGTTCAACATGTTTAAATCATTGATCACATAGGAGAGGGCTAATATCGAGCTGGTTCAAGTCATCCAGTAGGATGAATCCGGCATCTGGGTGTTTTATGGTGAGGAGATCCACTGAGGTCTGGATACGCTGGAGTAATCGATCCACCACTAGGTTGTCATGTTGTGGGTAGTATATTGTGGCACAGAACACACATGAAATCAATTAAATTAAGGTAGCCTGTGGGATGAACTCGATCCACATGACTTCAACTTCAAGGTCATCTGAAGTCAAGGAACAGTAATATTTTATAGGCTAGAATGGGTGGATTTCATTCTTTACACACAGGACTACTCCACCTCTAAGACGATATATTCTCGATTTGCAAACCATGGTGTATCCTGGAATGGACACAAGATTGGCTAGTAGATCATGTTTATACCATGTTTCAGTGATGGCACATACGTGAACTTTGTTGATGAGAAAGATTGTTATATATTTAATTGGCCCATAATGACAAAACACTGTCGGATTGGACTGAAGTTTTAAGAAGTATACAAGGCATTGATGTTTTGTGGGCTTCTTTGTAAAGTTTTATTCATGCAACATTGCATGGATGAGACCAAAGCAGGGAGATAGAGTTTCCTTCTTCCTTTTTTGTCAGTTACAAAACAAATTAAAAAATCACCAACGCACCATCCCTTTGTGGATTTAAACCCTTAACAATACTTGTCATTTTTTGTTTAATGAGTAAGTGAAATTTATTCTCATGGGCCCTCAGACAGCACTAAATATACAGCATGAACTAAAATGCGTCTGCATCAAGATAGAATCATGTATTCAGGAGCTTGCATATCCTCTTCCCTTTGATGATTACATTCTTCCTGGAATAGGAAATTACTAAGATGTATTGCCCTCTCTCTCTCAGTCACCAGCTTCAAAATATCTTGCTTATTATGTAACATTTGTCTCCCAAATGTCAGGATTTCCCATCTGCTTTCAACAGTGAATAGTCACCAGCAAATGGGTCATTTTCTTTATCGAGACTTGTTTCCTTGAGATACAGTAGTTCTCCTGTCTGAAAAAGATTGTCCTTATCAAATGTTTGTGTCACCTAAGTTGTTTTAAGGTCACAGTTTTACAGAGTACATATGGCAGGAAACTCAAATTATTAGGTATGTTTGTATACAAGTTATATGAATAGTGTACATTCTTAAAGTCAGAGAAAGAAATGTTAAGAAATGTAACAACTGTAATGAATTTCTAACACCCTAAGAGATGAACATAATTTGTCATGTTATAACTTACAATGCAAGCTTCCACAAGTTTATATTGTATTTAACATGAATAAATAGTTTTTAATCTTTGTTTTCTTTGGTTGAATGCAATCCTGACTTCAATCAGACATTCAGTAATAAAATAGACACAAAATGGTGTATTAAATTGATTCCAAACACATTGAATATCAATTTTGTGCTGCAAAATTTACAAACTGGGTTAGTTTGCTATAGTTGGGGTGAAAGATGGTCAGCATACTCCACATAAGAGGCGGGTTGAAGGACATGGGCTGACTTAGAAATGAAGTTCAGGAATGAAGTGAATGATGCACAGCCATCCGTTTTGGAACCGAAACTGCATGCAAAGCACACGATCCGTGCAGCCTTTGTGTATTTAAGCTCCCAATTACAAGCTCCCAGCTGCCTGTTGATCAAGTGGAGCTTTGACAATGTATTGCTAGCATATGTAACAACAGGATGACAAACATTTAAGAAATGTCGGTGTCCGTTTCCATAGAGGTTCCCTCTTTTTCAGGAAGTTATTGAGCAGCTGTTAGGATATATATAAAAAAGGCGGAAGGACAGCACCCGTCCTGTTTGCCATTCATGTGTTCCATTGCAAGGTCGCCATAACCAAGTGACCCTTACCATCAAGGATGAGAGAAAAACGGAAGTCACATTTTGAAATCCAAAATCAAACTGTCCTTGGTGAACGACTCACATTTGTGCACACCAGTGGGAAGAACAGATTTTTGATCATAATCTTAAATTACCGTGACAACAAAATAGCCGCCCTATTAATTTTGAGAGTTTGAACTTGGGTACATTTGAGGGTACATAACTCTCTCTTGCTGGTGGGTCTATTGACTCTGACCTATTTTATTAGGCAACAACTGTTAAACTCATCATGTAGAATGTTGTTGAAAAATACGTGCCATTTCCCACTTCAAGGCAGTAAATGCTTGCCTCTGTATTGGATTCAAAGTACTTCTGCAGATTGGCTGTAGATGACATGTGAAGGTTCCTTGAAAAGAATTTGAACTCTGTTTCAGTTTCTGACTTGGTGACATATATTCTTGTCAATTGACATACATCTACAAAGCAAAAAGTGATTGCACCTGTGTGTACTATGGGCTATGTAGGCCAGATTTGTGTGTGTGTAATATTTTTATGGTATTGTGGTTAACAGTTAAACTTATAAATGTAGTGCTTGCTGACAGTCAGTATGCTGCAGTTCATTTTAAAACCATTTTTCCCTTTTTTGTGTTGGACCATGTGATGAAATTAACACGCTTGCTCACTTATGCTTAACAAGAAAGCTTATGGTAGCATGTTGGAGTTGTAATTGTGAGTTGTAAGGTAAACCGAATTGTCGCAGACTCACACTACTAAAAAACACATGTGGTGGGCTAACTCCTGGAACTTGTGTGACTTATGATACCTTGCATATACTTTTCACTTTCTCAGCAGATATTTAACTTTATTTTGCTGTAACTTGTGGGAAGTGGCAAGCATTGAAATATTTTATATATTTTCTTGGGATTAAAGTAGCTAAGAGTAAATGTGATAAATAGAAATGTTTCTAAGCTGTTACTCTTTCTTTTGGACAATTCGGCCTCTTAATGATTGCTATCTCACCATAATGTTAGGATTTTTAATGATAAATTATATCTGCAGTTGCTCTGTCTAAAGCAAAATGAACAATCCATAATATTTTTAAACGTTAAATGATGATAATGTACTTCCTGCTTCACACTGGATGGATACATGTTTCATTTTGGTCAAATATGTCACCAACCTCAGTTGATGTTTTCAGCTACTGATTATTACCGATATAAAATGGCTCTCAAAGTTGTCTAAACTAAAGACTGGTCTGTCTAGGTTTTTCAAACTGGAACCATGTAGCACCATTTTTATGTTGATATCTTTACCAATAGTTGGTACAATTTTGTTAAATGGGATAGGTATCCCGTATGCAGAGTTGGCAAGTTTGCATGTACATGCATGCCTGGCCTTGTTTTGTGTTCATGTCATGTGTGTAGCCATAGTGCTCTGGAAGCAGAGCTGATGAACTGGTAGGAAAAAACTGAGGGGTTTGTGTGGATGTCTTCATTAGAGAGGACCAGTGACCAAACTGTTGAAGTCGGCATGCATGGGGACCAAAGCAGAAAATTCAGACTTGCAATATTGCATGACATTCGCTGAGGATAAACAGGGTCTTTTCTCAGTAATGTGGAAATAAGAAACAAATGATCAGATGGATAGATGAGCAGGGGCGGATCCAGGAATTATTGAGGGGAGGGTCAGGCCAGAGATATTTTAATGATGAAACATTATACAAGACATACATTGTTCACCTTGGTATTGTTGCACTTACTCTAGATATTTTTTATTATTTTCCCCATTTTTTCTTGTTTTATTTTCTCAGAACAGGTCTCTCCCTCCCCCAGATCCACCCCTGATGAGAGGGTGGTTAGTGCCCAATCGACTCTTTGAACGCTGAACCCACCCTTCCTTCCAAAGCAGTTTGCACATTGGTTGTTCACTTAAGTTTATTTGTTCTGTATGCAGAATTTTCCTCTGTTAGTTTTGTAAATGCTGCAATTATTATTTTGCTCCCCCCAGATATCAATGAGTGTGGTCTGAATCCAAACGTCTGTCTTCATGGGACATGCCAGAACAGAATTGGCTCCTATGAATGTCTCTGTTTCCCAGGCTACAAGCTCTCTGTGGATTCCAAGTACTGTGTTGGTGAGAACTCACACTAAACAGTGGCAGTGACAGATCAAAGATTTTCAGAAGAGAAAAAATTCAGACCCTTTCCACTGCAAAGGGGTGAAGGTGGTTTTCTCTAATTATGTTAACGTTTAACCTTGCACATGTGGTTCAGAAAGCTTTTTATTCCTAGAAGTACTTTACTTTCCTTACTTAATAAAAGATGGAGCATCACGACCATTCCCCCCTTCAATTCACGAATAGATGATCATACCTTGTGTTGGCCATCTTGAATTGAAAGTGAGGCGAAGCTTTCCATTTTAGGAGTATGTGAGTTACAGTAACAGTGACAAAATGAAAGTTCAATTCAAATTCATGCCAGCTTTTGTTTAGAATAATTTAAAATTGTCATAAATTATATCCAAATGTTTTAAGCCACAGTTTGAAAAATGAAAGTAAGGTTTGTAGCCTAAAATAGTCAGGTACCATCACATTATATTGAATAGGATAGATGCAGGTAACAAGTTGAACAAATAGTTTCCTTTTGAATTATGGTCTATTGCCAGTTCTGTCTGATGAATCATGGACAGCTACATGTAATACTCTGTGAATCAGTACCTCGTAACTGTTGAGATAGAGACTGGGGAAATGTGTGAATTTTTCACTTTGCATTTAGTGGTTATGTGAACGAAGACCCTTTATATCTGAATACATTGTACATTGTGTGTATACTTTCTATACTTCATACTGCATGTGCAGGGACAACAGTGGAGGTGACACCTCACTCTCGTGTTCATTCACCAGTTGAAACGATATGCAAACTTGCATTTTTTCTGCGCTGAAGGACAATGTTGGCCATTCGATTTTTCGTGTCCTCCTCATTTTTAACAAGGTCCATATAGTTTTTTCTGTCTGTTTTCTTTTCAGATATCAATGAGTGCAGTAACCGTGACGTGTGTATCAATGGGGAGTGTGAGAACCTTGGTGGCAGCTACAGATGTGTGTGCAGGGAAGGCTTTAAGGAATCCTCTCAGCCTGGGCAGTGTATTGGTGCGTAGGAGCTAGGCTCCATTCATTCAAACCTGACATTTATCATGTCATGTTTCTCAGCCAGTAAGGGACTTTAAGAGTATGGGGTGGGGGTTGAAAAGGAGTTCTAAAGATGCTTCCAAATCCAGAAAAGAAGTGAAAGAAAGAGACTACCCAGCACCAGTTGATCCCAATATCCCACCTTTGTTCTTAGAGCCAATTGAATGTACAAAAAAAATGGTAACCTTCATCCACCAAAGAATTTTTCTACTCTGTATAATACTGGTGTGGAACACATTACCCCTTATGTATTTAATTTTCTAACATTGTTTATCTAAAAAATAATCTGCAAATTATATTCCAGATATATTATATTCCATTTTTGATGGTTGTTATATGGATGATTCATACTTCAGTGCGCCACCATGAGGTTG